>NC_142515.1:52138333-52770000 GCF_057876585.1 Rhinolophus sinicus | reverse complement strand
GCTTCACTGGGCTTCCCGCCGCTGCCTCCCCACAACCTATGAGTACAAACCTGTGCCAATGAGCCAAGGATGATGGAGTCTTAGGCTCTGGGGCTGGGTTACAACAGACACAAGCCCGCACTTGGGAGAAATCTGAGATTCTGGATTCACTTCTGCTTCACCGGGAGATTTAAGCCCAATGTTGGCATCTGCAGTTGCATAGAGAATTATTGAATACATATTTTGAGAGAGGTCAGAGTGCAATTATCCTCAAGTTGTTCTGCAAGGGGGAAAAGGGAGCGGAGCTGGGCCAGACCATAACAGCATCACAGCGCACAATAGGCAGAGTTTGGTTCACGATCATCCTCTGATTCACTGGTCAGGTGTAGATAAAGAAATAGCCCACTCGTGGTGTCCACATGGCTATTCACCTAAGAATACCTCACTAATACAGCTTAGAGTGCTAAATGTTTGTTCTAAATCATATTCATCAACAGAAATCTCAATTTCTATAAACGTGAAATATATTTCTAAAGATACATTTTCATAATTTCTAATTGATTTCAAACAGGTTTGGATCTGAACCTTTTATGTGTCTTAGGCTCTGCAGCTCTGACCCACCTAAATTGTATAACAAGTAATGTTTGCTATTTAATGAAATTAATAATTATTATTATTACATAATCATATAAGCAACAATAATAGCTAATTTTGACAGCTTGTTTTGTTCCAGATACTGTACCAAATATTTTACATGCAGCAGCGAATCACTGAACTTCTTACCATAACCCTGCAAGTTAGTTAATGACTGTCCTTCCCATTTTACAGATGAGGAAACTGATGCTTACAGACGTTATATAGTAAGTTGCCCAAGGTTACCACATGATAACTGTTAACACTAGAATTCAAACACAGGTCTTCTAATTCCTGATCAGGTACTCTTATCCAAGACCCTATCTAGTCTCTGTAAATTAAAAGTTTACTGAGAACCTTCTCTGGGCATATCTGGGACAAGAGTTTCTACAAATATCTGATTTATGGTCAGAGAACTGTCCTAATTGCACTACTTTGATCATTTTATGTATGGAGAGAAGTTTTTCTTAAGTCAAGACCTACTCGTCTAAGAACAGATTTTGAAAGGAAACAAAACAAGGCTATGCCAACAGAGACTGGCTTGAAATGAACTCTAATACTGATATAAAGAAAGTTAATTAGTTCAATCCAGCCAATGTCTGATTTTACTAAGTGTTGGAAATTAAATGAAGGTTTTTAAAATAAATAAATCAAAGAAAATATTTCCTCTCTACCCCGACTCCCCAATTTTTCCCTCTGGTCGGTGTGTTAATTGGATGCTTTCCAAACGGAGGAATAGAACATTTCTTAACATCCAATTCTTGAGAGTCCAGTAATGTATTTTCCACATAATAGATATAAATAATGAACACAGGACTACACTAATTTTAATTCACGCTAACTATGGTTTCTGGGTTGAGTATATTTGTAACGCATTCCTTCTCTGTGCTATTCCGCTTCTCCCCACCATGTCACTATCTAGCTTGAAATTTCACAATATGAAAATGAACAAAACAAACCCAATCTTAATTATCTCCTGTAGGATCATAAAAATAACATTAATAAAATGTGGTAAATATCAGTGGTGATCATTACCAGGCCCACATCACCAGAAAATGAAATTCAGCACCCCAACGCAAGAAGGATTAAAGCAGGCCTGCCACCATTAAACACACACACATTAGCATATTTGCTCTGTAAGCAGATTTAGTGGTAATAATAAAGTTGTCTTTAATCTGAACTGGACAAAGATTTTAAATGTGCATGGATATGCATGGAATCCATGGCATTTGTATGCCACTTTACATTTTTCAAAGCAGTGTCACATTCACTATTTCATTTTTGTATCCCTACCTCATTCACTCGAAAGCAGGTGTAATAGGTCTCATTTCACCAAATAACTGAGATTGAGAGAAAGTGGAAATATGTGACCTTCCTGGATTCACTTAGTGAGTCAACAAACTGAGGTTGGAACCCAAGTCCCCTGGCACCCAGATGTCTGATCTTCTCACTAAAATTACTTTTCTTTTTTTTCTTTTCTTTTTTTGGCTAAACCACATGGGCGCAGTGACAAGAAGGTCTCCCTAGTCATCATATGAAAAGGTCCAGGACAAAACACAATTAGTAAGAAAAAGAGATAAGTAAGGTGTCTTACCAAGGACTTAGGGAAAGAAACAAAGTAGGTGGTATCCAGCAGTTGATGATGTGGAAATATTATTCTCTGCACAGCTACGTTCTATAACCAGGGTTATAGACACATTTATATAGGTTGGATGGCCAGGAAAGTTGTATTAGATAATGTCAGATGCAGAGAAACTTGACTGACCAGTGTATGCCTCTACTGCTATATTACTTTATTAGCATAAATAAGACCCTGCTCACCAGGACACCAGAGTAAAAAGCAAACTTTGGTTCCTATTATAAAATGTCTGCTATGTAAAACTTTAATATACTTAAGGAAATTCAAGTACATTATCAACTATTGACAGGTACTTATGGCTGTAAAGAACATAAGCAAATGACATTAGCCTAAATAAATAAACAGATACAACAGCATGTATGCTGGGCTTTAATGAATTAATTCCTTAATTGGTCTTCCCTGCACCCCACAGCAGCCCCCATTAGGTCTTCATGTACAATCCATACATCAATAACAGGATGTTTCTACGTCTAGGTCCGTGGGCCAGCCATTTCACTGGCCTTGAGTATCATCCCTTAGAAAACAGGACAAGACAGGGAAAGTTGAAGTTTAGAGAAAACAAAAGCCACGATGCTGTTGTACAAGGAGTAGTGTTCAAAAATGTGGGCCCAGGGCCTGGTGCAGTTCTTTAATGAATAAACATTGGTTTGAGTCAATGTATATTTCTGGCGCTACCAGAGGCAAACTGGAAGACAAAAGGGCCTTCTGAAAACTGGAGTTAGTTACTTAGCTACTTATCTGAGACAAAAACCAGTGTATCATTTGAGTTTTAAAAACTGGCTGAGGTCAGCCATTTACTAAAGCTGCAGCCCTTTGGCAGGCCAGGTACGGCAGTGACCTCTGACGTGCTCTTGAGGCTGACATTTCAGAATTCCAATGCTGAAGACCGTGTAGCCCAGCGGGTCTCACACCTCAGTGAGCCCCAGAACCACCTGCAGGGCTTGATAAGGCAAAAACTACAGAGCCCATCTCCAGAGTTTTGGGATCAGCAGGTTTGGTGTGGTGCCTAAGAATTTACATTCACCCAAGTTCTTGGGTGATGCTAAAGCAGCTGGTCTAAGAACCCCACTTTGAGAACCACCGCAGTCATCCGACACCCTCATATTAGAGAGGCAGAAACTCAGTCCCCAAGAAGGGAACTGACTTTCTCTCAGGGCCAAGCTCTAGTGCTCACATCCCAGCGCCCGATGGTTCTTTTTTGTTATGAATTGAATTGTATCCTCCTCCCTCACCAGTAAAATCCCCACGCTGAAGTCCGAGGTCCCAGTGACGCAGACTGTGACTTTCTTTAGAAATAAGGTTGGTGCAGATATAATTAGTTAAGGTGGACCCTCATCCAATATGACTCATGGTGTCCTTATAAAAATGGGAAATTTGGACACAGACATGCACACACACAGACTGCCACGTGAACATGAAGACAGAGATCGGGGCAACGCATCTACAAGCCACCCAAAGGTGCAGGCAAACCACCAGCAGCCAGGGGAAAGGCTTGGAATACATCCTCCATCACAGCTCTCGGAAGGAACCAACACTGCCAATACCTTGATCCTGAAGTTCTCCAGAACTAGGAGAGAATATATTTGTGTTGTCTGAGCCACCGAGCAGTTCGGGGTGCTTTGTTACAACAGCCCTGACAAATTAACGCTCCTTTCTAGCAGACATCAGAGTGAAGAGCAAAACTCGCCTGAGGGGATGTGACAAAGCCACCCCCGTAGGATTCTGGACACCCCTCAGCTGAGGTCTGGGGCCCTCTTGTGTTTCAAAGTCTGTGCCCATGACTTGGCTCTAATATGGGTGCAAAATGCAATAACTTCTCACGACAGCAGAGTAGCAACAGGTCTCAGGGACCCTTCCCCCATGTTCTTGCTTGGACCCGGTATTTCGACTTTTAGGGCTTCCAACTAAAGAAATCAAAATCCATGTGGGGGAATACATGTACCTTTGAATTGAATAATAATAAAACAAAATGAAACAAAACCTTGCTACAAGGATATTATGCAATCATTAAGTACTTTTCATTAGGAGTATATAATTACACGGAAAACGCACATGCTATGCAATCAAACAAAAAGGCAGGATATAAAATACTCTCTATTAAAAAAGTAGAAGAATACTGGAAAGAAATACATCAAAATATTAAGAGTTTTTAATTTGGGGCTGGCAAGACTATTGGAACCATTTTTCTTCTCCCTGCTTTTCTTCTTTAAAAAGCATCTATTATTTTCATAATAGAGAAAATATCACGGGGGTGGGAGATCACTTTCTGAGATTCACAACTTTTCTCTGTTCATCGTGGCTCCAGTATTCCTTTCTATCCTCATGTATCAATAGTACCTAAAATCTGCCAAAGGTTTGACAATTCTCCCTTTACAGGGAAGAAGGGCATTTTCAGTCTGGAGACTAGGTTTACCCTAAAAAGTCTGATTAAAACCACTTTCGTCCCCACTACAGAAAATGTCTAATTGGAAAGATTGTGAAATTCTGCACATATATAAGGTTTTCTCCCTTTTCTCTCCCTGGTGACTGAGGTAGGTTTCTGCCTTCAAATCTTTCCAAGTGGTTCGCCCATAAAGAACAATACCCACATTTATCATCCTTTGTCTCTTCAGCTGCTTTCTTTTCTGTAACCAGTTCTTTTCTCTCCTTTATTTTTTTTAACACCACTGTTTAAAATTCTTCCTTTGCTATGTAGTCCAAAATTCAGTCGCTAGAAATTGATTTGGGTTAAAAGATACTGTCTTTTAAATATGACTATCCATGGGGAATTTCAAATGATCAGCTATTCACACTTGAGTATGAATTAGCTTCCGAGCTGTTTTTCTCCTAATATCCAGTTGAGACCATTATGCCAAGGATTGGAGTTTTGAAGGGAAGATGAATTCAGGTGAGTTTGCAGCATGTGGACATTTGTGGAGAGAGGGCACTGGCCAGGATGGGGCGCTTGGCAGTGGGGAAAGAGAGTAGCAGTGAGTAAGAAGGTGGGAAGATGGTGACGCCAATGGAGGAAAGATAAACCAAACCTGGATTGGAGTTCTAGTGCATGGCCCCACTTGAGTGGCCTAATCTGCTTATATTTTTTGCGAAAGGAGAATTTGTGTAGTAGCTTATGTAACTCATGTTCAAAATAAACAGAAGCACCAAAACAATTTTTAAATTACGTGACTAACATAGTAATTGCTCTTAAGCCGGCAGGATCTTGGGATTCCTGTGATATTGAATGCTGATCATTAGCAGGTTGGACATGAGTCGAATGACACTAGTCATTTCATATACATACAAGCAAACAAATATGTGTGTGTACATATGTGTGTATACGTGTGTGTGTAATAGGCATTCATAATCACTTAGCTAAATTCATAACCTCAGAAGGAATTCAGAGGGGGTACCAAACTCCCTTGAATTATATACAAGTATGCACCGGTTTCAGCTTTGACCAGGTTCTCAGGTGTCAGGAGTGATTGCAGTGAGAACGGATGTTCTGACTCAAGCCCGTGCTGTGCCGAGCTCCAAGCTTTTGCACGCACACCCCCAGCTTCTCACACAGGCGGTGCTCTGCAGAAGGGAGGCAAGCTAGGATTTTGCCGGCTGAGACACAGCCGTCTTCCCACACAGGCGGGCATGGCAGGGGCCACTCCCAGTCATCCAGCAGCTCCTCTAGGAAGAGGAGGGAAGTAGAGCCTGGGGGGTGCTTCTAACTGGGTTTTCCCTAAGACTCTTTTGACCCCAAGGAAGAAAGAAGTTGCCGATGTTCTCAGATTTTCCACTCGCCCTTGAAGGCAGATTCATTTTCTCTCTAAATTTGCCCCCAGGTATACAACCCAGTGGTAAGTTCTACTTCCCTTCCACTTATTTCTTGAATATGAAGTTTCATTTCATAAAACTTCAGTTATCTAAATGTTTAAAATCATTTTTAAATCCTCTACATTTATTAGAAAACTCAGGCTAGTCTCTCTCACCTGAACTCCTCCCTGGGGCTACTCCAAGCCCGGGACACATTTTTCCATTTCCAGGGGAAGACAACAGTCCCTGATGTCTAAAATGATAAGTCCAAATCAAAACAAAGGACTGCAATAATAAATTCACTCTTGTGAATTTTCTAAAGCAGGAATATGAACCAGTACATTCTATAATGTAACAAGGTAACCGGAAAATTTAATTGACCAGAATCCCCCATTCCCAAAGCATCCCAGTTAAGAATTATATACCTAGTAGTTACAGACCCATTCAATTCCAGCGTCATTTCACTTTGGTTCAAAGCAAAGGGAAGGTGTGACAAGGAAGGCCTGCATCTGCCACGAGCAAGAAAGCAAGGTGTCCCTTACGTCGCCCTTGGCACGGCTCCTACCCACCTGCCCCCCTCCTCCCAGCCCTCACCCGCTCCTTGCATCAGTAGCCACAGCCCTGAAAATGCATTTCTGTCCCCAGCACCGTCTTCAGCAAGGCGAGCAGGCTACAGTTTCCAGTTTATAAACCTGTAACTCGGCTACCATCTCCTTTTTGCCCTCTGCACAAGCCCATAAACATCCCCAGCTCTGGCTCATGACGGGTTCTTTCCTCTAATGGAAGCTCCCTCCTGGATATCCCAAAAGAGAAAGATGTGTCTGGTAAGTGGGAGAGGTCAAACCTGAGCACAGCTATTTATTACATATACTGCGACCAGATGGATCTAACTCATCCATCAAAGCCCTCGTCATCCTCATCACATTAGCTTCTTATAAAAGCCTCCTGCTCTTTCCCCTCACAGTCCAGCTCTGCCGCTTCTCTCCTCCTCTCTCTCTCCCTCTTGCTCTCTCCCTCTCATGCACTTTCAGGAAAATGAACCCTCTCTAACCCCATTGCTGTTCTCCTTAAATCATGGCTACCCATCACTCCGTGGCTATTTTTAAACTTTACTTTTATCAATACTCATCCTGTAGCTCAGGGAGATATTAAAACTGTACTGGGGCAAGGAAGGGCGTTTCTGACACTTGCTCCCTCATTCATCAGTTCCTCATAGGCCCGTTGGTGACAATGAAAAGATTTCACAATACCGTGCAGCAGAAACTCATTCTCCTGCTCATCCATCATGCTCAACCTAGCAGCAGTTCTACTGACCTAATCTGCAATGCCTCGGTACTCACTGGAGATTTCTTAAAGGCACCCTTCATTGTTGTCCGTAACAAAGAATAGGCCTGGGCGATTCGATAAGGAGGCTAAATGGTGCAAGGATTAATGAAATATTCCTCCATCTCCGCCAGTCCTGGGTTCAAAGACTGCGTGGCAGGTGTAGCCAAGCATCGTCTCATAGACTGAACTCAGCACGGCCCACTCACATATCAGCTAAATGTGCTCAAATACAAAGGCCATTGCTTGGAGCACAAAAGAAAGAAGGGCCCCAAATTGTGGGTGCCATCACCAACCCATTTCTTCATGCATTCACTGATGTGTTCCTTCATCTAGCAAACACTTGTTAACCATCTATTACGTAATAAATTCTAGTGTGAGCATTGGGGTCATAAAGGTAAGGAGAATAAATGTTGGCTGCAAGAAGCTCATTGCTTAGTGGAAGAGAGGCAAAAAAAAAACCAAAAACTGAAAAACCCACAGATTTCAATAACAGTATGGCAGACTGCTAACTGTCCCCTGGCACACTTCCCCCCTTCATCCTTTCTGTAATAGAATTCCCTTTGAATCGCAGCAGGGTATATGGCAGCCCAGCTAGAGACTACATCTCCCAGCTGTTCTTCAGCTCAGTGATGCCATGTGACTAAGCTCAAGCTAATGAAATATCAGTATGGTGTTGTGTGCAAAATCGATGTCATATCCTGAACACGGAAGCCAGCCATGCTTCATGCCGCCTCCCGTGTTCCCATGGAAAGGAGCACATATACCCTGTCTCCCCAAAAATAAGACCTAGACAGACCATCAGCTCTAATGTGTCTTTTGGAGCAAAAATTAATATAAGACTGAGCCTTATTTTACTATAATTCATATAAATCTTACATTAATTTTTGCTCCAAAAGACGCATTAGAGCTGATGGTCTGGCTAGGTCTTATTTTCGGGGAAACATGGGATGGTAACAGTGAGCCAGCTTTGCCCATAAAGGCAATAACAACTATTTAAAGAATGGCAGAGCAACCAGGCAGAAGGAGCCTGGGTCCCTAAAGGACCTCAGGGAGCAGAAATACTGGAGGTATGAGATGACCCTGAACTGGCTATGGCAGTGACCCAAGCACTGGCTACAGAGTCTAGACTTGTGGAACTATGTGGGAGAAAGGGGACTTAGACATCGAATTTCCATTTTGACCTTGAGGGGCCTCTGAACGAAACCCAGAGGAAAAAGAGCTGTCCTAAAGGTCCTTATGTGTTTCACAACTGACATCAGCCCCATTTAAATGCCCAGAATGATGACAAACGAGAGGCAATTCAAAGACCCCAACAGACAAACACAAAAAGCACTCCTGATTTATTTAAGTTCACAGACCATTTACCCCTTACCCTCCAGCTTGTTCCTTGCTAAACAAAACAAACCTGTCTCCAGAATGCTGGAATTCCGAATAACCCGCACTGTTCATTCTGCTAGCTGCTCACATGTTCTTCGAATGATGCCCATTTCAGATCTCTAGCCTCTCTCATAAATGAGAATGTAAGCTCCTTGAAGGGAAGGATGACATTTTAAGCTTCTCTCCACACACAGCGCAGCACAGGGCGCAGCATGCCACAAGCACCCACACACTATGAGCCAACTTACACAGAAATGGGAAACCAAAGAAATGCAATAATGGACAAATTTTGTGAAAACAAAACATCTGAGCTGCTCTGGTTGAGCGCTTCCATTAGAAAGATGCAAAAATAGAGAACCCCAAGGCCTGTGAATGCTGAGGTCAAGGTCTCACAGCTAGTTCGTGACAAGGACGCTAGAACCCTGTGGTCTCTTGTGTGTTTTCTGCTACAGCAGAATACCAAGTTGGGCCAGAAGCAAAAGCAAAGCCCCATGACAGACACCAAGGGCATCTACTCTAATCACACTTGGTCCATATCCCTCACCTCTCAATCCATTCCTATCTGAACATAAATTCCAGTGGAAAGCCCAGGGAAATCTGAGGTTATAGAGAATAGCAGGAGACATTTGTGGAATGTAGAGGCCGAAGTACATGATTAGCATAATTTTAACCTGCATCAGCCTCTCAAACCCATTCTCCCGGATTCCAATCAAAGGGCACCTTGAATTTAAAATGGCACCGATTTCTCTGGCCAATCACAATACCAAAACTCCGCTCTCCACTTTTCCAAGTAAAAGATCCCTATTTTATAACTAATGTGTAATACACAAAAATGTTTTATTTAAAATTATGTGAATTTAATGTGCCATTGATTTTAATATTCCATGATTTTATGTACCACTGAGAAAAACAAAGCTATTAAACTGAAACATAATGCTTTCCAATCACTTTGAATTTTTATTTTATATGTATTAAAATAGTTCTTTTAGAGTAATTTAGACATAGATTTTTATCAGTCATGTGTCTTTATAAAAAATATATACATAAGTGAAATACATAAAGTATTCCAAAAAATTATTCAATTCATTGCCTGACTCTTCAGAATCAATTTTCAACTCAGAGTTTATTGACATTTGTGTTTTCCACGCGAACTACCATCTTCTCTGTCAGTCAAGAGTGTAGCCGATATAGCCACTGACGTGTGTTCTGCAAGTTTTGATACTGGCATGTTCTCAGTCTTACCAGGAAATGTCAACAGAAGCTTTTCAGACAATAACCAGACTTATAGTCTTTCCTCAAATGGTCCTTCAGTAGTTTGATTACTGAAACCATAGGGGTTACAGTTCAGAGGAATCACCCAGATAGCTGCCAACGCTGCTTCAGCACAGCAGAGACAAATGCACCATGGGAGATGCTGGCCATAGCTTTGTTTCATAAGACACCATGACTTGGAAAAACTGATCCCCATCTCAGAGATATTAAAATGTGAAACAAGCAAGCATCTTAGCAACATGAAATTCGGTATTACTTTTGGCGAACATTTATTGTATAATCTTCCCAGAACTGCATTCTCTTCTTTTGAGGCTGGCCATGAGCATATGGCCCAGGGCTGCTGGACCATACCTTGGCTTCTGGACACAGAAGCGGATGCATGACTCCAATCCTAGGATTGCATTCACCTGTCCCACCCCTCAGCCGGGTTCTATACCCGAGGTATCACAGGCCAATATCAAGGAGTCGGTCAGGCTAGACTCTTATCCAGAGACCCTGGGGAAAAATCATCTTTCAGGCTCACTCAGGTTACTGGCAAAATCCAGTTCCTTATAGCTAGAGATCTAACATCTCTGATTCTTTCCTGGATGCCTGCTAGGATTCACTTTCTGCTTCTAGAAATTGCCCAGACACCTTTCCACCTGAGCCCCTCCATCATCAAGCCAGGAACAGCATGTCAAATCCCTCTCCTGCTTCGAATATCTATGATGTCCTCTTCTTCCACTAGCTGAAGAAAGTTTAGTTCTTTTAAGGACCATGTGGTTAGATTAGGCCCATCTGGTTAATTTCCCTTTTTTAAGGTCTGCAGTGCATTATACCATAACACAATCATGGCAGGAATATCACATTCACAATTCTCAGGACAAGAGGTAAGGAATCTTTGGGGTCCATTGTTAGAGTTCTGCCTCCACACTAGCCCTCCTGCAAAGTAAGGGAGTGACCCAAGTCCCTTCCAATGAAGTCCTTAATTCCCTTAACCCAACTCAAGTTAGATTTCTGAGCCCTAATACACAATTAAGTAGAGTTAAAGACTAATAATATCAAGAATGACCTGACTCATTTTGACCAATGGGTAGCAGATAGCACCATTCCTAATCTCAATAAAGCTAGCTCCAATTCCATTTGGAAAAAAGGCCCTTCAGGGATAAAGGCCCAACAGTGAAGATGCAGGAAGGTTACAGCAGTATCTCAAGTATTTGAACAGGACGCTGGATGTTGTCCACCCACCCTCATACAGGGCTGGTACAGCCAAGAGCCCAGAGCCCCTAAAATACAACTTCCTTTAAAAAAAAGAAAAGAAAAGAAAAAAAACTCCCAAGATCTGTGTTTTAAATACTACACAAAGGAAAAAACAGAACTTTCCAAGCCTTTTGTCATAATTAATAATTTTGCCTCAGAACATCCTAATTGAATTGCAATAAAATAATCTTCATTCTGCCATCTGATACACTTAGTGAGGCCTCCACTCACCAAAGTATCCCTCACTTACCTTGTCTTGCCTGAACCATTGCAATATTCTTTGCAATGTGTGATGAGAGAGAGAGAGAGAGAGAGAGAGAGAGAGAGAGAGAGAGAGAGAGAGAAGAAAAGGGGGAACACAAACGCATCTGAAGAAAACCATTTCAGAATTTTTCTTCAACACTTATCTCCAAAATGGCCCATTTGATTCATGAACATCTCTAATGTATATCATCAGTGACTGAAGGAGTTTTTTTATATGATTTTTGACAATTTAACAAGTCCTCCTGACAAATTAAATGGTTGTGTTGACAACTTAACTGTACTGCCAATCAATATTTTCAATTACTTTCATTGTCATTCAGAAAAAATACAACATGAGGTCACATCGTGGTAAAACCAAGGAAAGAAAATAAAACGGGGAGCAATTGGTGGTGGGGGTGGGGAAAGTGGGAGGGAGGGAAGAAGCAAACTTTAAGGCCCAGGCGCCATGCTGTACCCTGGGCCTGGGGGCTTGCAGGGTTTCTGAAACATGTCTGGAAAATGTCAATTCCCTTCAGTGACTCGCTCAAATTTTACAATGGAGATTCCCCCCTTCCTGAGAGTTATTTAAAAGTCATTAGATTTGAGCCATGGACACACAACATCTTATTAAAAGGCTCTCTTTTCAAGCATTTGTGAAGCTCCTGCCAGCACACCATCCTTGGTTCTCCAAAAAGGCTCTGCATGACCACAGGTAACGTTTCACAGCCTTTCCAGGGGTCAATTGGTCAGTCTAAAAAATTCAAGACTGAGAACACCGAGGCAGAGGTCAGCCTTCTTAAGTTTTTCAAAGGGATAGCAGCAAATCAATATTTTCAAATGTGTATTTATCATGCAGGAAGAGAGGTTACCCACGGAGAGCAGAAGAAACACACAGAAATATTCCAGTTTTTCATTGTCCAGAGAGTATAAATGGAGAAAGATGATCTGGGGTTAAAGGCAGATTTAAGAATGACGAATTTTTTTAAATGATCACTCATAGTAAAGAATATTAAAAAGGGATTATTCAGTAATATGCACGTGCTCTCCCGTCAAGGAGAAGGCTGTGGTAATGTCCCAGGTCCTTGTGACTTGCGGCCCCTCCACTTCTACAGGAAGTGAAGAAAGAATACGGAGCTCTGTTCTCTTCAGTTTGTCTTCTCTGAGTAGCCACCATGCTGTTTCTCCCTCTTACATGCTGTCCTCCCACCCCCTCTGGCCCTTAGACCCACCTCTTCCAGGAAGTCTCCTCTGATTACACTGGCTCTGCATGCTCTCTCACTTTCCAAGTTCCCCTGGTACTTACTGTCTGCACCCTCCCATACCCATTTAATTCAGGCTCATTTAGTGTCTTGTATTATTATCTAAATGTTCCATATACTAAGTACTTTAAAAATATTTACTTAATCTCCTTAGTGAACTGGAAGTACCCTTGGGACGGACAATGTCAGCCTTCTCAGGACCACTCACTAACTGAACCAGGGATGGCAGGTAAGTTTCATTTCCAATGTTAACTCCAAATGATGAGGAGCAGCTGCCAGGAGCAGTATGTTGAGCAAAATTCACCGGCAATTCTAGACCTCACTGAAAGAGGATGCTGTGACCAACCGGTGGTGTCTGCCTTGGATGTGGAAACAGGAAGTGGTATTGCATGAGTCATTTCCACTATTCCCAGATGAAACACTGATGTATTCCCAAAGGGGGTTCTCAGTGAAAAGCTAGCTTAAAGAATTAATTAGGAATTTACCATTCATTAGGAATAAATGATTCAGAAGTTGTCTGTAGAGTCTATCATCAAACTCCAACTTCATTCACTCACTTAGTAAATGTTATTGAGCAATTACTGTGTGCAAACGGCAGTACCAGGTCGTAGAGACACAGAGTAGAAGAAGACATGTCCCTGGCCCTCAAGGGGATTCTCCAGCGAGTAATCAACAGAAGCAAGAGTGCACAGCAAAAACTATTAAGTGGTCACCAAAGAGGACTTCATTTCACTTAGGGGAAATAGGACCTTGAATGATAATGATGAGGGAATTCAATGGGTAGGGATGAGAGGAATGAACATCTCAGGAGATCAAACACAGAACACTGACTTAGCCATCAAAACATGTCCAGTCTGGAAGGAAAGAGGGGACCAGCACGAACCAGGTACGGAGGCATAGAAGATCAACAGTAAATTGCTGTAAGAGCTCTGAGGCCAGATCGGGGTCTCGGAAAGGTAAGTACCAAATCAACGAGTAGGATGTGCTCCAGGGAAGGGAGGCTGAAGGCAAACACTAGCTGAGGTGCCATTACCAGAGTCAAGGGGAGAAACTGAGGAGGGCCTTGGCGAGCGCAGGGGCTACAGAGAGGGAAAGAAGGGGAGAGCAATGATAACTGCTGGCAGAGGATTATGAGTGCTTGGTGACTGAAAGGATGTGAAGCACGAGGAAGGGTGATATCCCCAGCCTCCAGAGGTTACAGTCATTCACACATATGGCTGAACAGGGAGGACAACATCTGGCTCCATCTTGGCAAGGGCTCGTCCCACCTCCAGACCCCATAATGATCCAGGAGACAGGTTTTCGGCAAGAGTGTTCCTGTTGCCAAGAAAAAGTCATAACACCAATATATTTCAGTCTTGATAATATCCACCGAAGGATATTATCTCCCCTCTTCCCCACATCTTGGGGCAGGCTGGAAACTCTCTAAAAGGCAGAAGAAAAGGGAGGTGAACTGGTACGCTCAGCACATGGCATTGGCAGATCAGAAGACACAGTTGCTCGGAAAGCCAGCTTCCCTATCAGGAAATAGTGACACATTCAAAGCCTGCTGAGTCACTAAGGTAGATCAGCTTAAGCCCCCAAATCAAGTCTCCACTGGGGAGACTCATAACACTGGGCCTCTGAGGGGCCCATCAGTATAATGGCCAGAGGATGACAGAAGAAAGGCTAACGGACAGCTCTACTCCATCATCCACACTCGTCGCAGAGACTCCCCGAATTACACCCCATGGGCCTGCCACTGGCCCTCTCTTCCAGGAGAACTAGGTGGGCCCATCATCCCCCCAAGTCCAGAGCTTGCCCACTGCTTTTATGAAGCCCATTTCCATCCCCTGGGACACTTTGAGCTTGTTCCCGTGCTTTTAAGACGCACTGAGAAGCCCTCAAGGCTCAAATATTGCAAAGCATTTTCGGACCAATCACTTGATTGCACAGTATGAAGAAAAATTGACAAGCCACAGGATGGAGGCCCAGATTTATGTATTCTCGGGAGAGGTACCTAACAAAACAATGGCCCACTGATGATAAGCCTCGTTTGCAAGTGGCCTGCTGCCTCTGGTGTTCCACACACTCTCACACACACACTCTCACACACACACTCAAACACAACTCTCCCCTGACACCTCTTTTTTGTAGAGTGAACAAACACTCCCTCAGTCCTCATGCCACTATGCTGCTAGCAGAGAGAGAGAGAGAGAGAGAGAGAGAGAGAGAGAGAGAGAGAGAGAGGAAGAAGAAGAAGAAGAATCTGGTGCATTTCCATCAAGATACACACACTTACACAAGCACACATTAAAAAAAAAAAAAAAAAAAAGCCTGGAATTGAAGTTTATGGAGGAAAAACAGGATTGGTTCTCAAAACCAATCCTATGCTTGTGTTACTGAAAAACCAATGGATTTGGCTCAGTTCTGTTAACCATCAGCAATTATCTTCCTGTCAAAGCTAAAGGTAACAAATTTCCCCATATCCAGCAAGGCTATATCACCAACCGGACACCAACATCATCTGACGGCAAGTAAATCACCACAGCAGCCATGGGCCCTGACAGACAAATGCTCTGTCTCAGAAAATCCAGGCCTATCACTCAGAAGGGGAAAAAGGTTCTCTCAGCTGGTCTCACAGAGAAGAGATTAAATGTTGCAGATTCGGTAAGTACAGTAGAAAGCAAATCCTAAATATGAGAATTATTAATGGACCTTACACCGGTCTTTTTAATCTGTTGCCAACATATGCTCATCTATTTTACGTTAGTCTGCCTTGTTTCCAGATGGACATAACAGGCAGGAACAGTGCATTATCCCAGCCTTAATCAGAGCCAACGGCACAAGAACGATGTCCCACAACCCATCAAATGGGGACTACTTTAGCAATAGCTGTTCTTTTATAATGAAGACTGTGTAATAAAAGATACCACTAATATGTCCTGTCCTTATACTTAACAGTAACATTCATTTCATCATATGCTACATAATGGGGATATCAGTTTTTAACCAGCTCAGGAACAAAGTACTGCATTATCACAGGGCAATTGGAACCTGGCCGGAATTCCCTGAGACTCTATGGGTGGAAGCAGCATATCCCCCCAAAGGACACAGTGCTAGTGTCAGATGCTAGTAGCCAGTCTACAATTTGACAGAAGCCACCTCCAACCCTCACAATCATCAACCATTAAATGCTGGGCGAGAACATATAACATTATGCAAACACCAGCAGGGGGACCTGCACTAGATTATATGCAGTTGGTGTGTAAGTGTCTGTAAGGAAGCTTGTTTCATTCACCAATTTATTGCATTCAAGGCTCTGTTATGAGCCTAGAGCTGAAGGAGAAATGGTGGGGATCCCAAAAGATATCACTGCCATCAATGAAAATATAATATGCCTGGGAGGATAAACTTTATCGATAGAACCCAATCACCTAACAAGAACATTAAAACGACCAATTATAATATTCAGAATTGATGGGCAGAAAGGGGAGAGACCTATGAACTGGCCCCAGATGCTGTGTAGAGTCAAAAGTGACATTACTGGCTTTCTAGCCTGGTACCATGGTGTGTGTGTGTGTGTGTGTGTGTGTGTGTGTGTGTGTGTGTGTGTGTGTTTAAAAATAGCTATTTATTCAGCCCCCACTAAGTGTCAAATACTGGCCAGGTAATTTGTTATATTATGCCATTTAATTTTCACAAATCATGAAGAGAACCATTTTACTTCCAATTTAAATACAAGAAAACCAAAAATCGGAGAACTTTAGAACTTAAGTCCAAGGTCATCCAGCTAAAAGAGAGTGGATCCAAGACTGAACGTCAGGCTCACCAGCCTCAAAGGCCATGTCACCTTCACTCCACAACAGCAGTCAGTGACAGAGGTCAGCCTCTTCTCTCTGTGACCATCCACAGCCCCACGTCCCTGTTAAGGTGGCTGCTCAGAGCGAGGCTGGCCAACCGGGAAGTGGAAAGAGAGATGCTCGGAAGCCTACACAGTCCTCCAACCTGAGCTCATCAGCATCACGCTGCAGTCACCTGGGCCGAGCAACTGCCCCAATCAACAATCACCCAAAGGAAAAGGCCAGGTGGTCTGCGATTTTTAAATCTACCAGTACTGTTTGTCAAATCCTAAGTATTCGGTTGAACCATACGAAATTGGCATTTCTATAGGTCAAAACTGGTCAAACATTGGCAATTTCATATGGTTCAAACTAGTACAACCCCAGAATTCACGGCAGGAGAATGGGGACCACATCATCCACCTCAGGTGGAGAAGATTTTTACCCTAGAGAAAATATTCTGCCTTATTTTCATGCCGAAGATGAAACGCTACAATGAGGTGAGGAAAAGTACCAGCCTGCTGGGGCGGGATCTAGAAAACAGAGTTCCAGGTATGTCTTTGCCCTTCACCAGCCATATGGCTTCAGGTAACTTGCCTTCTCCTCTCTGCCCCAGTCCGTCCTATGTGACATGAAGGTGCTGAACCATAATTATTGGAAATTTCTTCCAGTTCTGAAATGTTATAATGCCGGTTCTCTGTAGCTGACATCGGATGCTTTCCTGAGAGTCGGTGCTTGGCTCAGGAGAGTAACGAAGAGCACAAGGGAATGAGAAGCCTGCAGTGGGCAGGAGGGAACTACCACAGAAGATGAAAGAAGCCCAGGAATGGGAAAGTGTAGTTTAAAGACAATGTTACTAATGTTATAAAATTGGAAAGGACCAGCTTGGAAGCCTAAATATTTAATACTAATAATTAATAATGTTTCCAACTGCCTATTTATTGAGTACCCAAAGCTCAACAAGAAACCGGATGGGCACTCTCAACCACATTTTTCTCATCATACTCCTCTAAGAGGTTCAGAGACCTTTAACACGTCCACAAATCACATGCCAGCAGCCAAACGAATCTGGCATTACCCTTCTCAGATTTATGGCTGATGTGTGAATTCCTTTGCTGATCCTAAATCTGCCACTTATAAGGGAACTATCCCAAGGTCCCAAGTGCACCCACAAACTCCACGTCTGCCTGCATAGGGGCACAATGACATTTGGTGACAAGATAGAATTCAGGACAAAAATTCTCCAATACGACAGTACTTTGGATAAAAGCATCAAACAGCTCACATAGTCTGGGGGAGAATTGGCCACCTTCAATATAACAATGATGTGAGGCAAGCTGAACTCAGCCCACCGGTCCGCCTGTCCTCACTGTGCCAAAAACACATAGTGGGTCAAGAGGAAGAGAACAAAGCGGTCCGGCAGTCGCCTGCCATGGCACTTCTTTCTCCTGCTGTCTTTACTGCTTCCCCACACTCTGATATCTCCCATGCAAACTTTACCCAGTATCATAGCATCTGAGAAGTTGTCTGTTCTAGTAGGTAGAAAAAGGGACATTAACTTGGCCTAAGAGAAAATGCACTTGGCTGAGTCAGAAAACCTAGTTCTAGTTCAAAATCTGCAAACTGGGGCCCAACATGATGCTCAGGCATGATAGGGTGTGTGTGTGCACACGCGTACGTGTGTGTGTGTGTGTGTGTGTATACGGGGGTTTAAATATCAAAGCTGCCTACAATAAATAATTAATACATTTCACATAATTAATCTATATTTCTGGCTTCTCTTAAACAAGGAGAAGATCTGAAGTTCAGCTTCCAGTAATGACAGAGTAGTTTTTATTTGACTAACGCTCCCATAGATATAATGAATTTTGGAAAAAATATTTTTTAAAAACTACAACCGTGTTTCCCCAAAAATAAGACCTAGCCGAACCATCAGCTCTAATGCGGCTTTTGGAGCAAAAATTAATATAAGACCCAATATTATGTTATGTTATATTATATTATATTATATTATACCCAGTCTTATAGTATATTAAAATAAGACCGGGTTTTATATTAATTTTTGCTCCAAAAGATGCATTAGAACTGATGGTCTGGCTAGGTCTTATTTTCAGGGAAACACGGTATGTAAAGGAATTGGAAAGCAACAGAAATGCGGGCAGAAACCGGATGTGAGCTGTGTCTTAACAGGAGTTTGCAAGGCAGAGTGGCTAAAACACAAGTAGAAACTCATAGTCATGTTGGCTGAGTCAGGAGATAGATTTTGCCACTGACAGAACCGTGAGAAAGTGAGGGAAAAGATTCCAGAAAGAAGGGGAAAGATTCCAGAAAGAAGGGAACAAGGTCTGAGCTTCCAAAGTGTGCCAAAAACCTACAACCGAATCCTTGGGTGACCCTGGACTGCACACTTGCGGGGAAGATTCCAAGAAGCTGAGTGAAAAGTAAACACTGAAGTCTCAAAGAACGGAACCGAGATCTCAGCTGCTTACCACAGGGGAAGGACAATTTGTAGTTTGAGTCCAGCCAAGGTACCTGCCTACGAGAACAAAAGTCTCTACACATACATCTTTTATATATAAATATATATGCATATACATATTTTTAAATTAACTGAAATGATAGCCTATCTGTCTATACAACGTATCACCCACAATGTCCAGGATCCAATAATAAATTACTGGACAAACTAAGTAACAGGAAACTGTGACCCATAGTCAAGATTTTTTAAAAAGTCAATAGACACTAACCCTGAGATGACCCAGATTGTGGAATTAATGCTTAAGTACGTTCAAGTAGCTGTAATAAACATGGCCAAGGTCTTAACACGTTGCATACAGTGGGGTTTAAATCCCTCGTGAAGATTCTCGTGATCTGTACGCAACGTGTTAAGGAAAAAGATGGCTATAATGAATGAACAGATGGATTGAAAGGAAATCTTATCAAAGAAATAAAAAGAAATTTAAAACCCAACCAAATGAAATTTGTAAACTGAAAAGTCCAATATTTAAAACTGTATATATATATATATATATATATATATATATATATATATATATACACACACACACATATATATATATATGTATATGTATATGTATATGTATATATATGTGTATGTATGATATGGCCTTAACAGAAGATGGAAGATGAGGAAAAACAAGTCAGTGATGTTGTAAGTAGATGAATAGAGATTATCTAACCAGAAAGAGAGAAAAATATATTTCACAAAACAATAAACAGAGACTTAGTGACCTGTGAGACAATTTAAAATGGTCTAACACAGATGTATCTAGAGTCTCAGTAGGAAAAAAAGAAGAGGATGGGACAGAAAAAATATGAAGATCAATGGCCAAAAATATCTAAATTTAGTACAGTTTAAAAAAACTTAAACATACAGGTACAAGAAACTTAGAGAAATGCATGCAGTATAAATTTTTAAACTCATAACTAGAAGCATCACTTCTGACCATCAAAGTTAAAAAGAAAAATCCTGACAATAGATAAAGAAAAATGATACATTATATATACATACAGGGGAACAATGGTTCAAAGTGATGACTGACTTCCCATGAGAAACAATGAAGGCCAGAAACAATGGAATGACCTCCTTAAACTACTGAAACAACAGAAGTCAAACCAGAATTCTGTATTCAATGAAAATATTCTCCAAAAATAAAAGAAACATAAAGACAACTTCAGATAAACAAAAACAGAGAATTTACTGCCACTAACTCAAATGGTAAAGAAAAAGTTCAAAGAAATTCTTCAGGCTGTAAAGAAACATTACCAGAGAAAGGTTCAGTGGAAATGGAAAATATGCAATCAAGTGTAAAGATGTTTTTTATTTACCTCTTTCAATATCTTTCAATGAGATATAGCCATTTAAGGCAAAATTTAACGCTGTAGTGTGGTGGTTATAATGTAAGTATATGCGAGGCATCAGAGCATACAATCATGCCTGGCATGTAGCAGGTCCTGAATAAAATAGTCATTTAATAACTGTTGTTGAATTTAGATCGCCACCTTTGACCTAGATAACTCCTCTAAGGCTCCATTCAGCCCCACTGTTCCATGATGGTAAGTAGCTATGGCCAATCTCTTATCCATTACTACTAACCAACTGCAAATAATCGCTAATAGTACATCATCCAAAAATGTCTTTGTTTAATTTGGATTAATAATATATCAATATCTTCCAATTTGCCATTATAGTCAACATATCAGCCAATATATATCATAGGAGACCATTAACATTCTTGGTTACATGACAGACTGGAGGTCCATGATACCTCCATCTGTTTGAGATACCTTTCTCTCGATGACATATAGGTAAGAGAAAAGTACAGAAGTTAACAGCATGAGTTTTGATATTAGACAGAACTAATTCTACCTGGCTGTGTAACTTTTAGATGTGTGGCCGAGGGCAAGTCACTTAAGTTCTCTAAGCTTTTGTTGCCTCATCTGTAAAACAGGGAAAATAATAATTCCATCATAGCGTTGTTGAGATGATTAAGTGAGAGAAGGTCTATAAAGCTCTTGGCACCGAAATGAGTGATAATAGAAGATTCCTGGTAGCATTACTTAGTAATTAAAATCAGTTTTAACAGTATAATCCTCAAAGCAATTAAATGAGATGGGACTCTGGATGATTCTATCTTGTATTCCTTTTTCTTGCTGAACATATACGTCAATGAGTGCTTCTGCTAAGCCATCCAATTCAGAGCCCTTTACGTCCTATAGTTAAGGAACAATCATCCTGGAACCACACTCCCTTGAACCCTTTCCCATTCCTCTGGCAGGCCAAGATGCCCTGACCCAAGTTGGCCCATTTCTTCATTAGAGCTTCTGGTCCAAATTAATGATTCAACTCAAAAGTTAATCTAAGCACATGAGACGTAGCTTCAGAGTAAGTCGTATCCCACATGACACCAGACTCATGGATGATGGGACTTCAAACAAGAGACAGTTGAAGACCCCAGTCAGCCTACATCCTTACAGAGGGAGCACTGCCCCCTGTGAGCCTTCAAGTGCTAGCCATGAACTGTGTTGCAACCAATCTCTCCAAATACTCAGCTTCAGAAACAAAGACCCAGAACATGAAGACACAGGATGCAATGACCAGCATCCCTCATCACTCAGCACATTAACCAGTGAGAAGTTGACCAAAGCCAAATCCTCCAATGCATCACCACAAAACCAACAGGATCTACCTCGCTCGTCACCAATTAAACGTAAGCCAAGCATGGTGCTTATAAACCTCAACTTCAGAAATGAGTTGCTTGTCTGGTTAATTACTGGTCAGGTGGCTCTCTACCTGCCCTTAACTTCCCCTAAGTGGTTAACGAACGAGCCCCTCATTACCAGCTTCATGAGGATTAGAGGTTAAGCGTAAGCTTGATTACAAGCCATAAATGTGAGTAATTTGAAATGTTATTGGTTATTACAAAAATATATGATAATAATTTCCTCTTTAATGAAAGGGAACATGTTTATAGTGGTCCCAAGCTCCTTGTTCAGGCTTTGGGGAAGAGATGAGAGCGTGATAAACAGCTCAGCCTCAGGATGGGCATCTGGGGTGAGGTGGCACAAATGAATACTCACCACTTAGCAGGGTCATAAAAATGCAGACACATCACTGCGCTTGTATGATAAATACTGAGTTTATGGGCTCCTTTCTTGAAGGGGCTGCATGGAGCTGGGGAGATTGCATGGGAAAGAAATCAGAGGAGCCAAAGAAAAAAAGAGTAGCCAGCCCCCTTCCCATTCACGGCACTGCATGTTAAAATGAAGACTTGCCCAAGGAAATCCTACACACTGATTAAAAATTACACACAAAATGCATAAGACATGAAGTAATAATATAGACTGCAGAGGCATGGCAATGTGCTTTAAACCCCCCCAACCACATCAATGTGACACAGAGAAAGCAGAATGTGAAGTTAGAAATTTATAATAAAACCTGAATATTATCACTGACTGGGAAGAGGAGCTGAGTCCTGTTTCTCAAAAGTGGAAGGAGGGCCTGTCGGCTGAGGACAGGCTGTTGTCTAGATGGCATGACCATCGTGAGTCCCCTACATGTACAAGTGGTTTGTGGTCTATGCAGCTGCCCGGGGGGCTTCCTGGTGCCACCAGATCACAGGACACTCTACATTCCAGGTGGCTGGCTCTCAAACGCCAATCAACTATAGGCAATACAAGGCCAATCAAGTCACAACTTTGGCCAAGAAGTTGTGATGCAAGAAAGGGACCAGAATGGCACCATGTCAATGTGAGGTTGTCATCTTCCCTAAACACTGTGAGTAGGTGAGAGAACTCCTAGGGGAGCTAACCATGGTGCCAACACCAATAGCTAAGAACCTTAGGAAAGAAAAGTGGTGATAAAAGCTTTACAGCTACCCCCCCCCCATGCTGAGTGGTCTCTTTCTAAATTAAAAGTCGTTTTCCATTTTTAACAGCCCCAACAATAACACTTTATAGAGCACTCTCTGTTCACAGAGCACTTTACAGTCATTAGTTATCTAATCTTCAGAGGTGTCTCAGGAGGCCGGCCAGCAATGGACAGGCTTACTCCCCTTTCCTTGTCCAGAGGGGCAGGAGCGACCCAGAGTGGACGGCTGGCTGGAGATGGTAGCACTCCCAACACAGGCTGAAGGGCTCCATCCAAACCATAAGGCAGCCCGTATGCATTTGCTGAGCTTATCGATATTTGCAGAACAATTATGTTTTAAACACTGTCAAACCATTTTCACCAATAGAACCACTGTTTGCCTTTGTTCGCCCTTAGCAGACACCCCTGCAAGCTGTTCGGAGTGGTAAAGGTTTTATTACAACCTTCAAGTTAACAACCCCTCCAAAATGTGTTTGTTGCCTGGAGAGGCAGACAGACATCACCAGTCCATTCAGATATAACAAACCCACTCAGTGAAACACCTACACAACAGTAAATCGGTGTTTCACTGAAGCATTTCTGTTTATCAGATCAAACTTCAGACAACTTCCAAAGCTTCCCCCCACCATCTCACACACACACACACACACACACACACACACACACACACTATAGATTTTCCTACCCCTTCCCTGTAATTTTTCATTGAATTAATACTTATGGAGCACCCACTATGTACAAGACATTGCCGAGTGCTATGAGGCAAAAGATGTTAACTACACACGGTTCCCATACTTACGGATCCCACAGGCAAGAAGTGGAGATGAGATGAACACACGAGCTCCTATGATATAAGACAGAAGGCTCCAAGGGCCATAGTGCAGTGAGGGTGGACTTCTGAGTACAAACACAGAACTCTGAGTACAAACACTCATTTTCAGTTGCTGGAACCGGAATATCTTCACGGAGGAGATGGTCTTGGAGCTGGGCCTTGGCAAATGAACAGAAACTAAACATGTGGGGTCCAAGGCATTTCAGGGTTCCCCAGAACCGTGTGAGCACAGGTACAGAGATATGGCTGGGTGGAGATGCACAGAAGAACATTCAGTTCCAGTGTCTGGGACGCAGGGTGAGGAGAACAAAGGCCTTTTCAGACTGCCCTAGTTCAAGAAGCCCCCTTCCCATCCCAAGCCACTTTGTATGCCAATAGCTCTGTGTATTTTACAGTTTACACTAGAAACTGCCCGTGTGAGCTTATTCCAACCCACCACACCCCCTGCCACTAGAACATAAACTCCATCTCATTCAACTCTGCATCCAGAACACTGCTTGGCACTGAGTTAGACACTCAATAAACATTTGTAGAATTAATTGCCTAATTAATTACTGTGTCATGAAGTCCTGGAAATGTACCCTATACCCAATTTTAGTTCCAGAAAGGACATGGTTCTCTTTATTCAAACCCTTGCTCTGTGTCTGCCTAATTTGGGGGAGCCCAACTTAATCTTTCTTCTCCTCAAGGCACATGTGTTGGCATAAGTATGTCAGTGTCATACCAGAGACCAAATGCTCTGAGGTCCCCCAGCAATGGCTCTTTCCCCAGCAGAGGTCACTGGGCTGGGGAGTATGAATAAAGCTGATGCAGTATGGGGGACAGGAGCTGAAGGGCCAAACATCACCTTTTCCCACCCAGCCCAAAGTCAAGCTCTAGCCTACAGACTGCCCTCTGAGAGTAACTATGACAATCTCACAGCCCGAGGTAATGCAGTAGAGAACAGGTGCCAAGGGATGCTGAGAACAAGTGCTTGCCTCCTGGGAAGAAACAAAGTAAAGCATGACCTTCCCACATTTTCTCAACACTCTCTCCTCCCATGGGCCTAACTTCTTCCTGGTGAGAGCGCAGGCAAGATTCCAAGGAAGGAAGCCCTATATTCAAATAAGATGAGCAGAAATCTTTAAAAAGCCTTCACATTAAAAAGGGAGAATGGGAAGCCTGTCCCCCAAAACACAGAGCCTGAGATACCTTGTCTTCCCACGAAATCATCTCTCTAAGGAACTTTGGGACATACAGTCACCACAAATGGGGGGGAAACAACACACAGCAACAGAGTCCACGACATGTGGGGTGTGGGCCCCCCAAACCTGGCGCTGTTCAGTAAAATCCAAAATGGAAAACCACATATTTCCAGTGGTCAGACTCAAATGCATTCACCCCAGCCCTTTGTGTGGAAGGCTGGGACCAGGCAAATACTCATCTCTGACATCCACACCTGACCAGGGCCTCTAATAACTGGAAGGAGTCGCTTCCACAAAATATGTTTTTTAGGACAGCAAGGATAATTGAGACAGAATGCTAAGTCTGCGTGATTTGGGGGGATCCATCTAAAAAGCCTAATCATGGCTAATTCACCGTGTGCAGCCACCCTGGGATTTCATGCAGAGCGCTGGTTTCACTAAGGTAATTGGTGCTATTGAAACAAGCCCGTGCTCTGCAGTTCGCTGCTTCTCTCCTCGCCTCTGGGCACAGAGAGGATCAATATTTGTTAGGATTGCTTCTTGTTCCAACAATGTAAGATTTACAATGCGAGCTGGGATTCTCACTTTGTCTTCACACAACTCATCAGTGGAACCCAATTACTAACCTCAGACAAACAACATTAACATGAGCCTCTATGCTGCTTTATTGCCCTTCATCCAAGTCTCATTTCAGGGTCTTCAGGCACTGCCACTGTAACAGATACTACACTTTAAAGTGTGCTCCAAGGAATAAATTCTCAGTCTTTCATTACTCGTACCTTGATTTACTTCATATCATCTTGCCGCTATAGACAAAGATAACACACTGTAAATTACAGCCATCCTGTCTCGGAGTTTCAGAGGTAGGGGGAAGGCAGGGAGTCAGGCTTTCTTTGCCTTCACAATTAGCAGTGGACCAGGCGCTATCATTCCCATATTGCCCACGATTAGCTGGTGTTTATGAGTAGTACCATTTGCAAAATGTGGTTTAGACACATAGCCCTTCCCCCACTCTCAACCCTCCCTTTCTGCCAGAGAGACCATTAAATTAGAAAAATCTCAACGCTAAATGAAAATATGGTTTCAACCGTTTTTTAGCACATTCTCTCACAGGCTCTCAGCTCTTGTACATGAGTTCAGAAGGTAACACGGCAAATTTATTTAGTGGAGAAACTCATCCAGTAATCAAGCTCCTGTTACTAAATGACTCAAATCTCCCAAATCAGGCATGATTCTCAGCAGTTCCCTCTTTTCTATACCCCGAACCCTGATCGAAATAAGGGCTGTCTAGCTTTCCCTTGAATTTCAACTAACAAGAGAGCCTGGGTAAAGAAAGACCTAAGGAAACAGTCATTGGAAAAAGTCCTTCAAGTTAGCTGTAGCAGTACCCCCTTATTTGTCCTACAATTTCCTCCATCCTCCATCCTATTCCAGTAGCTGATAACTAAGAACATTAGTTTTATGCGACTTGTCAAGCTCAAATGAAAAGAGAGCTAACTTTAATGACACTGCAATTAATCGCCCCAATAGACAGACAGCTAAAAGACAAGATATTGACTTCATTAAGGATAATGTATTATGTCATTAAGTCGGTAGGGTCACCTTGTGTATCATACATGCCTGCTAATATATTGGCATTTTCCTCAAATAAGATAAATTCAGATATGAGTGATAAAGCTGATTAGAAAATGTTTAATCTAAAGAGGCTACTTTCCTTATACCCCCGCTCCGCAGCCCCACGTAGAAGTGAAGTCATAAGAAGCTATTACAGACCCAAGATTATCTCAAATACCAGATCCAACTCATTTATAATCTGGTCCTTCCCTCCTTCATTTCTGCCATTATAAGGGTGTTTTAACTGATGGAAGTTGGAGAGCTTTTTGTAATTTGATGGTTCACATGCTTGAGGTGGTGAGGCATTGTGTTTCAAAAGTACCTGTTTTAGTTTGAAACTTTACATGCTCAGACAATTCAAATGAAAACAACCACATGCTTTTGGTGACATCAGGGTAGGGTTTAACCCTGTCAGGACAGGCTTCTAAAGCTGCTCGGTTAAGAAGAATTACAATGCAACTCAGCTTCAAAACGGATCATTCTTTTTAATGAGATAACGTCTCTTCAAGGCTTATCTAAAGGGAGGTGGTTGGCTTAAATAAAATCATTTTTCATTTAGAATATTTACAAATTAAGATACATTTTCCAAAGCTTCTCCTGGCACTTTATTTCAAATAAATAAAATAAGGTTTTTAAAACCTTACTCATCTCTCTTCCACTAATTCAGTAAAAATATAATCATCGTTAAAATGTCTTCTGAAGCTAAAGAATTCCCTCAGAGAATATTTTGTCATCTTCTGAATTGATAACTGCTTCCACAATACACTTATTTTGGGAGTGTTAGGACTTCTTCCCCCCATTTAAGTATTAATAGTTTTTATTTAGTAAACAGAATGATGATTTTATAACATTTCATTTGCTCTAAATAAAATACTTCTTTGTAACTGGGGGCTTAGTCCATAAACAACATTTGGATGAGAACAAACCAAAATAAAGATTATACTGTAATGTTAATTGTGACGTAAAATACTGAAATGTGTGGCTGGGTGAATAAAAGACATAGACGTGTGGATATACATTATTAGATACATGTTTGTGTATCCTGGGGGTGCAAACCAAATGTATACACATGACTTGTATTCATCTTCTGTTATAGGTAGATATTGAATATTATAACTTTAACACAGTTTTTTTCCTTTCTTAAAAAGTGTATACATTTTTTTTGGCACCCTCTTTATACAAATAGATACACAAATAGACTCACACCCACAGATTGTGACTAGATATTATACTAAAACCTCAGATCATACCCGTAAGGGATCTCCGTGATTTCCTCCACCCCTCAGGATATCCCCATTTTACAGAGGAGCACACTGAGCTCTGGAGAAGTGAAGCAATTTATCCACATCCACACAGGAGTAGCTGTGACAATAACCCAGGCCTGATGATTCTTTGACCACAGGTCTTTCCTCCAAATCTCTCCACACCACTCCCCTGCCTGCACGTGTATATTAATACATACTTTAAATGCCCTTTTCACATCCACACATAGAACTTTCTGGATCGTGCCTATCTTCTTGGAGTATAAAAATACAAGCCTCAACACACTGGGTGCCTTATAAACAAAGAAGATTAAAAAATAAACAGGCGATATCTTACCAATCTTGACTAAGTAGGTGACCTAAAATCTCACTCAGTCTTTTAGATTAAAAAAAAAGAAAGAAAAGAAATAGAAGAAAATAAAGGAGGTGACACATCACATCACAGAGGCCAGAGCAAAACCTCTTACTTGATGCCCACCCTCAAGCATCGCCAGCACGCCCCAACCCACGTTTTTCCTTCCTGCTGCTACTGACATTAAAATCACTGGCTTGATTTTCCAAACCTCCAAGAGGAGGGCAGCACTGACAGCAGCAGGAAGCATCTCAGCGGCCTGTGGACGGACGCCTTCCCAGTGGTGGAAGGGGACTTCCCACACTCCCTCTCCAAACTCACCGCTAATTACCGACACCTGCAGCCCTTCATGCCAAGCCATCTCTTTTAACCTGAACCCTCATCTTTTCTATTATTTCCATTAAGGTTGTCAAAACCAGAAGTTTGGGAACCTTTCTGTGTGACCTTGACCTTTCTTTGCAGGCTGAACGTATTGGCATTTTTTCTCTGGCTGCATCTCTTCTCATTTGTCATGATTATTGCTGAATTTTTCAACTGTCATTCCCAAACGTAAATCAATGGTTGTCTACTTCCCCTTTGTCATATCTGCACAGCAAACAGCCTTTCCCTTCTAAATGAAGCTTCCTCCCTTTCCATCCATTAAAAGGGGCCTGTCTGCAGGAGAAGTCAATCCTTTGTTAGGTCATTGCATTTATCACGCTTCCAATCAGTGCCTGACACACTTATTCAGCCAGGTCTTCAACCACACAATCATTGTTCATCTGGGGGTTGTGCTGTAATTTATTTATGCATGGTGTTTTCACTATCCATCTTGGGCAGTTTCAAATTTTTCACCCCTGCCCTTCTCTTCCTCGGGACCTTCAGTGCTTAGAGGGAATTTGGGGGGTGGGAAGGAAGGAGCACAGTAATAGGGGGCAGGAGAGGGGGTGGAAAGGAAAAGAACAAGGAGCTTTGTTTCTGTGGGAGTAGCTGTAAGTTCCCCTCTCCGTGAGAAACGAGTGCAAACCAAGAGAGACGTTGAATCAGGGCCTGGAGCCCCAATAACAGAGCACAATTAATCCAGGAGGCCCTCTAGCCATGAAGTGTCTAAGCGGGACAATTCCCGTGATGTACTGAGAGTAAAGCCCCATCAAGTTTAGTAAGACCTCTTTGTAAGTATATGGACCACAACTATTATATAGAACTCTTTAAGAAAAAAAAAGTTCTAAAAGTGAAAGAGAGCAACCCATTTTCTAAAAACACATGCTTCTTCCAGGTAGCTGATTAGCTTGAAGTGAGTCAGTATGTGTTGCCATGAAATTCTCAGGTAAACATGGGACCAATACCAACACCATTAGTGGGTGGGGCCTATGGCCCGCGAGCGGGCACCAGGCAGCCCCTGGACCCTGCACACGGAACAGGTTTCTCTTCCCCACCTACCACAGACTAACCCTTTGCGCCGTCACCACTCTGGTTCTCATTATCACCCTCGTCGCTGGCCTTGGTACGTATTGTCTTCTGTTGGAATGAAATATTGAAAAATCTAAACAGAAGAAGTCCAGGCCTTCTCTTCCCTATAAATGCTTCCAGCTCGGGTTCAGAGAAGAGACTCCTCCAAGAGTGGCCAGGGTCCTACTGGCTGCCCAGCCACCCCCTGGACTCTCCACTCCCCCATCAAGGCACCCAAGGCAAATTAAGACATGGAATGATGATTCCAGGGCATGTTTAACATTTGTCTTCCTTGTTTTACCAAACAAAGGAGAGTCATAGAAAACCAACAGGTTCATGCAAAGAAAACAGCTACAGGGAAAAGGGTACTCTGAGGTGTTCAAGAAGCATAATTACATGTGTTTATACCATAATTTGTTAATAAAGCCATTCATCCCTAGTTCATTTTTTATACCAATAGGTGTTTTCCCCTCCCGAGGACCCACAAACACACATTTTACAGGTGCAGAAATTCAGGCTCTCTATTGTTGAATAACTAGCCCGAGGCCACAGAGCTAACTGGGGTGCTTGGTGCTCCAATCACTGATTCTAATGAGAATCCTGAGAAGGTTCCCAATATAGTTATGTTTGATATTGTTCTTAGGACTGCTGTTTACAGCTGTGCAGTATATCACCTGCACAGCTGGACCTGGCAACCCTATGTAAGTATGAGGAGGTAAGAAGGGGATAAGCAGGTATCCTACAATAACTCTTTTATAGGCAAACACTTCTCTAGACAAAACCCACACAAAGGGGTACAACTACAGGCACCTAAAAATACATCTTCAGCAGGGATATAAAGGCACCAAGAAATACTGCATCACCACATTCTCCTCATCTTAGCTAACATCTTCCCACATATCTTTCCCACCAATCCTCCATACAACTTAGGAAGCTATTTATACATGGTGATAGTGAGTCTGGAGTACAAGATACACCATTCTGGCAAATTCATAACTAGAGAAGAATTAGTGCTTCACCTATGCAATGGCTCTACAGCATCTTACAGGACCTATATTGCACTCTGGACCTTCTGTGACCTCAATTACTGTGTCAGGAAATAACCATGGGCTGGATCCACTGCTCTTAACAAAAATGAAGCCTTATTTTGTTTTCATGCAAACACTGCATGAAACACTACAATGCAGCCATTATAGTATCCAGAATCTGTTCTTGCTCTCTAAGTCCTCATCCCAGTATGGATATAAGCACTCAAATCAAATATTAAGCTATTTCCTCATTAGTGATGCATCAGAGCCAATTTATGTGGTTGAACCTGGAGTGACAGATTGAAGGATGAAGAGTCTGGTGAATCTCACAGGCCAATCTCTTCCAACATCCTCCTAAGGCATCCCAATAGCCTGACTATCCTTTCAGCTTGATCATTTGCTTGAAGGTGACGAGGCAGGATGGTGACAGCTGAGATAAGGTTCCTGTCCACAACTTCCTTAAATTCAGACCTACTGTCAGGAATGATAGTGTCTGGAAAGCCATGTGTTGAAAGTACCTGTGATAATTTCATAAAGGGCTAGAATTAGAGTATCTGTGAGCACCTTGGATCATTCTGAAAAGGAATCTATGCCTGGATAATTCCGCAGAATTAATACTGATTCTTGATGAAGGCTCTGGGTAAGTAACTTTATAGTTTACAAAACATCGTCACATACACCACGTTTGGTGGATTACGTCAAGTAGCTTGACATTATCCTTAACACTCTTTAACATTATAATCCATTCTAGACCCCCAAATTTAACTTCTGGTCAGTTCCTTATCACATAAAATTCACAAAAGCACTGCCTACACAATGGCCAAGATAAAGTGATAACTATTCCCTGGAATAAACAATGTGATTTTTTAAAAGATTTTTGTGGGCAGATAATTTACTCAGGCTGGTTGCTTAGAATGGCTGAGTTCCTATTGAGCTGTTCTGTGGTCATCCCTTCTATTACAACCAACTAGAAAGAGAGCCCAACACATGCAATTTGCATTTGTGTAGCTGTATCTGACAGGCTGTGTAGATAAGAAAGCTTTAAATCAAAATCATGTGGCAAAAGAAAATCAGAGTTTATTAGTCTTCCTGGCTTGTAAGCAAGTATAGTCATAGGAAAGGAACAAAAGACATTATATATGTACTAACATAATCAAGCTTGGAAATAAGAACTCAAAGAAACTCATTATTGATACAAATGATAATGGTTGACTATTGAGATAATTCAGAATTTCTCGGTTCTCACATCAGCAGCAAAGTCAACTTCATGAACTTGTGTTTTATTGTTGAACCGTGCAGTCTGTGTATGACTAAGGATTTTGTGGCAAAACATAGGTTCAACATAGTGAGGTGAAGAAACCACGAGATAAAACACAATGGTTTTTGGTTGACCCTGATGTATGAATGTAGACTCCTAAATCAATAAACATCGAACACCCTAATATGGTTACACAGCTGGCAAAGCCAGCTCCACAGACAAGATTTCCCCAGTAGGAGAATCAGGTGGCTCAATAATGCTGATGAGGGAGGATGTTAAGAGACCCCGAGAGCCTTGAAGTTCTCTCTGTTAAAGAGTCTCATTTAGGTAGAAGAATTCTTGGGCAAATTTCCTTGAGAAGAAGCTCAGAGGAATGAAATAATGCAGACTCTGGTTTCACATTTTCCTTCTAATCAGATCTTTACCTTACGAGAATTACCCATTCCCAAAAGTGTTTTGGCAATGCTATCTCCAGTTAGGAGATAGGGAAATCTATCCTTACCATCATTTTAGGGGGTACTCCAGCTGATACCCTAGAAATCTGTCTATGGGCATTCCCACAGCAATGGAAAGTCTAAATTGAAGGCCCTTAATATGAAATGCCACTCAATTAATGATAATCATTTAGACACATACGCAGTTACTTACAAGTTTGGGTGAGGTCAAATTTAGCAGGGACCTTCCTGCCTTTTTCCTTCTCCAAGGACACCTGCAAGATGATTGACCTCTGACAGTGAATGTGGGCTCTACTGTCCACAACATCTCCAGAATGTCTTCCCTTCCTGGGTATGTACAGTTGATTCCACTCTGGAGAGGCACTAAGGCTTTTAAACTTATTTTTAACTTATGAAAGATAGTTTTGGCTTTCAAACAAATCAATGTAGTGACTGGAACCAGACAAAATTGAATGGTATCATCTTCCCCTCATCTGTTCCCTAGAAAATGTCTTAGGAATTCAATTGGTAAAATCCTGCAACTTGGTCCAATGGTGCCAAAATTTTGGAATCTGATTATTTGGTCCTTGAGAGATGTTCTAATAACTCTGAAAGTAACAAATGCCCTGGGGTACTGGGAGAATCTAAGCAGACTACCTATAAAGTAGACTGTAGGTGGGATTTTTATTAGGCTTATGAATTGGATTAAATAACTTCAAATCTCAATTTCGGGATTCTATTTTTCTATTATCCAAGATTACCTCCCTTCTAAGGAAACACAATTTACATTCACAATACAGTAATTCCTCACTTAACGCCATTGATAGGTTCTGGGACTTTACATGAAACTACATAAAACAAAACCAGTTTTACCATAGGCTCATTGATATACACAAGACTTAAATTCCTATGGCAGCTCATTAGTGGTACAACTTGATGATGTTGAATGAAATGATGTCATTCAAGGACCTGCTGTCAGATTCCAACAATGTCAACTAAATGAATATTGCTTTCTGAAAGAGTATATAGCAGCTGTAAAACCTAAGGTTTGGGATGACGGCAGTCTCAGCAATTTTGACAAATGACTTACTAAAAATATACCCTAAAAGGGCTTGACCAATTATCAATAAACTACAACCTAAATTACCTTCCATCTAACAGGTATGATCATTAAAACCAACAACAACAACATGATCGTCACCAGCACGTAATTCCCGGATTGTAGAACTTTTCGGAGTTATAAATCCAAGAGCAGGACCCCTAGAACATACAGCAAATATATTTGATTGGGTCAATACTTCCAGATTTCTCCAAATGGCTGCATCCATCTGTATTCTCACCAGCAGCATGCAAGGGTTCCAGTTTCCCCTCATTTTCCAATGAGGCACCAAGAAATTCCACGAAGTGCTATACCTGTGAAAATCCTCAGCGCCACACTGCAAAAAGCATGCTCTTAAATGCATTCTCATTTTACCTGGTAAAATTTAAGTTTCTAAACAATGATTGATGGTTCTGGTGAGAATGTTTATAAAAGATCTCAGTCTTAAGCAAAGCAGGTGAAAGAACTATTATTAGATGTGTTTAGGCTTCATGAACCATCAGAAGCAGAGCATAAATCTACTCAGGGCTCTCATGATATTTTCTTCAGAATAAAAGCCTCTCAGCATATGATTCCAAGGAAGTAGAAAGACTGATAAAGTCTTCAGTGTGTTTCACAGTGCAAATAAAAGGTAACAAGGTTTGCTATGGTCTCAGGGTAGAGATTATATTCAGTTATTTTCCAGTGATACCTAGGAATGGTTTTGTATAGTACTTGTTGCTGATCAGCCTTAGTTTTAAACAGGCTTCCAATTGTCACACCAGTTGTTTAGGAAGGGAGACCTCAGAGAAGGAGGGCCTGAAGAAATTCCCAGCAGCCATATGTTAGTACTCTTTGGGAAAAAAGAGAAAAAAGTGGTTGGGATAAACCCGATGATCTATGTCATTGTAAACCTCAACTACAAGATCCAAAAGTAATAAAATGGGAACTCAAACAAAACCGAACAACCCTGAAAGACTGCCCTATAGTGGTCTCTGGCACTTTGGAGATAGTTCTCCTCAGACAGAAATTGGAGGACTGTGTAGACAAGCGGCCCTTTGATGTCAGGGTTCATTTCCCCTGCCCCTGGCTTTGAGATCTCAGCATGAAAGAATGAACCATCGTCTTTTCTTTGAGCAGAGAAAGCTACGAAACTGATAACCCACTATCAGATATGAAGGCTAGCTGAAGGTCAGTGCAGGAAAAAGTTCCCATCTGTCTCTGCTGGAAGCATACAACCCCAGCTATACGTTAAACAAAAACCTAATATAATCCCTCTACTCTGCAAATTATTAGCTCTGTGACCTTGGGGGAATTAATCACCTTCTGCAAGACTCAGTTTCCTCACTTTAAACAAGATTAAAAAGACTAGGAGGAGATCCAAGATGGCAGATTAGATAAACTCTGTGCCTGCTTCCTTCCGTGAATATATTAAAATTACAACTAAATTATAGAACAATCAACCTGGAGAACCATCTGAAATCTAGCTGACCAGGAGTTTTATAACTAAGGATATAAAGAAGACGCCACGTCAAGACTGGTAGGAGAGGTGGAGATGTGAAAGAGGCCGGCCCCAAAGCTCTGTGTGGTAGTTGAGAACCAGGAGGGATATCTTGGCTGCAGAGGTTCCCCTCCCTGGAGGAGTAAGGGACCCCAGTCACAAACTAGTCTCCCCCGCCTGGAGTACTGGTGCCAGAAAGAGGAGCCCCTCACAGCATCCAGCTGTGAAAAACAGTGGGATTCCAACAATCCAGGTGGGAAAACCCACACGTCCTCTTAAATGGCCCACACACTGACTCTCTCACTCACAAGCACTCACATTGGGCTCCAGTGGAGGGACAGTAACGCAGGGGGCATTGGAGACCTATGGGGGGCAGGCTGAGGTGACTGGCTTTGGGGGGAGGACTGGAGGACAGTTACCATGTTTCCTGTGAGAAGGGCCTCCTCTGGTGCAGCCAGGTGCCATCTTTTCTGTGTTGAGCCCTTCTCCACAGGTCAAATCTGAATCTGATTGGCCTGGTGAGCTCCACTGTTCCACCCTGCTGACTTACTAGGAACCTGTCCTACCCAGCTCTCCCAATGCCAGAGCACTTTCTCACAAGCAGCCAGCCCTGCCCACATTGCTCTCTTTCTTAGAAAACTATCGGACTCCAGCAGTCCCCAGGTAGGCGGCAGCTGGCCTTGGTGTGCTCTGAGACCCTTGATTAGTAGCTCCAGGCTTTGCACTGGCACCAAACTAGAGTCTACATTAACCTGGTGACCACATTCTTTCCACGCTGGCTCCTGAGACCCTGCCTCACTCAACTTGTATACAGCAGGAGGCTTTATCAGGTGCTGAACCTTCAGGGAGCAGTAGGTGGCAGCAGGCCTCGGATTGTCCTAGGTTTCTGAGGAACTACTCCAGGCCTAGTACTGGTAGCAGCCATCCTCAGTTCTCAGTGTGGCCTCTCCTTGCACCTCCAGGGTTAGCACAGGCAATGAACAACCATGGACTGCTTTGTAGCTCCTACCAGGTAGTTTCTGACTGGTCACAGGCAGTGGGTAACCTGGACCTGCACCAGAGCCCCTCCCAAGAAGCCCCAGAACCAACATACTTGGAAGTTGGCTTCAGACCACAGCTGAGCACCACCCAATTAGCCCCACAAGTGGTACACCCAAAAGCCAGTCTCAAAAGATACCAGAACCCACTGGAATGAATCCCATTCAGTGGGGTAAGCCCCTTGTACCACAGCCTTTAAGATGTGGACGTGGCCAAACCCCACAGCCAGTCAGCCTGAGGGTCGATCCCACCCACTAACGATCCAATATCAATCAAGGCTCAACTATAACAGGAAGGAACACACAACCAACACAAGGGACACTCCTGGAGCAAGACCCCAGTGCAGGTGACCAGGGAGACTGTGCCAGGGCCCCACAAGACACCTACTACATAAGGCCACCTGGCCAAGACTGGGAGACATAGTACATCTACCTAATACATAGAAATAAACACAGAAAGGCAGTCAAAATAAGGAAACAAATATGTCCCAAATGAAAGAACAGGAGAAAACTCCAGAAAAAGAACTAAACAAAATGCAGGCAAGCAACATACCAGATACAGAGTTCAAAGCCATGGTTATAAGGATGCTCAAGAAACTTAGTGAGAACTTTAGCAAAGAGATAGGAAGCAGAGAAAAGGACATAGAAACCATAAAAAAAGAACCAGTCAGAAGTGCAGAATGCAATAACTGAAATGAAGAATGTACTAGAAGGAATCACCAGCAGACTAGATGAAGCAGAGGATCAAATCAGTGATTTGGAAAATAAGGTAGCAGAAAACATCCAATCAGAAGAGCAAAAAGAAAAAAGAGTCCAAAAAAATGAGGATAGTTTAAGAGCTCTCTGGGACAACATCAAGCGTAACATTCACGTCATAGGGGTACCAGAAGGAGAAGAGAGAAAACAAGGCATTGAGAACCTATTTGAGGAAATAATGACAGAAAACTTTCCTAACCTGTCAAAGAAAATAGACATACAAATCCAGGAAGCACAGAGAGTCCTAAACAAGATGAACCCAAATATGCCCAAACCAAGACACATTATAATTAGAATGGCAAAGGTTAACGACAAAGAGAGGATCCTAAAAGAAGCTAGAGAAAGGCAACTATTAACTTATAAGGAAGTTCCCATAAGATTGTAAGCTGATTTCTCAACAGAAACTTTGCAGGCCAGAAGGGATTGGCACAAAATATTCAACATGATGGAAAGCAAGGACCTACAACCAACATTAGTCTACCCGGCAAAGCTATCATTTAGAATCAAAGAATGATAAAGAGCTTGCCAGAAAAGAAAAAGCTAAAGGAGTTCATTACCACCAAACCAGTATTACAAGGAATGTTAAAGGGACTTAAGATGGAAAAAATATATATATATCAAATTTATAAATAATAAAATGGCAATAGCTACATATCTATCAATAATTACTTTTAATGTAAATGGATTAAATGCTCTACTCAAAAGACATAGGAGGGCTGAATGTATAAGAAAACAAAACCCTTACGTAAGCTGTCTACAAGAGAATCACTTCACAAAGACACACACAGACAGAAAGTAAAGAGATAGAAAAAGATATTTTATAATAATGTTAACAAAAGAAGAAAAAAGAAGAAAAAAAAAATAACTAGGGTAGCAATACTTATACCAGACAAAATAGACTTTAAAACAAAGGCTATACCAAGTGGCAAAGAAGGACCCAGTAATTTCATTTCTGGGTATTTATCTGAAGAAACCCAAACGCTGCTTAGAGGGACATGTGCATCCATATGTTCATTGCAGCATTGTTTACAGTGGCCAAGATGTGGAGGCAGCCTGGGTGTCCACTGATGGAAGAGTGGACAAACTGGAGGTGGTACATATATACAATGGAGTATTGCTCGGCCATAGAAGGGAACGGGTTTTTGCCATCTGTGGCGGCATGGATGAACCTACAGTGTACTATGCTGAGTGGAGTGTAAGACAGAGAAAGACAGATGCAATCTTATATGTGGAATCTAAAGAACAAAATAAACAAACAAAACAGAAACAATCTCATAGATACAGAGAACATATTGATGGTTGCCAGACAGGAAGGGGTTGGGGATGAATGAAAAGGAGGAAGGGATTAAGAAGTACAAATTGGTTGTTACATAATAGTCATGGGGATGTAGGGTATAGTCTAAGGAAAATAGTCAATAATATTGTAATAACTATGTATGGTGTCAGATGGGTACTAGATTTATTGACATGATAAATGGGAGGGGGGTGGGGAGCAGAGTGAAAACGGTGAAGGGAGTAAGAAGTACAAACTCATAGTTACAAAACAGTCATGGGGATGTAAAGTAAAGCACAGGGAATATAGTCAATAATATGGTAATAACTATGTATAGAGCCAGGTGGATACTAGATTAGTGAGAGGGATCACTCTGTAAATTATATAAATGTTTAACCACTATGCTGTACTCCTGATATTAATATAAAAATCATACTGAATGTCAGCTATAATTGAAAAATTTTAAACAAGGTGGGGGAAGGTGAAGGGGAATAAGAGGTCCACATTTCTAGGTATAAAACAAATAAGTCATGGGGATGTGATGTACAGCATAGGGAATATAGTCAATAATATTGTGATAGGTGGTACGGTGTCAGATGGTTGCTGGACTTACGGTGATCATGTCTTTAGGTAAATAAATGTTGAATAACTACAGTGTACACCTGAAACTAATATAATATTGTATGTTAGCTATATTTTTAATAAAAAATCTTTAAAAAATAAAAGCAATTATAAAGGCTGATCCACCATGGTGTTGGCAGGCATCAACAAGACAAGAGGTGGCTAAGGCCAGTAAGGAGGGCGTAGGCCTCACAGTACAGCTCAGCATACATGTTCTCTCTAAACACATGTGAGACACGCTATACATGGATTCTACCAACTCATGCCCAAACTTTTTCATTCACACAAACACATCATGCATCTAAATGCTCAGATACGCACTCACTCCCATACACACACACATTTAAGTGTGCGCCCATCCACATTTGTGAAAGGCTTTGTCGGCATTTTTCTTCCCTGCTCAAACTTGCCTTGTGCTGTGTCCTAGGATACTGCCTTGCCCCCTGCGATGGTCTTTCTCATCATCGATGGTGGTAGAGCTGAAACAGGGCCCAGTGTGCTTCCAAAGCCAACTCCTAGTTGGGCATCGCAGAACTTTGAAAAGTGAGAATTGCAAGGCTTCTCACAAATAATCCAACCTGGACCCTGAAACCTACTTTTCCGAGGTGCAATCATTTCTTCAAAGAAAATCTCACCCAGTGATTCCAGTATGTAAAGTAAGCAGAGGCACCTGTCAGAATGGGGTGGATATCCAGACCCCTGTTTATTGTCCCCCTCCCTAGGTGACCCTAAGAACCTGCCATAGAGCCATTGGGTTCCAGGAAACACCCTTCATTTAGTATACTTAGGAAATGGGGCTCAAGGTAATAGAGTGAATTACCCGGTGCCACACAAGTGGTTTGTGACAGGGCAGGACCTAAACCAAGATCTACTGGCTCAAAAGCCACCATTCTTTCCCCCGAGTTTCCAAAATATAGCCATCTAAATATCAGCATTTATATTAAGCATTAAATCCATTTTACTAAACAGTAACTACCCTCACTATATATGATGCACCAAGCTTTAGATGTCAACTAATTTGACTTACTCTCCCTTTCATTGCCCTTATATCTTGCTTAATAAGACATTTTATTCAGATACTGCTGAGGTAATAAAGGAAGAAGCGTGGTTGCCAAATGTACTGCCATTTTTATTTTTAGCTTCACTGGAGTAAGGGGTTATTTTCTTGTGAAAAGGATGAAATGCAGCTGCCGGCCTTTTAAATTGTATCACGCAATCCTGCTTTTGCCCAAGCAATAGATTTCCAGATAACTGCAGCAATCTTCTCGAAGTGGAAAAAAAAAAGCCACCACCACCCTTCCCAAACCCGGCTCCACCTCAACTGTAAAGCATCAGCCAGATGAGCTACTTGTACCCACCCACAAATCTGCCGACCCCCACCTCCCAGAAGAGATAGGAGACTACACTTGCACCAACAGAGCAAAGGTCTGGCAATCCCTATTGTAGTTCAAAAAAATAATAATAATGATGATGATATAAAATGAACATTTATTGAGTGGTTATCACATACAGGTGCTGTGCCAACTGTTTTATATGCATCATCTCATTTAATTTTCACAAAAACTCTATGAGGAAGGTACTATTACTATCCCCATTCCACAGATGAGGACACTGAGGCATAGAGAGGTTAAGCAACTCATCGAAGGTCACCGGTTAGTATGTGGTAGAGCCAGGATTTGAACCCAGGCCTGCTGGGCTCTAAAGCCTGCACTTAAAACCAGTACACTAGACCTGCCTTGTAAATATCCAAAGCTTTGGTGTCAACGGACCTCAGTCCAAATCTAGTACACTGTTTACTAGCTGTGTGTTCTTGGGCAAGTAGCTTCACATTTCTGAGCGTCACTTTCTTCAGCTGTAAAACGGAAACAGCACCACCAGCTTGCAGTCTCATTGTGGGGAATGTGTCTTGTCCCCTTGCCTCCGTCAGGAGGTCCTTCCTTTAATACTTAAATTCTGGGCTCAGGGCTATCCCCAAATTAATGAAAGGATCCTGAGTTCTGATGCAGCAAGAATAGATGTGCCATAAAAACTACAGGGTAAGCTTGGAAAAAGTAGGGTGGAAGGAGAGAGAAGAAAGAAGAGGAAGAGTTTTGCTAGAAGGCCTCTCTAGCTGCTAGGCCTATCTCCAACAAACACCACGGGACCAGCAGCTGAGGAAGATGAGGATATCTGCACCAGTGGAAGACATACGGTTTTACAATGGGCTGTATGATGTCCACATTTTACACTTGGGATCTATGTAGTCCCAGGAGTCAGAACAAGGACCAGTAGGTGGAAGTCTCAGGGAAATACATTTGGCTCATCCCAAGAACAAACTTCTTACTTGTCTCAGGTAAGTTGATTTGCACTCCTCTGGAGACAGTGAGACCCAATTGGCTGGAGACCCTTGAGAGGGGACACTGAAAGGCCGTTAAGCTCCATCCATTCCAACCCTGAAATTCTTCGATTCCAGAGTCGAAATTCCAGTTATGTCCATGAAGATCCAACTTGCAACCAGCAGTGTCGCTGTCCAGCTTTTAGACGTGCTGCATCCAGAGAGCGGCATGGAGCCTGGGGGGAGACTTCTTAAAGGTACCCCCAGCCACTCCAGATCTCACAAGATACAGAAAGACAGTGACGGGTGTGTCTTACTATGTGGAACTCTGCAAGAGTCCCTCCCCTCTTGGTATCAGACAGAATAAGAAAAGCCAGAGGTTCTCAGGAGAAAAACAACAACATCTCCTTCTGGGGCAGGAAAATAGCCCACTGAATAGAAAAACAAACTCTGCTTGTTTACAGCAAAGTTACAAGCCCAGGAAAGCAGGAAAATGGCACCATGCCTGGGTGCTAAAGTGTGGTGGCACACCACTGTGGCCCACCAGACATGCCCTTGCAGTCCTGGAGGATGTGGGGGCAAGCCCGAATGGTCATTCATGCCCCTCAATCCCCAGGGGAGGACGGCACTAATTAATCCACACAATGGACAATGTCATACTATACTATGTGAATTCAAAGTAACAAAGGAGAGCAGGCTACCAGCTCACATCTCTAGCGAAGTCCCAGGAAGGCCAGAAATAGAGGGCCCTATCTTCCGGAAACCGGTTTACTACAACCTAGAATTGAATGCTATATGTAAGTGTTTATAACACTAGACTAAAAATTTCCGACGTGTGCTTTTATTCTGGCTTGGAAGCTGGTTTACCTTTGTGACCAAGACACCTCTTCCATCCATCCTTTGGCCTTTTCTCTCTCCTGCCCCTCTTCTAACACTGATAATAGCTGAGATCTCTGTGGCCTTGCTCCTTCCTAGGCAGCTCACCCTGCTTTGACTGCTACTGATGGCGAATTCTAATAAAATCCTTCCCAGAATGCACTGACACACAAATAACATAGATAAAACAGGAATCAACCTGGCATCTAAGTGTATTCCCACAAACTCGCACATACATAGCCCACTTACTAAAAATGTGGACTCTGGTGTCAGACTACCAGAGTTTGAAGCCTTACCACTTCCTAGCTGTGTGACCTTGTGCAAATTACTAAACCTCTCTGAGTCTCCCATTCCTTATCTGCAAAATGCCAACATGACTAGAACCTACCTCATAAGGTTGTTACAGGAGTTAAATGGGTTAATATATTGTGCCTGGCACAAAATAAGTGCTTATGAAAGTGTTTGCTGCTACTGCTCACTATTACTATTACTTTCATATTCTTCCTCCACAACTGCCAGAGTTATTTCTTTGGAAAGTAGTGCCCCCTCTAAACTACTATAGCAAATCGAAAACTGTATTACAGTTATACGCATGTCAAGAATTTGGATGGTTTTCAGAACACATTTTTTTAAGATACACAAAATTTTCAGATACACAAAATATTTTTAACATGATTAACTACCATATTGCAACCCCTCCTAGACTCTCACACTCTCAAGCAACTGGGGCAATTAGATCGTAAAGATGTGATGTGTGTATGGAGAAAGTACTCCAAGGCCTGATATAAAAATGTTCATTACCAGCCAGGCCCCTGCAAGATGACCAAATTAACCTCCCTGCCAGGAGTATATTAACGAAGAAGAATAAATTATTCAAAACCTAATGCTGAGAGAGCAAAAAAATATTTATGGAAAAATCATCCGATTATTGCATTTTAATCATGATCCTATTGTACGGCTCAAGTGCTCAGTCCTTTTAGTGCTGTAGCAAAAGATAAGCCAGCTCCAGAGGGACTCACTATCAGTGTCATCCCCGGGGGAACGGACAGCATCACCTGAAGGGGAGAGAAGGTCAGCCGATGAGGCTGTAGATCTGAAAAGCCAGAAATATGCCAACACATCCCCAGGTGTACTTATAGGAAAGCCACCCACTCAGCCAGAGTGGCAGGCGGCCACTGAGATGTGCACGTGCCTTCTCTTACCCAACCTTTCTTCAAACAGCAGAGAGAAACCCCCGGGCCCTCAAATTTAATTCAGTGGCCCTTGAGAAAAGGTGTGGGGGGGCGGGGGGATCATCCTAGAAAACATTCAGGAAGCCACAGAAGATGCCTCCCCACCCCCTTCCCACTGTCTATCTCTGCTCTCCAGTGCTGCTCCCTGCCACCAGCACCCCCCAGCCTTGTTTAATGTCTCTAACTTTATGCCATGTTCTCTTCCTCTTTCAGCACGGCTGAGCAAAGCTGACAGGCGGATTCTTTTGGTTTTCAGGGTATTAAAGCCACTTTCCCGCTCTGACAGCCTGTTCTACTCTGCCACCTTATAGCTCTGGCTTCACACTCCTCTGGGCAGCCAGTCCTTCCTGACAGACCACTGTCACTTCCCATCATCCTCTCTGTATATCCTGTTCTCTCCCCCTCAGCACGCATCCCGACTTTCCAACCAATGCAATTATTTTTTTTGACAAGCCATCCATCAGTTTTAACTTTAAAAGCACTTTCTGCTGATATCCATTGTTAAATCCTTTGCTTTTTTATGGGGCTTGCATGAGAGAATATGATATCAGACATTCAAACTACCAAACCATGTAAATTTACTTTGTTCTCAGCTATGTTTCCAATTTCACGTCCAATTTTTCGGTACATTATGCGTAGTTGTTGTGCTTAATATGATGTTGTCAAATCCCATTAAAGTTCACTGCATTGCACGGCTTTAAAAACAGGTTACAATTTGCATTCTATAAAGAAAGGAAGGAGTGCAGTCTGAAGTCAAGCTGAATCTTATTAAAATTATCTGTTCAATTGTTACATTTGTAGATGGAGTAATTTTGAGGCATTAGCTGAGACACATATGAAAATGTCAGCATGCCAACTAACGACAATGAGAGCAAAAGGAATATCTCTGTGAAACTCAATAAAGCTCCTTTGCTGGTGACATAAATTTGATGATAATCCGAGGAAATGAATAAGGGACCATCCCATTTGAATAGGAATTACCTTTTCTATTAAATCACTTTGGTGTGTTTCCACTTGGCCTACATCTTGGTCTGAGGCCACACTGAGTCCCTGGAGACTTATTCCAATACAAGGGGGTATCGGGAGAAGTCCAAAGGAAAATTCATGAACTAGAAGGGCATTCCTTTGAAGGACATCATACTTGGAGGAGTCTTAAGACATCCTAAAAAAAGCAGTCTTTAAAGATAGTTTTTTCCTGTTTGGAACAAGCACAAAGAACAGAGCTCTTCCATGACCAGCAGATAACTTCACTGATCTACAAGCAAATCTCTTTGCACAGAAGACTCGTGGGGAAATGCAAACATACATTGCAAAGGGGAGATGCTTAGGGTGCTGCTGGAATGGATGGGGGGGGGGGTTTATGGGAAAGACTGGAGGGCGAGATTTATGAGATTGGAACTAATACCATCAGTGGTTTCTAAGGGTTTTGCTCTCCCATGGAGTTTCTCTCCCAGCTGTATTTACGACAGCACTGATTTCTACATGTCTTGTCTTTACATCTAGTGTCTGATTTTAAAGGTATCCATCACCGGCACTGAGCAGAATTATGCCATCAGGGGCATTATTAACTGAACCATTGACTTCATTGACTATAACAAGTTGAATTTTTGTTTCACACACAAAAAGTATTCCCAGTGCAGACATCTACACCCCCTTCAAAGTTATTTTATTAAGAACACCATAATTTTAATTTTTCCAATACTGTCAGTATTTAGGTAAGCCACAATGATAAAGAATAAAATTCAGTGACTATGGAAGATGTAATGAGGTGCTAAGAAAAAAAAAAAAAAAAGGCAGTGCTGAGGCAGGGAGAAAAGGCAGAGTGTGTGTAGGTTCAGCTCAGATGATGACTTACTTTGTGGCCTTAGGAAAGTCGCTTAACCTCTCTGGGCTCTCATTTTCCTATTTGTAAGATGAGGGTGAGTATTCTTTATAGTTTTTATAAAGATTAAATGAGATGATCCATGAGTAGTACCATGTATATCCTGGCGCATGGCGAGAGTTTGATAAACACTGGGTATCATCACAATCATCAACACTACTACCCATAACACGAAGAACAGAGCACAGAAAATACAATAGAAAGAATCGGGGGGAGCATCTAATAAGAGGTCTAAGCTGGAGATAAAAATGAGTGTTTGGGCTAGATACAGGGACAGCAAACAGGTTTCCTTATCACGACGAATCTGGTCATTTGGTGGCTACTTTCAGAATGTTGTTGAGAAAGATGCTGAGGCCTCATCCAAGTTCTGGGGAAAGAGTCATGCAATCAATGACTTGTGCCCATGGTTAAGTACAGGGTGGCATAAGATAGGTAAACTGAAAAGACAGCCATGAATGTTGAGAGCCTACATCAAAGGGTAAACATAAAGTAAGGAGAAGAATCTGAGCGAGGGGTCCACATTTAATCACACAAATGAAAAGTAGGGGGCAGAAGGCTGCGTCCAAACTGGCTGATAAGAACCAAACAACAGGGCTTCTGACCAGGGCAGTTCCACACCCTTCTCCTCGTCCCGCTGCATTTATGTCCATGGTCCACCCCACAATGTCATCTCCACCATTCTGACAACCAAGGAAGGCAAACCAAGCCAAACCCCATGTTGTTAGGCCTGAGAAGGAGGAAAGAGACTATGAAGGTGGCAATGATTTAAAGCTTCAGAGTAGGAGCAAATCTGGAGATTTGCCGGAAAAGGAGAATTGGTCCTAAAAAGTAGTTTGCTTGATGGAATGTGGAAGGAATGAAGGTGGGAGCCGTGACTTTCCCCCCATTATTGGGAAGTCCAGCCTCCTGGGGGAGCAGGGGACAGATAGCAACTCTGAATAAAGACTTGTTAGAATTTTACATGTGGTTCTCCTCGCTCATCACCGTAGAAGAAACAGAAAAGAGAGATAAAAATGGGAACAATGGGGAAAATATGTAGGGGAAGAACAATTGAAGGATGAAGGAGTTTCCTTCTATGGCACATTAATAAGTCTAGATGACAGGCATCAGGATGGGTGATGCAATAGGAAGCTTGTCAATGTTAAAGGCCGAGTCAGGAAGGAGGAAGGGGATAGGCAGACACAGTTTTAAGAAAACGTCCTCACAATAAGAGCTTCTTGAAATTTTAGATCTTGAAAATAAAATACACTTTGGCTTGGTTTTAAATTAACTTTTGAGGAGCCTCACTCTTACTCCAGGGATCCCATCTTTGGGATCCACAAGACAGAAGCATCTCACATGGTGTGTGTGTGCGCGCGTGTGTGTGCGTGCGCGCGCATGCACACGCACACACGGCTTATGTCTACCTCAACTGGAGCTCTTTAATGACTACTCTAAAATTTCTCCAGACTGTCTCCTGCAGGAGTGGAGATACAGCTCCACACACTCTGTCCAGGTAAACATATTTCTTAACATGAGTTTCCCTGTTCGAAGGGTAATGAGCCCGACATATCGTCCATTACCCCCCAGGATGCATGGAGCAGATATTGCATATAAAACCAGGCTCACAAAGGCACATCCTGATCTGTATTTACATTCATTTTTCTACACATATATGTCCTATCTACCACCAGAACAAATGCCCTTTGAGAGCAAAGACCATATATTCCACTCCTTTATGAATCAGTCTTGAAAGCCCATCACCTAATATGCAATAGGACCTCAACAAATACATCTATTTGAGGAAAATAATACCAGGCAGTAATGATTGAACCTAAAATAGTGCATAAGAACTAGGTCGCCAGCAACTTGGCATTTTTCATTTATTTATTGGGTTTTTTTTTCTTATTACCAAATCTCATATCCTATTAAAGATTTACATGTCAGTGGCAGAAATATTCCTGTTTAAATATCTAAAGAGTGACTCCATTTGTTTCTCCCTACATTATTAATTTGATTGGTTTTAAACTTATTGGATGTGAGAGGCATTAGACAGACCACACACAAAACAAGCTCACTTCTCTCTAGGAAATTACTCTAGTGAAACAAGATGGCCCATCCGCCCACCCTCACCCCGGTCTCTGGAGGGTGAGATCATGCTTGCAACAGCACAGAGCGGCCTGCGTGGAGAGGAGTCGGCACTCCTGGGGTTTCTGCAAGTCATAAGTGTTTATTGAGCACATCCTATGACTGGGTTGTAAAACCAGGCTGGGCTGTGTTTCATTTTCTTTTTTCTTTCTTCTGGCTACTTGAGAATGTGCTAGAAAATCCTAGTGCCAGAAAAGAAGGAGGGTCTACGATGTGGTATTATGCTCAAGATAAGAAGACTGAGATCCTGGACTCAGCTCTGTCACAACCAGCCACGTGACTATCCTTAGGCATTTTCCTCTCCATGCGTTGGCTCCCTTCGCTGTAAAATGCATGGAGAAGGCTGGATCGGATCGACTGTAGCCCTGACCAGATGTCCCTCAAACTCTTAGATTCCTGTCAATTCTATTAAATGCCAGGATTACTGACATTACTGGCCGGGAGACCTCTGTGCGTTGTTTTCTTGATCATGAAGTGCTCATTGCAAAATTACAAATGGTCATACTGTGAGTCAAAGGTGTCATAAACAAAAATAACCCACGTGAGTATTCGCAAATCTAGACTTCTTGAGGGTGGTGTACATTCGAGGTTTGCTTTGGGTAGCACTTTCTGACCTGAAGATGTTTTGAAGGTCTCTAAGGACTCAGCACTGAGTGGGGGGATGCTTTCCAAAAGGATGTATTCGCCAGGCCCAGGGGTGGGAATGTGGGAATGGCCTGAGCAGGGGGAGGTAAGTGTCTCAACCCACGAGGAAAATCAAGCTTGAATGTTGAACTGCAAGCAGAAGAAAACCAACGAACCAGGTTCAAGTCAACTCAAGGGATTGGGTCAAGGTGATGCTGACTTTCAGAGAGAGAGAGGTGGAAAGAGGAAGAGATGATTATTAATAATTCAGGGAAAATGCATTTTTGAAAATCAAGTTAAAAAAAAATCTGCCTATGTGAACATGTCAAGGAAGCATCACAAGAGCCAGAGCAAATTGGAACACTTCTCCAAGTCCACAGGGCTATCTCTGGACCTTCTCCAGGCTGTGTGTCCCAGGGACAGAAGGGACATACCCAATCACACAGATGCTGCCACAAAAGCTGCAGTATTTTAACTGTAGCAACAATTTTACTGAGTGACCCCTAGAGTTTCCGTGAGATGAGCTCCAAAGGCTCCCTAACTGAGATTCTATGAGTTTAAAAACCACTCTCACTCCATTATACAGATGCATTTGTGTGTCTTAGAAGAACACGTGGGCTGAACTCAAAAGTACCAGGTACTGAGCTGCTGCTATGCCGATGTCTGGCCACACACGCTGCTGACAAAGGCTGGCAGTGAGCAGGAGCTCTTTGGTCTGGTTTACCTGCGTGACACCAAACTGAACAAAATCCTTAAGATTAAATCAGCTCCACCACTAGAAGGTTTTGCCAATAGTACCAAGAACCAGAAGATACAGACCAACCAGGTCAACAAAATCTTGACCCTATGCTGTCCTCTGTTTCTTAGCAAATCAAAGTGGAACTTTCCTTTTAGCTTTAGGGCTGTCTGCGATGAGCCCCACACAAGCCAGGCAGCAAAAGGTTGGGAGCAGGATTTGCCGTGCTGACTGTCTTTTGTTAGCTCTATGACCTCAGTCAAGTTACTCCACCTCTCTCTGGACCTCAGACCCTTCTCTCCAAACTGGACCTAAGAACGGCACCTGCTTCCTAGGGCACCTTGGGAATGAAATAATTGAGATTTGTCAAGTACATGGAACCACACCTGATAGTTACAAGCCCTCAAAAAGGTGTTGTTTTCTCTTCTTACTCTGCAAGGCAAATCCTCCACGTCAATTATGTCACCCTCTTCACTCTCCTCTCCCAACTCGAAACTACTGGACAGAGAGACACTATCCAAGTCCTACCCATGTCTGGTTCCTTTGTGCACAGCGCCTGTGATGAAACATAGCAGGTGTGTGATTAACGTCTCTAAAATGAATTAGTAAATAAAGACAAGACCGGGACAGGGCCCCACGAAGGACCCACACTGATACAAACACTATGCTGCCAGCCCTCAAGGTCAAAGTTCCTCTTCTCTGCCTGGCATGATTCTGCCTGTCGCTCATGGCTCAATTCAAGATATCTGCTCCCTAAGGTATTGGGAGGCAGAAGCCGTGCACTAGTTAAGGCAGCCAGACTCCCTGGGTTCAAATCCCAGCGCTTCCCTAGCATGTCCTAACATTTATTCATTCCCACCCAGGTGCCACTCTGAATACTCTTTTTCCAATCTCTCATTAAATCCTTACAGAAACCTGGGAGCTACATACCATTATTACCACTGTGAAGGCAAAGAACCTGCTTTCCAGAGATTTGTTTGCCCAAGGTCACTGCTCAGTCAGTCAACACTTTCCTCCTCCTGTTGTTTTCTCCCAACGACTCCCGTTTAATTTGATTTCTTTTTTCAATTTCCTGCCTTGTTGTGAAGTGGGAAGAACTAAATGCACCATTCTAGGGCCAGTTTCTGACCACAGGTCTAGCTGCCAAGGTTGTGCTTTTCCATGGTACCTAGCACAGGGCTGGCTAGCGGGATCGCAAAATGATCTGGTAAATTCATATGTGTTCCCCTCCCCAGGTTCCAGACGCAGCCTTGGTCTCATCCCTGGATATAGGAAGCAAGCTCCCCATTTAGAAGGGTGTTTAGGATGGGCCCTTCCCCGAAATGAGCCCAGGGCCTTCTGAGCAGCCAGTTGTGGGGTCCATGGACAGCACCGACCATAGACAGCACAGACCGGTGTTCTCTAGAGCAACACCCCCAGGAGGGGCTGCCACTAAGACCCCAAGAACACACCAGGGCAACATTGAAACCCGCACGCCCAGTGCTGTTGGGCGGGTTGCTAGAGGGGAGAATTCACATGATGGGTTTCGAAAACAGAGGACACTGGAGCTGCCTCTGTCACCTGGAGACGAGGGACAGGCGACACGCATCCCAGGTGGTACTGGCATGGCACCCTCAGTCCTTACATACTCTGTGACCTACCCGGAAGCACTGTTCCTTATGGCTAGCCTACAGAGTCCTTGGCAAAAGAGAGGTCGTAGGCCCAGCCACCACTTCCTAGCAGCAAACTGCTGCTAGGTTTATGTAAATACCATGTAAACCAGAGCCCTAACACAGAAACACATGCAAAGAAGCCGCTTAACATAAGGTCAACAAGCCCCCTGACAAAACGTGTACATAGATCTCCATCTTCCAAGTACGGCCACCTCTCTGTTTCCCTTCCTAACCCCTGGGCCAATAGGCTAATGAGATTCACAGACAACATATTAAATGATGGAATCCTCTGCGCAGCTCGGTTTCTTTCTATAAATAATTTTAAAACTATTACTCAATAATGTACTGTAATAAAAAAAGCTGACAGGGTCTTGCTCAACAAGTAATCAGCGTGTTTTCCCACCTGGAGATGGAGAACTTTCCGATTATGTGCCCCTGGTGGTTTTTAGGTGTTTCCATAAAGCCGTTGCCATTATTTATAAGCCACGAGTTACTTCCCTTTGTTGTATGCTAAGATTAACGAAAACTTACTTTAAAGATTCAGAGGAGCAGGGCAGGCTAGAGGGTCTGTGCCTGGCAGTCCTGGAGGGGCGGAGGCAGTTCTTGTAAGTCACTTGCTTTCCTGAAGGCAGCTCTGATTCCACCCGCAGAGCAAGAAGGTGCGCCCTCGGAGAAGAGGTGACCTGTTGGGGAAGAGGCCTGGGAAGCAGCAATCCCCCCAGGAGGGGCTGTCTCCAGCCCTGTTGCCTCAGCCTTGCCAGCCAGAGCTCCAGGGGTAGCCCAGCCAGCAAGAGCCATGTACTAGGCCGTCTCTGCTGTCAAGCTATGAACGTCCTGCCCGTACCCACTGCCTGAACACCTGGTGCTTAGCACTTGCAGGGTCAGCTTCCTGCCTGCAGGAACAGCTCATGGGCCGTGGTGGTCAACACACACGCATGGGCACGTACGGCGCACATACCCCAAGCCCATTCCCGGCACCGCCAGAGCTAAAAGTCAAGATGAATAAAAAGCAGCACTATGGAAATCACCAGGTCCTGCCAACTCCTCTACAGACCTCCGTGCTGTTAAACACAATTTACACCAATGGGTCCAAAAGGCCTCCTCTACTGCCTGTAATTCCAGGCCCACTTCAAATGCTCTGTCCTCCAAGAAACCTTTCTCTCACCTCCTGTGAGGTGGGCTCGCCCCCCTCATTAAGTCGTCAGCAAATGTGGCCACTCCTATGACATCTACTGGCTGGCCTGGTTGTCTGGGGACTTGTATTCTTCTCTCCCTGCAGGAGCAGATAGACAGGCTCTTGAACAAACCCTATCTTTTCACGTCTGTAATACCAGTCACTCAGTCCTGCCTCCTGAATCTGAGGAAGGCAGCAGAGTTCAGTCTAGAAAGGACACCAAACTTGGAAATGAAGACATGGAGTCAAGACAAGGTTGTCATGCAAGCTGTGACCTCAGGCACGTCGCTTAGCCTCTCTGAACCTCAGTTCTTTCACTGGTTACATAAAGAAGGTTACACGTGAGAATTATGAAGGTCACTGTCAGCTTTAAACTGCTCTGACTTTATAATACAGAGCTCTGGCATTTGTAGCCAGCAGTGACATTCTAACTCAACCCAGCCAGGTGACAACTTGTTTTTTAAATGAACGAGTGTGTGCTGTTGCGGGGGAGAGGGGTGTATTTTGAGGATTTTTCTTCTTCTGCCACTGAGTCACTCTATATAGACCTCTGCATTGGGCTGCAGCCATAAGAGTTTATGTTGTTCCACGTTTCCAATATAACACCTATCTACTGATATAGCTCAGGGACATTTAAAATAATCCATTAGCAGACGTCTCATCCACTGAGAAAGTTGTCTGTAATTAAGGTGCCAAATAAACACTTACAAATCAACCCAGTTTACAAAGAAAGATCATTTGAAAAGGAGGACACACGAGAGGTTAGCTGACTACGAAGTCTGTACTCTAGTGATATCTTGACTGAGATATGCCAATCACAGTTTTGGATCCATAAGAGGGAATTAATGAATCTTCTGTCTCGCCAGAAAATGCAGCTCTGCTATTGGGAGACAGTATTCACAGATTGAATTATGCTTCTTAACTTTGGAGAAAGAACTGAAAAAGATAGTTAAAATATGCCCTTGCTGACTAAAATCATAATTTTATGGATACATTTTCATCCTTATGATGTAAATCATATGGACCAAGAAAGCTGCATCTCTGTTTTCCCAGCACATGGCATTAATGAAGTCACAAGTTTATTTTTAAACTTGGAATAAAACACAACACCCTAATAGAAGAGGTGAAACACTCCTTATGACAAACTAGCTATTTCAACAGCTGGAAGCTAAGGACCAACCACATAACAGTGGAGAAAACAACTGCCAGCTGCAATTTTCTCTCCTTTTCTGATCCTTTTACAAGTGTGTGTTGCATGTGTTTTGACTATTTTTGAAAAGAAGGAGGGAAGAAAAAAAAACAACCTTGGGCAGTCTTCTCACCGTGGTTGCTTTTTTCAGCCTTTTTTCAGATGATATCGCTTCCCTTAGTAAACCTCTTTTTCTTTGTAATCATTTTTTAAGAAACCTGGAAGGACAGGCGGGTGCTTCTCTGGGAACACTGACAGTCAGTGGAAATGCGCAAGGAGGGGCCATGTAGCCAAAGGCAGAGAAGCATTCATTTATTTACACAGGAGGAGGGATGAGCCTTTTGAATAAGTTCATAAAGGATTCCAGAGAGAAAACAAGCAAATATGAGGTCACTCACCTAACCCAGACAGACAAAAAGCCAGACACAGCTCTTGGGTCCCATGACTTGTTTCCACCCCTCGCTCTTCTCTGGGGCTGCCTGCCAGGAGCCCCTGGGTGTACCTGGTGTACTGCTTTCCTGCACTGTGCCCTCACATCTCTCCATCTCACAGGACCTGGAAGATGAACTCTGAGGTTTCCTTTCCCCTAATGCAAAAAGTCTACAGCTGTCTGAGCAGAGATGGGAGAACTTAGCTTAGCTTCCCCTTGAGCCAGACATGGCTGACTTCTCCATCACGTACAGGGAGCACAGTGCCTAGGGCCCACGAGGCTTTAAGGGAATGACAAAAATGTTTAAATTTCCTTTAGTAGCAGAAGGGAAAAAAATTAACTGTAGGCTGAAGAAAATGTTTTAATATAAAATATTAATGTGTGTACCTTAACACCGGTATTTTTAATACTCTATGCAGGAAGGGGTCCATAAAGCGCCTAGGGCACATGGAAGTCAAGATAAGTGCCTGATTCCAGATTGTTCCTGCCCCTGGGCCTTTGCACATGCTGTCTGAGATGCCCTGCTTCAACCTTCCTTTAATTCAGTGCATGAATAGACTCAACTTCCACTTCTTCCCTGATTGCACTGACTCATAACACCTTTCTCTCCTCGGTTTGAAATTCTCCAGCAATTAGAGGCCACACAACAGCCTCACACTTACAAGTTTCTCTTTCTGCTGTATATTATTCCTATTTCTTCATCTGAAAAGACAAAGACTACTCCTCACTGCTAAGACAACTGGAAGGCTCACCACTGCCCACAAAATGGTCTACATGGCTCAGCCTCACATTCAAACTCTTGGTAATTCAAACTCTTGGTAATTCCAAGTATGCCTCATATTCCTCCCACGTCCAGGCCTTCGTAGAAACTGTTGTGTCAGCCTAGGATGCCCTAGCCTTTCACAGCTTCCTAACAAAAGCCCTACCCAATCTTTCAGAGGCCAGATGAGGTATAACCTCTTCCAAGAAGCCTTTTCAAATCCTTCTGTGTAGTCTATATCCCTCCCTCTCCTACTTTACCTCAGCACCTTGCATGTCTTCTGCAGCATTCATCAGAATCTGACTTCCGTCAAAGGAATTTGTAGACCATGAAAAACCCCTTAGTCTATGGTCCCCCAGAAGCAGATGCTGAGACAAGAATTCCAGTCAAAGTATTTGGAGGGAGGAGACCCCAAGAGTGGGGGAATGGAGAAGTGAGACAGGGAAGGGAAGGAAGCAAATAATGGTGCATGGCACCTTATCAAGCAAGTTATCACTGTGGATAACTGGAGATCACTGCAGCTGCGGAACTCTGAGGGACAGAAAAGAATGTGCCTCAGACTTATCCTAACCCGGGAAGATGGGCTGTTTACCCACCAACCCCTGTCAGTCACTGGTGCAGGTGAGGCTGCCCCCAAGGGTCATTAATTCTCTGGCATTTCCAACCTGCCCTGCGACAGACCAAGGCACTGCAGCAGCCAGAGAAAGCTCTCAGGCAAACAGTTGCAGGTGCTTATAGCTGGTGAATGTGGAAACTGTAACAGTTGAGGACACGTGGGAGGCCATGGACAGCTTCTGCTGCAGAAAGCATGGGTTTCTGCAGCCTGAAGCAGTCAGCAGGATCCTGCGCATATAGCAGGCACTCAGAAAGTGCTCACACAAAGGAAATCATTTTTAAGCTCTTTGAAGGCAGGGCCACATTTTATTTTGTATCTGCCTCAAGATAAGGACTCAAGTCATGAATACTAGCTGGAGAACGGTGAGTGATTTAGCACTGCCCCACCTCCCAAATGAGGCCAGGACAAATAAATTGAATTCCCATCTTATTAGCCATTCTCTATTTCACAAACGTCATCTAATTCACGCAAGTATTACAGACCAACCCAACACTGTGAGGTTTAGCAATAAGGACAGTAATGAAGATGTAAGAAGCTAAACAATCTCTTGAGAAAATGCACCTCTATCCAGAGCTACAACCGAGAGATACTACAGGATACTGGGTAATTCCCAGAACTGCAGCTTTTGTGCAGCCTCAGGCATCTCAGCCTCCCAGTGGTACTGGCTATACCCAGGAACTGGGATGGAGAATATACTAGAGATGTTCAGTGGCCCCCATCCCACCCCTCCAGCTTCCTTGTGATCATACCACCCATCACACTGAGAAATGGCCTCAGGGCCCAGTCTATACCAGACATAGCCAAAGACTCAAACAAAGAAAAATAATGTAAGCTCATGCAATAGCATCAGGCAAGGGGAGGGACAAGCCAGCTTGTCTTGCCAATTTCAAAGCAGAACAGATGTTTCTGCATCTCCAAGGTACCTGCCCTCATAGGACACCAGACATAGGTCACCCATCCGTCATTCATCTTTATGATGAGTTGTAGCGGCCAGCACACAGTCACGATTAATGCCCATCCTTTCCAAGAAGTGCTGCTTAATGGCAAGGATATGCTGAGGGTGATTGTTCATGCCAGATCATTCGAGGCAACAAAACCAACCAGGTTGCAATACTAAACTAAGAAAAGAAAATCCTGCACCCTGTCTTGTTCCAAGCAAGGAAAGAGTAAACCATGGACAGCATATGAGTTGAGATTTGCCTGGGAGGAAGTGGCCCTTGGCTGAGTTTGATGGAACTGGCCAACTTGTACCTGTCAGAAGACCATGGGGTTCGGTCCGTTGGCTTGACCTAGTTGTGATACCCCTCAAGCAATATGGAAGCAGCACATTGGACACATGGCTTCTACTCATGGCTCTGATGACAATATATTGAGCAAATGACTTCTCTTCTGTGGGCCTCAATATCCCCTCCTAAAAAATGAGAGGATAACTTTCAAGTTACCCCTTGCAGCTTTAACATTGTACAAAGTTCTAAGGATCCTCGTGCTAGAGTGTATGATGTTAGCTTTCATCCCAGGAGACACGTAAATCCTCCAAAATGTTAACACCACCACGAATATATTTTCACCTGGATAAAGAGAACTGTCCAACTACTATTTTTTCCCAGAAAATATTGCAATGGAAAAATGCTTTAGGGTTTAATTAGAAAAAGAAATCAACAAAGGAGAAAAACAGAATTTGAACACAGCTCTTTAATTTTATTGACTTTATTCCACCATCAGTAAGAGTCACATAAGAATTACTTTGACCACCAGAGGGCTATCCACATTGAGAAAATGCATTAATAAGACAGAAGGTGGTAAAATTTAAAAAATAAAAAGGGAAGTTACACCATCTAAGTCTATAAAGGCATGGGGGGGGCTGAAGAAAAAAAGAAAAAAGAAAAACTTGGGTTTCTCCTAATTATGCTGCACTGCTTTATAAACATGATGAGGAACAATTCCAGCTCCTCCTAAATTTCCAAAAACCATCAAAAGAATTTGGTACAAAGAACCAAAAAGACATAACAAATTAGCTGTCAGAGGTTTCAGAGTCTTGTTCATAAGATATCATTTCCCCAATTCTGAACTACGTTCTTGTCCCCTTTTGTTTACTTGGTCAAAATTTAGAAGTGCTCATAAGTATGATGTGTTTTTAACACGTGAGTTGGGCATAGTCAACACAGTAGGACAACACATGACAGTCCTTTATGTATATTAACTTGTTCAATTCTCGTAACAGTCCTATGAATCCCGGTTTTACATATGAAGAAACTGAGGCAAAAATAAGTTTAAGGAAGTTGCCCAGGGTCAAATAGCTAGTAATTGTTAAAACCAAGTCAGGAATAAACTATCCTCCCACCAACAACCAAAATTCCACTGACTACAGGTAAGTGTTCTACAGGAAGAGCCACCATTGAATGAAAAAAAAAAAAAAAAAAAATCGGTGAAAGAACAGTCTACCTTTAATCTCTCTCTACGGGCTCTCAGGTGGTGTCCATAGCACCCAGAGCCCTGAAGGGGCATCTCCCAGAGGAGTCAAGAGAGTTCAGAGGGAAGCCCTGTGTGCTTAGGGGTCCCATTTTCACCAAAGTATCTTCAGATTTTTTTCTGTTTTATGAATTGGAGGTTCTCACATACAATTTCATTTGGAATAAAAGATTCTACTGGGGCGGCCAGTTAGCTCAGTTGGTTAGAGTGCGGTGCACTTAACAACAAGGTTGCCGGTTCAATCCCCACATGGACGACTGTAAGCTGCGCCCTCCAAAATTAGATTAAAACAAATACTTGACTTGGAGCTGATGGGTTCTGGAAAAACATACTTAAAATAAATAAAAGTTTTTTAAAAAAGATTCTATTAATATTAAAGTTTAAATCTTCTATTTCACTAGACATTTCAGAAAAAAAAATCCCTCTTTGCCATCTTTCCTCTTAATCCCATTTTACAGCATTTACTACTAGGGTGAAATATTTTTACTTGTGTAGCTACCTTTCTATATGGTTGAGCTCCATGAGGTAAGGAATAGGATCCTTTTTATCTTTACGTTCCCAACCCATAGCCTAAGATTTGGCCAAATTTCAACAAATATTTGTAGAATGAATAAATACAGGAATACTAAAGGTACGGCTAGCTGGTGTGATAGATAAACCATGAAATTTTAGGGACATAACAGAATAGATGTTTATTTCTTGCTTATGTAAAGTCCAATCATAGGTCCAGTAGTTGGCCTTCCACATAGTGATCCAGGGACCCAGGCTCCTTCTACATTGTGACTCTACCAACCCTCATACCTCAGTCCTTTACCTGTAACTGGCAGATGGGGAAAGAGAGCATATGCAGCCTATGGTCAGAACAGTCACTGAGCCCCACAGAGCAAGAGGGGTGCTGGAAGGTGCAATCCCAACAAGTATTCTTCACTACAGAAGAAGACAATAACTTTGGTGGACAGCTAGCAATCCATTTGTTCCACAACAACTTCAAGAGAAACATCAGCCTGAAGTGGTACCCAATGCATGAGACATAACCCTCAAAAAAAAAAAAAAAAATGAGTCCCTAACCACTTCCTTTCTACCTAAAAATGTGTAAGTATATAAATTCAGCAATAGAGACACAACATTATAATTTCTTATATGGAATTTTCATTGCATTTTACCATCACAAACCAGACTTACTACCCATTGGTACACAAATGGCAGGAAGGTAAAACACAGATCAGCCTACAGTCAACATTCCGTCCATTTGCAGAGTACTTAGTGTCTGGTTCCTCCTACAAGCGGGTGCTAGTGGATAGAAAACAAAACGGGAAACTAATGTCTCCTTTGGAAAGGCCTCAGGGCAACACTGTGACATGGAGGGAAGCCCAGAGCCTGAAGTATGGCCATTGCCAATATCCACAGAGGTGACCTGAGACAAATCAATCAACTTCCCCATGCCTCAGCTTCCCTCACTTGTCAAAAGGGAAAGACAACCAGCAAAATATTTTACATACGAGGACCACATCATAAGAGCTATGAAAAATCTATAAAATATTTTAAAGCCTCCAAAAAGACAGGGCCTGGGACTATTATTATACATAGTTGTCTTCCCAGCCAGATGGTGATTCCTCGAACTCGTCATCATAATTGTTGATACGCTTCTGGAAACCTCCCTCTCAGTCAGCCTAGCATTTCCGCTTTCACATCCCCAAGAGCTATGCTCAACTCCACTGCTCAAAGTCAACACGTTACCATGAAAGAACCCCTTAACCTCTCTGGATCTAACCACACTTATTGACTGACTCTGGCCGCCCTTTGGTGGCCTAAGTAGAAGCCTGGGCCATTACTCCCTTGAGGGTCTTCTTCTGAGACCCAAGTTCTGATTCCAAGTTTGAGCCAATGATGTTAGAAACAGAATTCGACCCACTGTGGTGATTTCGCCCTCCCTCTCCATGTGTTTTAAACAGTTTGACCATGTGGGAGGTGCAGATATTAACGGCAGCTCCACTCCAACGTTACTGTAAAGTAACAGCAGAGTACCAGGCAATCACTCTTTAATGTCAGCCATAACCTTCATAAATGGGTTTGTAATGAGAAACCCTTGTTTGTCACAGAGAAGGTATGATTGATGTGGCCTATGAGTGAAATGAAGCCACAGTGACCATCTCAATAACATGAACAGCTGCCAAATATTCATTTAGCAGAATGAGTTTAGAAAACTTTGAGCAGATTGCTTTCACAAGGCTGCCTTCAACAAAAGGAAACATAATTAACGAGCTAATATCAGCATGTGTCTGGCTAAGCTAATGAATATCAAATTACACAGAAACCTGTATAAATCATCATTACCCTGAATTTTAATTGAACTTGCAATTAAACATGACAAATTTTATATACACTAAACCTTTAATTTATACTTTCAAATAAGGAATAATTTATCATTTTTAGTATTTCATAGTTAATTTCCCAATATGTGCACTTCTAATTAACAAGGACAGACAGGCATTTAAAAAAACACACACTCTGTCTCTTATGGCTCTGTTCGTAACAATAATTTTCCCTTTTGTATACATTAAGAACTCTGTCCAGGAGTTTGAATGCCAAAGGGCCTACTTGTGTATTCGAGGAAAGATCTTACAACTACAGAGAGTGAGGGGGAATGTTTTTGCTTTTGCTTCTCTCTCCCTGGAAAAAGAGAGATTAAAAGGGCAAGACCACGGTAAAGCAACCTGGCCAGGCATCTCAATTACTGGCACAGCCTTGCACCCGAAACCCCAGTTATGTTCAGAACATAGGGCCTCCTTTGCTGGAAAAGCAAAGCATCTTGTGTTTCAAAGTGGTACCACCTTAGAAATAAACTGCCTTGCTCCAGAGTCAACGCCAAGCCTATTTGTTTTACCTGGCCAGCCAGTAATGAGCTCGCTCTGTGGATGGATTTGTATTTTATTATTATAATTACGCCACCATTATAAATACACCTCGAGCAACCTCAGCATAAAAGGCAGGGAATGCTATTAAAATATACATATAAACACACAAGGAAACAAGACAGGATTGTAAAAGGGCTGCAACAGAAACTAATTGGATTTACTTTTTTTTTTTTTCCGTTAATTCCAGCCTATTAATATGGTAAGCAGTGTGGTCTAGGGAGCAGCATGCTGGGAACCATAGACCACAGTTCTATACCTGGTTAGGCCTTTAATTGGCTGTGTGACCACAAACAAGATGCTTCACCTCTCTGTGCGTCAGTGTTCTCAGAGGCAAAACAAAGATAACGGAGATGCTCGAGATTGCTTTAAACATGTAAAAGTAATTTGAAAAAGAAAACTCTAAAACATAACAGCATCATCATTTTCTAGCGATGGAAAAGATAAACTGAGAAAGCAGATAAGAGTCGGTGATGCTCACGCATGCATCATATTTTTTAATGCAATGATGTTAAACATTAGCCCTTTAATTCCTACTTTCTTATTTGATATATGAAAGAAGCCAGACAGATATTACCACCACCATTTCAACACTCAGAAAACAGAGCCATGGAGACGCCCACTCAGAGAGAGGGGCGGAGCTGGGACTCAAAGCATCTGGAATGAGGCTCTTCTGACCTCACCATGCTACCTTCCTGCAGCCTTCCTTATATGTTGAGATCGGAAAAAAACAAAACCTTTGGTTAATGGGACCTCAGTAACAGGCACAGCAGTCATCACTCCCATCCCTATCCAGATCAGACTGATGGCTCAGCTAAATCTCTTAAATCTGGAGAGGAAATAGGTACCGCTACCCAAGAGTAAACTTGAAAAAGGCCTGAAGTCAACAGGGCAGATATTGTGTTTGCTTGGCCAGGAAAGGAAGGGTATGCATCCGCCAGATTAATGAAGACAGAGAATTGAAAGACTAACAGAAACATGAAGGAAGTGAGTTGTAAGAGCCACTCTACCCCCTTTCGTTGCAAATCCAAAGTCTCTAAAAATTAGACTGAATCAAAGAGGCAGGGGGTGAGAGTCAGTTAAGGGAAATGAAAAGGAAGAGTCTTTTAAAAAATTAATTACTACTTCATTTCAATTGCAAATTCCCATTTTGTTTCTTGAGATCCCCCAACCAGAGGAAGACGAAAAGAAATGAGAGGCAGCAGAGAGTCTGGAAGTTTAATGCATTTTCTGGAACACAGTGCTTGCCCATGTCTATGAAGCAAAGGGACAAATATTTTCACACATTATCAGATAGCCGAGTAAAACAGCCTCCACCAGAATTTACAACTGAAGGCTACCAGAATTTACAACTTGTGAAATTGTGCCTGTCCGTATTTTCTCATTACACTGGAAGCAGGCTGCAGATAGAGTGTGCACTTTCTTTCTCCCTTTCTCCCCCTCTCTCCCCTCCTTCTACTGTCTCGCTACTTCCTAGTTAAACCTTGTCTCAAGTTATCAACACTCTCTGGAGAGATAAGGCTCTTCTCACTTACAAGCTGTCACTAATAATCGAACTTTCAAGACTCCATCTCTAAGAGAGACTCCCCGAGCCATGCAGGTCACGAGAATTAACTGCCACCAGTCCTTGCAGAAAACTCGGCTCATCAATCTATAGCTTTCTCGTCATAATTAGAATAACGGCTTTGAAAATTTGGGCTGATGTTGACTTGGTCTCAGGCCGCAAAGAGCGCTGATTAAAATCTTGGTGTGAAAGTTAATGATAAGTGCTGGTGGCGTTGCCATGGAGACAGGGACAAACAATTCCCTTGCTGTGACATTTTCAATGTCCTGGAGAAGAAAAACTGTCCTCTTTAGTGTGGCAGCGTATGAAGCTTATTTATGGCTACAGGGCTCGGTGGATTGATGACTGTCGTAACATACTGTCAAATCCTTTACTGACACATTCATTTTTTTGGAGCCCCTGGTGCAGCAGAAATAAAATAAAATAATAAAAACAAAACCAGAGGGAAAATTCTCCAGCAAACCATAGACAGCCACCAGTGGACCTTCCTTTCGCTATAGGACTTCAGAATTAATAGACAGAAAGGCGGCGTTTCTTGGCTCCACGGCCAAGGAGAAAAGATAGGTATAATCGAAAATCGCTGAGTAAGAAAGAGCAGTAGCACAGCCACCACATCAGCCCAGGGATGTCTGTTAGTACAGTAAGCTATTTGTAAATATTAAAGATTGGGAACTAATAAGTATTCTCTCCCTAGTTATCTTAGAGGATGATGGCTTAGATATCAAAGGAAGGTTTTGGAAAATTCTCCCAGCCAAAGAGACAAACTAGTCCAGCCCCTGCCATCATTACAGAGCATCTATAGAGTGTGCCAGCCATGGCAGTAGCTTCAGTGTTCAACACAGGGATATTAGTCTCTGAAATCTGTGCAGAGCTTTATGGTCTCCTGTTCCCATTCACCGTTGCCTTTGCTCTTTATTACACTGTGAAGCAAGTGTCATAATCCCCATTTCACTGACAAAGAAGCTGAGGCTCAGTGAGTTTAAGCACCATTCCTGAAAAGACATAGCTAGGTAAGCGGCTGAGCGGACTTCCAACCTAAATCTTCAGTAGTCACCATGAGTAACTAGCTACTCTTTCAGACCCGCAAACTGGCCCCACTAGTTCTGAACTGGTTGAACATGGGTCTGTAAAAGCTTTCCGTTCACTCCACGAAGTGGCTGCATTTCAGCAGCAGATAAAAGGACTTGTAGTGATCGCAGCTAGTCCATAAAGACTGCTCGCGGCGCTGGCATTTTTCTAGTTCCTTTCATTCAAGGACCCTAGTCATCATCATCATTATTGTTGTTGTTATTAATAATGATAATGAAATAAACTATGCAAATGTAGGGAATGCCTTTAGCCCTCAAATGCAGGCAGTAATGTGGTAATTTATCCAATAATGGAATCGCAAAGTGATTTTATTTGCTTTTATGGCTTCTTTCTTTCAGAGGAGCTGGGCATCAATAATGGCGGTAGTAATGAAATCAACTATGCAAATGCGGAAATCGTTTTTACCCTAATGTACCAATTTAGCCAGCGAAGGGAATTCAACACAGTCTGATGTGCTTCCCGACACGGAGGACTTTGATGCTGACCTGTGCTCAGTGACCCAGATGTCGTCATTAGGTTTTGAAGACAAGGCCCTGTCGATATCAGTTTGGTAATGACCAACACCTTCAGTCCATGGTGAAAGATTTAGGCAATGCCCTTACCAATTTAAAGATAGAGAGGGATTTTAACATGGGAGCAAGATGTATTCATTTCGACATGATTCATTTTCTAGGCAAAGACCCCACAAAAAACCCTGTGGTAGGTAGAGTCTGCCTGGACTCACCAGCTACAACAGACCCTGTCTGGGCCCAGCCATTGCAGCACAGCACAGATGGATGCCCTCTGCCAGATCCCCTCTTATCTGCCTCTGATCCGGGTCCAGTGGGGGCATTTCTCCGGCAAGACAGCAGGAACTCTGAAGAACACCAGAAGAGCCCGAGAGCAGGCAATGAGAACAGCATGCCCCATAGCCACTGGGGGAATTGGGGGGAGCCCATCACTTTGAAGCCTCACTTCTCCTCTAAAAGATCTGTAATACTTGCTGTTATGAATGATAGGGAAGGGGAAAGACACACAGGGAACTGGATACAAGTGAGAACTAGAAGGCCAAGAACAGTGCACAGATCTCTCTAGTACTTATTACTGAGTTACAAATTTGAAAAGCCCGTGAGATCCTGGAAGACAGAGACCTGAACTTCTTTTTCTTTGTGTCTCCAGATATTAGCACATCAGTGTTGAATAAATGAAGGAATAAACAACAACAAAGAATAAAGTAGACTTGAGCAAGAGAGCTCCAGAAGTGCACACCCAGGTACCCACACGCAAAAAGTCTGCACCTGCAATCCCTTAGATGCACGTAACCCAGCCCTCGTCCCAGGTCAAGAGCTTTAGAAGGCCCCACTCTGACCCTCCTCTTCTCCCTCTACCCCTGAGAGATAAAAAGTCCATGGGCCATGGGCCTTTCTAACCTCAAACCTATTCTCCAGTTAGTAGGCCATGTTACAAATATCCAGAACCCCCAAATTCCCTTTCAAACAGCTCTGAGCTTCTTCTAGGGCTCCAAGGACCTCTCCTCCAGGTCCTACCTCCCAACAGTGGCTGGTACCACCAGAAGCCATGCCCCTAAGTCCAGGAGGGAGCCAAAGAACAGCTGTCAGTGGGTGGAACTTGAGTGGGCAAGCTGGGAGTCCACATGCATGTATGCGGAGGAGTCTAGTGGATGAGAACAGAGTCAGGGATACAAAGAGAACAAAAGAGAACATCCAGCAAGGGGCTCACCCTGAGCCCCACAAATGTGAGACGTGGACCTGTGTATGGATACCCATATCCACCCTCTAGGTTAATTTGTCTGCTGTCAATGTGGGCTGAAACCCCGGGGCTGGCGAGGGCTATCTGCGGTTGAGGAAACACAATTACCTTCTTGCTCTGCGACTGGCTGGTGACTTGTGGAGGGAAGAAAAGGACCACATGAAAAACCTCGGGTTCTAAACAGATTGCCGATATTTAAATAAATAAATACAAAGGAAACTCCAGCAGTCAGTTCTAATTAATTCACGGCAATTCGCTTCTCTTGTTCTATTAGTTACCATTGTACCAACACCCTTTTGAACAAAATACCAGAAGCTTTCATTAGAATCATTAACATAATTTGATAACTAATGGTGTTTGATTTCTGACTTTTGCACTTTGACTTGAAGCTTAGCGCAAGATGTAATCTCACTGATTGGTGTGTTGTTGTTTTTCCTTGTCCTCTCCCCCCCACCACGAAACTTCACATGACATTTCTTTGTTAACTGTAATTAATGTTCACATTTGTCACAAGCAGTCGTGATGATAAAAGATGTGACAAAGACACACACATGTCTTCTTATCCAAAATGGCTTTATCCTAATTTAGGATTGGGGAAAAAATAAATGAAATAAGTCAAGCATTTATTTGTTTTCACAGTCAGGATGGATTGCTTCAAGTGATGCCTCTTGGAGAAACCAATGCAATTATCTTTCTCCAAAAAAAAAAAAAAAGTGTCATTAAGGCATGAGTGAAATCTAAAGACAAGTAAATTTGAATTGAGGTTGAACAAGCCAGATTATCAATGTGTCTAACTTTTCCAATGCCACAGATGCTAAAGAAGAGAGGCTGTACCCAGACCACTGGGGTTCAAGGTGACTCACAAAGAGATAGAAACAACCTTCCAACCTTCCAACCTTCCTTCCTTCCTTCTTTCTTTCTTTCCTTCTTTCCTTCCTTTCTTCCTTCTCCTTCCCTTCTTTCCTTTCCTTTCCTTTTTCTTCTTTTCTTCTTTTCTTTCTTTCCTTCCTTCCTACCTTCCTTCTTTCCTTCCTCCCTCCCTCCCTTCCTTCCTTCCTTCCTTCCTTCCTTCCTTCCTTCCTTCCTTCCTTCCTTCCTTCTTTTCTCTCCTTCCTTCACTTCCTCTCTATTCACCTTTCCATCTCTCTTTCCCTCTGTCTCCTTCCCTCTTTTTTTTTTCTGTTTCTCATTAGCTTGAATTGTCTGCTACTGACCAATGGAAAAGACTCCTAGGCTCTACGTAAGTAATCAAACAAATATTCCTAGCCAGGGATCACCTTTTTGTCTTGAATGTCAGGCACCAGATATGAGGAATCTCTGGATGAACATGCTTATCAAGCAGATACTTTCTTCTTCAGCCGACAGGACAAGCCCGAGGTCTGCTGTAACAGGCCTTTGTGATCTCTATGGGCATATGGTAGGCAGGCAACAGTGTTCTGTTTGTTTAAAAAGAAAATGTCGGGGCCAGGGGGATAGCATGTTCCAAGAAACCCAAACGTCCATTAAGATTCAGAGTTGGAGTGGAGCTGCACTGATGTCCACTCAGCCTGACAGAAACATCAATTGTGGGTACAGGAAGCGCCATCTGTGTGTATGAACCACTCCAGGGGTCTACTGCATAAGTAGAGTACGCTGTGTTAGCATAGCTGAAAAGTCACCCAAATCAATCTCCCCTTGCATTCCCCTCCCCCAACCCAGTCTCAAAGGGGTCTCCTCCACTGCGTACTAATGGTCTGCAATTTATTTTAAAGAGGCTATTTTGATCCTCAAGAAGTACTTAGGGGAGCTGGGAACCATAAACACCTCCTTTTTAAAAAATTTGTTTCCTTTTTCCCAGCCTGTAATTTAACTCTGACTGGCACCATTCAAATCAAGTCTTCCAAGCACAGACTCCCATCAAGTCAGCTTCAACTTGGAGCACATTTTTACGACCAAGTTAGAAATCCCTTAAAACAAGGTTTTCGGAGGGAAACGTTTGACAGACGCAACTCTGTGGTGCAAATATGCCACGATGACATAGCAATTAGTTATTCAAAATATGGGAAGGGATTACAAGCTTTTTCAAGTCGTTTCATAAATATGTCCTCTTCTGGTACACAATCAGTAATTATACCATTCTTACTCAACTGTAAACTTCCTGGGTATGATTTATATCTCATTGAAATCAACACAAAAGTATTTGTTTTCTCAAAGGAAGGGCCCTGGCTCTAATCTCCTAGGCTCACACACATCAAAGCCCAAGAACTACTGTTCTCCTTCACCAATGTAAATAAAATCATACAACAAATGTTTATGCAAATTAATAGAGCGAGGTCTGTCAAGAAACATTTATCTTCTGGGCCCGATGTGGATTTACATAGTACTCCCCTAAGAACATTCCTACAGGGGAATTGAGTCAACTATGCACCACTGAAGGGGAAGACGAAACCAAAGGCGATTCTGGACTCTGTCCATGTGTCTGTAGAACTCAATCACTCAGGACGATCACAAGCCTGAGCTGAATTGGGCTCCAAAGCCGTGCATGGATGTCTCATCCATCCCTTACCTATTCCACCCCAAATCCAAGAGGTTGCAGTAGTTGGCCACTGTTAGAAAGCAACTGAAGACAAGAAGACATCTTTGGCTAAATGGATGGCTCTAGCTGCTCGTTCCACAGGCCCTGGCTCTGGCCTTGCATGACAGACCCATCTATTAACTATCTGTGGAATTGGCCACTAGGTGAACAGGAAAGCTGGGTTTACACTGCAGCTCTAGGATTATGACCAGGTACAGTGAAACCTCCCTCACACTAGCACATCTGAACAATTTTAGTCTTTGTCTTTGTATAGCATGCTGGGTATACCTCTGCCCCAGACCTCAATGCATTACATAGAAATGATCAGTGTCAACGTCTGCCTCCACTACTGGATTAGAAACTTCTTCAAGGCTAGACATACCCTGGCACCATGACTTGTAAGAAAAGTTTGCTGAAAATTTGGAACCATGTTTGGTAGAAGCATCTCTCCTGGAAAGGCAAGCACCAATTTGTTGGAGAGGGTTAGAGCTCTTGAATGATTGTCCTACAACCAAAAACCTGACTCCCCTCAATATACTTCTCTGCATTTGAATATAGGAGTATCTCAGTTTTCGAATGTCTCTGTTGACGAAAATTTCGAACGCAGTAAACCCGGAAGTAAATGCTTCGGTTTTCGAACAAGCCTCAAAAGTCAAACACGTCACATGGCTTCTGCTGAGTGCAAGACCTTGAGGCCTAGCTGTCGGCTGTTTTCGAACATTTCAGAACTCGAACGGTCTTCCAGAATGGATTACGTTCGAAAACCGAGGTACCACTGTATTTTCCTACAAATGAGAAGTCAAAGCACAGGGCATCTGAATCACAGTAAATCCCAAGCTGTAGGAGGACACGTCATGGCCATTGTGTCCACCTCTGTGTAACTGGTGCCCAGCACAGTGCCAGGCATGGAGTATGTGCTCCTAAACATTTCCCCTGTAGAAAGATGCTTGGATGGGTGGTTTTAACGTTTCTGAAATGTCAAGGTTTCCAAAAGTAGTTTTCACTTCTGGGCCCCTGCATTGTCCCCAAATCCCGCCACAAGAATCGCAGGATTATATTCTGGGCCCGATGTGGATTTACATAGTACTCCTCTAAGAACATTCCTACAGGCACTTCAAGGTTAAAGCCTTGGACCAGCAGACCCTCATTTAAGACATAAATGTGAGCAGGCCAAGCCAAGAAGTAAATTGCACCCCAAAGTTATCTATGAATTATTCCGTAACTTTGAATATTATTTTCCCATTAAAACAGACTTATAGAACATGATCAGGCTTCAGAGTGACCCATAAAGCCTGTTGTCTTAAACATTTCATAAGTTTCAGACTATGCAAAATCTGAACTCTTTTTCCCCCCTTGTTTTGGGGAGTTCCCCATTATGACAGGTCTTAGAGTGGGCATTGCCGGCTCCCAAGTCCCACTAGTAGCGGAGTCCATCCCTCCCTTCTCCCTGCCTCCCTAGCAGCCAAAGCACTGGCAAGTCCTTCAGCTTGGAGCTTGGAATTCTTAGTGCTTGGAACAAGTGAGACAGAGGCAGCGGGTGATGACAATTCATTTGAGATAGAACAGTGTCAAGGACGAGAGGCAGAGGTTCTTGCCTCCAGAAAGTTGTTTGGTGTCCTGTGATTGGAACTTCTGGAGCTGCTCTAATATCTTCCCCTTTTCCTCGCCAGGTTCCCCAGCCTACAGTCCATTCTGAGAACCTTCTAATGGATTCTTCGGTTCGGTGTCTTTTGTTTGTTTGTTTTTGATTAAGAGAGAAAGAGGCAATGTCTTTGTTTGCAGCCAAGAGTCTTTACTGGTACACCCATGGACCGAGATCAAATGGGGTACGTTTGCCTTGAAAAGAAGCAGGAAGAAGTGTTCCAGCAAAACTAGTCAATAAACAGCATAATGTTTGGTCCCGTGAACAAAAAAAGGTTTTGCTTTTCCTTCAGTAGGAGTGCTTGCTGATACGTCATTTCAATCAGAAGTAGATGGTCTAAATTGAGATGATCCATTATTCTGCCCCAAATGACCTAGGTACCTATTGATACATTTCTTAGTCACTTTAGCCTCAGTTTCCCCAGCTATAAAGTGAAAGGACAGATCAGATGATTCCTAAAATTCCTAACAGCTCACATATATTATACATCTAAGGTTTGGAGGAAGAAATATTTTAGGATTAGGACGCATTCTCCAAGCCCTTTTGTCAAACGAGAAATTTCTAAGCACCCTAACCTCCCCAAATATCAGAAGAACAAGTGTTAGCATCATGCCCCCCACTTCTGCAAGGTTGTTGACCCTACACCATGCTCTTGATTAGAAAATGAAAGGCAAGAACCCCGTAATGTTAAAGGCCTAATTAACTTTGTCATTAAATCAAACTCTTCAACTTAACCTTTGGTTCTAGGGAAAGAATTGTTGATAGAAAATTCTGCTCCTCGTTTGAGAGCCATTACCCATTCTAAGAGGCATATTTAAACTTATTATTACCCCAAACACATAGCTAGATATTCTTATTATACATGGGGGGGAGAATGGCCACTGGTTCAGAGCAATGCTAGGTGTCTGCTAACGTTGAATACATTTCAGCGTTTCTATGGTAAGACCTTAATTTCAGAGATTTATAACCACTGTAAATCTGCCCTGAACAGAAGCCTGACACAAAATTACTTTGCCCAGTAGCAATTTTTTAAAGTTTTGGACTAAGTGCCTTTTATTCAACTTTACAACCCCAAAAAAAAAAAAAATGAAACAAAGCAAAGCACTATAAGAACTACCTTTAGGCTACAAATATTCACACACACACACACACACACACACACACACACACACACAGATATGCATGCTCCCAGAGTTAGCACCATACCTCTAGGTTCCTTGTAGAGCAGGCTCCGTGTCTCAGCACAGATCCCAGCAAGGGAAAAGAGAGTGGATAAATGTTTAGTGAGGAGACTGATCTCAGAAACCCATGACCCAGCCTGATTTCTGCAATGGAGGGACTCAATCCTTTATGTGACATCATCACCCACAGAGAATACCCGAGCAGTCACGGTCACTTCGCTCACTGAATCTTTGGTTGTGGCAGCAGGGGTTACTTGTCCAGGCACATCCTCGGCACTTACATAGGATTCAACCAGAGGGACACACAGGTCCCTGTTACATGCCAGGTGATAACCAGAGGTCTAAATGTTTCAGCGGCAACAGGCAGTGGACAGGGGAATTAACAATTAAAAAACAACAAGAACCTTCAGACCATCAATGAACTAAGTGTGCTAGGTAGGCGCTATTCTAAGTGCCTCACACATATTAACTTTTATAATCATCATCACAAACCCACAAGGTAGCTAATACCGTTTTCCTTATTTTCAGATGGAGAAACTGAGAACAGGTTAAGTAAATTACCTCCCATCATTCAGCTAGCAGGTGATGGAGCCAGAATTGGAATGCGAGCGGCTCCCAAGTTTGCGTTGCACCCATTAATGCCCAACTATTCTCTCCAAAATAGTGCTGTCATTATTTCATTTAATGTCCATGAATTATTGTAAGAATGAGAATCATAATAGTAATAATGGCTAGTATTGATGGAATACGTATTATGTCACATACTTTACACACACTTTATATCCATTAGCTCAGTCTTCTCAGCATTCCAATGAGAGTGATGCTTTTAGCATCCTCTACATATAGATGAAAACGAATGAGATGCAGAGATTATGTGAACTGCCCAACATCACTAGGTTGGTAAGGAGGGGGCTGGAACTCACACCCATATCTATCTCATTCCAAACCAATACTCAACCCATTTCACACTACTCACGTCTCAAACAATCTCTGTGATTTTTTTTTTTAATGGAGTGCAGGTAGGGCCACCATGCTAGCAATTTCCTATTCTAACTCCTCTCCGTGTTCTAAATACAGACCCACTATTTCAGAAAGGCTTTCTGCTACCCTCCATGCGCCATGCTAAATCCTACTCAGTTACTTTGTCCAAGGCACTCTCCCTCACTGGGGATTCTCCTAAGCATGCCCAAGCTATTCCAACACTGCAACACTTGAAATTTACTCTTTATATCATGTATGTCAGTTTTCCATTCCCACTTATCACTGCCAAAGTCCTAGGAGTTATAAGAGCCTGGAACAGGATGGATTCAAGCAGTCTGGCTTGAATCCCAACTCTGATACTAGCTAGGTGTGTGACCTTGGACAAGTTACTTCTCTGTACCTTGGTTTCTACATCTGTATAATGGACATGCTATGTATGAGTACTTACTTTATAGTGTTTTTGTGAAGATTAAAAAAGATGATATATGTAAAGGACTTAAGATAGCATCTGAAACATAGTGAGGGCTCAATCATTATTTGTTTTTGTTGATGGTGCTATTTTTGTAAGTAGTTTTAGTCTTAACTGATCTCTGCTTCCAGATACTCTCTGCTTGAATCCACCCAGCACCTGACAGTCAGATTCAGCTTAAAACACCACTTTCCTCACGTTGTTCATTGCCTCAAAAGCTTCTGTCATGCAGTGAGTGAATGAAATCCAAATACTCACAATTGAAAGTGAGGTCACATAAAAATGGTGATGACCACAGGATTTCCCTGTAGTTTCCAGAATACAATTCAGTCTCTTCTCCAGGACTTCAAGTTCTGCCTTCTCCCATGGGGTGGCCACTCTTCCTCCAAACAAGCCCCACCTCCTCCAGGCCTGGGAGCAACGGTCACTGTTGTCCTCATCTTGTGGCACTGCCAGCCAGCATCGTGCTCACACCAAGTTGTAATTCCCACCTCCATACACCCAAATCCTACCTATCCTTGCAAAGCAGTGGTTCTGAAGCCTAATTGCACATCAGAAATAGCGTGGGGAACTTTGGAAACACAGAGATGCCCAAGGGGTCTGTGCTGGGGCCCAGGCAACCTCTTTTTCAAACGTTCCCTGGCTGACTGTGATATACAGCCAAGAGGCTCACCCATCCTCATGACGCCCGGAAGTGGTCACTTCTGCCTTCCAATGAATACTAAGCATCATTCTGCTATTTGATGCTTCATGCAAGCATACCCTGCCTCTCCCACCAGGCTGGAAATTCTCTGAGGGCAAGATATACATCTAACCTGTTTACAAATGCTGCAGCCAGTGTTGTATACCCCTCGCCTAGGTAATCACGCCTATTTCTGATGTGGGTTCTAGTCTTCCTCTCTGGAGAACATACTTTCATGGCAAGTGGGGATGAACCACACATACTGTTGTATTGTCTCAGCGCCCAGTACCCACTGAGCACTCAATAACTACCTGAAGTCTCAACTGGCAGACACCAGGTGCTCGGTAGCTGCTGGAAGATACTAGGTCATCACCGAGAAGCCAACACACACGCTGCCCAATATGCACACTATACAAACAACGTGAATAATACAATTCCTACCACGTGTGTTCAATCCCGGGGACCTTCACTGAGCGTCAGTGATCAGGACACTGGCCACCCTCAGGTACAACGGCAGTGGCCCTTCATCTTTATCAGGCACCTATGACATCTAATCATAATCCAGAGGTCTGTCCGCTCTGCTCCTCCCCACGAGGGCTTCCCCTCTGTCACCTATAGCTCTCCAAAGGGGACTGCGAACTGAGACACAGCAGCAGTCTGGCCAGATGAGCTCCTTAGGCTCCCTTCAGTCTTTAAAAATGAGCAATGCTTGGAAGGTTAAGAAGTGATCTGTGATCCCATCGGCCCCTGAGAAGCAAACCAACCCAGGAACAGTGAGGAGGGCCAAGGGATAGGTCAAAGCCCTGACTGGAAGCTTCGCTCCATGCTGGTCACAGGTGCCAGAGGCAGAACTTCAAGATGAGTATGTGATCCATTATCAGCTGCTATTACCATCCTACCATAGCCGAAAGAAAGAGGCTATTAAACATAATACATAAAATAACATTTAGTAAGGAAATCGAGATAATTACTTAGTAAAAAGGACATTGAGTCAGGTTCTAAGCCATTGCCCTGAATTGGGAATGGTATTACTTATGTCTTAAGTTAAATTGAGTAAAACTTCCTAAGCACTCCCTTAAAGAACACCTGTAAGTAATGAGTTGCAATGTCTCATCCATCCTGCTTTGTGCCGCAGTCCTGAAGAGCAGGCCCGGATTCCCAGACCTCCCACAACCCACAGCTCTCCGGCTGAGCCAGCTCGCGGACAGAAGGTCACCCAGGCCAGGGTGGGGTACGGGTTCCCCTAATGCGCACTGCGGTTGGTGCAGACAGACAGAAACCGGAGAGTTCAATTGATAACGCATTTTCTTCCCTTTGTTGCAACTGATGGACATTAAAATACATTCAAAATCAGAGCGGACAGAGAATGTAATGAGTGAGAATATAATGACAGAGAATATAAGTTGCACTCTGTGGAATCGGAGAACATTAAAGGCGCTTAAACTCCAGTACAGTCACCAAAACCCACCAATCATCACCATCACGCCAACTTCTTCCCTGTGTCTGGTGCAGAGTTAAAATGTCCCCAACCACCACGTGACTTTAAATTTCACCTTCCTACTAACAGAAAGTCCCACATTTCTATCCCCAGGCCTGACGCCTCCCTATAGAAGCCCGCCCCATTCATGACCTCCTTGACACCTCCACTTGGATGGCTAAGAGGCATCTCAAAGCTCACACGTCCAGGACCTAACTGGTGATTAGCCCCCAAACTGCTCATCCATGCCAATAACGCCACGTCCCTTCTTCCTGTTGTTCCTGTCGCGCACGTGGCATTTCCAATCAGCCAATCCTTTCAATTCTTCCTTCTAAACATCCAGGATGGGACCATGTCTCACCACCTCCGTGGCAACCACCCTCACCCACACATTAACTATCGTAGCAGCCTCCTTACTGGTCACCCTGGTTCCATGTTAGCTTCCAACCCCACCTCCGTCATCAATCTGAGTTTACACGGAAGTCCAATTACGTTTGAAGCCTTTCAATGACTTCCCTTCTAATACAGAATAAACCTCCCAATCCCAACCCGAGACTGGACGTCCCCACATGACGCAGCCTCTGACATATCTCCTGACCTCGCGTGTCACGGTGCTCCCTTCCCCCACCTCCCCACGCTGCCCTCCTTGCGGGGCCGCAGGCCTCAGGTGAGCTCCTGCCTCAAGCTTTTGCATGTGCTGTTTCCTCCACAGACCCAGCTCACGCCTCCCCTCCCCTCCTTCAGGTCTCTGCTGAAACATGTCCACCAGAGAGGCTTTCCCGGACCTCCCTTTATGAAAGCATCCATCACGTCCTCACTCTTACTCCCCTCACCAAGCTCTAGCCCTCCTCACACCACTTAGCTCCCTAACACGCACATCCCCGTGACTGCATTTCCCACAACACACCTCACAGGAGAATGCAAGCTCCGTGAGGGGACATTTTATATTTGAGATGCTTTTTTTCTGTTTTAGCCACTGCTATTTCCCAACACCCAGAATAGAATAGACCCTTAGGAAATACTTGTTGAAGGTGTAAATGGACAGGCACGTAGTGAGCACTTGCCAAATGTTAACTGCCTTTGTGTGAAGAAGCTGGGCTTCCCCTTGGGGCCCACTCCTGAGTGCAAGCCAGTGTTCTTTTGCTCCACAATTCTACCACTCCAAATTCAACAAGCACACGTATTTAGCATCTCATAGTTCGTAAAGCATTTTATATGTAATTATCTTGATTTTCAATGTTTCTCGCTACAACTCCAGGATCCAGGTAGCTCAGACAGGTAAGACCGATAAGAAGGTGTTAGCATCTAAGCTCCGCCTCCTGTTCTCAGCCCCATGCCCTTGCCTCAGACATATTTCCCCTGCTTGGGGGAGATGCTGGCTCCAAGTGCTCATCTTGCACAGATAGTGAACAGACGTGCACGGGCCTTAGAGATGACAAGTCAAATATGTGAGTAACGTGCTCCCAGCAGTGGCATTTCTGCAGAAACAGGAGATGGTGGTCCACATCCACCAAGGAGTTACTGGCGAGAACTGGCCTCTCCCCCTACATCTTACTCCACTGCCACCCACGCCAGCTCTCCTCATAGTTCTAAACCAGAAGCTAAGAGGACAGGAATTAAAGATCAGAGTCACAACAGCTAAACCCTGGCTGCTGCCCATTACAGTCAACAGAAGGGTTTTTAAAAAGTACCAATGGCTGGTCCCTCCCTAGAGCAACTGAAGCAAGAGTGGGTGACGCCTGAGCACTGGCATTTTGTTTCAAGCTCTCTAGGTGATTAGAAAGGGCAGCTGGTGTTGCCACAAACTGGTGCAGGGCTTTGCCATACCAAGTGCTTTCAACTACATTATCTGCTTTGAGCATCTTAAAGGTCTTGGGTGGTGGGTGGTGCAGGCATAACTATTCCCATCACAAAAAGGAAACTGAGACTCAGAGGGATGGACTGACTCGCAGTCCCCTAGTGACCCAATAAAAGACAGAACCAGGGCCAAACATGCCTCCAGAAATGAGTGGTGAAATCTGAAGCAGTGCTTCCCAGACTCAGTGGGCCTACAAATCACCTAGGGCTCTGCTTAAAATGCTGGCATTGATTCAGCAGATCTGGGGTGGGGCCCAAGAATCTGCATTTCCAACAAGCTCCCCAGAGATGTTGATAGTCTATGGATCACACTTTTAGTACCAAAGACCTAACAAACACATATCAGCAGTAACTTAACTGAATCCATTCTTGTTTCTCCACGTGGGGAAAGAAGGTTGGGAATCTTTCAACAGCTTCCCAGCTGTTTTCTCAGTGGGGCCAAGTTCTACACTACACAAGCTTTAGTTGGGCTACATTCTATATTATACTATACAAGCTCTGTACCACAACCGGCTGGCACCCCCAACCTTCTACCTGTGTGCACCAAATCCATCTCGTCATATTCTGTGAAGCAATGCTCTCACCAGAGAGAGAGAGAGAGAGAGAGAGAGAGAGAGAGAGAGAGAGAGAGAGAGAGAGAACAAAACTACTAAGATCTACACTTCATGACTCTCACACAACTTGCCAAACAACCCCTTCTGTCTACTCGGTAGATTCTGGATGGAGTTGGATTCTCAGACCACCAGCAAAGATGGCCCTGACCGTTATCTGTCAAGTTGGAATCTATTATGCCCTGACATGGTTCCATTCCCCGTCATTACCCCTTTATTATTCAGGGGTGGGTACACTATTCCTGGGGTCATTTTTTAATGTTTTGTGTGCCTTTTAAATATCAGCCACCACATATATAGAGAGCCTTCAAATGACTGTCTTAAGATATTCCATTTTAGCCTTAAATCTTTAAATATACTTATAAATTTTTGACTTGAACAGATTGCCTAATGTCTCTTTCCTCGTAATGGAAATAGATCCTAGGGAATCCTCATTAACTGTATATCCCTGGGGCCCTCTCCTTTTGAGATGACCTTCCCTCTCAAGAATCAGCTCTGAGTTTGATCCACATGAGATGTACTAAGGTCACTGGTCCTTGGGCCTGAGCATGGACCTGGGCCAGTCTGCATGAAAGGACAAAGGCGGATGTTTCTACTTACCTGGAAAAGGTTTTTCTCTCACCAGCCTTTGAACCACCAAAGCTGGAACATCCTCCAAGGAGCTAACATCTCCCTACCCTTCAGGTCCCAGTCTTGAAGCCCTGGTTTCCCTACCCAGACCAGACCTCTTTGTTGAACCCTACAACCCTTAGTTTGAACCATGCAATGTAGTCATTAATTAAACATGACCACATAATAGAACAGTCCTGTGTCCCAGCTGGGGGGTGGGAGGTCTATTATGTCCCTCCTTGTGTGTCTGGCTTGAGGCTGGGCACAAGCGAGTGCTCAGGAAGTAATGGCGGATTGATTTGAGCACTGACAGTGGATTTGCTTGGTACCAACATGTCGTCACTGCAAGTCCAGTTGGGTCTTCAAGCAACTTGCCTGTTCTAAGAATGTCCAGGCACAACCACCAAACCTCACCATTCTTCACTGATGCCACGTTCCTTTCCTCTTTCCCTAAGAATGATTTAACACCTAAATTTGATCCAGGAAAAAATATTACAATCCAAATTTCTCTAATGAAAGATCACGGACACCAAAAGCAAGCAAGGAGGAACAAGTCAAGACTCTAGTAACCTCTACTCTGCAAAGCAAGGAATTCCTCCCATGTGTGCTGGGACGGCAACTCCTCTCAGTCCAAGAAAATAACTGCAGGGGAAGAATCTACTCATTTTCTTTCCTAAAAGCTTGAGAAAGGAAAGATGACATCTAGTGTTCCTGATAACGGTCTGAATTTCAGATTTGAACCTAAGAAAATCTGGCGCGTTGTGTTTATCCCTTATACATGCTTCTGAGACTGCATCACTTGCTAACGTTTCACATCTTCTGTACCAGGTTGGTCATTAAGTTTCTTGGACAGAGGCTGATTGCACCTCAGCTTCTCAAACCTCCACAAACCCTCTTGGAGTCATACCATTGCACATCTATGGGGCTCACTCTTTTTTAGAAAGTTTGCATTGAGATACTTCAATTTATCATCATTGATCTTTAGGCTGCAGTCTAACTTTTGGTGCCACGGTAAAAGTGGACAGATGAAAAAATTTTCTCAAACAAATGGAGAGTGAGGCACTTTCAAAGAAAATATTTCCAAACCAGATTGCTATGGAAAAACTCATTTTTATCCTAATATCTATTTTTCTGCATCTTGTCTAAGTTCCCTCTAGTATTTACCAAAGTCTTGATAAGAAGACATTACATTTTCCATCCTTCTACAGAGACCATATTAAACAGCCACCCCGCAATGAGCAGGATATGATATTATAAATATATGTATATTGATGACCCAGCTGTTATTTGTACATCTGAAGTATGACATCTACACTCCTTTGTTATCAAGCAGAAGTAATTAAAAATAAACAAGTGGGTGTTAATTGGACATAATGAAACAATCTCCAGTCAGCCTGAACCTACTATTTGCCTCCTACTAATAATTATGAACACTAAACACTCGTGCTAATCTCCTTATTCTTACACAAGCCAAACCGAGATACAGTATTTACTCAGCTAATGGCTTGTTTTGTCTGCAATTTAGTCTGTTTTAAGCAGGAAACTCATAATTTGCCAAGCCATCACCAGCTGCTGGGCCCAGACCAGGGATGCAGGGTTCTTAGTGACAACAGTTCAGTGTACACATGTCATCTGAAATGAAAGGACAGATATTAATTAAGCTGACTTCCACATGCAACTGTATCTGGACACGGAAATGCCAAAAAGTCTAAGTTCTAAGTTGGTATTAATCTAAATGACTTGTAGATCAGGCACTCATTGTATGCCCAGGGCTTCATCAAAAAGGAGAGTGCTTCACATGTAACTTGAAGAAAGTCCTTATTTTTCTCTTTCAAACTGTCTCCAGGCCGCTGTCTCTACAGAGCTGGGGACTGGCCTTCGATCATATTACTTCAGGAGTCTTTTGGCTATTGGATGACTATTATACAGTAGTGAACTAAAAGTGTCTTATCGAGAGTGACCATTAGAAACATATTACTGGCCATTAAGCAGATGGTTAGATGTTTTTAAAGAGCTCTTACATAGTAATAGAATCCAGAGTCGTTGACTGTATTTATTACTCTCCCAAGAAAGTGGAAAAACTAAAAAGATTGAATGTTTATTCCAGAGTGGTTAATTTCATTCTCCCAGGGTCACCAAGAGGTCGTATGTAGACGTACAGCTGGCAGCTGGTGACTGGATTTTAAAACAGGCTTCTGAACAAGATGATTAAAATTCATTTCCTTTCTTCCTTATCAGAACTCAGCTAGGTGGATTCCAAATGAAGACCCCCTTGCCTGATGGTAGTAGAATCAGTGTTATAAAACAGATATGCATCTAGATCAAAGGTTTGCAAACTTCTCCTGCAAAGGGCCAGATACGAAGTATTCTAGACTTTGCAGACCACAAATCATAGGTCAAGACGATTCGAATCTGAAGTCATAACATGAAAGTAGTCATAGATGATAGTATAATAAATGAACGGACATGGCTATGATCCAACAAAACTTTATTTAAAAAAAAAACAGGCAGCTGCAGGGTTTGGCCTATAAGTCAGAGTTTGCCAACACCTGAGTGAGACCACACTGAAACCTGCTAAGCTGAGGATGAGGTTTGGAGGGAAATGAGTTCTCCTCCCCAGGCCTCCACCACTACCCCCTATTTTAATTCCCAATTATGAACGAATTTTCTCAGATAAACACATTTCTGAAAATGTGCTTGAATCAATATGTTCTATTGCATCATATTATTCTGCCAATACATACTTTTATGTGAAGTTTTGTCCTCATTTTGGGACTGAACTATAATGAAGTAGTCAATGCCCTCTACTCAGGACTTCATTCATAAGTAAACACATAATATTTTGCTATTGTTTTATATTTACATATAAAAAGTATATGTATATACATGTAATATATAAAATATATGTGATATATTATATATAAATTATTGTATATATATTTATATAGTATATGTATAGATATAGATTATATAGATATAGATCGGTTCTTCTATCTCCTTTTATTGTAATTTTAAATATTCAGTTTTTTAATGGTAGACCATCTGTAATTATTTGGTGAACATCATCTGTTCATTCCAGGTCCTTTATCTAATAGAGGTGCATAACTTACTACAACAGAGATAGAAATTGGATATTATAAAATCTGAAAGGATTTTATTGAATTAAAGGTAAAGTGGAAAAGCACAATGACCTAGGAGTGAAGGACCCTAATTTTTTAGTCCCAATTCTTTTGCTAAATAACTGTGTGACCTAGGGTATATTATTTAACCCCTCTAAGGGTCAGTTGCCTTTGAAAAATTAGGGAGTTGAATCTAAGGATGGCTAGAGTCACCTTCCAAGCTTTCGAATTTTCTGATCAGTGAGTATGAAACAGCCTAATGAGCTCATTTGATTGCAGGATAATACTAATGAAGCCAAAGGAGAAAGTCAAATAGCCATGCAAGGCTAGTAGTTTTAAATAGAGAAATCATTGTCACACAGGTTGTAACTCAACTTAGTTGATGGAGGGGATATGGTGAGTTTAATGCTTCTTAAATCAATAACACAGACAATATGTGATCACAGTAAGCCAGAAACAGATTTATATGACAAATAATGTCATGAACAGCTTTTATATAACTATGACCACTAATCTGCAAAATCAGGTATTTCCCCCAGTTTCTTTTCAGTGATGTGGTAAAGGACCATGCCCCCAGCGTATCCTGGGCCAGTCTGCGGTCCTACTATGCATGACAGGAGTGTAGTGTACACCATGTGTGATTCACTATACAAGTTTGACAGCACTCAGACTGGTCTGTAGTTTAACAAGACACAACCCATGATCACATGCTTGGGTCATGCAGTGTCAAATTACTGTGAACATTTCTAAATACTTGTGCTTTATTTCTCTATCTTGTCATAGACTGCTAGCCATTTACAGATCAGTGGCAACAAGCAGGCAGGGTCTCCTGATTGCCACTCTGTTAAACAGAAGAGATTTAACCTACAGCTTAGAGGTGGAAGGAAAACAAAGTTAAACGTATTGCCACCAAGTTTCTTATTTTCTTCTCTGTTCCAGGTTTATATTCCCTCCCCATTTCCCAGTTAGCCCAAGTCCAATTATTCGTCTTCCTAATGTCTTAGTGTTATTAACTCATCTTTTCAAAAACACTCACTGAGCAGCTTCTATTTGCCTGGGAGTGTCCAAGGCACATGGGACCCAGCGGTGAATAAGACAGATTTGGTCACTGCTCCAATGGAGTCAGTGAGTTTCTTTTGAAGAGGCATGTCCTAGGCATATGTGCTTATGTGGTGTCTATGTGAAGTTCCTAAAAGTGTAGGAAGGGTCTTATCTGAAATTTGGCATCACTTCCCATACTCAGTCAGTGCCAACGTAGTAAACACCAAATATTCACCAGGCAATTGGATGGCTGTGGAGGTATAAAAAGAAGTGAAAATGGACCTCTGTCCTCAAGGAGCTTACAGCTTAAGAGGACCCGTTCTTCCGTGTTCTTTGAGAAGAGTAAGGATCAAAAGCATCAGTGTCATTTCTATTTCCATAGGTTCTGCGAGGCTGCCTCTAATCACAGGGACGGCTCCACCAGGAGCTCTAACCAGGCCAACTTGACTATACAATGTTATTTACAGAACATGCTATGCTTGAGCTGAAAGGGTCCACCGAGGCCTTCTAACACTTTACTGATGAAAAAACGGACCTGGAAAGGTGACGGCATTTGTCCCAAGTCACATAACTGGTAGGTAAATAAGCTCCAAGGGGATCATGTCCAAAGTCGAGTTACTAGGTCCAGTTCCGATGTTGGCCAGCACACTCGAGAAGGGGGCCTGCCACGTGTGCAAACAACCCAGTTTCTGTAGAACCACTACAATCAAATAAATGGAAACTAGATCTGGCAGCAATAGCACTAGGGGAGGAAGCTCAGTGATGCCCCAAGGGATAGGCCAGCTGTCTTCTCCACGCCTTAGTCTTCTGACCTCATACCTTCCATGACCTAATGGTCCCTTTCAGCTCTTAAGCTCTACTGTGCAAACATGACTCCACTGCTTTGGAAATCTAGCCAGCCTTCTAGAAAAAGCAGACAGCACAGAGTAAGTGGATGACACTCATGCTGTTATTGTCAGGCATTCCTTCACTCCTTTAAACAGCTGTGGTCCGGTTCATATAATAATGGAACCTCGAAACTTCCGGTATTCCTGGATCTAGGTCTAGTCACAAGGCTATCCACGATCTCATCCTCCCTGCCTCGGACCTTCTTCTTGATTCTCTACCCACCTTGCATGAACCAGTGGACTTGTCACCACTAGGACATTTTGTCTACCACTTTGTCTCTTTGTCTACCATTCGTATTATCCAGCCTCCAGCAGTCCCGAGAAAAGGGCCCCTTGGACCCTACCTAGATCACAGGATCCACCTCATGCTACCGTGCGTGGTACTGGGGATTTGTTCAAATGACCCACAATTCCCAGTGTCACATACCCCACCTACACACGAACACACACAGTCCCCTGCCCTGCCCATCACTAGTACAAAAATGGAGGCGAGCTTTTATTGAACTCGACTATGAAATTTTCTATTAATTCAACACCCACCTGCCCAAATCTAAGAGCTCTTTAAATCCATTAATGAGCTTAAACATTAGATATAGAAATGCTTATGCATGTCCTGTAAACTGAGAAGAAGCAGACTGTCAAGGTAGCCAAGAAAAAACTAAAACTCCGAAAGCAGCTGACTGAGCCTCACATCTATTAATGCCTCACAATGAATAGTTTGATGAGGACAGGGCTCTGCACCGCAGAGAGAATTTTTATTTTATTTGGCAAGCAATGAAATCATTAAGGTAATACATCACCATTCCCGCGAACAGAATCTCCTCATGTCATCTCCTTCAGGGTGCATGCAAGCAGAAGACACATATCTATTGTCTCTTACTTCTGGAAGTTGTAAATGTAGGGAAATTGTCATCATTAAATTGAATATAACGGCCCTCTCTCCCCTCTCCCCCCTTCGTTCTTTCACTCCGTACCTCGGCTCTGCCTGACACATACCTTGTAAATGTCAACACAAAAGAATGTCCTGAAGACCAATGGGCAGGAAGTTCTGATTACCAGCAAAAATCCATCATGTGATACCGAACATTTACCCCTGCAGTGAGAGGAAATGATAATTGCTTTGCCGTGCAAGGTGGAGAAGCCGACCTCAAAATGTCTACGCTGGTATTAACATGTAGTGAAGATGGCTGCAGACAAAGGCCACTGCTGAGCACACCAGGGATGCCATCCGACATCCTCACCTCCGGGACGTGCTGCAGACATACATGGGCAGCTCTAATTAGAGCCTACTACTTCAGGCTCCAGTATCTTAACCGGGTCTACTTAGCTCAACACTAGGGAAGAACCAGGAACCTCTCACAAGGCCGCAATGAACCCCAGGAAATTCCCAGCTAGGGCTTAAAGAGGGGCCCCATCAGGAAGCCAACCTCTGCAGGAAGAGGAGAGGAAGGAACGTGGCAACTGACCTCTGCCTGGGGAGCGCCTGGCTGGTTGGCTGCGAAGGAGAATGAGCAGCTTTGAGGTCATCGGCACATAGCTTGAGAGGTCAGAGCGCGCTCCAAGCCACCAGCGTGCTGAGCCAGCAAGAAGGCCGAGGAGGCTTCCGGACCCGAGGAATTCTGCAGGAGGCCTCGCTGTCCATAGGCTGTCACGGGCTGTCATTGGGCCACAAGGACTGTTTGGCCTTGAGCATTAGTTATGTTATGTAAATTATGCCTAATGAAAGCACAGCCTTGGTCCATAAAAACTTAACAATGCATTTGTCTTCATTTGAGCATTCCCCGGCAGCCACCACCTCCCTTTACAGACCATATTAACTGGGCTTTCACGGCATGTCCCTGTCCTCCACAGCCACCATCAGGAGGGCCCCAGAAGAGAAAGAGAGGTTGGCTTACACTTAATAAGACAAATGTGCCATCATGGAATTGGCATCAGGTGTCCCAAACTCATATGCAGGACGGCCAAGCAGATGCAGCCGTGCCCATCCTTCCTCCCCTGGCCCTCTTTTATGAACAATGTTCAGATGGCTGGAAAAGATAAAACTTCGTTTTGCATTCCTGAGAGCTGGGTGTCCCCTCTGAGTCATCTGCAAGCACTTATTAAGTGCCCCTGTGTACACAGTACATAGCAAAGACACACTTCTTTCTGTGCACGTGACAAGCAGGCGACAGTGTCTGACTCTAAGACACCCCATCTTGACATGCCCAGAGCAAACTTTTAGGTGCCCTAGAGGGGCTGTTCTCAGTTTTATGCCAGTCACCTTTGAAGAAGGAATGTTAACAAAAAAAAAGTCCGTGTGAAAAAATCAGCTGCAAATTTGAATACGGGTCCCCAGAATTGAAGAGGAAAGGATTTGGGATTATATGACTGTGAGAAGAGAAGTTTGGGTTTGGCTTGGCTTGAGTGTAGTCTTTATCATTATTCAGCATTTTGAGAAGTCACACACCTTATCCCTGCTGAAAGGTCTCCCATGGGCTGTTCCTACCGTCCCAGGCTCAGCTGTCCCCATCGTTCTCCCCAATGGCCACTCAGGCCTCTTCCCAGGACCTTGGAATCACCGAGCTCTCTCTAGTCAAGAATCTTTGCACTTGCTGTTCCTTCTGCCTACAATGTTCTTCCCTCTCCTCTTTTCCAATTAACTCTGCCTCCTTCACCTCCCAGGGGAGAGTTCATTTCATCAGGGAAACACTTCCAAAGCTCCCTACGCCAAATTTGGTCTCACCATAGCACCATGATTTTTTCCATCCCCAGCCTCAGCCCCAGTGATTTGACATCTGTTTGTATCAGTGATTGTATGTGTGATTATTTAACGAGCTCACCTCCACTAGGCTGTAAGCCCCATGAGGACAGCAGCCATAGCTATTTTTCCTTACCAGTAAATCATTAGCACCAAGCATACCACAGGCAGCTAAAGCAATTATTGAATACATACATGCACACATATTGACTACCTTTTCTCCGTGACTGTGGAAAAAAAATATCAAGAAAAGAACTATGCTCACATTCGTTAGGCAGGAAGAAGAACTGAATAACCCTAACAGTGACTGAACACTCCTAGAAAGAGCTACCAAAAGAAGCCAGGTAGAATCCAAGTGAGACCATCTTCAAGAAAGGATCACCCCTTCCAGACAGGACAGCAGGCATATGGGTCCGCTGGTTTTCCATGAACCCCGTCATTCCTGTTTCCTGTCCTGGCAGCCTGACTGGTCAACCACGGCAGGTGCATCTCGTCTATCAATGGTTTAAAAGCATTTCTACACCAAGAGCAGGCTCAACCAACAACAGCCTTTACACTCACTCTTCACTGTACCACTTGGTTTCCAGGAAGAACACGGATTTTTTTGGTTTTCCAGGCAGGAAAATATATAAAGTAACTACAATGAAGCACCAGACTGGCAAATATTGGTTTCCTGAAAGTCAAGAGCCAAATGAGTTGGTTGTCCTGCCCCAGAGCCTAGCAGAGTAAAGGGGAAACTTCCCAAGAAGAAGTACTTGGAAAATTCCTCTCTCTCACCTAGATATCAAAGGTGTTTCATTGAATTAGTTGGTCAGAATTTCCTGGGAAGATTATCCCAATTTGTTCACCTCAGAAAGGAATTATGTGAATCTCTATTTGACCCCTGTTTTTCCAATCTAGGGTATGAATTTAGCTAGCTTTGAAAACGTTTTAGGGCTTACACAGAAATTTGTAAAATGTCAGTGTGAAAATTTTAATTGAGTTATTAGCAATATCTCTTCTTTGAATGACCTTTTAGTACTCCTTATAACATATCACCTCCTTTTACTACCTTCTGGCTGACAGTTTCTAATATATTCCTTCTTCCTAGATGATATCATCTGTCCTTGGGTGGAATTAACTAAAGCACTCTACATTCAGAAGCTGACATTAATCCATAGCCCCAGATTTCTAACAGCTGCTGGTACAAACACTGTTTTCATACATTGCATTTCAACAATGACGGGAAGAAATGCATACTACTCATTGGACACTGATGACACGCACACAAAGCAATCAGGATGACAAACAGCAATGATTTTTTAAAAATTTTAATTGACTTAAATATTATACCTACTGCATCAATTTAAGGGAATATTTCTAGCTTCATGGAAATTTTCTATTTCTCTTAAGAATCACGTGTAGAGGAAGCTAATCAAAACAGGAAATTACAAGGATGAACGGCAAACGAGTTGTTGGTTCAAGTAAATTTCTGATACTCCATAAAGGAATTACGGGAAATATAGTCCCATATTCTTCATAGCTCAGACATTGTACATCATTCCAAGAAATGGAAAAGGTAAATCAACACGTCATATGCCTAGACAAAGGTACATTCAAAGTTAAGAATCATCAAACAGGGAAAAGATAAGTAAAACCCCTCCTCAAAAATGTCCCAACTCTTGTGATTTCTCACAACAACCTCAAGGCACCCAAACCCCAGGTCCAGGTGTGAAAATGACCAACAAAGGGGGAGGAGGCCCCATATCTCCTCCGCTGCCTCCCAGTCTCTTCTCCCAGACTTTCTATCTTGCCAGACATAAGTGCAAGCACATCAGTGCAGCAACAAGCAATGACATCTATTGGGACCTCACCAACATTTTCCGCCAGCACAACTGTGTCATTTAGAGTCGGAGGCAGTAACAACCATCATGAATGCCAGACTGCTGATACAGGTCCCAGGGCTCCAGGTGGCTAATAACTAAAGTGTGGCTGCCCTCACTGTGTGGCGGGATCCAGAGGCGGGAAGAGGGAGTGTCCAAGAGGAATCTGCAAGCAGGGCTAGTGGAAGCAAAACTCGGTGGAAGCCAAGTGAGTGGTCAGTTCTGTCCCTTTTCCTGATGCCTCATCCCTGTGGTCCCCATACTCTGGGCTTGCCGACCCTTGTGAGAAGATGTTAACCCACTCCTCACACTGCCTGACGTGTATGACTAAAGTCTTAAGACTGCTACTGCCATCCATTAGGATATTGTGAAGTGCTGGCGATACCGTTACATACAAGTCTGTGTGCAGGGGACTGAGGTTCTCTCTGTTACTAGTCACCTGGAGAACAGGTGGCTCTCCAGACAAGAAGCAATGTCCAAGAGAGCAGACCTAGGTGAGGATGAGAGAAATACCTCCCTTGGTCTAGGTTTGGAAAGTGCTACGAGGAAGGTGCTCGTCATGCTATGAAGTCAGGAAAGCCTCCACATATGGAAGCAAAAGTCGCCAAGTGAGGGCCCAGGTGGACCGGGACAAACTTGACAGCACTCAGAGCCGTAGGACGCAGCTGGTCAAGCAGAATCAGAACGCTGGGCGCTTCCAGCCAGACTGACTCAACTCCTGGTTCTTCCTTGATGTCTCTGTGCTATCCCGAGAACTGCTCTAGCCTGTCTCATCTGTTCCAGGACAGAGTGAAAAACGGCTTACCCCAAGGACCAGTGTGGCTACATGACACATGGGGAGGGAAATCAGGGCAGTTGGATCACCAGCCCTTCCCCTCCAAGAGAGTCCTACTAATCGTGGAAGGCTCTGAGTTTAGTTTTTACTAAGTAAGGTGGCATTTCCTTATAGTACCTCCAAGTATTCCAAACTTACCCATCCTACTACCCTCTAAGCTGGTTGGCCTGTTAGACTAATCTAAACCCAGTTACTAGGTCTAATTATGTCTGTTCTCCAAATAACATATTTCCTTCACTCATTTACCTACGCACCCCACTGCCCACTTAGTACTACAAGCCCAGCACTGCGCTGGGCATGGGAGCCCTAAACGCAAATGGAGTGTGGGCCATGCCCTCTAAGAACTCATGCACTAACGCGGAGGCAACCTGGTGGCAGACTTATCTTAAGAGGGCAACTCTAGCGGTAGAATTTGAGGGGCTACGTCACTCAGAGTGACACTTTAGTTCAGGGAGATGCTTGGGAGGAAGACTAAGTCACAGAGAGCCGCTGCCTCCCCTGCCAAGACACACGACTCCATGTTACAGGAAGAGATTCCGGAAAGCAGTGACAAGAAAGTCAGTTTCCCTCAGTGGGAAAGGGGTCCCTCTGCCCAGCTGGTGATCAGCTCTACGAGTCCTGGCCTTGCGTAATGGAAGGTGGAGGCTGTGATATAGGACAGGACCTGGAGAGCCAGACAGACATGGGTCCTACGTGTCATTTTACCACCCTCGGCAAACTATTCATCCTAGCCAAGCCTCAGGTTTGCTCACACAAGACAGGTAACAATCCCTGCTCTCCATGTTTAGTGTACAGTGGATGTCTAAAGTGTGGCCTGCACCACCATCAACGTCATCTGGGACCTTGTTAGAAATGTGAATTGTTGGGTTCCGTCCCAGACCTCTGGAAGGGAAAACACTGGTGGTGGGGCACAGCTGATTCTGATACACTTTAAAGATGGAAAACCACAGAAGAATGAATTCAAAGGACTATGCTTCACAATGAAACGTGTTTCACAAAGTGCAAGCGTGTAAGAAGCCCAAAAACATGGCAATTGCTTCAGGAGGCCCTAGGAAAGCGATGTAGAAAAGGACATGAAGAGGGGAGTTCATTTTCGCCAGAAGACAGGACCAAAATGGAACTTCAAGTGCTCTAGCAGCCAGCATCCCAACCCCCTGGGTGGCTGTCAAGGTGCAGGCCCCTGGGCCACACGCCAGGCCCAGGAATACACATTTAGGGGGTAGGACCTGGGGCTCTGCAAGCCCTTATCTAGGCGTCTGTGAGGGAAGTGCTTTCTAACCGGGTTTGTGTGTGTGTGTGTGAAAGAGTGTGGGTTTGTTACTGTCTTTTTTTGATTATTTATTCATTTATTTATTGTTTATGACTTCATCTACCTCAAGACGGCTCCTTCAAGGACCCCTCTTCTCAAGCTCTCCTTCCTGACACTCTAGTACAGAGCTTCCTCCCTCGCTGCCTCTCTTTCCCTCTCTTTCCCTCTCTCCTCCTTTCCCCTTCTCTTTATCCCTCTTTCTCTCTCCTGGATTTCTCTACTGGCTTCCTAATTGCTGTCCCCATCTGTAGCCTTCTCGCCCTTCTGGTCCATTCTTCCTAATCACTCTCTTAGGTAATGTTTCTAAAATATACATCTAAGCATTTCCCTTTGCACTTAAAAATGGAAACAAAAACAAAAACAGCCTTCATTGCCCCCGCCCCCTGCCCCCAAGGAAGGTTTTATGGGAAAGAATTCAAAGCCCTTTGCCTGGCCCTGAAGTCCTCCCCACACAGTGACCCCAGCCCCTGCTGCACCCACTTCTCTTCAGGCATCGGGCATCACCACCAGGGTCCAATTGCTGCTCCGCAATCACCATTCCTCCTCCCCCAGAAACAAATGGCCTCTGTCCTTTCTCCCTAAGAAGGAGCCTCTCATCCTTCTCCAAACTCTTCCATCTCTGATTCGACCAGTGAAATGTTTACTGTCATCTTTGCTAAACCAGCAGTTGCGAGAAGGAGCAGACTCCTTTATGCATAGTCTCCGCCTTGAAAAATCTCACCAAAATTAGCATGAAGCAGTTTGGATGCAGCAGCAGCCCTCTTCATTCTTTCCACTTAATGAACAGCCTGGACCAACCACCACTCTTCCATCCCTAAAACACTTGAGCAGTTGTGAAGTGAATCCTGGCAGCAACAACCCACACATCACCAGTGTCTAACATGATTGGGCGGATAGATGGACAAGTAGTGGATACAGGCATGAGGGAGCTTCTAGCTGGAGGCGGACCTGCTACTGAGTAAGTGCTCAGAACTATATCCCCTGCCTATCTGCCTCTGGACGCCAGGTACGTGTGGCGCATGGACTGCCTGGTGTTCATGGAACTAAACTGAAGGAAAGGTGGAAGCCAAAAGGTGAGCGGAACAGTTGTACTTCTTTCCATTCGTCCCAGTTAATGGAGCAAGGGACCTAACCTTCCACCATTCACCCTGTATCATTACAACATATTTTTACATATTTGGCAGATATATTTTACAAGCCTCAAATCACTGGGTACCTTTGATCATCTGGCAATATTGTTCAAAGTTTTGCAAACGTTTTATAGCATAGTACTGCAAAAAGAGCACTAAATTATGGAGACCAAAAACTCAGGCCACTGAAACTTAACTTGGTCTTTTATCAGCAGTGTGACCTTAAGCAAGTCACTAAAACTCTTGGGCCTCAGTTTCCTCCTCTGTAAAGCAGAGTCACTATTCCATGTTGTACCAAATCACAGAGTTGTTACAAGGATCATCTGACATAACCGAAGAATGTGCTTTGTAAATATAACTCATTATTTCCATTATCTTTCTGCCCCTTTTTAAAATCTTATCCCATGTCGTTAGACATCTTGCTCTTTTCCTCTTTTCTGTGAAAAATTTCTCATTAGCTTTTTTACCTTTCAGAGTCTAGACCCATGAGATCACATCCATTCTTCTGAAATCTTTCTAAAGTGCAACATGCAATTGTGTCCTGTAACTCTTCTTGGCTCTAAGAATGAGCTTGAACCCTTTCTTTCCTCCTCTTACTTAATTGGTTCTTTCTTATCGATCAGAACCATTTATTCGTTCATTAAGTCCACGGCATATGTTCCTTTTACTGAAGTCCCTCTCGACTCTAGGAGGCATATTAGGAGTGGGAGGGATAGGATGAGTGAGGGGATGAGGGGGGCCCAGGTGAGGACAGGTGTGGGTCTCTATAATACTTCTATAAATTCTACCGACTGGAAGACAAAGAAACAAGAAAGGGTTTTCTGTTCTGAGCACTAACACACCACTTGGCCATTCTACCGCTTCCTGGGCCCTCCCACCCCCCATTCCCATGTCAGATCTGATGCTATATGGGACAGGAAGTCATGGCTAGTCACAATTCTGGCACCTCTCCTTGCTGCTACTCCTTGCTGATGACATCAGCTGGAAGACTGCCAGAGCTTCGAAAGAAAAACTCACCAAAATGATCATAAAGCCATTTAGAAATATATGAGCATGATCAACACACTATATAATAATTACTCACATTTGTATTCCCTGCCAATCTTCACACACAGGGGATAAATGTAACTTGCTCCAAATGAATCGCCTGGTTTTAAACGCCTGAGAGTCAGCCTACGATTCTGACAAAGTAACCCACATATCTCATACCTCAGGCTTATAACAAAGACATTGCTGTGAACTGAAACCCCAAAGAACAAAGCCAGTTGAAATTTTTAAACATTTACTCCAAACTTTTCATTATGGGTTACATTCTTCTCAAATATTTCATCAAGCCTTTTTCCTCTCTCTGGTTTAAATTTCAATCACTAAAAGGAATGATTCGAAGGCAATAATGTAGAAACAAAAGGGGAGATTAAATACAAATTAAGCTTTCATTTGTACTGTTTTTCCAGACTGAATTAAAGTGATTGAGCTAACTTTGGTGTAAAGTAAATTTTACAGCTATTGGAAATGATAGAATGTAAATTGGATTATGCTATTTAAATATTTTACAAATAATTGAAATGGCATTCTTATAAGTTATGCTCCAATATTCATGTTCAAACATAGTAGATCATGCTGACTGGCTCTAGATATATATCTTTCTTTCTGCTTGATTTTCTTCCATTACCAAAATGAAACTCAAGGAAATTCACACAAGGATAGGTCAGGGGGCACCAGTTAAGATGCTATGAATGAAAAGCCATGATGGTATGATTTAACCTATTCAAATTAATTCATTCCAACAGATATTTATTGATTATAGGACACTGAGCCAACTACTGGATACAACGAGGAAGGAACCAGCCTTGTCCTAACGGCGCTGTTCATCTCCCAGAAGGAAGGAAGAGAAGCCAAAGAAAATTATGCTGCTTAAAGCAGAATAATATATATGCATAACATACGAGCAGGAAGTACAGGGGGAGGGTGAAGGAGTGGGTTGAGAAAGACTTTATGAAAAAGATATTTAAGCTGAGTTTTGAATGACAGAATTTCCATTAGGTGAACACTGTAAGAAGCATGTATAAGAAGCGAGAGAGAAATAAAAAGCCTCAATCCATGGAAACAGGCAAATATGGGACTTGTTTGGAGAAGAGAGACTAGAACAGACCAAAAGGAGCTATCCCTCGAAAAGTAGTTAGAAATTTTCTCATTCATTCAACCAACACTTGTTGATTATACATGTTCCCATAAGATCTGTGGGGGAATATAAAGGAAAATTAGCAAGATCACTTCCCTTATGGAATTTGCATTTTAGCAGTTAAGACTATTAAATACATAAGTACAAAGCAGAAGTCAAAAAGTGCCATACAGTGGTATATGACATGGTGTTTTGTAAATTTAGTGAGGGAAAGGTCACTACTAAGCGATGATAAGGAGAAGAGCCTTGAAGGATGGACATGTGAAGATAAACACATTCATTCATTCACTAAAAGTATACATTTACATTTAATTTCCTCAAATGTTGGCTATCGAGCAAAATGACAGAATCAAAGATGAACAAACGGGAACTCTGTTTGACTGGAACGAAGAGTGAAGGTAAGTAAGGGGAGATAAAATTGGGAAGACAGACGGGTATCAAACCTGGACAGCCTAGGATTCAGAACACAGGAAGCTTGTGAAGACACTGAAGGTGTCTGGGCAGCAGCTTATGGAAGACTGGCCTGTGTCTTAGTTTGAATCCCTCTGAAAGCAGAACCTGAGATGAACACACAGGTACAGGAAGTTTATTTGGGAGGTGATCTCAGAGAGCAGGAGAAAGGGGCGAAGAGGAAACACCAATATAAAGTGGCTTCTCTTGGCAGTGGGCCGTGACTGCTTCTCCAGCAGGCCTAAGAAGCACATAGATGCCCCCCCACAGTTGCCTGTGTGAAGGACAGGAGTCTGGGCAGTTATCCGTCAGCTTCGGTCTCTGATGGTTGAGGGACCACTCAACCTTTAACCCCTGCAGGGAGCACTCACTCCCTTGCACTTCTCTCTTGCACTAGCTCCAGGGTGAGCTTAGCTTATACATGACTCATGCAGCTCCTGGGGCAAAAAACAGAAAGACTCCTGGAGTAAGTTGAGAGGAGACCACGGGAGTCTGAGCTCACGTGGAACTGTACATTACAGCTGTGATTGAAACCAAAGGTGGACAGAGAAGACATGATGGGGGCCCAAAACAATGTCTGCTAGAGTCAGGTAGCAGCCTACATGCAGGGTAGAGTCAAAGGGAGAGAGCCAGGAAAAATAGTCATTGTCTAGCCTGGGCAAGAGAAAGGGAGCGGGGAGCTGAAGAAAGCTGGTGGGACTGGTGAGAAGGGGATGGTTGTTGAAATTATCATCAAGGACTAAGCAAGCAACTGATTAACCATTTGCAGCTAAGCAGACATATCACAGATAGGTAAGGTTCTAAACCTTCATAACAGAGGACAAGATAGTGTCATGGACAGAACATAAGTGACCACGAGCAGAGCAGCTAAGAGAAGATGTCCACGGGAAAGACGGAAATACAAAAGTAGAGTTTTGGAGACAGTGAGTTGGAAACGTTCAGCATAGAGATAGTAGCTGAATTCATAGTTTTGCTAAGAGGACGATATAAGAAAGAGAGAAAAAAGAGCAAAGGTTAGAAACTAAAGAAACATCTATATTTAGTGAATGGAAAGGGAATACATGATGAGACAGAAGAGGAGAAATCAGTGCCAAAGAAAACAGAGAATTTCAGGAATGAGAGGCTGGTCAACAAAGTGACATGTTGCAGAGAGGATGGAATAATAAAGATCTAGAAGCGCCCACTGGACGTGGTGACTGAGAAGTCATGGAACAGCTTCAAGGGACACATTTCAGTAGAGAGGCAGCCAATTCCAGGATCTGGTTGATAAAAGTATAAGGAATAAAGGGGAGTCAGTCTTTTGCAATGGAGATTCCTCATCTAAATCACCAAATGGGATTCCTGTGACTATTTTCTCAGGTCTCCCATGGTTGGTACAGAACTAGTACCTTTCTAAATGCACAGAAGTTACAATCAATGCCTTAGGACAGGGGTCAGCAAACTTTCTATAAAGAGCCATATGGTCCCTTAGAACTATTCAACTCTGCTGTTGTAGCCCCAAAGCAGCCATAAAAAAAATAGCAAAATGAATAAGCATGGCTGTGTGCCCACAAAACTTTGTTTATGGACACTGAGATTTAGATTTCACATATTTGTCATGCATCAAGAATTATTCTCTTTCTTTTATCAACCTTAAAAAATCTAAGAACCATTCTGAGCTCACCAAGCCCCACAAAAACACATGGCGGGCCAGACCTGGCTGTCAGGGGATAGCTTGCCCCTACCTTAGGACATCACAGCTTAGTTAGCACCAGGAGGCCCAGTTTAGAAATGCTGGTAGACACTTCAAATAAATGAAGAAGCAAGGAAGGAGAAGACAGTAGGGTGAGAGACAGTTAGGATCAAGAATTTAAGGGTGGGGAAAACACATTATCATGACAGGTTACTAGGAAATTATCTTTGGAGAGGGAAAACTGAAGCTACATAAGAACGTGGAGGAAACTAGGGGATCAAAGTGCTAGATGATGAGGGAGAAGGAGACAAAAGGCAGGAGTGAGCTGGGTAAAGGAGCGGCAGACGGCTTCCTCTGAGATGGAAGGCGAGGCAGACAGACGGGCTGGAACTGGGTTATGGAGGACCGAAAGTGCCAACCCAAGAAGCTCACACTTCATTAGGTGAGCGATGAGGGGCTACCGAAGGCGCTTAGGCAGAATGTGTTCAGGCCGAGGAGTGCTGCCCAGGAATCAGTAATGCACTGGGTGTCCCCACTGCAGACTGAATAAATAAGCAAACAGTCTGCGTATATGTATTTACATAATGTAGGTATGACCAGACTAGAAGAAGCTGAAAATATGTGATAACAGACTCTCTTGCTCAAAAACCTGCGTCACAAATGCATTCTGGGAGGTAAAGATAAGACAAGCTGACATATTCAAAGACAGCCAGTTCACTATATCCATATATAAATGTGCTCTTATCCTCAAGAATTTGAGTATCTCATACAGCAAGAGCCTACCACCGGGGCTTATAGCAGCTTGGGAGTGGGTGTGGGGTGAATATGGTAACCAGAGTTAGGTCCCTGTCTCAACTTCATTATTAACCATCTGCGTGATGCTAGGACAGGTAAATTAACCTCTCTGGGCCTAGTCTCCTCGGGGTCGAATGAGAATTAGAATTGTGTTCCATGAGCATCAAAGGTGTGTAACAAGGATCAAAAGAGCTAGTGGACATCAAAATGCTTTAAAAGTGTACCAGGCTACACAGGCTGAAAGGAGACTTCTGTAGTGTCACTTGCCCGAGTAACTGCTCTGGACCTTCTTATTTCGTGTCTGAGTCGTTCTCCCATTGGGCAGTAGTAAATGACTTCAGTGAGACTCAGCCTGTTAAAAAAACATCCTGCTGGGCTGACCTGCAACTTCCATCCTTTGCCATTACGCTTTTCCTCAAAACCTGTACACCTTTTGGAGAACAGGATACCTTTCCAGAGGTGTGGTCCTGCGGTGGAGTCAAGCCACTCACACAGGACGGCACTGTGTGGGCTGAGGACTCCTGGGTGAGGTGGCACTTCAGGTGGGCCTCGGACAGACAGAGAGGAGGGCGAGGCTTTCCGAGCAGTGGGGCAGCTCAGATTAAACTGCACGCGATCATTTCATGGAGGCTGAGCATCAGCAAACACTGGGAGAAACAGCTGAAACACTTGGAGAGGCTAAGGAATACCCGGCCCATCTCAGAGTCTAAGGAAGAGGAAACAGGAGAAGATTTGTTTTCTTCTTTGTACAATTCAAATTCTGGTTCCATTTTCACAGCTGAAATATAGGAGATACAATCCTTTAACACTGAACACAATCATAGTTAACAAGAAGAGCCTGCATTGGTGAAGGGGTGAAAATAACCCCAAGCCTTTCATCTAAATAATGGTTTATTGTTTACTAAGAATTTTCATTTCTCTTAACTCTTTGATCTGTAGACTAGTCAATGTCACGTGGGCAACAAAAGTATAAGTAGTCCCACTGCACAAAAATGAAAAAGGAAATGGAGCTCAGAGAGGTTAAGTTACCAACCTGGGTTATACAGCAGTTCAATGTTAAAGGGAGGGTTGGCATGGGAACTTGAGTTGTCTGCCTCAGAGCCCAGCATCACTTTTATCCATATCCACTATACCTCTTGGTTAAATATGCTCATGGACTTAATCTTTAGGTTGGCAACTTCCTCCTTCGAAAAAGGACTGCCACCACCTTTTCACACTGGCAAAAGGGAAGTAACAAAACAGAGGGAAATCATAGGTCAGAGGTGAACAAACTATGGGCCATGGGTCAAATCCAGCCCGCCATCTGTTTTTGTACAGCCTGCAAGCTAAGAATGTTTTGTATATTTTTAAATGGTTGGGGGGAAAAAAAATCAAAAGAAGACTCATCTTTCATGGCATGAGAAATTACATGAAATTCAAATTTCAGCTCTCACAACACAGACACTCCCACCATTTATGGATGGACTATGACAGATTCTGTGCTGCAACAACAGAGCTGAGTAGTTACAACAGAGACTGTGTGGCCTGCAAAGCCCCAGATATTTTCCATCTGGCCCTTTACTGAAGAAGTTTGATGGCTGCTGTCATACGTCCTAGATCTGCAATTACAATGAGGATAAAACAAGGTAACTAGAGAGGGGAATTGCAGGAGAAACAGAACCCAAAGTCCTGAGTCCCCAGATTTTGCATAGCTCTCTTATGAAAACAGGATTTTGAGGGAGAAATTCTCAAAGTGCTGGTACCTCCCCACTAGGTGCTGTTGGGGTTCAAGTGACAGTTTCATACTAAAACTGCTTCTGACGGTCCCTTTAATTTCTCTCTATCCCCTCCCTTACCCTACCCTACATGCTCACATGGGTTGAACCTCATTGCTTCTAGAAATGAAGAGGCTGTGCTGTCAACTCTAAAATCCGGATCTTACTTCTCAGACACGTGGATATTTACCGACAGGGTGTGGGACAGAGGAAGAATGGAGAGCGACTGCCTGTCCAGAAGGCAGTAACCTTGGTGGAGATGCAATGTCACCAGCCTAAACCATCATTCTCACAGATGTACAGCATATTATTTAAAGGGAAACAAATATCAGCTACTGAATGTCATGGCAAGGACACATCTCCTGCCTCTTAACTAAACTTATCAGAGCTGCAGTTTAATACGGTTCCTTTTTTTATCCTCCCCTCAAATTCATCTTCCAGAGCAGCTCTTGACACCACCAGCAAACAGTCAAGACGAAGATTTAGTGACGTTAGCTTCAAACAGATCTAGATTTATTGACATGTGGGGCTCGCTTCCTTTCTCAGGAGCTGCAGTACACAGGATTAATTTTAACTGTTCCTTAATGTTCAGTGCTGCTTTGCAAATACCCAAATGTCTGGGGCTGCTCTGTGGCTTCGTGGGGGAGGGCGGTTTTCACCAGGAGCAGGATCCACAGCGGTGGCCTGAGCTTTCTCTAATCAGGCAGACCAGGTTAATTGGCACCACTCAGTTTTTTAATCAGAGGGCAGAACCGTAGCAAACTAATTTCCCAAACCCCTTCTCTTCCCATGTCTTTTAACCTGTCCCTGCCTGCCTCTGAAATCAACAAAGAATCAGCAAAGCCAAAAGGCAACCTTAGTTGCTTCAGAAGCAGTCATCTTGTTTTAAATCTCCCTACATGCCTACGACACTTCGGTGCTGAAGCGGCTAGCCAGTCTTTTCACAGGCTGACTTGGCCACCATGCTGAGCTTTGCCCACTTCCTGCAAACACATTTTATGGGCTCCCTAGCTGTGCCACAATTCTGTGCTGCATGGAGGAGGGGCAGCCAGCAGTGGCATGGATGCGCACCGACTGAGGAAAGCAAGGTCTCCATCCCAAGCCTTTCGCAGCTGGCCCTTCGCTGCCCATGCCTCCACACTCACACCAGGACGCAGCGTAGCACAAAAATGAGTGCCGCCTGGGCACTTGTAAGCACAATGAAGAGGGGGCAAGAAAACTGAATAGGAAAAGAGAAGAAATATAATCTCTGCCAATTCTTTCCTAACACTAGACTAAAGAACAAATTTGCAGAGCTCTGTTAAAAGATTAACTGCTAAATGAAAAAGAGCTACTAGATGTAAATTTAAAAGTCCAAAAACACCCAAGAGGCATAACTATAATTATTGCTGAGGGAAGCTCTTTAAGACTAAAAATACATTTCCATTAACAATCAAAATTAGTTTTCATTGCTTTTTTTTTCTTGAGCTTTCAGTGAATAACCTTTGATGGTAGCACATGATAATGATTCATTAGAAAAAAGTGGATTTGTATTTCAGAAGTATGCACCAAAAAAAAAAAAAAAAATTAGCCAAGAAATTATTCCTCCATATAATTCAAGTAGCAGAAGAAGGGAACATTTTTAGAATGAGTAATGGCTTCCTATAAAAGCTAACCCAGACAGCAGGTACCCACTTGAATATCCTTGGCTAACAGGGGCTGACAGACAAATTTTTTCCAAATATCCAGTGACTTAGAGGAACTGGTATTGTGCTATAACATCTTTTTCTTTAAGCCCTAAAGAGGTATCAGGAAAAGGCATCCTATTGCCTCAAAATTTCCATAGTTTTTAATCGTCATTAAAGGTGCATCTAAAATGGCATGTGCAGAAAGTGAGCAATAATTAATTTTTTCATATTTTTATTGAGATATATTTGCATCGAGTAAAAGGCACAGATCTTAAATGTACAAGTTAATCAGTTGCCAGACGCACACACCCAGGTATGACCAACTCAATGAAGATCTAGGTTTCTAATTTCTACCATCCCACCAACGTAGGCTCTTCATGTTCCCCCAAAGCAACCACTGCTCTGATTTCTATTAACCCAGATTAGTTCTAGAATGTCATATAAATGGAATCATACAGGAAGTACCCTTTCTTTTGTGCATGACTTATTTCACTCAGCGTAGTGTTTTTTAGATTCAATTTTAATTTTACCTTTTTTCTTCAAACTTAGCTATGTAAAATATTCCAAGGCTAAGTTATTTGGGGGAACCCTAACAAGCAATAGCATTTTCAGGTAGAGGGTAAACGGAAGGGGGAAAAAAATCCCAGATTTTCCTAGAAATGTTTTAAGTGATGGGAGAAACTGGAGATTTTTCTTCAAGTGTCATAAATCACCCTGAAAGGCACTGGAAATCCTGTGATGAACTCTAATTCACTCACCTATCACAGGGAGGTGTGATGTAATGGTGAGTCGTACATAATTCATAATGCTAAACCTAATTATGATGAGTGGTCTAGAGATTTGATTAAAACTCATTAGTTCTGCCAAAGAGCCTCAAAACAAAAATAAATATATAGAAAGGATAAACTGCTTTGCTAGATGGATTATTCTTTGAAAATCTGAAGCAAGACGATAAAAGTAAATAATTTCGAAGAATCACTGCCAAATTGTAAAGCATGAAATGCAAATACCGAGTTGCTGGTACTAGGGCAGAATGTGTGGCTTACATTAAATGATGCAGATAAAATACACAGCCCTGCACCCAACAGACACAGTAAGAACATTACAAAGGCAAGACTTCCCCACCCCCCAAGTATACAGCCAAAGACCAAAGAGTAGTGCATGAGTTGCATAAAGGGGTAAAATTCCTTGGAACCAAGAATCCAGGGAGCCTGGGGTTCCTCTAGGCCTCTGCCTCTGGGAAGAGTTGACACTCACACCCAGAACATCAGGAAGCCAGAGCCGAGTCTTCATGGTATCCTCTGCGTTCATAAAGCTCATCCTGAATTTTTTCAGAGCCTTTTCATATCGTGATCGCATCTTTGCAACAACTTTGTTCGGTGGCATTATTAATAGTTTCCCTAACATGTATGTAGTGCTTTAGAGTATCTGAAGTTATGTTACAAACATCATCTCTTCTGATTCTCGACATAACTGTAAAAATAGGAAGAGACTTTACCCCTTTTTAAAGACAGAAGTCTTTTGCCAAGGTAATGGGGCCATTGGGTGGCAGAGGTGGGTTATAAAATGTCTTGTGACTTCTAATCCAGTGTCCATGTCACTACTTATCATGCTCTAGACAGGTATTATTAAACCCAAATGATGGAACAGAAGACAGAGGCAAAGTGAGGTTGATCCTTAGATGCTAGCTCATGGCAGAGCTGAAAGGAAAACATGTTTAAAGGTAATATATGGGAAAAATAAATTTTCAGGACTAACCTTTAGATCTCAATGAACCCTTCTCTTCCCTGGCTAGGGCATACCTCCTATGTGTCCCTACCCTTCTGAATCAAAACTGAAAGTGAAGGTTTACACCTGAAAGGAACTGAGACTTCCCCATACACCTACCTACCACCTGCTTATTAGAGTTCTAATGACTAGCATGAAATAAGCAGTTTCTCGGTGTCAAGCAATACTTCGCCAATATTATTTTTTTAATGCTCCCAACAATCTTGTAAGGTAAGTACTAATAGCATCCTTATTTTCCAGGTGAGGAAACAGAAGCACAGAGAGGTAAATACCTCAACCCAGGCGACCTGGCTCCAAAGTCCACATTTTAGCACCAGGCTGCAAGGGATGTGCTCATCTATGGAACAGTAAATCATCCCCAAATTCTGCACTCCAAAAGGTATGAAGATGACAAGACTGCTCCTAAAATACAGACACAGTATATATATATATATATATATATATATATATATATATATATATATATATATATATATATTATTTTTTTTTTTATTTCGGGGGGGGGCTTATATTTATATGTGCAAACAGATTAAATAAATCATGATTACAACAGTAAACATGTAAATTCTGATCAATAACTATTTGCCTTCCCCTCCCCCAATGCTAACAGCTGCAATAAAGCTTTAACTGTAAAGCGATGCACAACCAGCCATAAAAGTATGTAAAATAAATGAGGATAACATAATGAGGGAATCCAACATTCATCTCATAAATATAACATAACGACCACAACTAAAATGTCAGAGAATCTAATAAATCAATATGGTAGGACAGAACTATCTTTATGTTCAGAATACATAAAAAATATATTTATATGCAGGGTGTTTTTTGGTTGTTGTTGTTTTTATATATATATATATATAAACCAGGACCAAACAAAAAAGAATGATAAGAAATTTAACCCATTGTTTACCGAGCTGCTCTGGTTCAACAGTGATATTTTCCACCCCATTGGGTTCCCCCACATCCTTTCATGTTAAGAATGGGCTGTACTCTGAATCTGCACAGAAGGCCTTAGATACCTTGCTAATATGCAAATGCCACTGGAAGGGAAGCGGACAGGAAAACATCCTGAGGGTACTTTGAAAGGATCAATTACAGGCTCTGGTTTAGAATACTTCTGATCATGGTGATTTCTGGAACTTCCAGCTCATTTTATTAGCGCCAACAAACCCTGGGAGGTTTAGTTATTTCCCTGTTAATGCACTAGCGATTGATGTGGATAAATCCCATAAATACTAATGAGGGTGACACAAGTAAATCTCCCCTGAATTAATGAGAAGAGAGTCTCCCACACTGACCAACATGCAGCCTAATGACTTGAAATGATGGATTTATAAATTCTTCCAGGTTCCCCCGTGGACGTAAGCCGTACAAATAAATATCCCTACCCAGCCATCTCCTCCCATGGGCTCTTCTGGATCGAGGGGGTTTGATAGGGAGGGAGCTGGCCTAAATCGGAAAGGGACAAATGCTTCTTTCACAATCTTTCTCTTAATGAAATGGGCATACCCCAAACATAACACCTCACCTGTGGGTGGACTAAATTAGGAAGGTAAATGAGAATTAAGAGTCTTCTAGTAAAACAGCCTGAACCCAAGTCCAAAAATACTAACTTCTCAGACAGGAAAAAACAGTTAATGCTCATACATTAAACCGAGTTTAATATGTGGGTGTGTGTTTTAACCCCACGTTTCAATTATCTATTGCTATATAACAAACATAGTGGATTTACACAACAACCGTTTTATTTGTCCATAATTCTGTGGTCTAATAGGGGCTCAGCTGGGCAGTTCTTCCACTGATCTCACTTGAAGTCCTCAAGTGTTTGTTGTCAGATAGAGGCAAGGGATAGAATGTCCAAGATGGCTTCACTCACATGTCCAGAACCTGAGGCAATGAGTGGGGGCTGCAATCTCTCTCTCCCAATATAGCTAAATTGAGTTTCTTTACCTGTGGATTCAAAGACCAAGCATACCAAGAAAATCAGCTCCAATGTGCAAGCACTAAGTTCTTGCTTTCATGTCACCCGTGCTAATGTCCCATTGGCCAAGTTCAAAGTCACTGAGGAAACGAACTACACAGAGATGTGAATATCCAGAGATATGGTTCATTTTGAGGCACCGAAGTAACAGTTCAACACAACTAGCACTATTTCCCCCACAAAAGGGAAAGGACTGGTGCCATTATAATTAAAAAAACCCTGTTACTGTTATTTTTTCCTTTTCCTAGTCTTTCACATTAATATTCAATGATCTGGTATTCTGCTAGTTGCTTAAGTTTCAGAGATTTGTGTTCAACTTGAAAGTGGGGGAAAGTAGGACAAGAAAGAGAAATGCACGCCACAATTTGTAAGCCAAGACTAAGCTTTCATTTTTCTAAATAGTAAAACAAAAACTGGACATAACCACTGATAACACCAGAAAACATGCAGTCGGTCCCACCCAATTCTGCCTCCTGATTCTCAGAGCACAAGAACTCCATACAGTGCTCATTCTGCCTGTTATTTCCACTTACAGGCTGTCTGTACCCTCTGAAAGGACCAACACTAAACTTTTTCAGTCAAGTGGGTGAAGACCTAAGGGTCCCCATAAATCTTGTTCCAACAATTCTCCCCTGAGCATACCTTATTAATATGACCCTCCTTCGCTGCAATAACACCATGGGTTTGGTGAATATTTGTCAATTCCAGTCCACCTGTTGGGATTCCTCAGCAATAAATAATTTGTATGGCATTTTCAATTTTATCGAACCACATCCCATTTGATGCTCAGAACAGCTCTCTGAGATAGGTAAGACAAAGATTTATTATCTTCATTGGACCAAAATAAAAACAAAGCCTGTGCACATTAGTATGTACTCGTTTTCACAGTTTTGTGATTAACACAATGTCTCCTTATATATTATTTGCATTAAAAGTCCCCAAAATGATCCTGAGAGGTAGATGATAATATCTCTACTAATAGGTGAGACAGAGAAATTAAGCTTACCTCAAAACTCCATAGTCAGTAAGTGGCAGGAACAAGCCAGGATCCCAAGTCTACTAAACCCGACTTCTTCTCCAGTATAACAATGAGGGTAAGTGATCACTGGCCATGGAGCTTATGGCAGAATTAAAATTAGAACATGGACTTTCTGGTGAGCATTCTTCCTCTGCCAAAAATCATGTTGACCCTTATGCCTCAATTAGAACCTTTGAGAATTGTCCCAATGTTAGTGATAAGACGGCCACACAAGGAATAATGGGCTTTGAAAGAAGAGCTAGAAATACCATAAGGATCTACCTTTCCAACAGCACAGGAACCTAACACAGTCCTCAGGCTTTACAAAACACCTTATGGTTGACCCCAGCAGCATGATGATGAGGCCTTACAAGGTGAGCTCTTGGGCTCACAAGTGTACTGAAACATTGCTCAGGCAGCTTAGAGACTATTTTGTTCGACATTTCTAAAAGTAAACCAAATAAACAAATATGACATCTGACAATTAAGTTCATGAACGCATCCTAGAAAAACTGCTACATACCTCATAGCTGAATATCACTACCATCACCTTCCAAATACTCCCCTATGTACTGACTCCAGCACCTAGTCCACCCTTCAAAGCAATTGTGGAACTCTTTTTCTGGAATGGCCATCAGAGCTGTCATCATATTACCCTTGATGTCCTGAATGTCACCAAATATCTTCCTTGCAATATTTCCTTTATCTTTGGGTAAAGAAAGAAGTCACGGGGGCCAGATCAGGTGAGTAGGGAGGGTGTTCCAATACAGTTATTTGTTTACTGGTTAAAAACTCCCTCATAGACAGTGCCGTGTGAGCTGGTGCATTGTCGTGATGCAAGAGCCATGAATTGTTGATGAAAAGTTCAGGTCATCTAATTTTTTCACGCAGACTTTCTAGCACTTCCAAATACCCTGCTTCCACGAAAATAAGACCTAGCTTGCCAATTAGCTCTGATGCGTCTTTTGGAGCAAAAATCTCATATTAATTTGTGCTCCAAAAGATGCATCAGAGCTAATTGTCCGGCCAGGTCTTATTTTCGGGGAAACACAATAGTAAACTTGGTTAACTGTTTGTCCAGTTGGTACAAATTCATAATGAATAATCCCTGTGATGTCAGAAAAGGTGAGCAACATCATTGCTACAAGTTTGCAAACTTAATTGTCAGACCTCATAGATCAGTGAACACAATGGAGAGTCCAGTTACCTAATTAAAATTTTTTACACCAAAAAAAAAAAAAATTTTTTACACGATAAAAATTTTAATAGCATTTCAAAATAGTTAGCAAAATAGCCTAAAAACAAATGGTTTTTGGTCAACTGGCTATCCATTTGGAAAAACACATATATGCTAATTTTGATCTCAGCATAAAAGCATTTGTGTGTGTGTATGTGTGTGTGTATACACAGCATATATATACATCTCCAATAGATCAAGACCTAAAAGATAAAATTTTAAAAATCAAAATTTTAAAAGAAATACAACAGAATATGTTTTTGGCCTAAGGTTCAGGAAGGCCTTAAACAAGACACAAATAGCATAAAGGAAAAGACTTGTTAATTTGACATCAAAATTAAAACTCTATATGTAATATAAAGCACCATAAAGTTGAAAGACAGCCACAGATTAGAAGAAAATATGTGCAATATATGACAGAGTCAGGCCAAGTATACCTGAGTATATAAAGACTTACTAGAAATTAATAAGTAAATGTCTCACAAGCTGCTAGAAAAATGGGCAAAGGATATACATGGGCAATTCAAAATAGAGAAAGAACCCAGATAGACAATAAGTATATGAAATAATTCTCAAACTGGCAAGAAAATGAAAATTTTTAAATAGTAGTGAGATGTGCTATGTCATACCCAACAGACTGCAATTATTTTTTAAGTGTGTTAATATCAAAGGTTGACAGGAGAATGGGTCAAACGGTACTTTTCACACATCACTAGTAGGAGTGAATATTGATAATAATTACTGTGGAGGACAATTTTACAGTATCCATTACAATTTAAACTATGCATACACTACAATGAAGTAATTCCACTACTTAGAAGATACCCAAAAGGAATACTTACGTAAGAGGTCTGACAATTAAGTTCGTGAACTTGTTGCAATGATGCTGCTAACCTTTTCTTGATATCACAGGATTATTCATTATGAATTTCTACCAACTGGACAAACAGTTAACCAAGTTTACCACTTAAAGTGCTGAAAAGGCTGCGTGAAAAACTTAGACAACCTGAACTTTTCGCCAACACTTCATGGCTCCAGCATCACGACAATGCACCAGCTCACACGGCACTGTCTGTGAGGGAGTTTTTAGCCAGTAAACAAATAACTGTATTGGAGCACCCTCCCTACTCACCTGATCTGGCCCCCAGTGACTTCTTTCTTTACCCGAAGATAAAGGAAATATTGAAAGGTAGACATTTTGATGACATTCAGGACATCAAGGGTAATACGACGACAGCTCTGATGGCCATTCCAGAAAAAGAGTTCCACAATTGCTTTGAAGGGTGGACTAGGTGTATAGCTTCCCAGGGGGGTACTTCAAAGGTGACCATAGTGATATTCAGCAATAAAGTATGAAGCACTTTTTCTAGGATGAGTTCACAAACTTAATTGTCTGAGCTCATATGTACACAAAAAGGCCTATAACCAGGCCATTCATTACTGATTTGACAAGGAGAAATGCCTAACCACCAAATGCCCATCAGAAAGCTAATGGCCAGATAAATTTTGGCATATACATACTGTGGAATATTGGGCACAAGACAAAAAAGGGTGACTACGGCTATATGTACTGACATGGAAAGATATCTAAGACTTACCATTAAGTGAAAACAACTAGCTGCCGATTTTATACAGTACTTTAAATTGTTTAGTTTGTGTCTGTGTGTGTCTATGTGTGGGAACATATAAATTCACAGAAGGAAGAGTAAACATAACAAACTCCTGAAGTGGTTACCTCTGGGGAGGAAGTGGGTTGGGTTGAGGAGTGACCCTTAGCAGTTAGCAGTTAGTATGCAGGATATTGTGTTTGTGTAATTAAAATATAGTTTTCAATAAATAAAACAATAGGACAGAGCAACCTCTCCACAAAATTCTCCAACACATTCATAATCCTTTCTGAAATTTATAAAACAAACAAACAAACAAGAAACAAACCAAACAACCAAAAAATGAAGGTGATAATGGAGGCGGATGAGAACTAACACAGTGTCAACCATGCTCAGTGGTGTCGGGTGGGCCAAGATCAAATCCTGAGCCGACTACTCTCTAAGGTGTGTGAGCTGGTCAATGTCTTAGTCTGTTCGGGCTGCTATAACAAAATACCATAGACTGGATGGTATGTAAACAAGTTTATTTCTCACAGTCCTGGAGGCTGGAAGTCTGAGGTCAGGGAGCTCTTCGGGGTCACAGATGTCTCACTGTGTCTTTACATGGCAGAAGTGGCGAGGGAGCTCTCCAGAGCCTCTTTAATAAGGGCGCAAATTTGTTTATAAGGGTCTCACTCTCATGACCTAATCACCTCCCAAAGGTGCAACCTCCTAGTACCACACCTTAGGGGTTAGGTTTCAACATATGAATTTTGGAGAGACACAAACACCACCATAGTCAAGTAAGCAGTGCTGTTACTTGTTAGTACAAGGTATTAATGAGTATCGTTTTAAAGACTTTTGAGTTTTTTGGTGTGGAATGGATTTGCTTCATGTGGTCACTTTATCCCTAGCCTAGTATTCAAGTTGTTTGCTTGCCTTAGCTCTGTACAAACATGAAAAAATATGATTTTTGCACGTGTGCCCAGCACTATGCTGCTTGCAGCATTTCTTGACATGTATGGGGTCCATTTAATTCTTACTACAATCTTTTTAATCCCTGTTGCACAGGTGAAGAGACAGAGGCTTCAAGACCAATAGATTATTTTCACCATCATATTACATTTGAAAGGCAAAGCCATTTATTGCACCTCTGGCTAGCTTCCTGCTCCTTTTGCTAGAAGTGATAAATCCATCCTCTGACTCAAGAGCAAATTCAGCTTCTCTCTCTTAGGTGACTATCCCTTTGCATCTCTTTTTATGGGACATCCCAAGAGCCCTTAGGAAGAGGACCTTGCCTCACATTGTTTTTCCACACCAAAGTGGCAGGAGGAAGATTCTCTTTCCCTCTTTGTTACACTGGGCAGATGCTGACTTAACTATTCGCAGGAGCACAAAGTTGGGTTAAAACATGGCAAAGCCTCTGTGCTCCTCAGCAGGTTTCTTGGCTTATTCTGAGGAAGACAGGAGAATAAATGTTTATTCTCTACCTATCTATCTGCCCAGCAATTTGCTAGGTTCTTTGCATGTAGTTTTATTTAATTCTCAGCCCAAATCTGTGAGGGATGTACAATGATCCTCATTTATAAATAAAGAAACAAAGGCTCAAAGAAGTTAAGTTGCCCAAGGTCACATGCCAGGAAACAATTTCAAAGTTTGCATATTTCCAAAGCCTTGGTTATCTCCATACACCGATGTCTCTAACATAAAAATTCCTTTCAATTGTTATATATAGGGTGATTATCCAAATCTGGATAATTTTGAAAGTAAAACGAAGAAGGGGGTTGCTATTAATAATTATACCAGGAAAAAAAGGCATTAATTGAGACTATTCCAGGGAAAGCAGAACATATGGTCACCCAGATTATGGCCACAAAAGGAAACATCACTTCAAAAAAAGAAGGATGTTCTAAACCCATAAACCATGAGTGATAAATGTTTCATTCCAGGAGGACACCATCATTCAGATAGTCAGAACCAAGCTTATCCTCTACAAACCTCAGAAAGGGAAGGAAATCCAACAAAATACCAGGTGAGCTCCTGTCCTCCTGACTCTGTTGTTTCCAACAATCAGCAAATCCTCATTGCATTCCCCCATCAAGTAACCACAACTCTAAAACTAAAGCCAGTCCAAAACAAGACCAATGCAGATATATGCAATATCAACTTCAGGGAAACAGTCCCCACGGAGGTCTTGCTCTGTCCTGGATCATAAACACTGGCAGGTGTCTCCTGGATTTCCAGAGGCAGGTCAGGAAGACCAGGAGCTGCATTTTCTTCCATGACCTGTCTTCCACCACAAGCAGAACTGTACAGTTATGAGGCAGAAGCTGCCTGAGAAGCCCACTAGCCAGGATTCGGCAGCTCTGCAGGTATCTGAGGGATTAAGACATCTTCCCATCCCAGTGGTAGAATTCCCATCCGGGCCCCTGGAATCGCTGTGAAATTTCAGACTGGGCTGCTTTCAAGGACACAACCCAGAACATCTTTGCGTTCAGGATTCAACCTCCCGGGGAATAATTGCTCCTTCCTACTTCATGACACAATGCCCAATTATACATCATTAAGTTTAGTTTTCAGGATGGGTTATTCAGATTCACAAATGATTTAGTGGCAACTAACCCCAACATCAGAACCCACACATAGAATGTACACTGCACACTTTAATACTAGATTGTTCTTTCAGCTATCCAGGAACACACACACACACACACACACACACACACACACACCACCTCTTTGCATGGATTATTCAAAACCAGCCAGGACATCCGAGCTATCACAACACAAAGAAGAGAATGTGCCTCTTATAACCCAGTAGGTAATTTTCATTCTCCAAGGCTAGCACATATAATCACTGCCCTGGCGACCAGGGGAGTTTGGCAGGCCTGCAGCTGATGGCAAAAAATTTTTAAAAATGGAAAAGAATGCTTTCCCCTTTAAAACTCTAGCCCCACCTCACCCCCATCTGTGGAGCCCGTCCTGAAGCTATCGTTTGTGGACACTGACGCTACACCTGACTAGCACCCAAGGTCCTCAGAACTACCTGCTACCAACGTCTATCTTCACCCCCGTAAAATTGCCATCCATCTCTCCACAGAGACCAACAAAAATCTTACACTCTCAGTGGGAAGCAAGAATTTCCTTATTAGTCTGTCCAGATTTGCTAATGATCCACAGAAGCATGTCAAAGCTGGACCAAATTTTTGAGACCACCCCCAAGAGAGAACTATTTTATCAGCAGTCTCAACTTCCGAACCTCAGCTATGACAGGTAGCAGTCCAAAATGAAACTAATTTACATTTCCTACCATACAATTAACCTCTTTTCTGCAGAATGTTGTTGTTTAAATGTCTGATGCAAGAGAGGCTCCTAAATAAATACAATTTCCCACTCACCTTTTAACAAAAATTATTTCTTTTCACACCTAATATATGCAGATTACAACAACTCTTAAAATGAACCTAAGAAGTTCAAGTTTTCAACCTGTGTTTTTTTTCCCCCCAATTTTTAAAACCTCAGTTTTCACTGAAATCAAGAGAAGTGTAACTTCTCAGGCCTGGCTGGAAGTTGAGTTCAGACAAGATAATGAAATGACCTGCGGCCTACCACCGACCCTCTGGATCCTGCCACAGAAAACCACTCCAACAATGCCTGTCCCTGATGGGGTCTGAGTCGAAAAGGAAGGATGGTGAAGATATCTTTTCTAGGGGAGAGGGTGAATAATTGCCCACTCCATTTTGGCCCTTTCCAAGGGTTTCCCAAGCCCCTTCCTAAGGCCACATTCATAGATCCCAACTACAGTGGACCTTCTTCTGTTCCTGAAGCCATGCGACAAAGGTGGATTACTTAAGAAACAATTAGGTGCGTACACAAAGCAATTTGCAGGCAGCCGCACTCCTTCAGCTTTCTAAGTGAAGGGCCTTTCAAGGCTGATTTATAACACTGTCGTCTTCAGAAGGCAAAATAATTAATAGGAGCATGGACTTCTAATTTCAGTGACTTCCAGAGAAAGTGGATTTCATTTGATTTATGACGGCCGGTGACTTTGCATTTTATCAGTTCATTCACTCATTATTTATGCTGATGGCCAATTTCAATGGGTCGCTATCATCTAACTCGCTACTAATCAAAGAGAATTAGGGTTCACTGCATTATTTAGAAGTCGCTAATTTATCTTCAGAACAAGTAGTGAGAAGAGTTTAGGGCCTTCAATAAGAAAAAACTGAACAGCTGGCTGAAGCCAGAAAATTTGGTCAGCATTATAAATGAGTTTTATCAGGGGTATTTCAAGTTGACGAGTTTTGAGCTGGAAGGAGAGAAGGAAGGAAAGAAAGAAAAAGAGAGGAGCCAGGAGGAAAAACAAAACAGAATAAGGCTAGAAGAAATAATAATAAATCCTGAGTTACTACTGCAGTCTGACCAGCCTCTTCATCACAAAAGACTAGTCTAGTCTTGTAACCCTGGGATTTGAGCATATAATCTTAGTATTAAAATATCCCAGCACCCTTCAGTTTAGTTCAATAAACAAGTATGTTTACACTGAAATAACCACAGTTCCCTTGTTTCTCATTTTGAAGTCATTTCAATATGTTCTAGACACAAGATAATGGATCACATTTAAACATGAAAAAATTAAGTGCCATCAGCAAGTAATAATACCCAATCATATTCAATCATATTGAATAACAACCTCTACCAAAATGATCCTTTCCTACTCAAGGTTAAGAAAACGACAATTTAAAAAACAAACAAACAAAAAAACGTTGTCATTTTACTTTTAAAAAGACCCAACTTTAAAATACTTTGGCGTAATTTCTTGTAAGGCAATATATCTTTTGTGTTCGTGCCTCCAGACTTTTGACAACTCTGTTCCCTCTGACCAGAATATTCCTCTCTCGATGCTTACCAGCTAAATTCCTCTTGCCTTTCAAATTTCAGCTTACCAGGTCTATCTAGATACTTTTTCTCTGCTAACACCCTGAAAGTGCCCTGGGTTATTGTCCTAATTGTCTCTATTCTTCCGCAGATTCTAAACTCCATGAGAGTAGGAACTAAGTGATTTGTCAGCTGCCAAGCCTCAGGACTCCATGTTTCTGCTGAGTCAGTATTGTCGAATATGTTGTTGCTTTGACTTTGATGTTTTCTATACCATAAGCCATCATTCTCTCAGTCCAAACTCTACCCCTTAGGAAAACTAGATGGTGTTACATGTCACCCACCCAGTATTTCTTGGCATCCTAAAAACCAAAGAGGGGGAGAAAAGTACAAAATAACATCCATTTTTAAATAGTTTTAAGTTTGAATGGGAATGCCCATCTCTTGCAGCTAATAAATGGCCCTGCCAGCTTGTTGGGGAAGCTCCAACACATCCCAAAGGGAATACAAGACTACTGAAAACAAAGGAGCCATCGTTTGCAATTTTCATAATAATTTTATTATACTTTTTTATCTCCAGATGCAAAAATGGCTACAGACTAATATCAACAAAATCTGTAGAGAAAGGTTTAATTTTTTATTCCCGATCCAAATACCCCTTTTTAGCGTAGACAGGGCTCTCCTGGTTTATATCTTGCCTGATGCCAGACTATCAAGGTACTCATATAATAAATATGGGCTTATTAAACCAGATAGAGTAACCATGCTGAGTTATGACTATGTGATTTTCTTTAATATAAAGATACCATGTTTATTATATTAGTGATCTAAAATAAAGTCTGGGATTCCAGCATTGTTTCCATCTCATTTCACAATTTATATGCTACCACAAATAAAATAGGACTCGTGAAACACAAATCAGTTTACCTTCACACTCTCAGCAACTGCTTTGCCTTTTGGCTACAGACGCAGTCGTGTTTCCCTATAACTAATACTGAAAAGTGGGGCCACACTGACATTGACACCCCTAGTTTTCAATCTTGCTTTCCTTCAGTATATGGGTTTCTACTGGACAGAACTGCTCAGGGCTTTCAGAAGGCCCATGGACTGCCAAACAGTCCTTAGGCACAAAAAGAAAAGAAAAAAATTGCATCAGTGTCAAAGCTAGAAAATAGAAACTGCTCCTAATATTTACAACTGAAGGAATTTAATGCAGAGAATTGCAAATACAAATGATGGAGAAGCAACAGCAAGAAACCATGAACACCTTTAGGCTGAAGAGACAAAGGGGGAACTGTGGCAAAGACACCAGCTACTGTTAAAACTCTGGCAGCCATATCTCAGAGGAATTGGAGCCACAGCAGAGGTTCAGCCTCTTACAGAGAAACCACAGGAAGTTGAGTGAAAAGAAGTGTCCTGGCCTATTCCTTCCTCCTGGCCTGGACTTCCAGTCTCCTGCCTGGGTCACACCCAGTAGACAGCTGATGAGGGCGCTTGGGAAATGCCCCTGTGGGTGACAGCCCCCTGTGACAGAGAGCAAAGCAGGCAAGGGCAACAGTGCATCTGAGGACAAAATGAACCACGTCTCTTTCCCAAAGAGAAGGTCTATGAGCCAGATGGAACTTAAACAGAAAGGGGATGCAGGGCGTTGTCCTACACCGCGTCCACTTTTCCTCCCCAGTGAGTACCTAAAATCTGAGTACACAAGATAATTAGGGATAATTAAGGTAACCCCTCTAGTAGATAAAATTATAATTCATCTGGGGTATACGGACGATTTATGAGCTTTGTTTTCTTTTTGAATTTGAAAACAAATACTGTAGGTAGATATATATATATGAAAACCGACAAAGAAGAAAGCAGGAGACAAAGTAGCAAGGTCTGGCTGCTGAAGGCTAGACCCCATCAGTGGGCCTCAGCAGAGCACAAAAGCGTTTGTAAGGCTGTTGCATAAATAGCGGCCTTGGGTAGAAAGTTGCTAGTTTAGCCAGTGAAACAATGGGCTTCCGTCCCACTGGCCCCAAAAGAAAGCCACACTCTGCTTCAGCACTGTTATAAAACGTGAACTGTTACCAGCAGCCAGAAGGTGAAAAAGGCCTACCAAGTGGACTAAGGACTGCAACTACCAAAGCCCCAGACCCACTGCCTCTAGGAAGCCTTCCCCATCCACTCTCTACCTACAATAATTTCAGTCTCAAATCAGCTGGAGTTACATCTTTCTAACTAGATTCCAAAGTCCCCTGAGGATAGAGACCAACATCTACTTTGGTAGTGGCTATGGTGGTTGTTTTCATTGTGGTAAAAAAAATCACATCAAATTTACCATCTTAACCATCTAAGTTTATAGTTCAGTAGTGTTAAGTATATTCACATAGTTGTACAACAGATTTCTAGATCGCTAGAATTTTTTCATCTTGGAAAGGATGAAATTCTATACCCACTACACATTAATTCTTCTTCTTCTTTTTCCCCCCACCCCCAGCCCTTTACAATAACTTTTCTACTTTCTGTTTTTATGATTTTGACAACTTTAGATACTTCATATAAGTAGAATCATAATGGCACTTGTCCTTTTGTAACTGGCTTCTTTCACTTAGCGTAATGTCCTCAAGTTTCAGCCGTGTTGTAGCACATGACAGGATTTCCTTCTTGTTTAAGGCTGCATACTATTCCATTGTATGTATATTCCCACATTTTGTGTATCCACTCATCTGTAAATGAACACCTGGGTTGCTTTCACAACTCTTGGCTGTTGTGAATAACGCTGCAATGAACATGTATGTACAACTATCTCTCTTCAAGATACTGCTTTGAATTCTTTTAACTATACACCCAGAAGTGGGATGGCTGAATAACACAGTAATTCTCTCTCCAAATAGTTTTAGCAACCTCCATACTGTTTCCCATAATGGCTGTACCATTTTACATTCCCATCAATAGTGCACAAGGGTTCCAGTATCTCCACATTCTCACCAACACATGTTATTTTTTGTTATTTTGATAGTGACCATCCTAATGGGTGCGAGGTAATAGCTCACTGTGACTTTGATTTGCATTTCTCTCATGATTAGTGATGTTCAGCAATTTTTCATACGCTTCGTGGCCGTTAGTATATATTCTTTGCAGAATGTCTATTCAAGTAACTTGCCCATTTTTTTAAATCAAGTTGGGTTTTTTTGTTGTTTAGTTTAGGAGTTCCTTAGGTATTCTCGATATTAACCCTTTGTAAGATAGGATTTGTTTACATTTTCTCCCATTCTGTAGGTTGCCTCTTCACTCTATTGATTGTTGCCTTTGATGTGCGGAAGTTTTAAAGTTTGATGTAGTCCTACTTATTTTTGCTTTTGGTGTTAAATCTAAGAAATCATTGCCAAACCCACTCTCCTGAAGCTTTTCCCCTATGCTTTCTTCTAAAAGTTTTATAGTTTTAGGTCTTACTTTTAGGTCTTTTATCCATGTTGAATTAATTTTTGAACATGGTATAAAATAAGGGTCCAACTTTGTTGTTTTGCATGTGTATATCCAGTTTTGCCAACACCATTTATTGAAGAGACTGCCTTTCCCCATTGTGTAATCTGACACCCTTGTGAAAAATCATTTGACCATATACAAAAGGGTTTATTTCTGGGTTCTCTATTCTGTTCCAGTGGTATATGTGTCTGTCTTTAAATCAGTATCACACCATCTTGATTACTGTTGCTTTGCAGTATGCTTTGAAATGAAGAAGTGCAAGGATGCCAACCTTGGTCTTTTCCAAACTTGGTTTGGCTATTCAGGGTCCTTTGATATTCCATACAAATTTCAGCATGGTTCTCTCTCTATTTCTGCAAAAAAATGCCATTGAGATTTTGATAGGGGTTACACTGAATCTGTACGTTGCTTTGGGAAGTATGGAAATTTCCTGATATTGTCTTCCAATCTACCAACACAGGATGTTTTCCCATTTATTTGTATCTTTAATTTCTTTTAGCAGTGTTTTGTGGTTGTCAGTGTACAACTTGGTTAAGTTTATTCCTAAGTATTTTATTGTTTGTGATGCTTCCATTATTGGGATTGTTCTCCTTTGGTTTTTGTTGCTGTTGTCATCATTTATTTTTGTTTTTGCCTCTATTCCACACTTAAGGTATAAATGATGGTACATTACATATGGAATAGAGAACATTAAAGTGGTGCTTTTCACATAACATTTGATGGTCAAGAAATATTTATTGAATGAATGAAAGACTGAATGATTGAATCTGACTCTAATTACCCTAAAAGGGAATGTTAAGAGGGTTGATACTTCTTTTTCTTTCCACAGTAAGAACACTTTGGCCAGTTCCTTTCAGTGACACCAGTATAGCTAATAAAGACCTTTTTGCTTAAATCCTCAACTTTTGACTCATTTGTGTTGATAAAAATAATTTCCTCAAATCAATGAAAATAAGACTAAGCCATGATTTCTCTCATTATTTGACGTTTGTCTTTTATCTGAGACTTGTTCATTATTCACTTTACACAATAAGACTCTCTTTCCCTTTAATTATTATGAATGGTTGGTATGAATTGGCTCAGTAAGCTGGATAAGGTCTGTGTATACCTTTGTTGAGTTTAAGGAGAGAAGCTCCCACCCAAAACAGATAAACAAATCAAAACAATAAACACATAACAACGGCAGCAGCATTACTACATGAAGTAAATGCAGTACCTCTTACTTAGAAAGTACCCTTGGCATTCTCATACCAGTTTCCCCATGGAGGTCTTTATGATCTTGGATTTGAGCTCCTAATGAGTGAATTCCTTAGAGCACAAAGTTAAATCAGTAGCAGCGATAATATGAAACTTTGGGCCTGGGCCTCCAAATGGTGACTCTGTATCCAGAAATAGATATTTTTGCTTTTGGGGAAAATTTGCTAGGGAAAATTAATTGGACACATTAAGAGAGATCTTAAGCACTGAAATTTTTCTATTACCATTTCCTCCTATTTCCAACTTCTTCCCTCTCTGCCCCCAAGTAATTCTTTCATTTATGGATGCTGTCCGTGCAAGAGGGCTCTTTCCCATTTTTTCTTCTCTCTATCCAAGTTACATGAAATTCAACAAAGATCTCCCTGTGACATAGCTACAAAAAATGCAGGCATGCCAGGAGACCCACAATCAAGAACTCAAAATGAGGAAAAACGTGCAATAAGTGGCCTGCCTGATTCCTGGCTTACGTGGTCACAAAGCCCCTCACCTTTGGAGCTACCTGGCATTGTGACCTCCAAAAAAAAAAAAAAAAGATGCAAGAACTTGGCCTCATCACTACTATTACAAAATGCCCAACTTAGGTAGGAAGTGAGCATAAGACTGTCAAAGGTAGATGAGAGGCACAGAAGCTGGGGGGACACGGGATTGGCTGTCGGCGTATCATGACAGCCAGGCAAAAGCTGAAGAGTGGGAGTTTTTGAAACAAATGCCAGTTAAATGATCCATTCAGTTATACTTGATATGTCTGGTATAATATAGCTTGTTCCAGATGTCAAATAATATTGCCAAACCATGCTCACTAATGTGAAAACCATTGTTGCTGATAAGCCTAAGTGTTGTTGAATTTGTGCAACAACCACCCATCTGCAAACAAAATATTGCATTAGGAAAAAAAAAAAAAGAAAAAAACCTGTGGCTCATAATTTAAGCCAACAAAGGGACTGACTGAAAAATGTAATTTATAAAAAGCAGGTTTCCCCTGAGAAACTTTTTTTTCCCCAAAAAATAATATTTCACATTTACACATTTAAGTTATATTCAATTTTATACAAAAATTATAGTAATTGTCCTTCACCTAACATGAATGTTATAATTATACTTTCAGCATTGCAGCGCTTGAACACCAAGCCGTAAGAAAAGTACGGTACGTTCACAGCCAACGCTGGAAGGAACAAATAGATTTGCAGCGTTTGATGTGACTCCTTTACACATACAGCTCTAAAATATCCATTGTTCATAAAATTCATAAAGGGCTGGATATGTACATTTCCAACTCTCTTTCCCATTCGATATATATGAAAATGCAATTTTACTGTATGTCAAATGAAAAATGCAGTTTTCAAATGCATTGACAACAGGTGCGAGTTAAATGATCAGGCGCCATTTGTTACCTAGTTCCTTACTCTCATTTGCAGCAAGATAAATTGCGTTTTAGAAGAGTAGTGTGATCTAAGGGGTCTTGACATGTTTTTATTGATTTGCATAGGTTATATGCATGTATTCCTGTTTGTAGGCAAATAGTGCCACAAGTAAATTCAAGGCGCAGTGCCTGTGTTTCAAGAAAATTGGAGTCATCACGGGGGAGCCAAGATGGAGTGAGCCTGGGTAAAAGAGACACATCCAGCTTGCTCGAATCTCAGAACCTCTATTAAGATTTATAGGCTGTAGGATTCTTTTGGGCTTCAACATTATTCTTAGTAAACCCTTTCTGTCTTCTGTTGTTTATAAAAACTGGCAGCTTTAGCAAAGACAGAAGCTTAAGTTGTAGGTAGCACAATTTAACATAATAGTTCTCGCCTGTCCTCCAAATAGCCTAATGCTGATTTTGCAAAAGGAAAAGAGAAAAGGGGAAGAAATGCCACATGAAACCACATACCATAGGCTGTTGCTCTGACATGGATGGATTTGGCTGTCACTACAGAAAAGCATTGGTAAAATTTGATTATATTTCTAATGTCAAAATTTACTAACTTTTTAGACTCCCGGGTTCCATTTCTCATTTGATTTTTCATTTTGTTATCTCAGCACCATCAGGCCCATCACAGAGAGTAATGCACCAATTAGCCTAGGGAGTCACTCACTCAGAAGGGACTTTTTCATCCACAGGGGCCTCCCCTCTCTGCTGCCACTACCACAGCCAGGCTGTGCCTGCTCTTCCATCCAAGACTCACATATCTCTCACCACCACTTCTCTTCCCATCCCTTCTCTTTTCACTTCCATCGCGAGCATGTGCCTTATTTTTTAGAGTCAGAACATTTACAAAGGTATGGATGGCCGTATGACCTCTCTTCTGCTATTGCCTTATTTTCAATTGTGTTGTTATTGATCTTTTCACCAATTTAACTGTGACGACTACAGGCTCCTTACCTTAAGGTTCTGAACCTTAACTGCTGAAAAGCTCAGTAACAGCTTCTGAACTCCTGTTTTCCACTGTGTCTACCGCATGCCTTGTCCACAGCAGAGGTCCGACACAAACATTGTAATGTGACGTACCGATGAGCACGGCCTCTGTATGGAGCTTTATGCTTCTCGGTGCACTCTCCCACATACTGCCTCCTCTGATCCTCAGAGCTGAGGTGTACGGTCGTCATCATCATCATCTTCACTTCCCCTGGGTTAAAGGAATTTGGCGGAGAAGCCTGGATGACTAGTGCAAGTTTCGCAGCAGCTCAGGGTGAGTGGGCACCAGCACTCAGACCTCTCGGTTCAGAGTTTGTCCCCGTTCTATGCACCATGCTCATCACACAGCATAGCTATCCTTCAGGATGGAACTCAAACCCAGTGTCTTATGTGAATCTTCTATAATAGAGAAAAAATAATATTTGCCGACCCCCGATATGTATGTCTTTATTTCAGGAACCCCCATGCATGGAGTTGAATACATGAAGATATGTTCAGAGCTTATCTAGTAGCTGGGTCCATAATGGCTAATAATTATGCCTTATTTCTTCTCCGAACTCATTCATTCATCCTTCAAAACACTTATAAAAGCCTATTCTTTCCAGCATTGTGCCAGGTCCAAGGAAACAAGGATGACTAAGGAAGGCTCTCTGTCCACACAGCGCTTACAGGCCAGGGCTGTGGTTTGCACTCTTTGACCATGACCCATGTTATATCTGACATGATGACCCGCCACGTGTGCACACACATGTGTACAACACAGCCATCTGAGACAAAGCTTCATAAAGCAACAGTTGATCTTACCATGCACAATGTTCTGGTATTTTCTATCTTATTTTATTCTATTTTATTTCATCTATTTACAAAATGCTATTCGCAGCCCCCTCAGTTAATTTCATGAACAAATAATGGCTCATGACCCACAGTTTGAAAACCTCTCATCTACTGTGCTTGTGGAATGATTTAGCTCAAGGATCAGCAAACACTTCCTATAAAGGGCCAAAGAAATACTTTAGGCTTTGTGGGTCAATCAGTAATAAAGGATATTATATAGGCACTAACAAGAGAAAAAAAGTTTTCTACTTAAGTTTTATTGATGAAATTCAAAATAGTGTAATAAGAGAGTATAATTTTTTGTAACATAGGTTTAATAATGAGGACAGCAAAGTTGATGAACACTGAAATTTGAATTTCCTATAATTTTCATGTGTCACAAAATATTATTCTTCTTTTGATTTTTCCAACTACTTGAAAATGTTAAAAAAAAAATCATTTTTAGCTCATGGGCATATAAAAAGACGCAGCAGGCCATAGTTTGCCAACTCCTGATGTAGAATAAGACCAGTTTTTACTGATATCCCTAAAATTTCAATTGTTTTCCTAATCCTGGATATTGAGAATACCTTCAACTAGTGCTTGAGAAAGACGCAGACAAGTGTGGGTCTCTAAATAACTGAGGAACATTAAATTAAACCCTGTCAACAGACTATGAGTTTGGTCCCATGGTGTCTCTATCTTACCAAAGAAGAAACCAAGGCAGAGGGGTAACAGGACTTGGCCTAAAAGCTTCCAAGCCCAAGACTAAGTACACTACATCCACCTAAGCAGTGACAGGGCCTGGCTGAGATGGCCAAGAGGTGAAGACCAACATCAACTCTGGAACAACAACCCCTCACTCCCCAGAGGCACCGCAGAGATTATCATGCACTCCAATACACACATGTTCCCTTATACCATTCCGCTTACTGAAAAGTACCAATGTCAACTCTACCTGCTTCTTGTACCCTAACACTGGTAACCTTCAGGGGTCTCGAATCTCAAAGCCCCTGAATGGTAAGGAATCACGTGAGCTGGAACATAAATTATCACTGAACCTCGTTCACAGATTAGTCTCCGTGTCTTAAAGGGTATTAAACAGGAAGACAAATCACACGACCTGACGTCTCCACATTCACTCCCCACTTCCCGGTGCATTTGGCCAAGAGCCCGCGCAGCCAGAGGGAACAGCAGTGTTCTCAAAGTTTGGGCAGCAGCATGTGGCAACCACAATCCATGACCCCGGCTCCCAGGATTGGCTCGAAGCTGGTGCATATGTTCTTCCTGGGAGCAATCATTCACCCAGACACAACACAGCGTTCCAAACTTCACGTTATATTTATGCTCAAGAATAAACTGTAGGAAATCCAGGGCTACTCCAAATTTCCAAGGACACATGTGCAACCACGGAGAGTTTGGGGGCCCACGGAAGGAAATGATTAAAACACACCCAGCATGTAAACAAGTTATTTTATCATGTTGGTAAAGCTTCAGGAACCAAGTGTGTTAACTCTAGAAAAAATGTGGACTCAGTGTCAGTTAAAATAATGCCTCTCTTTACTTCAAACTGAATCTCCAGCATTGTGGTCTATAAACTGCTGAACACGACCCCCAGAGCGAGAGAGTATATAAACTCTGCTGAACACGACCCCCAGAGCCAGGGAGGAGAGGAGCATTATCACAAAACCCTGGCACGAGTAGCATTTACAACACAGACGGGTCCCTCTGATAGTAGACATGTAGGTCTTTGAACAAGAGCACACACACACGCATTTAAACTCAACATACCAAATCAAAGCAGAGGCAGGAGGCAACAATGGTCAAAAAGTAAACATAGCAAGTTAAACACATATGAGGTTCCAGGAGATACTTTCTGTTCTAAATGACCTACTGCAGTTTCTCACTTTAGCCTCAAGGTATTCAAGGTCTTAATAATGCATAGTTTGGACAAAGAAAAGGGGCCGTTGTAAAACGGAAAGCTATTTTACTCTTCAAAGTTCATTAGTAGCAAGATAAAGCAATATCTTGTCCGTAACTCTGTATTAGTTTCATTGCTTTGTACTTTTCTTCACCTAGTCTCTGGTCTGCAAATGAATACACACACACACACACACACACACACACACACACACACACAGTGAAAACCGATTCATAGACCTAATATCTCTGGCACTACATGTGAAGCTTGAGGCAAATAGACCGCAAGGATTTAAGTATATGATGACAACTCCTACGTGAAAACACTATAAAGAGGACTCATTGTGCAGTTAATCCTAAATCAACGTTCATCATAATTGTAGAGTGCTTTAGAGGTCACAAAATGCTTTCACTTGGACCAAACCAGGGAAGAAGGCATTACTATCTTCATTTAACAGACTGGGAAAATGAGGTTACAAAAGACAGGGCTCCCTATTTTTTGATAGTAGACAAGGGGCTGCGGGATTAAGATTAGCAGCCTGGACAGTGCACAGAGGTGGAGGAAGGCCTGTACGTGTACGCAGGCCTGTGAAGTAAAAGGAAAGAGAAGGAAGGGAAAGGTGTAGAATTGGATGGTACAGGTAGTGCTGATGAAGTTTTGCCAGTATGAAAAGAAAAAAGAAAAAAGTTTCTGGCCAACTGACTTCACAAAACAAATTGTAACGCACCATTGCAAAAGTTGGATGCGTGTGACGGATGCAAGGTCCAAAGCCATAAAGCTTTTTCCTCTCCAGCAGATCTGGACAACCTGCTAGGGAGCAGGCAGGGTGGTGGGACAGTCAGGGTTAGTGCAGGATGAGTGAGACGGAGAAATAAAAGAAGTAGCCCTCTCCAGCTGCAGTTCCAAGGCTTACATCACATTATGGATGCACAAAGAGTTGATCTGTCCACATACCCTCCCCATCCTTACATGCCCTTACTTTCTAAGGAAAAAAAAAAAAGTGTGTTCAGCAGAATGATAGCACATGCACTTTGTTTGTGCTTATTAAATAAAAAGAAAGGATCACCTTCAACTATATTAATGATGGACTGGTGGATGAAGGATGCCTGTGAAAATTCACAACATCTGTTTGCTCCACTCTCTTCTCAGCATGCTGCACCTATTTCTCATGCTTAATGATGCTCAGCCACTCTGCAAGTTTTACGAACAAATGTGTGTTTAGCCACATTCATCATTCTGAATGAGCGTTCTTGATGAAGCCTCCACTGGCCTGTTTCGCTCTTTCTGCTACACTTTAACAAATGACAACTGCTCTACGTATTTTTCATTTGTTAAAAATAAAAAGCTAAGTGAAGGATAGGCCTGGAGGGTTTTTCCCCCTTCCTTTTGACTTGCCCAGAAACGTCAGCACACCATCTATTGTGTGTCTACAGCCCCAGCCATGGCACTGAAAAGGACATGCTGGGAGAGCTTGCCTAGAACCGTTGGTGTCAGAGGGTCCCTGGCCATGTCCGGCCTATAGAATCCTGTCTCCGCAAAGGATTCTCTCTCTTTAATCACCTACCACTCTTGGAATCTCTATCACACAGCATGCTATTTAAATATATACCATCACTCTTCACTGGGCAGGACTTTCAACCAATAAGTTGGCAAGAAATCAGGAAATACTGCGTGTATTACAAAGAATGTCACATATTAGATCAGAGAGTAGGAAACAAATAAATAGTTGTGAGACTGAACAGCAGTATTCCTCTCCAGTACTCCAGAAGAAAGCCAAGATGATGGCTTAGTTTTGACAAACAAGGTAATATGTAGATTATTTCAAACTCAGAAACTTCAGCTCAGTCAAGAGGCTCAACTTTTTCATCCCAGAAAACCTGAAATCACCATTTGAATGACCCACATAAATCAGGTCAAGTTGGCTAGAATCCAAGAGTTCAAAATAGCAGAGGTATTATAATATGTTGAGGAATAATCTTTCAGAATTTATTTTCAAGTGATTGCTTTTATTCTGATCATTTAATTAGGAGCATGGAAAGCAAAAAAAGTAAGGTATTTCCTCTGTATTAAATATTCAGAATCATTGGAAATCAGATTAAATTATATCTCATAAAACAATACATTTTTCTCTATATTTGCACTGCTGAATATTGTATTAGTATTTGTATTGCATTTGACTCAGCATGCATTGCAAAACATTTTACAAATGAAATGATCATATTATAAATTCAATAAAGCCACACTGTCATATTACCAGTTTTAACCACAGTGATTTCTGGTTTTGCCACCTCCTGATAATGTTATGAAAAGGAGAATGTTTCAGTCATCACATTTAGTTGCTTCTCCCATCCCTAACCTTTTTCTAAAATGCCCCGTTAGTGACTGTGGGTTTTATCTACTTCATTAACTGAGTTGTTAATATATCTCAATCTAGTTTTAAAAAAAGCCTCTGGGATCAGGTACAATAAAGCTTTTAGGATGTATCTATTCAACAACAAAGAAGCTAAATTTTAGCAGACATAGTTAAGAATTGGTTAAAAGCCTAAAAATCAAGAAATCTTAACCAGAAATCCATCAATATTACACAAGTATCTGGTAAAAAGTCCTACTCCACAGTTTCCCCGAGGACCACAATCCACCAAGGAGCACTGGAATTCTTGAACCCTCAAACCCATACCTCTCATAAGCTTGGCTGGACGCAGAATAAAAACCATACTTTAAAAATATGTGTATATTAATCTTGAACTTGTACCACCTTTGTCCATCTATTTTGTTTTATAAACACCCACCACTAAAGATACAACTATTGTCATGTAGGCAAACATGAAAATATTTGACATTTAAATAAGATCTTCAAACCTAAAAGTGTTTAATGCAACTATCCTCAAGGATCCACTCACATTCTACCCACTCCATAATGGTCTCCCCAACTCCCCCAGCCCACAGATCACCACCATCTTTGAAACACAAGAGGAGTATCTATCTGTCCCATACAGTGTAACTCTATGCAGCACTACTGCTCCCTGATATTTTTCTATATCCTTTCTACAATTAGAATATGATCTTACTAAGTAAGGCCTGGGATCTCATTTCATACTTCTTTTATATCGCCCATGTTATCAAAACTCAGCAGCACTGCACTGAACACTAAGCACAGCTGTCTGTATCAATATCGATATCAATATCAGTACAACAGGGCTTCAAATAACGTCCTTTTGTTCAACGTCGTTTCGTTGTAACCTTGATGAGATGCCACAGGGACTTAGCTCTTGTTTATATAAATTAGCTGATGGTAAAACAGGTTTCGTTATACACCGCTTTGCGTAACGGGACAGAAGCTGTTGATAACATTGAGGACTTAACCATATATGGATACAGATGTCCACACATACTCATTTATTTTATCTTATATATACAATGAGTCTAAGCTTAAGTGTGAACTTAGATCTTTACTATATTCACTCTTTTACATATATTAATTGAGCCCCTCCTGCTTTAGGCACTATGAGAGATGTAGTAATAAATAAATTCCCCAATGGCACTATAATGTAACCGAAACAAACACATATTTAAATACCTACTGTGGCCAATGCCATCAAAAATTAAGTACTAGACATAAAACAGGAGATTGAGAAGGACTGATCATTTAGAGATAGAGAAAATAAGAGGCTCCATGTACATGCCTGGCATTTGAGCCAGTCCTTGAAGGACAGGGACGATGGTTAGCATGTGAAGATATGGGCAAGAATTTCCAGGCAGAGGAAATAAAACACAAGCAAAATTATGAAGGCTCAAAGGTGGGGTGCTTATCTGAGTGCAGAATAGGTTTCTCTTTTTAAAAAAAACACAAGGTTTAACCTAACTTTGCAGGCCAGTTTAGAAAACTCCTATGGATTTACCAAAGGGATCTCTTTTCAAATTCTCATCATCATACTTATTGCCCTTTAGAAGCAATAGAAATATTGCATATGAGTCCCCAGTGGTACAGCGTCCCAGAAGACAAGCTGAAAAAAATAAATTTCCTCTTCTGAACACTCCTCGACTCAGTGCTTACATTTCGTGACCTGACTTCTTTGAGGCCTCTGCTCGAGTTAACTTTCCTGTTTTGCTTGTGGACGGCTTAGCACCCGACACCACCTCCAACTCTCTGGAGCTCCATAACGTGTTGGCTGCAACAGCCTTCTCTGCAGCTGCAGAAATTCAGCAAAAGCCAATGCACATTTGCTCCAAAGGTCTTTCTTTCTCCTATTGGAGACATGGACCTTTGGAATATCTCCGGATCCTTCCTCAGCTCTAACTTCCACCCTGGAGAGCAAAAGAAACTCTATACTCAGACCTCCGTTTCTATCACTGTAGTCATCCTGAGCCCCTAGCATGTGAGACAGAGATGATTCCTTTTCCTTATTCTGTCCGAGTACCTTTGAAGAGAAACTGTGCTTGATAATGCTTTTGCTCCGAATTGATGGGTGCTCACCGTAACAGGTCCACAATCTTGCAAGAACAACAATAGCAAACTGAACAATCACCTCAAAAGAAACTCAGCACCAAATTGCAGTGCCACTTTGGCTAACTCACTCTTAATTTGTGGACAACTGGAACTCATCATCTCTTCTTTCTCAAGAAGGCTCTGATTGCAATGACAGGCCACAACCAAAAATCTATAACAGTAGAGAGTCCTAAAGGGCCTTGGCAATCACTGTTTAATCCCTGTGTTTTGCAGCTGACAAAACTGTGGCCCAAAGAAGAGAAATGGCTTGTTCTAAGTCATGCCCCTTTTTAGTAGCCCAAGTGAGACTGAAATCTAGGTTTCCTGGCTCCTAAATTAGTTCCTTCCTCTACTACATGTTGTTTATTAGCCTTCTAAAGGTTGGGAAAACTGAAAGAACAGCAGTGTGGTAGGCTGATTCATGCCCCAATCCCCAAAACCTGTGAATATTACATTACATGGAAAACAGGACTTTGCAGATGTGATGAAGGATCCTGAGATTGCAGGGCTAGTTTGGAATATCCAGGTGGGCCCAACGTATTCACAATGATCCTTGTAAGAGGGACACAGGAGGGGCTGGGGAAGAAGGCGGTATGATGACAAAACCAAGACGAAGTGATAGGCTCTGAAGACAGAGGAGGGGGCCGCAAACCAAGGAATACGGGCAGTCACTAGAAGTTGAAAAAGACAAAGGAACAGATTCTCAAAACTACTCAGAGCCTCTTGAAAGAAGCAGCCCCCCTCACACCTTAATGTTAGCCCTATAAAACTCATTTTAAACTTTGACCTCCACAACTATAAGAAAATTCATTTTTTTTGTTTTAAGCCACGAAGTCTGTGGTAATCTGCTGCAAAGGCAATAGGAAACTAATACAGACTTTGATACCTAGAAGTGGGGTGCTGCTGTGACAAGTACCTAAAAATGTGGAAGTAACTTTGGAAATTGATAGCAAAAACTAGAGGAATTTCAAGAAGCATGACAGAAAGCCTAGGTTGCCTTAGGCAGACTGTTAGTAGAAATACTTGCATTATGACTCTTTAGTGAGGACGCAGAAGGAAGTGAGGAGTGTGGTAGAAAAAGCCAATATTCTCTTAGAGAAGACCTAAATCATCATAAATAGACTGTTGGTAGAAGTACAAACATTAAAGGTGCTGCTGGTGAGAGCTCATAAGGAAATGAGGTACATATTATTGAACAATGGAAGAAAGGGGATCCTTGTTATATAATGGCAGAAAGATTAGCTAATTGTTCTACAGTTGGATGAAAAGCATAACTAGTAAGCAATGAAGTTGGCTATTTAGCTGAGAAGATTTCCAAACAAAATGTTGAAGACGCAGCTTATTTCGTCTTGCTGCTTATAGTAACACGCAAAAAGAAAAAGATAAATTGATGAGCTGTTATGCGAAAAAAAAGCACCCAAGCTTGATGATTTGGGCAATTCTCAGCCTATTCAAATTGCAAAGGATGCTAAAGTTAGGAAATACCCTGTCAGGAAAGGATGCTCTGGATAACCTTTAGTTAGTGCTTCAGAAGGATAAAAAGATCAGAGTATTTATTCACATAGAGAACTCTTTGAAGAGATTAGGCATGTGACTAATGAACCCCTCAACCATCTCAGCAAAAGCCAGAAAATGAGATAATCCAGGAAAAACGTGTGGAGGACAGTCTTATCTCATGGAATGAATCCCATGACATACATGGGAGATCACAAGGTTTTTGAGAATGCTATATCAGCAGAATACTGACCGTTTAGACTGAAAGGAACAATGGGAATGTGAAATGAAAGAACACTGTCAGGTAACCAAAATTCCACAGACAAGAGACAGGCTGATAAAACCACTCAGCTGTAGACATATGCTACTTTTCATGAGAAAGCAAGGGTGACCCACAAGGCAGAGCCTCAGATGCAGCAGGCAAATCCTCAAACCATAAAGGATTATTCACAGACCTTTAAACCTAAGGAGCTTGCCCTGTGGGATTTAAAAATTGCTTGGGACTGGTCAATGACCCCTTTTCCTTTCACTTTCTCCTCTTTTTGAATGAAATGTCTAAAACTGATATCCTATGTCTACCCCCACCATTGTATTTTGGGAGAAGATAACTTATTTCTAGGTCCACAGAGAGTAATTCTGCCCAAGAATGGGTTATACACAGAGCCTTATCCATAGCTAATAAAGATTATTGAAAATCATGAAATTTGGTACTTTTGAGCTAATGAGACTTAGATGAGATTTTGGACTTGAAACTGTAATGGTTGAGACTTTTAGGGACCTTGGGATGAGGTGAATGTAATTTTTCAGGTGTGGTTGATATGAATCTTTGGGAGACACAGAGAAAATACATGTGTGTTGTTTTCACCCACCAAGTTTGCGGCAATTTGTCACAGCAGCAATGGGATGCTAATGAGCAAGGAGAGAGGAGGCAATCAGAGGAGGAGGAGACCCCAATGGAGAGATCACAGCCCTTGCAAGTAGCAAGCAACAACCTAAATCTTCTTGCTATGCCACCCTTGTAGGCAGAAGCCCTGCCACGTGAGCTGCTCTTCTGGATGCCTTTCATGCTGTAACACCTGGTGGCACCAGCCCTGTAAAACCCTTCTCTTTCTTGTGAGAATCAGATATCCCGTGACACGCCAGAAGTTGGAAAATTATACTTTCTGATTAAACTTTGGAAGCATTAGACAAGACACTGTGTACTATTTTCAGGTGCAAGGGATTGGCTGGAAGTTTCCAAAACTAGCTATCAAAATGTTTAGATTTTTCTAAACATTTCAATAGTTTAGGGCACAAAGGACAAAGCAGTTCAAAACAAGACTTCCACAGAACACCTGAGATACGTGCTCACCTACTTTATCCAGGAATCTAGAAAGGATGTGATGATAGACCTGGGATCGCAGAATCAAAGAAATGCAGACACCTGAAGACCAGACCCAAATCCCTGATATGCAGAAAGACCAGCAAGAGACTTAGGGTCAAGTACAGCTGACAAAAGCCAAATAATGATCACCACTACCTCCTGAGTACCTGACGGGTTCCTGGAAGTTCACACAGACCATTTTGCTCATAAGAGCCCCTCAAGGGAGAGTATTGAAATAGACATTTAAAGGGTTTAGATATATTTTCCCAGATAATCTTCATAAAAAGGAAGTGGCTGGACTAGGACCACAAAACACTTCCCTCTCTGCCTTGCTGCCAAATAACTGGATCCAGTGATAACTGATCAGAGAACATCTGCAATGAAAGGAGTTCAAAGGGGAGAAGTCTTCTGATTGGACACAGATGAACAGACATATATAAAGCCAATAGCAGAGAAAAATTCTGTTCATGATGCAGTAACCAAATAAAGCTGGGATACGAGCAGTCACCTAACATTTCTCAATAGCCAAAGGTATGGCTTATTCAAAAATGTATGCATTCAACATTCATTCAACGCATATTTATTTAAATGCTGAGCTAGGTACCAACCAGCATTTAACATCCAGAAGACAGCATTCCTTACCCCAAAGAATGTATGGAAGGACAAAGGACTTAGGGAAGAACTAACTGATCAATTTAATTTATTTGACTTTTTCTTCTGGAAGAAAACCTAAGGGAGCTAATGAATGCCTCAAAAGTGTTACTAACATATTCTAAGGAAGAAAAAGAAATAAATCTATTTTCTCCTTTAAAAGGATACAATTGACCTTGGAAGTTGATTCAGAACCTCAGAATGAGGTAAAAATAAAGTACAAAAAGTGACTTTTTTAATATCCTAGAATTTTCACTTTCTCTTAAAAGAGTGATTTTTAAAACTGCTGATCTCAGAGTTGAGACCAATAGAGAGAAGTTGCAGGAACACAGACATCCCTTCAAAACAAAGACTATTCTCAGGAGAGCTGCTCATCAATGGTCCAGCTGCTTCTTGATGTACTTCGCTCCTCACCGCTTGGAGGGTTTAAGCAAGAGGCTGATCAACTGGATTCTAGGCTGGCATCCAATGGATTCCTTCTTTGGAATGGGAAGCTAGAAAGGATGACCTCACAAGTCCCCAATTAGATGTATGTGACTCCTGAACTATCACTTCATTGAAAGGGCCCGGCAGACCATCCAAGGTCATTTGGCTCAAACAACATTCAAAAAATGTTCATTTTCCTAACTTTTGAATCCAATGCTAGAGGTCATCTTGTCACAAAAGCTCTAGTTCTCTAAATATAGCTAAGCTAGTCCTTCACGTTGACGGGTCGCAGGACCTAACCCTGAGGGCTGAAGGGCAGGACCAGCTGACCCTGAAAGGCTTCTCCCAGTCCCACGTTCTTGTAGTTCCACATCTCACTTACCTGTCCGGCTGAGTAAATTACTACATGAAATACCTGCCTCAAAGACTTATAATAAAAAGAGATTCAACAGGACAACGGCCAAGCGAAGCAGCATTCATGAGCACTCTGAGACGAAAATTCCCAGTCGGCCTTAATGCTGGAGAATTTACTTTAAGGTGTAAAAATAACACGTACTGCTATATTTCTTCACTTTATTTGCTCTCCTCTGCAGAGATTACTGCTGTGTGCACAGCGTCGTCAGATTGGAGAAGGTCAGGTTGACAAAACTTCTTGGTGGGGAATAATCTTTAGCCCTCCCAATATATGTGCCTTGCAACTTCCAGGCCACAAAAGCAAACTCTGGTTTGAAAAATGCCAAGTCTCATCTCCAAAGAAAGTCAATAACTTCCAAATGGCCCCAAGATCGCATTTGTGTGGTTATAATAAACCATTAAAAACATTAAGGAATAATTCAGATTGAAAGAGCTTTCAAGGTTATTTTTTCTTCTTCTCAGTTTTGGCAAAGACAATATAAACCTCAGTGAAGAAAAAGCCTGCTAAATAAAACAGGAAAATGATCACATTAGACCTGGTTGAACTTGCTTTGCATCTACCAACACCTTCTTAAGAAAATGATCCAATTTTTGCAGCAAAAAGATATTTTATAGATTTTCTGTGGAAGAAAATTTACTTGTTTTCAGGTCTGAGATAGTTGGGGATGGTTCTACAGAATCGTGGTTTTTTTGTTTGTTCGTTTGTTTGTTTGTTTGTTTGTTTGTTTGTTTGTTTTCCCTGGGGAGCAGTGTCCTCTCAAACGAAACATGAAAACAATTTGAAATTTCAGGCAGGTTTCAGAGGAGACGGTGCAGGGCACCAGGAGTGCTCTTCAACACATCAGCCCCAAGACTGTATTTAAAAGCCAGAAATGAAAACAGGTTTGAGGGTGTGCAAGAAAAGCATATGATTCTGTGTTCCCCAAGAATAATTGCCCATCCACAATGCCAGCTCTGAGACTGCAGTTCTGAGAAAGCCCAAACACTCCCAAGAATTCCAGCCTATCCTAGAATTAAGGCCCCACTGCAGAATGTTACAACAGCTGGAACACCAGAGATCACCATCTTTCAGACCTCATATGAAGCCACAGCATGATAAACAAATTCAATAAAATTACGAATTGGCAAACTGTTTGCAACAAATGTTATTTCCTGGATAACAAGATGGATAACGTACATTCTGCAACATATGCGAGGAATTATTGAAAACAGATGTAAATGTTCTCAAACTCAAGTCTTTCTTTGGCACAAATCTGAAAACGCTGATTTTACTCTTTACTTTACAGCAGTGCCCAATGTACCTCAAATAGTAACCCTTGTACTGATCAGAAGATGTCTTAGGAAGATGCTTCGGCTGTCCTCCCCTATTTTATAACACGTGTGATAGGGAAGGTATTTGCTCCAAAAGCCCTTCCATATAACACCAAATAAAAGGGTGAATCCTGAATGGAAAAGCAAAACCAAGGATGAACGAAAAACACGATAATAATTATAATGAAATTACCCCAGGTCTGAAGGTCCTCTGCTAACACACTCACACTGTAAAGAATGCTCTGACACCCCCTTTGCCATCTCCTCCAAAACCAAAGCTCTGGGGGGTGCCGGTTGGCTCAGTTGGTTAGAGCACATTGCTCGTAACAACAAGGTTTCCGATTCAATCCCCACATGGGCCACTGTGAGCTGCGCTCTCCACAACTAGATTGAAACAACTAGTTGACTTGGAGCTGATGGGTCCTGGAAAAACACAATTAAAAAAAAAAGCCCTTACCCCTTAGCTAAATGCCACATCCATCTTCCTCTTTTCATTTTTCCTCTGGCACCTCCGCTGACTTGCCTATGTGGCAAAAGCAGCCATGTCACCACATCCTACCTGCCACACAATCAAGATTTTTCTAATTGTAAGGAAAACAGTCTCCTGAGCACGCACAAAAACACGCAATGTGCAATCATCACATTTTGGAAATGGGGGCTCAGAGAGGTATTTTCCATGAAAAGTAATTTACATTTTTCAGCTACAAATGCATCTTTTCTTCTAAGAAGAATCATCTGTACAACAGATTTGTATCTGAAAATAGAAGGCCGGATTTATGCAAAAATGATCTCAGGGGATCACCGCAGAAACACAAAAAAGTAATTTTCTGCCAAAATTATACAGAGCACTCACAAGAGATGTTTTTCAAATACGACCACTAAACACATAAAATACACAAATGAAATGAAATTAATACAAACCAAGAGTTCTATAGCGATCTTAAATTAAAGAGTTTGGCATGTCAGACAAAACATCAGAATAAAATTCTTGAGAGTTTAAAAATTACAGAAATGTCAAAGTCCATATATTTCACACGAAAGAGAACCTTTTTTGCTTTTGTTAGGATTGGCCTCTCTAGTTTTTTTTTTTTTTTCATATGCCACAAATGCACTGGATGGTAAAGTTAATTCTCTAAAATTCCCAAACTGTGTTAATCTGCCCAAATACAAAACTCTTACCATCACCCACAGTGAGTTGAACTATAAAACTTAAAAGAGAATAGTTTGAAAGAAAGAGCTCCCCAGTCCTAGAATCATAAAACAAATGAGGAACGTGAGCCAGTCTGGGAAGGTATTTTAATACGGACAATGACCTCGACCATTTGCAAATCAAATAACAAAGGGACCCGGGGTCATTTTTAATCACAGTGGCCCCTTGAACAGCATGGGTTTGAACTATGCATGTTCACTTACATGTGGATTTTTTCAATAAATACGTACAGTACTGTAAATGTATTTTCTTGTCCTTGTGATTTTCTTAATGACATTTTTTTCTCTAGCTTTATTGTAAGAATACAGTATATAATACATATAACATACAAAACATGTGTTCATTGTTTATATTATTGGGAAGGCTTCCCGTCAACAGGAGACTATCAGGAGTTCAGTTCTGGGAGGGGTCAAAAGTTAGACTCACATTTTTAACTGCACGGAGGGGGATTGGCACCCCTAACCCCGCATTGTTCAAGGGTCAACTGTGCTCCATGCTTTAAAACCAACAATTCCAAGTAACTGTGTGTATGTGAACAAAAGCCAAAAAGTAGAGTGGAAGGTGCTCTGGGCCGGGGGTAAGATATTCGGCTTCTTAGGACCAGCCCCTTCATTTAATTAGCATTGGACTTTAGGAAATCAATTTACCTGAGATGTCAGTTTCTTCATCTGTGACAGAAGAGTTGCACCAAAACATCGCCTAAGATTCCTTCTAGCTTTAACCTCTAATATGCAGCGGATAAATCATGGCAGGATTAAGCACGTGTTCACCCCTTTAATAATTTCTGAGGAGGTTCAATTCCACCTATGTTATAAGAATGAGCCCAAAATCACTTCTGAGGCCCCCAAAAGCCACATGGTACTTTTTCTTCTACTGGAAGATAGGAAATAAGCTCCATTTTATAGACTAGAAAGGGAGCAGGAGACAGAGAAAGTCCCACCTCTATTTGTCTTTACGTTGACGTTCCACATGCAGCCGCTGTTTATGTTGGCTGTCATCCTTTGATTTCCACTACAGTTTGCAGCACGGGGGTCACTGGGTAACCTCTGCCTTCTAGAGTCTTATGAGCTCTCAACCCCCGGGCCAGCGGTGCCTATGTATCTGACGGGCTTTCTCTGACAGTCTCCAGCACTTCTCAAGAGAAGATCGAAAAGATGCAGAATAATGTCAACTCGAATAGTAATCTGTTAGGTGAATGGTTCTGTTGCTTACTACACAAGAGTAGGTTATGGTTTCATATATCATGTTCAATGTGCAATAGATATTTTTTTCAACCATTCATATTAAACTGGTGTAAATGTTTTTATTCCTTGCCACATTTCTGGGTGGTAAGCTCGGACTCTCCCAGGAATTTGTTTGCTTTAAAATGCCATGCATCTCCAGGCGGCCTTCCCTCATAAAAAACGGGCACGTCTTCTAAATGAATTTCCCCTTTTCTGCAGTTAATAACTAACCAACGCAGCAGAAACACACCATGTGTGAAGCCCTGTTTACTATAGGTGGTAAATCACGTGCCTAACATCCTGGAATTCACTCTGAATACTGTAACTCCATTCACTGTAACATGCTCTGCCCTGTGCTGGCGGACAGCACTACCACCCAAAATTTGTGGTAAATTTGATTCTAGTTCAGGGGCTTGTTCGGACATGTATTTATTTGGGGGTGGGGGTGAGAGAAAACGTGGAAAGGGATTTTTAAGGAAGTGTCATGACAATGTGCACATGGGAACAAAGACTCTGTCACCCGCCCCTTGGCCCTTGCCCACAGGTCAGTCTCAGGAGGCTATGGTCCAGGTAAGGCCAGCTCTGGCCTCGTGTGCCATCTGTCCTTGTGTTCCAACTTCCCTTTCCAGCCTTTACCATTCTCCAAAGCTTGCACTTAGCCAGATGAAAACTCATCTCCCAGGGTGTCAGCTGATAGCTAAGGTGCTAAGATTACACACCTCCTTGAAATAGCTTCTTGCTGATGGGAGCTCTTAGGTCTAAAATACCTTTAGGACCCAACATTATTGGAACGTATTACTACTATGGCTGCTCGTGAGGGCAGGTGAGCCTCTTAAGCCACTTCATATGGTTACCCTAATTTAACAGCCATTATTCTGTGTCTCTAATGAAAAATGTTAGAGATGCAGGAATCAGCAACATTCCCTCACTCCTCCGCTGGACGTCAAAGGTTCCAGCTCAGCTCTGTATCCAGCAAGCTTCTGGCTCTACAGTCTCTCTTTCCAGACTCCTAGTAGTGGGGACAGGATGGGGGTGGGCGGTAGGTTTACAACTTGCTTAGAGAGAACAGGCTGGGGAGAAAGAGGAGCGCATGCCTGAAGCTCCTGTAAGACATCAGGGGAAGTCCTGGTTCTCTGTCCTTGCCTAAGGCAGTGACTGACAGGACTCGGGGCTTCCTGGACTGCTTTTAGGTCCTCCCCTATCTCCCAGAATCCTTTACACCAGAGTTTAGCAACCTCTTCCTGTAAAAGTCCAGAACATGAATTTTTTAGGCAACGTGAGCCTTACAATCTCCACTGCAACTAGTCCCCTCTGCCGCGGTGCCATGAAAAGAGCCGCAGACAACATGCAATCAGATGGGAGTGACCGTGTGCCTACAAAATGGAATTTACGAAAACAGGCAGTGGGCCAGAGTCTGCTAAACCCTGATCTAGACCAACACTGTCCAACAGAAATGCAAGCCATGAAGATAATTCAAATTTTTTCTAGTAGCCACATGAAAAAGGGAAAGAGAAACAGGTAAAAATAGTTTTAAAATGACATTTTATTTCATCTCATATCCACAATATTATTGTTCAACATGTAATTAAAATAAAAGAGTACTGATGAAATATTTCGCCTTCTTTTTTCCCGCTAATTCTTTAATGTGTATTTCACACTTAGGGCACGTGTTGATTCTCCACAACTTAACTGTTCAAGAGGCATATGTTGCTAGTGGCTACCATACTTAACAACGCAAATCTAGATCTACCATTTCCCTGCCTGTTTTAGGTGCCATGCAGAGGAATGGCCACAGTCCTCCCGACCACCAGAGGGCTACCTGCCCTCGTCTTCTCCACAGATCCATCCCAAGTCACTGGCATATCTAGGACATCAGCAGAGCCATAGCTACCAACACAAAGACTTCAATGGAGAGTGTTTAGAAGGAACATTTCCCTTAATTGGACCATCTCCACAAGAGGATCTTTTGTTAGTTAAAAAAAAAAAAATGTAAAGCAAATGTAAAGGTATTTAAGGAAAACAACTGAACACTAAAACCATTTTCCCAAAAATAACAAAACAAAAAAACTTTTCACTGCTGGAATTTTGCTTCCTCTACTCTCCTATTCCTCAAAAGCTCATATTACAGACTCAAAATATTTTTCTACTGGATCTACAGGTAACCCCTTGCTATTACCACCAATAACAAACTCTTACTCTTAAGGCACCTCTTTAATTTTAACAAATACTCAGGCTATGTCATTGGGATGACCTCCACAGTACTGGGGCCCACAAATGATGCCATTTCCCCATCTCTGCTCCTGTTGTTTAAACAGAATCCTCCTCCCACAGACAAAGGTTTGTTTAGTAGAAGTGAAGGACTAAGGAAGTTGAGAGAGCTTTCACTCCAATTTTTATTATAATAAAAAGCCATCAAGACATTTACTTTCTTTCCCTATGTTTTCAACTTACACAAGATTCTTTTTAAAAGCATTTTCTAAAATGTGCCTAAAGTAATCTTTTCCACAGGGAAACACAAACCCAACAAAACAGCCCTTTGTTTCAGCTAACATTTCACAAATAGAAAATAGCAATACCTGGCACAGGGTCTCAGGCTTAAGGAAGTTGGGGAGGCCCCACTAACTGTTCTCATGGCCCCAACTTCACCGTGAGGGGACATGAACACCCACTAATGGATTTCAGCATGCCCTACAATGCCAGCCGCCATGACGCTACTAGTACCAGCAGCCAGCATCTATAAAAAACCCCTCCGGTTGGGAGTCAGGGGGAGGACTACAAAAGAAAACCAGGAGTTCTCCTGTATCGCATGACACGTCTGTACTTTGCCAGTTATGTGGATGGAAAAGAACACTAAACCCGTAGTCAAGGAACTTCTGTCCCTGCAAGTATTCAGGAGTGGCCTCCATTACCACTTGGTAGGGATGCTGGGGGTGGAGGTAGGCATCTTTGGAGGAGGGGGCCATGCTGGCCTAAGCCCTGTCACACCTGAGACCGTGATTCTATGATTCAGTAAGATCTAATCCCTCTACACACTAACTATCCAAGTCACCCACACACCTCTCAGTGTCCTTATCAAAAAATGAGAATGATATCACCTAACTGGAAGGGTAATTACAAAGAGTAAAAAAGAACACTGAAGAGTGCCCAGCATATAAGAGATACCAGACATCTGACAATTATTGTATGTCATTATCTGTGAAATTAAGCAATGATGCAAGATCGCAGACACCACTGGCAGAGCTGACTCCACAGCTCTTTCCCAGCACCCCCACTCCCACTCTTTGTTAGCACAGTTTGCCTCTTTCTGTCTCATCCTCTCCTAAAGCTAAGGTGTGGGCATGTGATGAACCGTGGCCAGTAAGACACAAAGGGATGCTTTCTGGAGGACATTTCAAAGAGAATATCTCAAATAAAGAGGGAGGCACTGGAGGCAATATCCCTCTTGCTTCAACATGACCTTGTTGTGTCCATGTGTGATTCATGGAACCGTCACACGTAGGCTGTGGCTAGAAGGAAACAAGCCCTAGCGCCAAGGTGACACGCTCAGGTTGGGAGAAAAAAGATGGAAGGAGTGTTGGTCCTTGATGTCAATTGCTGGACTAGTCCCTTAACTGCTTAACTCAGCTTTCTTCTTACATGAAATAATAAAATCTCCTCCCTGCTTAAGCCATTTTTTTCTTGAGTCTTCTGTTATAATCTTCTACTTACAACAAGTGTCCTCTGGTTCTACAATATTATGACTATAAATCCAACTCCCTAATCATTCTAACTCCCTCCTAAAATTCAACTTGTTTTACCTTCCCTCAGCTTCCTGACAAATACAGAATATATGTGTCTCTTCTCTCTCGTACACACCACATCCATCAACTTTGTATCTTCACACATTTCATTATGTCAACTTAGAACATATTCTTCCTGCTTTCTATTTATATTCTCCCCTTTCTTTAGGGCCAAATTCAACTCCCAATTACTCCAAAGTGACTTTTGTGACCACTTCTAGCACATATTTCTGCCCTATTCATTTCTATAGCTCTCATAGATTGTGTTGCATGGCTAATCATAAAATCATAGTCACAGAACAAGGGCCATCTAGTCTTACCTGTTAGGTGAGGAGAGAACTTCCTCAGGTAACATCCTTTGATTGAGAGGCTCAACCTACCTCAGATTAAACAATTTCAGCATCAGGGAGTTTGCCATCTTACAAGAGCAGCTCATCACACTACCAGAATCTTCCTCATGTTAAAACAAAATATGACTCCTTGTAACTGCTAGGTGTGGTTCTCCTTGGATGTTCTGCATTGAGTTCTGACCTCGCATCCCCCCTGCCCCCCAAAGCGCAAATATCTGAAGGACATGGGCATTGCCTTATTCATATTCATGTCCCTAGCATTTAACATCATGACTGTCACATCCTGGGCATTCAACGTATATTGCTGAATAAACAACAAGTCTGATCTCACCACCATTGTTTACAGTGCTCAGAGTACACCATGAGTCAACATGGATCAAATTTTCCCTTTTGAGTTTGTAGACTTGGGAGTTAAAGCTGCTGGTCAATCTCTAACAGGCATGTGAACTGAAGACCCATAAGCTCAGGAACCGTATGATAGCCACATTTGTCCGGGAACACATGGCAGCAGAGAAAACCGGTGGGGTAGAGGGAGTGAAAGCAAACATACTGACAGAACTGAGAGGAGCTCTGTACAACCTCCAAGAATCGAAGGTGAGAGGTGTGGCTCTAACGAGAATTCCAGGCTCTTATTCCAGGCCCCCATGAGGCCTACCTAACCACTTAGTGTTGGGGTTCCATGAGATAACCCTATACCAATTCCTGTTTTTTGCTTAAACGATAGTGAGGCAATTTCTGTCACTTAAACCCAAAAGATCCTTGGTCAAGGCCTTCAGCTAACTCGGTATAAGAGTATGTGTGAGTGTTTATGAACGTTGCTTCTGAAACAAACCAGCTGGAGACAGAGGAGTGGAATTCTTGAACGACTCCTACCCTTAACCAGAACATATGAGAATAATTGAGCAAAATCACATCCCTTAGGGCTCCCCTGCCACACTACAACTCCTCTTTCTGCCCATGTAGGAAAGCTGCCCGTCTTTCTAAAGCAATAAACAGTTGAGCGGACCTGCAGTCGTCTAATCCCCCACTTCTCGGAGAATCTGGATCCGCTCCATAGGGGAGAGCTCCCACAGGGGCTTCTGCTTCTCTGTGCTCACAACTCAACTCACCAGACACCAGTTGTAATGAGAGTAACACCCAGCCAAAGGGCAACTCTAGTCCTTGGTTCCTTCTTACTTTCCCTGGAGCCCCTGACCCCCTTTCTGGTGACTCATGTGCTCTTTTGAAGCACCCAGCATTAGAAAACCTTTCTAGGTTTTTTACCTAGAATCATAGCATTTTTTACCTAAAAGGCAAAAAAAAAAAAAAATCATGACCTGAAAATAAGTAATTATAATGGCAAAATGACAAGTAGCTAGAGCTATCTGGACAGCCAACTGGTACCCTCTCCAGTGAAACCACATGAAATACTGTATGTTCTACCAAATCATAAAACTCTTTCTGATCCTGACTCATTCACTCACCATTTATTGAGTATTTCCCAGAATGCCTGGGTTCAAATCTCAGTTCGGCTCCGTATAAGCAATGCAACCTTAGGCAAGTGACTGAACACCACAGAATCTATGCTACCTCTCCTGTAAAACGGAGGTAATAGCAGTAACTGTACCGCAGTGTTACATCAAATGTACCACAGTCAGTAATCAAATGAATTAATACATATAAAGTACTTTCAGTACCTGGCACATATCACTGAACAAATGCTAATCAGTATATCAGCCAAGATAGGCTAGATTATGCTGCAATAACAAACAAGATTGAAAGCTCAGTAACTTAAAACAAAAGGTCATCTCTCATTCTACAGATGCATGTGGGTTGAGTGGTGGGGAGGGGGCTCTGATCACTATAGTCGCTGAGGGATCCAAGCTAACAGAGTGTCCGACATCTTATAACGCTGGTCTCTCAAGAAAAGGCTTTAGGGTTTACCATCGCATAAGAAAAAGGCCCTCACTGTTCACTGGGTCTGAAATGCTCCTATCTAAATGTGTTACAAATGACTTCAGCTCTCATTGAATTGAACAAAGCAAGGCACACCTAACCTCAAGGACATGGGGAAATGGAACTCTCCACATACACAGAAGGAGAAGACAACTAGAAATACGAGTGGGCCATAATAACATCCACCACAACCACATGTTAGTATTACTCTATACCAGGCTCTGTGCTACACCTTCACATCCTAGTGAGACATCACACATCTAAATCACTCTGATATGACACCTTTATGTAACACACCCATTGGTTTATGCTGGACATTTGCCTTTAATTTTTCTGTGTGTGTGTGTGTGTGTGTGTGTGTGTGTGTGTGTGTGTGTACAGGAAAATTCATTTTCGAGGCTGGGTCTAGAGAACATCAAAAATGCTAGATTGTTGTTCAGGGATTCCGTCAAACCAGTTGCTGGTAGCAGGCATAAAGACCACCTGGAGAATGGTCTAAATTGATGAGTTATTTGGTGGAATAATTTTGAATTAGTAGATTACTCCATCTCTACTTGGAACACCAATGGACACAAGCTTTTTCACGATCAACATTTCTGTTGTTTTGGAAGATATTATTGTAAACAGACAGATCAATGTTAAGATGCACTTAGGAGCTCCAATAATGTGCAACAATTTTCTAAAAACTACAGTAGGAAAAAAGCAACTGAAACATGAAAATTTAAAGCCCTATTACCTGCATTTCGCTCTGTAACATCCCACTTCCCATCATTTCTAACACGCATCTTAAGTGTGCTAATTGGAAAGGCTCTGCTATGTATACAGCTCTGTTTTCAAGATGACAACTGCTCTGCTTTTATCACGAGGCTCAATACCAAGAGGGGAATCATTTTCAAAATTCAAAGCGTTTTGATCTGGCTGTGTCAACTGGCTGCCTGCGCTCGGTTGGTATTCTGTCTTAGAGAAAAAACATGAACGTTTTAGGCAGTGGGGCCAAGGCTAGGGAAAGGAAAAGCTGCCCTGAGTGGCTGAGTGGGAAAAGAGTATCCTAAGATTAAAACCAAAAGTCCAATAACACTGAAAAGGCTGCCAAATTATTTCCCACCGCCCCTTTAGGAAAGCACACTAAATATGCTACAAATGTTTATTGAAAAGAAAATCATTAACTAGTAAATCCCAGAAAAAAATACTCAGGCAGCTTAGGTTACCACCCAGGAAAACAAGCAGAGATTTTCTCAGTTTACACCCATCTCTTCCAAAATGACAAAAAAGATGACAGCTGATAGGTGGTTTGATGAGTGACTCATGCCTATGAAAAACTCTCAGAAAAAAAACAACAAAAAAACAAGATAAATCCATTTTTCTGTGAGTCACTCCATGTTGGAGCCATATCTACCAGACAAAAAGAGCATGAACTTCAAGTTCAAGGTCCCTGAGCCCAAGAGAAGGAAGCTCTTCACTTTTCTCCCAGCTTAAGAGGTGCTCCCAAATAATTCACACATGTAGGACTAAGGACAAAGGAAGGATACCAAACTTTCAAATGAACACAGACATGCAAATTCAAGAATGTCAATGCTTTCCAATGGTGACAGATGAATTATCTATCTACAGTGGGGGCCACATGTTTCAATTTTCACCAAGGTATACAACATGATGAAGAGCCAGCATTTCAACCAAGCAGAGCTCCCTCTAGGCCAATATCAACTGGTCATATCTTGATTGTCCCTTCAACACAACTGTTTGAACAAGCATAGTGTGGCCAATGAAAGGGGGCGACCAGTATATAACCCTGTCTTCTAGTCAAGAGTCTTCAACACATGGTTCACGATGGTGGAACTCTGGACATTTGAAATTGCATTCAAACTTGTGTCTATGAGATATCAAAACACAACCTAAAGAAAAAGTAAATTGTATATTTTCTGGAGAATATTAGTTTCTCAAATGGACCTATAAAATGAAGCATCTCTCTTCTAGATCCATCCAAAAAATATCCCAATCTCTCAAGATACAAACCCTACACTCTTCTGGGAAAAACAAACAGGAGATCTAAGGTTCTTCTAACTTGGTAAGACTCAGTAATTCTGGAGCTGTGGTTCTAGAACTTTATTGGTTTTCAGGGAACTCAGTTGGGGAACTTTTCAAAATATAGATTCTCAGCTTACCCACAAGAGATTCTGATTGAAGTCCCAGGCGATTGAGATGTATGCAGTCCCTGGGCTACACTTCAAGAAACTCTGGGCAAGTGGTTTCACTCCATGGGTCAGGCGCTGCGGGCAACTTGGAGTGAACCTCATTCAGAAGAGAACCTGAATGCAGTGGCCTCTCCAGAGCTGTCCTCAGTGCCGTCAGCAACTCTATTGCAATATTTCCAGTGTGCTAGACACCCCACGCTCTCTTTGCCTGACCTCAGATTTACCAGGCGCAGCCCTTTTGCAACCACCTGCCCTGCTAACATGATCCACGTTGCCCAGGTTGCCTATAACATGTCTGGCAACCTCACCTGTCTGATGTTGCTCCAAAGAAGCCTTCCTTTGTTCCAGGAGCCATAGGGGCTCTCATCTAGGAAATTCTGGATTCTCCCCAGGTCTCTGATATTACCACTACCTGTGCACATGTGCTCACCACAATCATTTCTTGTCAATCAGCTCTGCTCCTACCTGGGTTCCCTGTTCAGCTGGAACAGAGCCTGAGAGAGATGGAATGATCATATCACTAACTACAGTTGACTGAAAATGGCACGGTACTGGGGAACAGGTATGGGGACAAGGTATCACACTTGCTCCCAAACATCTAAGAGCATATGTCCGTGAATTCAAAGCCCCATACTCACCTCTCAACTAAATTAGCAAATGCAGACTACACAGATAATCAGGCCCCAAAAGAAAGTATGTGAATAATGGAAACAAATAAAATATAGATTGTAGAAGCTCTGTCAATAATTGCGCCTGGATTCCCACTTCACCATTTAACTATAAATCCATACTCACTAAGGATTGCATCACAGATCATAAATACCTGTTTATACCATGTCACTACATTCAGAATTGCCCCCAGAAAATCATTAACTGGAAAAAAAAAGTTTGCAGTTTAGAAGGTAGTGGTAATGAAATGCTCTCTCTACATTTCCTACTCACGGTCAAAAGAGCAGAATGAAATCTCTAAATATATATATTTTAGCACACAAGCATAAATATCTACCCACAGACACGCTGCACGAGCTCATTTATATCAGGCTGCTAACTTTTTGTTTCATGCTATATTGATGGGCTTGACAGTTTTTCGAAGAGTTTATAACTGCAGCAGTGTTGATCTTATTTAAAGAGAATATTAAATCAAATCCCTTGTCATTGGCATAAAATCTCCTATAGCATCAACAAAAGGCGGCAGTTTTCATTGATTCCCTGATACAAAAGACGTATGAAGCAGACTGATGCTGCTTTGCCAAAAAAAAAAAAAAAATCACAATTAAAGCCCCATGAAAACTATTAGTCATTGTAAAGGTCATCATCGACTTTTAACGGCATCCTAGAGGGAAACAAGACGCTTCACTTTAACATCAAGAGCAAAGAGAAGAAAATGCTGTATTTCCAGGGCGGGCATAGCAGAGAGTACCAAGACACCTTAAATAAATACTTGTATCCAAAAGCAGCCCTAATAAAACATAATTCACATCACTCAATGCACGGTCCACATTCATGAGGAAGAAGTTTCCAGGGGAACAGCTGATGAAAAATGCATGTACACAACAAGATGTGCTCAGTCTTACTGAATGAGCCAACACAGGAAGTGGATTCGCTATGTGGTGAAGGGCTTCTAGTCTTCCAGATTCACTAAATGGGAGGTAGGAATGTGAGTGTGAGCGCCATCTGTGCCAACAGGTCCCTGGCCTCTCAGGTCCGCAGCGCGCTTGCCTGTAAAGGGATTTAATACTGATCCAAATCTCGTTTCTCACCTGGGCACTGACAACGCCCTCCAAACAGTCCCTTTATTTGCATTCCTGCTACCCACCCTCTGTCCACCTGCAGCCAGCCTGAGTTCACCAAATCCAAACCTCATTTGGTTAGCTTCTGGCTTAAAACACTTGAGTAGCTGTGTGTGGCTCAGAAAATGAAGACAGACCACTGGATAAAGAAGAGGTGGCACATATACACAACGGAATAGTGCTCGGCCATAAAAAAGAAGGAAATCTTACCATTTGTGACACCATGGATGGACCTAGAGGATATTATGTTAAGTGAAATAAGTCAGACAGAAAAAGACAAATACCATATGATCTCACTTATATGTGGAATTCAAAAGACAAAATAAACGAACAAACAAAACAGAAACTCATAGATACAGAGAATAAACTGATGGTCGCCAGACGGGGAGAGGGATGGGGATGGGTGAGAAAGGTGAAAGGGATTAAGAAGTATAAATTGCCAGTTATAAAAATAGTCACGGGATGTAAAGTACAGCATAGGGAATATATAGCCAATAATATTGTAATAACTATGTGTGGTGCCGGATGGGTACTAGACTTACTGGGGTGATTACTTCATAAGATATGTCTAATTACTATGTTGTACACCTGAAACTAATATAATATTGTAGGTCAACTGTAATTGAAAAATAAATTTTAAATACGTACATACATACCAGACACCGTGAGGGTTGTGCCGGGTCTGCCGTCACCTTCTCTGCCTCCCTGGCCTCATCATGTCCCCGACCTGCTCTCTGCACTCCAGACACATGACCTTCGTCCAGTTTGCGAACGCACCACCCTCCTTCCTGTCCAAGACTGTTGGTGTTGTTTCCTCTGCGTGGAGCCGTCTTCCCACCCTACTGTGCCCTCACACCTCAGCACAAACATCACTTCCCCAGGGCTGATTCATGGGAGTACAACCCACTCAGCTGCATAGGCCCCCACACTTGACTGAATGCTCTGCCGTTGCCATCGTGAAGTTCTTAATAATTTTGGAACAAGAGGCCTTGCACTGGGGCTTGCAAATTATATTTGAGTAGCCAGTTCTGCCCTCAGAGGAGCTTTCCCAAACAGCTCAAATGGCCCTGTATGCCACCTGCCACAGTTAACATCTTACACTGATTTGAGAGACTCTGATGGTTTATCTTTCCCATTACAACGTTAGCTCCATGATTCCAGGGTCCATGTCTGATTTTTGATTTCCACTTCATCCCCACCACCTAGCACACAACAGGCAATCAGTAGAAGTTGGCTGTTTTATTATCCCGTTATCATTCCTATTAGTACCCTGAACAATTAAGGATAAGAATCCAGCAGGGAAGACAAGGAAACTACACAACATGGCCATGGATAATTCTACTGCAAGAACATACCTACTATGGGGGGTGACCATGGAGCTGCCGGGAGGTTTGGAGGGACAAGTGAAACAGGCAGTTCCTGGGAAGATGGGCTACCTCTGAGGGGCAGAGGTCAGGGGAGGGCAGCCTCTCAAATCAAAGGAACAGCATAAACAAAAGCATAAAATGAAGCTGGGGTGGGAACTAATGGTGGATGGAAGATTCTGGCACAATGGCTTCATTGCAGGGCAGAGTCAGTCAAAACTGTGGAAAGTCTTGAACCCAGGCTAGGGAGTTCACACTTCTTCCTGAAGTAAGTGTGGAGGTGATAAATGCAGTGTTTTAAGAAATTAGGCCAGTTCCTTATGAAGCCTTAAAAAGTGTGAACATTACTCAAATAATTGCATAAAGATGATTTCCTAGCTACACACAGAAAGAAAAAGAAAAAGAAAAAAAACAATGTTTCAGCACAGTGCAACACCTTCTTCTTTTTTTGGAACCATATGTTAAAATGTGGCTAATAAAAATATGCTTTCATATTATACACAAATGCACGTTAAGCACGCTATACTTTTCAAAGTGCTTTCAAACACACCGCATATAAATGGCTCTCAGCCACCTTTGACGCGCCCCACATCAACTGATCAAGTGTTTGGTCATCCCAGCTGACATCTTCCAGCTGGTACTGCCCCAGAAAGACGATTCCCAGATGAAAGACACACATGTATTTCTCCAGAAGGCAGAAATATCTCATCTGCAGCTCCCTGCATCAAAGACTGATACTGGAAAAGGTGTTTATTCTACTCAGAGTTGCAGTTGTTACTGCTTAAATTCACCAAGACAAAGGTGAATATTTCTAAAAATAAAAAGAATGCCCTTTAACAAATGAATAAATTCACAAATACCCACATACTGTGTGCCTGTGTAACAGGCACCCAACCGAGCAACAAAAATGCTCTTACTGTGATATACAATAAGATCCAAATGTTCAAAAATGGCACTTAGTTCATTATTCAGAAATATGTCCATTGCTCAAAATGGATAGCTATTTAATTTCAACTCCAAGACGGGAGAAAAACTGACATGCCTCTGTTTACACACTCCCTATTTAGAATCAACATAAATACAGGTAGATTAGGTCTTCCGTCTTAGGTAGATTTGTGAGCACCTCGGCATTATCCTGCCCCATTCCCACAGTCTCCTATATGAATTCTTGTCATTACATCAATTTAATCCCCTGCCATTTTAGGCCACTGTTCGTCAAGCTGAATGAAAAGCACAATGGCTGACATTTAATGTGACGGCGAACCTTTTTCCAACCTGCCTCCTTTCAAGCAAAAGTTTGTCGAATGCACAGAATTCCCTTTACAGCTCATTTGAGATGCATAAACAATCCCAAAGACAGAAAAGAACAAAAACAATAATTTGCCCTTTTAAGGAGCTGAGCTGCTTGAGGGAAACATGGAATTCTGGACGTTCTGTGGGTAGCTGGGCGATGCAGGCCACTCAGCCCCCACGCTCACCAGACGCGCCTGCAGCTGCTCAGGCACAAGTCCTGTCTGATTTGCTGTGCGTCGGCATCTCCTCCAAGGCTCTACCTCTCTTGACAACCCCAGAGGGAAAATGCTATCTCCCCACCCAGCCCCGCACGTCCCTGCACATAAACCCTGGCCATATGCTCACTGCTGGCTCCATCCTACATGCTCACTGTACAAGCTGCAATTTAGAGAGGCAACAGCCACAGGCCAGGCCTCTAGCTACAGTCACAAGGAATTGAGAGATGAGAACATACTGTGCACACTCACCCCCTCGGGGATTCCAGAGCTCAAACAAGTAGAAGCCAGAAGCCGCTTCAAGAAAATCAAATTGTGTCAGCCTAGCCAGAGCAATTCTTGTGCTGCTCTAAAATCCACCAAGTGACACCTCTCCTGGGGGGAGGTATCTGTGGAAGGAGGGAAAGAAAGAACATGAGAAGGAGAGGGATTTTTCAAAAGCCTTTTAAAACACAGAGAATAGGAAGAAGGGCAGGTCAGAGAATCCCAAGGTGCGTTCTTTCCTCCAGTTTCCAATGTCTCAATAAGTCAGCTGGGGTCCAGATACAGGGTCTCTAGCACACAGCAGAACCACCATGACCCACAACCACAGGTATCACTGGAGCCTGGGATTTGTAAGGGGTGATCAGGGCTTCTAAGCTGTAGAACTTGTCATGCCAAGGATGCAGAAAAAAGGAACTTCAACAGGCAGTTGAGTACCTGAACCCTGACGGGTCACCCAGAATATTCTAGAGGTGCTGCACGGTATTAGCCATGCATTAATGGGCTGAGGGGTCCTCACAGACACGTGTGTGGTAATTATCACAAACAGACTAGAGAAAAATCCACAGTCCTACCAGAACATTCAAAGATCCTTCCATATTTGCAGAGGAATGCTTCCCTTTACCAAGGACCACCAACAGTTTAAGAACTAGTCCAGATCTAAATAAACATGAGCAATTAACACAATAGAAATTATATGAGATTGCCTGAGTTTGAAGGAACCCTGCTAAGTGTCACGGTTTACTGACTGTTGAAGACAAAGTACTATGACCCCTCCCCATCATAAAATATTAGGGTATCTTCAGAGATAACAGAGTCACCTGAAAACTTTTGTATTAAAAAAAGTTCCAGTTATGAAAATATGTACTAAGATCACAAAGTCTCTGGTCTTGTGCCTGGGTGAGCTTTCTCAAGTCAAAATACTCATGTTCTTGACTTAATATTTATCTCTCTGCCTTTCTCCCTCCCTCCCTTTCTTTATCTCACTCTCATTCTAAAAATCAGAACTGCAAAAGTACCACACAGAGGTTTATGAAGGAAGAACTGACGGTAACAGAAGCCACACCAGGCCCCTCCAGCTTCCAGAAAAGTAACCTGTCTGGAATCCACGACCCCAAAAGTCCCTGTTATTATAATCCCAGCTCTGTAGTACCTCAGAATCCTGATTCCTTTGCACGGCCCCAACCGCCCACCACTGCCCAAGTCCAATTCTACTCGTGGCTTTTACTAGCCACCAGGCCAAATTCACTGCCAACTCAGGCACCTGGAAATGTCTATTTCTGCTTGATTCCGGTATTCATTTCACACCCATCATTAAATGTCTCACAACAACACATTTTAATCTTAATGGTTCCTTTAGTCCTGTGTGAAGCACCTTAGATAAACCACATACACAAAGTACTTCTTTCTGGCCAGTGGTGGCGTGGCCAGTGAATTCCTTCAGTATTAATTCCTTCACTCAGATTAACAACGTTACATTCTCCAACCCTTACTTCAAGCCTCTAACTCATTAAGCCTCAGTATATTAGTGTACATGGGATCCCTGGTTCATTTTACAGATGAAAAAACTGAGGTCCACAGAGGCCAAATAACTTGACCTTTAGCCTTGACAGAAAATGTCATGAAGCTAGCCCTGACGGCAGTTTCCTTGACGGCTGAGATCTCCTGAAGAACGTTGGTGAACAGCATCAGTAAAGGCATAGTCCAAGTGGGAGTGGCTTTGTTTCACACCAGAGTGGTTTCCTCACTATAGGCCCTTCGCCTCCTCCAGTTCCCCAGTGTTCTTCTCTGGGGTTGGCGAGACTCTCCACCTACTCTCGGAACACACTTGCAGGGACCACTCTTCTCACTCGTAGAGAAAAAATGGCACTCACAACCTTCAGTCTTAGCCTAAGAAACCCAAAGTGGCTGATACAAAGGACAAGATTTTTTTTTTTAAGCCACACATCCTCCTGAGCTACAACGTGGGCTCCAGGCCACCCCAGTTCTCCGGAGCTTCCTCCCCCAGGAACACACACCTCCCAACTGTGAGCCCCTCCCCGAGCAAGCCCTGGGGCTTCACTCCTTCGGAACAAGAGCACACACACCCTGGGGCTTTGAACGGGAGGAGACAGGAAGGTGGAGAGGAGGAATCCTCAGTCGGGGCCAGGAAGAAAATCGAACCCTTGAAAATTGCAAAGCCAAAACTGCCAAGAGAGATTCTTCACTGTCGCAGCCATTTACCATCGAAATCTCTCCTCATTTGGGGAATGACATCGGCAGAGCTGATTTTTTTGTCACCAGTCACTCCGTACTTGCTTTAATTATGCAGCACACCAACAGACATTTTCTTTCTGATCACATAAATCACGTCACGGTGACACAGAGCTCGATAGGCAGCCCAGGAACAAGTGGCGCGAGCTATCGACTCCATTGCTCAGGTCCACAAGGTGTATCGTTTAGCCGAGAGTGATAATCAGACGCAGAATATACTGAGAACTGTCGATAGGCCTGTCAATAGGAGAACTCCTAGCATCTAACACCCAGTGAATCAATGGTGTTTTTCAGCTATAAAATCAAGAAAATGATAGCTTTCAAATGAATGGTGGAAAGGAAACAGGAACCTCCTTGGGGAGAAATAAAACAGCTCAATTTTCCCTTACTGAGTGCCTCTCCAACTACCTCACTCAATGGAAAAGGTCACAGAACATTACAGCAAAATATCTCCGAAACAAGATGTACAGCAGCGCTGGGACATGACATGCTGCCTGGGTACCCCACAAAGGCCTCGCTCTTTTTGACCTGACAGGAGCCGCGAACGGGTCAGCAGATGGCAGACCAGAACTGGAGGGGGAGGCCGAGCGAGGCGGGAGGAAGACAGTGATTGAGCTGCAGGGGAAAGACGTGTGCCCCACTCAAACAAAAATGAGACTGTGGGGCGGGGGGTCGGTGTCTGAGCCCAAGCACAGAGGAGGTGGGCACTTGGAATGGGTGCAGCTGAAAAGACAACCTCTTAGCAATGCTCAATTACTTTTCACAATCAATGCAAATATTAATAAACAATAGTTACTTGCTGTTCTAAGTACTCTGCACACATTACTTCACTTTATCCTCACAATAGCTCTATGTAATAGGGTATTATTAGCCCCATTTTAAAGGTGAGGAAATTGAGGCCTAGAGAGGTTAAATAATTTGCCAAAAGGCACACAGCTAATAAGCAAGAGAGTCAGAATTTGCAAGTACTGAAGCTGGGCCCTTACACACCATGCTATGCTGCATCTCATGATGGCCTGACAGCACCGTTACACCTGTCTCTTCCCTGTTAACAAGAGCAGGTGATAGGTGAACCTGTGTGCAAGCCTGACTGGTACTACGGTATGTGCCCCTGGGCAAGTCTTGGGTCTTCTCTGGGTCTCTGTTTCCTTATATGTAGAAGGGAAGCTTTGGTCATGAGACCTGTGGAGTGTGTCACAATATACTGAGCTCCCTAAGTGACCTTCCATACTCTCACTTACAGCCTGAAAACTGCACCATAATTTCATTTTACAGACACATAAATTGAGTCTTGGAGAAGTTTAGTAAAATGCCTCTGATCCCACAGCTATAGGCTGTATTACAACCCAGTGGGTGTGACTCTCAGGTTGGGCCCTCCATCACCACACTAAACTGAAGGCTGCAAGGTTTTATGCATAAAGTGCCAGCAACAGTGACTAGTACACTTGGCTAGTCCTCAGTAAATGATAGAAGGAGTGGAAGGGGCATAGGGCAGAGGAAGGAAGGAGAGAGGGAAAAACAGAGGCAGAAGTAAGAGGGGCTGGGAAAAATATACACATTAATGTACACATCTGGATAGGATCGCAAATAACTTCACTAATTAACAAATCAAGAGAATGTACATGAGTTGCTACTTCTAGTTTCAATCTAATATGCTGTTTATTTAACTGATAATTAGTACTCTTTAGGGACTCTTATATTAAATTGATGAGGTTTTTTTTTTAATCAAACAAAGCAGTAAATCTAATTTTAAGTGCCATTTATTAAACACTTACTATGTGCCAGGTTCTGAGCTTGGCTCGCTCATTTAATAGTGACTGTTTAATCTTCTTTGTTCCTGAAGTTATTACTTTTAAAAAACATAACCTTTTTAATGTGATAAAGGAACTCTACCAAAGACACTGCCTTCAGTAAAATAAACCAGCTGTCAGACCAAGGACAGAAATGGCAGCCTTATAATTAACTAATCATTAATGGACATTAGCCTGATGACATTTGCAGTGACCTAAACCAGGAAGGTATATGGCTAATATGCACCCATAATCAGGCACTTCCCCATGCCCAAAGCTTCCTGCTAGGGCTGCCTGCCCTATCATGTGTGTTTTTCTATGTAGCAGGAAAGACTGCATGCTTTGGTCCCTGCCAGGGCAAGAAGGAGATCCAGAACACAACTGATTATGTGGGTAGCATCATACAGAGCACACAGGAAGCTCTTAACAAAAAATGTTGTTTGATCCAAATCAATCATCATCATATGTCACCAGTTGCAATAGCTCTTTAACTGGGTTCCCTGCTTCTTCTCTTGTCCCCTTAGAGTCTAGGACTTAAGTTAATTGTTTTATTTCTCTATCTAAAACCACCTATCTGACCCAGAGCAAATGCCAAAGTACTCACTATGGCTTACAAGGACCCCAAATGTAAACTTCACTCCAGCCCACAGGTTGGAGTTGGTCCTCCAGCTCATTAATCACACTCCTGCCAAGGGCTTCGCATTTGCTGTGCCCTCTGCCTGGAGTGGTGCTCTTCCGTTAACTATTCCCACGGGAGGCATTTGCTCATTCTTCTGGTCTCGGTACAAATATTTCCCTTCCCAGAGAATTCTTACCTGCACATGCTATCTGAAGTAAAGCATACAAACAGATACCCTCACTAGTTCTTGATTGCACTCAGTTGTCTTCATAACACTTATCACAAGCTGAGAGTTGTTTGTTATTTGTTTATTTTCTGCTTCCTTCACCTACAAAAAAAGCTTTAGTAGGTGGTAACTTTGCTGTATTCATTGCTGAACTATAGCACCTAGAACTGTGCCTCATGCACAATAGGCTATCAATTTATAATTAATGACTACCTGAATAAATGAATGAATCCAGATGTACAAGAAAAAGTAAGTAACAGTGATAAAATTAGTCACTGGTTGGGCCACTTAATTCTAAGCATTTTCAGTGAGCACAGCTGGAGAGTTCCCCCAATTAACACGAAGGTCAACCTTATTAAAAGGTATTTACCATAAAAAAATAGAAGTTGAAACAGGGATCCAGCTGCTCACTGGAAGGAGTTTGCATAATCAAAATATCCCCAACCACCAAAAATAAAAGAGTGAAGAGAACACCAGAAGCATTTATTGCCTTTTCCAAGCCTTACAGAGGAATATAAGAAAGCTACTTATAGGCGTTCCTGTTCTGGTAATAATGAAGTAACTTGTATCAGACTAATTCCCCCACACATAAAAATTATAAATTCTGGAGAAAATATAAGCAACAACTAAATGGAGGCACTGAAGAGCTACCAAAGAAGGCAGGAATGGAGGAAATACAATGATCTTTACTAAAGAAGTGAACTATATTAAGTGATACTACATCTACGTTAAAATGGCTTTTCCCTTAAGGCCACTTTGCTGTCTACACTGCACACAGCAGCTAGAAGTTAAGAAGCTGTCATCTCACTGAGGACAGGGTAATCAAAGTGGTTGGAAATTGTAAAGGGAAACCTAAGAGCGGAGAAGGGACAGAGGTAGAAAATCTACATATACCTCCTCACAAATCCTTAGCTTACCCTTGAACCAGAGGTACACAGGGGAAGTCCAAGTAGCCTGGTAGAAACTAACAGATGAAAGAAAGTCTGAAAAAAGCTACCAGGTATTTCATAAGCTGTCCATCACAGGGGAGTCAGAGTTTGGAGTTCTGGTTCTGACAAAGTAGTACCTTGGGCTTTATATCAAAACTCCTAAAATGAAATACTTTAAAAGTACAGACTATGCCTGAGGATTATGATTTTGCACTAAGACCAATAGCAAAATTGAAACAGAGCTGGCCTGAGGTGTACAAACAAGCACCCCCCAACCCCCAAGTTCAAGGTTATAAGCCAAGTAATTTAGCTGCAATCTTCAATCTAGAACAAAAGTCAACACTTTTAAGAAGAAGGTAACAGAATCTCTGCAATATATTAACACATCTTATATACAGTGAAAAGTACTAGACACATACAAACATGATTCAGTCAAAAGTAAAATTGGGCAAGAGAGACAGACCCTGAGACAATCCAAATGTTTGAATAAGCAAACAAGGACTTTAAAGAAGCTATCATAAATATTTTTAAAGATTTCAAAGAGTATCATAATGAGCAAACAAATGGGGGGGGGAATCTCAACATGAAATTTTAAACTACAAAGAAATAACCACAATGAAATTCTATAATAAATGTATTTAAAGTGAGATTATTAAAAGAAATGAGCAGAGCCTCAGTCAAATGTGAGATAATATCAAGTGGTCTAACATATGTACAATTGGAGTCCCAGAAGGTGAGAAGAGAGACAAAAACGGCATTTGAACAAATAATGGACAAAATTTCCCAAATTTTGGGGAAAACAACAACATACTGATTAAAAAGTCATCATAAACTCAAAGATGGATCAATACAAAGAAAACCACATTCAGGCTCTGACAGCAAAAGATTAAAAGCAAATCTTCAAAGTATCCGGAGGTCAAAGACACATTAAATTTACAGGACAGCAAAAATATTGATGGTTGCCTTGCTATTAGAAACAATAGCTGTCACAAGTCAATTCAAAAATATCCTTAAAACATTGAAAAAAAATAAACTATCAATCTAGAATTTCATATGCAACAAAAATATCCTTCAAAAATGAAGACAAAATAACTTTTTACAGATAAATGAACACAGACAATTCATCACCAGCTGATTTTCACTACAGTAAATTATGCTTAACAGAAATGTTACCAGATGAAAACTTGTAGAAGAGTATCTGAAAAATGAAGAGTATCTGAAATAAAATGATCTTTTATTCCTTAATCTCTTTAAATCAAAACTGATAGTTTAATACAAAAATTATAACAATGCACCATAGGGTTTATTATATGGATGCAAAATGTATAACAAAATAGCACCAAAACAGGAAGGAGAATTAAGCAGAATGGAATTAAACTGTTACAAAGTTATTTCATTTATGTGAAGTTGTACAATATTAACTCTGAGTAGGCTGTGAAAAATTAAGCTAAACTGAGGATGCAAGTTTTAATCACTAGAAAAAAATGCTAAAAAATAGTTTGAAAGCTACTAGAGAAATTAAAATTCCATTTATTTAAAAGAAGGCAAAAAAGAACCCCCAAAAAAGTAAATACATATGGAATAGAAAATACCTTACAAAATGACAGGTTGGGCTTGAGCCGAAACATATCAATAATTATATGAGATGTAAATGGCTAAACACTATGATTAAAAGGAAAAGATCACTGACCTGAATAAAAACATCATGGCTTAACTGAATGCTATCTACAAAAATGTATTTATGATATAAATACACAAAGGTTGAAAGTGAAAGAATGAAAAATTATATGTGTGCTCTGGAAAATATTACTGTAAAACAGCTGGAATGGCTACACTAATATCAACAAAGTAAACTTCAAGACAAAGAGTATGACTAGAGACTTAAATAATGATGTTATATAATGATTAAAGATCAGATAATCAAGAAGACATACAAATCATAAATATTTGTGCATTCATACACAAATCTTCAAAATAGATGATGTAAAAACTAGACAAATCTAAAAGTAGGAACTGACGAATCCACAATCAGGTAAGAGAATACTCTGTTTATGTAATTGATAGAATCACATGACAACAAAATCCAGTAAAGATGTAGATTTGAACATGTTACTGAACAAATTATTTTAATTGATATTTATAGAACACTATACCCAATAATTGCAGAATACACATTGTTTCCAAGTACACAAGGTATATTCATGAAGATTGACCATAAACTGTGCTACAAAATGTCTCAATAGATATCCAAATATTGAAATCTTAAACAGTATATTCTCTGAGAACAGAATTAAGTTATAATTCAGTAAAATATATCTAGGAAATCTGAAATAAATAAATAAATAAATAAAAACAATTCACTTCTTAAAAATTGCAGATCAAAAAATAAATTACAAAAAGAATTTGAAAATATTTTGAATAGCATAGTAATAAAAACGTGATGCATCTAAAATGATGCCTGAGAGGATTATTTATAGCTTTAAATACTTACATTAGAAAATTAGAAAAGTTTAAAACCGTGGTCTAAGATTCCACATAGAAAAAAAATACCAAAGCATATAAAAAGAGCAGAAACCAATGAAATAGATAAAAAGGACTAACAATAGAGAAAATTAACAAAATCAAAAGCTAGTTCTTTTAAAATATTAATGAAACTGAAAAACCTAGGGGAAAATCTTCATGACCTTGAATTAGGCAAAGATTTCTTATATACAACACAAAAAGTATTATCCATAATAGTAAAAATTGATATATTAGACTTAAGCAATATTAAAAACTTTTGCAATTCAAAACATGTCATTAGAAAAAATTGAAAAGACACAGATTAGTATTTTCAAATTATATACCTCATGTAGAAATTGTATCCACAATATGTAAAGAATAATTATAATTCAATAATAAAAGGACACAACCTAATTTTAAAATGGACATAGGATCTGAATAAGTATTTCCCAAAGAAGATACATGAATGGTTAATAAACACATAAAACACATTCTACATTATGCCATTAAGAAAATGCAAATTAAAACCATAATGAGATACACCATCTCACTCACTAGAATGGCTAAAATAAAAAAGATAAACAATAACAAATGTTGGGAGAATATGGAAAAATTGGAACCCTCACTGATGATGGGAATGTAAAATGGTACAGCCATTCAAGATACCAGTTAGGAGTTTCTTAAAAAGTTAAAGATAAATTTACCATACAACCCAGCAATTCCACTCCTAGATATCAACTCCAGTGAAATGAAATCTATATCAACAAAAAGACTTGTACATAAATATTTATAGCAGCATTATTCATAATAGCCCCAAACTGGAAACATCCTAAATATCCATCAACTGATAAAACTTAATGGTCTATATTCATGCATGGAACACTATTCAACAATAAAAAGGTACAGAGTACTGAGACATGCCACACATGGACGAATCTCAGAAACATTATGCTAAATGAAAGAAGCGAGTCTTCTGTGGTCACATACTGTACGATTAATTTGTATGGAATTTCCAGAAAAGGCAAATCAAAAAAACAGAAACTAGTTTATTGGTAATTTAGAGCAGGAGGTAGGAACAGGAAGTGACTGCAAATGGGCAGGAAAAAATTTTGGAGGTAATGAAACGTTTTAATATTAGATTGTGGTGATTATTAATGTAATATTACTAAAATTCAATGAACTGGGTTTTATGGAATGTAAATTATACCTCAATAAAGCTGCTTTAAAAAACCTGATAAACACCTAGCAAGAAACTGGACAAGAAACAGAAAAAAAGAGGGAAAAAAACCAATTCAGGAATGGAAAAATGCTGTCACTAAGTAGTCTACAGACATTAAAAATTAATAATGGAATATTGTGAATAACTTTATGTCAATAAATTCAACAATTTAGATGAACTGGACAAATTCCTTGAAAAATGCAGCTGAATGAAACTGACACAGAAAAAAATAGAAAATCTCCATAGCCTTATATTAAAGAAATTAGATTTATAATAATATATAAAAACCTTCTGAAAAGGACAATAACAGGACCAAAAAGTTTCATTGGTGAATTGTATCAAAAAATTTAAGGTAAAAACAATACCAAAATTGGTATCTCTTTCAGAAAATAGAAAAGGAAGCAACACTTCCCGACTCATTTTGAGGCCTGTATAACACACCCAAATATGACAAAGATATTACAAGACAAGAAAATTACAGACCAATTTCCATCATGTTAAGGGCTCAAAAACCCTTAACAAATTATTAGCAAACTGAATGCAGAAATATATAAAAATGCTAATACATCATGACCAAGTGATGTTTATACCAGAAAAGCATGATGAATTTAACTTTAAACATCAACAAATCGCATTCACCATATTAATAGAAAAAGAAAGCAGTGGATACCCATATGATCATTTCAATACAATTAGAAAAAGTTTCAGACAAAATTCACACTATTCATGACAAACTAGGAATATTCCTCAATCTGATAAAGGGCATCTAAGAAGACCTATATGCAATATAATACACAATGATAAAATATTGAACACTTTCCTTCTAAAATTAGGAACAAGGCAAGAAAGTCTGTTCTTCTACTCAGCATTGTAATGAAGGCCCTAGCCAGGGCAATAAGAACAAGAAACAAAGACATGAAATTGAAAGGTAAGAAGAAAACTGTTTTTATTCTTAGATAACATGATTGCTTACAAAAATTCTCCTGACAAATTTTAAAAAACTAAAAATACTAAGTTAATTTAGGAAGGCTGGAGCTCTGATCAAGATTGCAAAGTAGGTAAAAACTGTGCTTGCCTTCTATCATGACAAAATTAATATTACAACTAAATTAAAGAACAATCAACCTAGAGGACTATCTGAAGACTAGATGATCAGAAGTCTTATAACTAAGGATATAAAGAAGAAGCCACATTGAGACTGGTAGGAGGTGCGGAGACACTAAACGAGTTGGGCCCACACCCACGTGTGGCAGTGGAGAATTGGGAGGGAGAGCTCAGCTGCAGAGGTACCCCTGAAGAGCAAGGGGTCCCAGCCCCACACTGGGATTCCCAGCATGGAGTGCCAGTGCATCTGGCTTTGAAAATCATCAGAGATTCCATCCACCCGGGTGAGACAGAAGACTGTACGAAACCCATGAAACCCATTAAAGACCCTATTAAAGGACCCATGCACAGATTCTCTCACAACCAGGCACTCACCCTGAGCTCCACTGGAGGGACAGGGCTTGGCAGGCACCAGAGACATACAGAGAGAAATTGAGTTGTGTGACTCTAGGGCAAGGGCTAGAAGGACAGCCACTGTTGTCCCTCATTTGAGCCCTCCTCCCATGCAGCCAGTGTAACATCATCTTTCCTGTATTGAACCCTCCCCTCACATGGTCAAGTCTGAATTTTCATTGGCCTGGTGAAATCTGCTCTTTCCACCCTGGTGACTGCCTGTGATGCCATCCCACCCAATTGGCACACCACCAGAGGCTTTTTCAGCAACTGGCATGCAGCCAGTGTTGGCTCATGCTGCAGTTTTTCTTGGACAGCTCTCAGGGGTCCACAGGCTCCAAGCAGGCAGCATCTGGCCTCAGTGTGCTCTAAGCATTTTGAGTGGCTCAGGCTCAGCACTGGCACCAAATCTGAATCTCCACTAACCTGGTAAACACCACTTGCCCCAGCCAACTCATTCACTGTCAAAGGCTTTTTTGGTGGCTGGCAGGCAGCCAGTGTTGGCCCATGCTTCAGTCTTTCTTAGACAACTCACAGGGGTCTGTGGGCCCCAGATGGGTGGCAGGTGCCCTTCGGGTGCCTGAGCCTTGCACTGAGTGAATCTGAATCTGAAATAACCAGGTGAACACCACTTGCCTCACCCTGCTGACTCCCTGAGACCCTGCCTTATGCAACTCACATACTGCCCAAGGCTCTTTCAGCAGTTGAGCCTATAGGCAGCCGGCAGGTGGCAACAGGACTCAGGGTCCCCAGGGCCTTTTATTCAGTTGTCCCAGGCCCTGTACTGATGGCAGCTGGCCTTGGTTTGCTGTGTGGCCTCTCTTGTGCACCTCCAGTTTCAGCATGGGCATCAACCAACTGTGGATCACTTTGTAGCCCCTACCAGGTAGCCCCAGGCCAGTCACAGGCAGCAACTGACTGTCGCCTACATGGGATCCTCTCCCAAGAGGCCCTAGAACCAACACACCCAGCAACCAGCTTCAGACTACAACAGAGCACCACCAGATCAGCCCCACAAGCAGCACACTGAAAGGGTAGTCTCGGCAGGCACCAGAGTCCACTGAGACAAATCCTTCTTCATGGGGTCAGCTCCTGCACAGCAGCTAGTATGCTATAGTCATGGCCAATCCTCACAGCCTGTAGCCTGATGGTCAATCACACCCACTGATGTGCCAACAGCAATGAAGAATCAACTACAATAGGAAGGGACACTCCTGGAGCATACAGCTTAGGGGACCAGGGAGACTGTGGCACTGGTACCCACAGAAACCTACGACATAAGGCCACCTTGCCAAGACGGGGAGATGTAGCAGATCTACCTAATGTATAGAAACAAACACAGAGAGGCAGCCAAAATGAGGAAGGAAGAAAAACATGTCACAAATGAAAGAACAAAACAAAGCTCTAGAAAAAGAACTAAATGAAATGGAGGCAAGCAATCTACGAGATACACAGTTCAAAACAATGCTTATAAAGATGCTTAAGGAACTTTGTGAGAACTTCAACAAGACAAGCAAGCACACAAAGGACGTAAAAACCATAAAGAAGAACCAGTCAGAAATAAAGAATACAAGAACTAAAATGAAGAATACATTAGAAGAAATCAACGGATTAGATTAAGCAGAAGATCGAATCAGTGATTTGGAAGACAACATAGCAAAAAATACCCAATCAAAACAGTAAAAAGAAAAAAAAAATTTAATGAGTATACTTTAAGAGACCTCTGGGACAACATCAAGCATAATAACATTCACGTCATAGGGGTACCAAAAGGAGAAGAGAGAGACCAAGACATTGAGAACTTATTTGAAGAAATAATGACAGAAAAGTTCCCTAATCTGGTGAAGGAAATAGACATACAACTCCAGGAAGTACAGAGTCCCAAAAAAGATGAACGCAAAGAGGCCCACACCAAAACACATCATAATTAAAATGCCAAAGGTTATAGACAAAGAGAGAATCTTAAAAGCAGCAAAAGAAAGGCAGTTAGTTATGTACAAGGGAGCTCTCATAATACAGTCAGCTAATTTCTCAATAAAAACTTTCACACAAGAAGGAATTTGCACAAAATATTCAAAGGAATGAAAAGCAAAGACCTACAACTAACACTGTTCTATCCAGCAAGGCTATAGTTTAAAATTACAGGAAAGATAAAGGGTTTCCCAGACAACAAAAAGCTCAAAAATGTTCATCACCACCAAACCAGTATTACAAGAAATGTTAAACGGACTTCTTTAAAAAGAAGAAGATGGGGGGAAAGGGGGTATAACATAAATATGAATAATAAAATGTCAATAATTATGTACCTACCAATAATAATTTCAAATGTAAATGAATTAAATGCTCCAATCAAAAGACATAGTATAGCTGAATGGATATAAAAACAAGACCCATACATATGCTGTCTACAAGAGACACACTTCAGATCCAAAGGCACACACAGACTGAAAGTGAAGGGTTGGAAAAAGATATTTCATACAAATGGAAATGAAAAAAAACTGGGGCACCAATACTTATTTCAGACAAAATAGACTTTTTTGTCTATTTTATCAAAATAAAGGCTATAAGAAGAGACAAGGATGTTTCACAATAATAAATGGATCAATTCAACAAGAGGATACAACCTTTGTAAACACTTTTGCACCCAAAATAAGAGCACCTATTATATAAATACAGAAAGCAAATATTACCCAACACAAAGAAAGAGTTTTACAGTAACACAATCATAGTAGGGGACTTTAAAACCCCATTGACATCAATGGACAGATCTTCCAGACAGAAACTCAACAAGAAAACAGCGGCCTTTAAATGACACATTAAACCAGATGGATTTAATTAATATTTTTAGAGCATCACACCAAAGCAGCAGAATATACATTCTTTTCAAGTGTACATGGACTATTTTCCATGATAGACCACATTTTAGGCCACAAAACAAGTCTCAATAAATTTAAGAAGACTAAAATCATGTTAAGTATCTTCTCCAACCACATGGTATGAAACTAGAAATTAATTACAGAACAACAACTGAAAAACACACAAACACATGGAGGCTAAATGACATGCTACTAAACAATGATTGGTTAACAAGAAGATCAAGGAAGAAATCAAAAGATACCCTGGGACAATTGAAAACAAAAACACAATGACCCAAAATCTAGGGGACACAATGAAAATAGTTCTAAGAGGGAAATTCATAGCAATATAGGACCACCTCAAGAAACAAGAAAAATCTCAAACAATCTAATTTTACTCTTAAAGGAACAAGAAAAAGAAGAACAAACAAAGCCCAAAGTGAGTAGAAGAAAGGAAATAATAAAGACTAGAATGGAAAGAAACAAAATAGAGTCTAAAAAAACAGTACAAAAGATCAATGAAATGAAGACCTGGTTCTTTGAAAAGATGAAAAAAAATTGATAAACCTTTAACCAGACTCATCAAGAAAAAAGAGAGCACAAATAAATAAAATAAAAAATGAAAGAGGAAAGTGACAACTGACACCAACACCACAGAAACACAAAGGATTATGAGAAAATATTATGAACCAACAAATATTATATGCCAACAAATTGGGCAATCTGGCAGAAATGGATAAACTCCTAGAAACACACAATCTTCCAAGACTGAATAAAGAAGACACAGAAAATCTGAACAGACCTATTACTACTAATGAAATTGAATCAGTAATCGAAAAACTCCCCACAAACTAAAGTCCTGGCTTCACAGGTGAATTTTACACAAAATTCAAAGAAAAATTAACACCTATCCATCTCACACTATTCCAAAAACTTCAAGAGAATGGAGAGCTCCCAGGCTCATTTTATGAGGCCATCGTTACCAATTCTAAAGCCAGACAGAGACATTACACAAAAAGAAAATTATAGGCCAATATCCCTGATGAACATAGATGAAAAAATCTTCAACAAAATATTAGCCAACTGAATTCAGCAGTACATTAAAAAGATCATACATCACAGTCAGGTGGGATTTATTCCTGGTATGCAAGGTTGGTTCAATATCCACAAATCAATTAACATGATATACCACATAAACAAAATGAAGGATAAAAATTATATGATGATATCAATAGATGCAGAAAAAGCATTTGACAAAGTTCATCATCAAATTATTAAAAAAAAAAAAAAAACTCTCAGCAAAGTGGGAATAGAAGGAACATATCTCAACATAATAAAGCCCATAAATGACAAACGCACAGATAAAACCATACTCAACAGTGAAAAGCTAAAAACATTGTCCTTAAGATCAGGAACAAGACATGGATGTCCACGTTCACCACTTGCATTCAACACAGTATTGGAAGTCCTGGCTACAGCAATCTTCCAAGAAAATGAACCCTAAATATTCCATCTAAAAAACTATTAGAACTGATAAATGAAATCAGTAAAGTGTGATACAAAATATTCAGAAATGAATTGCATTTTTATACACCAATGACAAAGTATCAGAAAGAAAAATTAAGAAAACAATTTCATTTACAATTGCGTCAAAAAAAAAAAAAAATACATAGGAATAAATTTAACCAAAGAGGTAAGAGACTTGCACTCAGAAAATTATAAGATATTGAAGAATGAAGTTGAAGAAGATACAAATAAATGGAAGCATATACCTTGCTCATGGATAGGAAGAATTAACATAATTAAATGTCCATACTACCCAAAGCAATCTGTAGATTCAATGCAATCCCTATCAAAATACCAATGCCATTTTTCACAGAATTAGAACAAATAATCCTAAAATTTATATGGAACCATAAAAGACCCCGAATAGCCACAGCAATCTTGAGAAAGAAGTACAAAGTTGGAGGGCTCATGTTACCTGATACAAAACTATACAACAATGGGGTGGTAATCAAAACAGCATGATACTGGCATAAAAACAGACATATAGATCAGTGGAACAGAATAAAGAGCCCAGAAATAAACCCACACCTATATGGTCAAGTAATCTATGACAAAAGAGGGAAGAATATACAATGGGGTAAAGGCGGTCTATTCAATAAATGGTGCTGGGAAAACTGGACAGATACATGCAAAAAATAAAACTAGACCATCTTCTTATACCATATACAGAATAAATTCAAAATGGATTAAAGATTTAACTGTAAGACCGCAAATCACAAAACTCTTGGAAGAAAATATTGGCAGTGAACTCTCTGACATTGCTCTTAGTAATATCTTTTCTGAGATAGCTCCGTGGGCAAGGAAACAAAAGAAAAAAATTAAAAATGGGACTACATCAAACTAAGAAGTTTTTGCACAGCAAATGATTTCAAAAACAAACAAAAAACCCAAAAAGGGAACCTACTGAATGGGAGAAGATATATGTATCGCCAATGATATATACAATATGGGGTTAATATTCAAAATTTATAAAGAACTCATGTAACTTAACACCAAAAAAAGTAACAATTCAATTTAAAAATGTGCAGAGGACCTCAAGAGACATGTCTTCCAAGAGGACATACAGATGTCCAATAGACATACAAAAAGATGCTCAATGTCACTAAACCTCAGAAAAAATGCAAATTAAACCCACAATGAGATTATCACCTCATACCTGTCAGGATGGCTATCATCACTAAGTCAACAAACAAGTGTTGGCGATGATGTGGAGAAAAGGGAACCCTCCTGCACTGTTGTTAATTAGGAATCAGCTGGGAGCTCTGCTTCATGTCATCCTTTGTGGGATCTAGCTGATGGAGCAGACTATCTGGAAGGATGCTAGTCACTGTGACAGGGAAATGAGCAAGTTCTGAAAGACCTTACTCCAGCAATTAAATGATCTGGCTCCAAAGCACCGCATCACTTTTCCTTACAGCTGCAGGGCCAGAACTATTCACATGACCTCATTCACACATGGAGACCAGAAAATACAATCCTACCATTTGTTTATAGATGTGCCCGGAAGTGGAGGAGAACTGGGATATTTGCCAAACAGCACTAATGACTATCATAATTAAACTGAGAACCAATCAGTCCAGGTCTTTATTTCCAACAAACATGCATAACCCTGCTGAAATACTGCCCTACTGGGTAGAAGTTCTAACCATAAAAATTCCAAAAGTTCCCCCTTATGCTTCCCTTTGGCTCTCACGTTACTAGTTAGAGCAACCCAGCACTGTTTTTTGCCCTCAGGATGGGCCTAGATAGCAAAATGACTAACCAGTGTCTTCACATTAAATATTCTTTAATAGGGGTTCCAGTCCTCAAGAAAAAGTCAGCAGGCTGTGACCCAGCACGCTGCAAACCTCTGGGACCCTGTGGCCTCATCTCTTGCTGACACCGGTTCAATTTCGTCATGTTAGACTACGACTTACAATTACCCAGGCATACCATCCTGTTTCCGAAGTCCATCCATTCTTTTGCTCCTGTGGTTTCCACTGTGTGGAATGCCCTCTCCTATGACTCTCACCCTTTAAGACACAGCACGGTCTTTCCCTTGTCCACAAAGCTTTCCATGACCACCAGTCAGAGAAAATTTTGCTATGAGGCATTGCATCAGACCCACATACCTCATCACAGGAGTTGGCCCATCAAGTTAAAAAACAACTGACTTACATAGTACTCACCAGGTGCCAAGCACTTTTCTAAGCACTTATCATATATCATTTCATTTAGTCCTCATAATAACCTAATAATAGGTAGTTACTAGCATCATCTCTATTTTACAGATAAGGACACTGAGGCACAGGGGCATCAATTAATCTGTGCCAGGTCCCACTGGTGGTAAGTGGCAGAGATGGGATGTGACTGGTGGGCACCAAGGCATACCCTTAACCACTCTGCTATCCTGCATCTCAACACTGAGAGCAGATAGGCCTGTACCCTTTGAGAGAGCCAAGGGCTCAGCAGCAAAAAAACGGCATCTTTCACCTTCCGTATCTCCAGGGACTGGATCATACGTATTTAGGCAATATTAGCTGCTTAAATCAGGTGAAAGAAATGAGATTCCCCAAACCAACCTCCCTGCTAAATAAAGTCATCTTGACTAGTGACATTTAGGAAGTGGACAGGTAATTACCATATATACCTTTTCCTGGATCCCAGCCCTTCCTCCAGGGCTGCTGGCCAACTTGGAAATGGAGAGGCAGGAAAGGTCCGAATTACAGATCATTAGAAAACAAGCTACTCTAGGCTGGGACAAGCATCTGTGCGATCATTCAGGAAGATTTACAGAATCCTGACTGTTTAGAAATGTAAGAATTTGACTTCTCTATGCAGAAAATAGTACAAATCTTTCCTAAAAGTTTTTCCTTCCTCACATAATTATGTTTTAAATTGTTAATAGCCATAATTATGGAAGATGGCATTGTTGTGCTTGTAATTTTTCCTATCCCTCTTGGTATTTATTGATGATAAATGGCTTTATTAAAAAATAATGATAATTACCTTGTTTGGTTGTATATCAATGTAGTTTCACTTTTTCTTTATTACCACTTACGGAATTTTATGGATTGCTAACATTTAGTTCTTTTATTGGTTTATATTCTCATGATGGCACAAAAAGGGGGGAGGAATTAACAATAATTTTATCCCTTCATTTCCTGACCACCCCCCGCAACCTGCCCCAACTTTGTTAAGAAAGCAATCTAGTACACTATTCACATAGAGGGTTCTAATTTTTACTGCTACGGAATGCTAACAATTAGCTGCATGCCCCAAAATGGTCCTCTATGGGCCAGTGCCTCACCAAACAGCAGAGCGTGAAAGGTCTTCCCCCCACAATACACCTCACAGAATCAGCACCCATAGCTCAAAACAAAGCTCCTTCTGGTGGCAACCTACGATATTAACTACAAGAAAATCATGCAGGCAAATAGCTAGTCTCAGTGTTCGCCAGAAGAAAACCCCATTTGCTTTATTAAATATCCACATGAACCATCACAGCCACCTTCCCCCAAGAAGACATCACAGCTCTTGGATAATTCCCTTCCAAGAGAAACTCCCCTTGGGCCTCTTCTGAGTTTTCACTGGAGACTCTCAGACCTTGAAAGGCTAAGAAGACTACACATCCCTTTGTTTATCAGTGGCCCTCCGCTGGGGTACAGCCCAGCTCATATTCTCTGCAAAACATAAACCAAATCAAATCAGTGACCCACATGTAAGCAGCCGGCAGTGTTTTCCTAAGGAAGTGAAGTCTGTGACCTTAGCATGAAGAACAGGAGCAATATGAGCCCTTGGTACTTGATGTATAAGTCAGACTGTGTCAGGAAGGAGAGGACCGCAAGCAAGAGGGCACCACCTGTGGACTCAGACGCCATCTGCTCAACCTTAGGCCACGTTCTGAACCTCTTTCCACCTCTCTTCCTGCAAAAGTGACTTCGGCAACACCTGTAACTCAGAATTGGTGCAAGGATTTAATGAGTTAAACATCTGGCACATACTTATTTATTGTTTAATATATGCTACTAGCTCTTTTCCTTTCTTCTAGCTTAGTAGTTCTCAACTGAGGCACTTTTTCTCCCTGGGAGACAGTTAGCAATGTCTGGAGAAATTTTTTGTAATCACAACCTGGAGAGGGCCATGCTACTGGCACGTGGTGGGTAGAGGCCAGGGACGCTGCTAAACAGCCTACAGTGCACAGGGGTTATCCAGTCCAAAATGTTAACAGTGCTAAGGTTGAGAAGTCTTGCTCCAGACCAGTGTGAAATAATTCTTTCATCGTGGTTGTCTATTCTCCACATATACTATCTCTGTAAACGAGCCAAGTTTTCCTGAGACCCTACCATGTGCAGAGTTCTATGCCAGGCACATCCTTCACCATCTTGTATATTCGGTTGCCCACTGCCATTTTCCCAAAGCAACGCTCAGCCTCAAATACTGTCCAACCTTATGAGCATCAAGCTTTGGCTTTCCCTTTCTTCCCGATGCTGCTCTCAGTGGCCCTGAAGTCAGACATGCCGTGTGTCAGAGCAAAGACCTGTATTAATCAACAATTCCAAATATAGCAACAACAGTTTGAAAATCAAAGAATGGGCCTTGGGGACATCAATATTTGCATGTTCATAATAAATACTTAACTACACATCTGTGCAATGTTCAATGTAGTTGGGGGAGAAAAAGAACATTTATGTTGATTTTTGTCAATTTCCACCACTCAAGCGTCTTATGTGTTCAAGAAATGTAAAACTGAATAGCTGTAAAGATGATTTTAAATATATTTATAATATGCACTTATGAATGGAGACATGCTAGATTTACTGTGAGGTTTTCCTACCCATCAGCCTATACCGCCCGTTGGGTAGGTGGAATAATTTTCCAATCTGTGCATTAAACATCCACCTCTGTTCTATCTTATGCTTAACTCTATTACTTATATTGACCCCAGCTTTAATGCTCAAGACTCAGTTTCATGTTTTTATTCTTCTTTGTCTATGCTGTACATCTGTACGAGCATTTCTCTCCATGTGCAGAAGCCCTTCGTTTCCATTTATTGTGGGTTTAGGACCTGCCAGGCTCTACTGTAAGTGCTTTGTAGTCACACTCTCATTTCATTGTCACAAATCCCTACAGACGCAGATGGTATCACCTTATTTTTCGGCGGGGGTGAATGAAGTCTTAGATTAAATAATAGGGCCAAAGTCACACAGCTAGAAATAGAATATGTGTTCACACCCTAAGTGTTGGGTTCCAAAATCCATGTTCTTCCCTACTACACCATATTAGGGGAAAACAGGCCTCCATCTGGTGAGGGCTCTTTATAGGAGGTAAGCCATGGGCACAACCTTTGACCCAGCAGACCCACCTCAAAGAATTACAATCCACAAATGCTAGCTCATGTGCAGAAATGTATAGGTGATAAGATATTAACTACTGCATAATTTGAAAAGGGATATACTTACCTCTAAATGGGGTAAGTATATCTATTTATCCATTATATCCAGCTCTGGAATGGGTGAATTCCCTCCAAAGTATGGGGAATGTGGCAAATAGGGCCTTCCTTACCCATTACCCATCCCCCTTTCTTCCTTAATAACAAAATCCTGATTTTATTCTGTGTGGCAATGCACCCAGCTAAAAGACTGTATTCCCAGCCTGCCTTGCAGCCACGGGTAGTTGTGTGCTGGCAAATATTTCATAACCAGCTCACCCTTATACCAACTTTTATGGTTTAAGTTTTCCCACTGTGGCCAACTTCAAGCTACCAAATTGAGGTCCACTAACTCACAAAAACTCCTGAGAATGTTACAATTGGTTTTTGCAACCAAGGATGAGCCAGCTCCAGCACACGCCCAGCTAGGGGTCAGCAATGAGATGTAAACAAATGTGTCCTTCCTTAAAAATGAGACATACACTTGTCTTATTAGGAAGACCACTTCATGGATGGTGTAGATGCCTGACCACTGCACTGTACACCTGAAGCTGAAGCTGAATAATAGTGAATGTCAACTATAAGTTCATATACATATAGTCACGGGATGTGGAGCACAGCATAGGGAATAGAGTCAAGGGAATTGTAACAGCTTATACGCTGTCAGAGGGGTAGTAGATTGGGGGAGAGGGGTTATCACTTTGTGAGGGGTGTAAACGTCTAACTATTACATTGTTTTGCACACCTAAAACTAATTTCAAAACAAGAAGAAAAAAAAGAAAAAAGATGACACAGACAGCAAGCATATGCTTTTTCTTTTCCTCTCCCCCACTTCCCTTTTCTTGCTTGAAATTCAGATGATATGACTGGAACTCCAGCAGCTACTTTGAGCCATAAAGCAACAGAAAATGATGATGGTGCAAAAGGACAGAAGGTACAAAAAGAAAGGAGAAACTTTGGCTCTGTTGACCTCATGAAGCTAATATAAGAGCCTTGGCCCGCCTACCTCTGGGCTCCTCTCATCGGAAATAAAATAAAACTATTTTAAGCCACTGTTGTTCTGGTTTTCTGTTACATGTTACTCAACTAATAGAGATCTTCAGACTTTGTTTTCATATCTCTGTTACTTATATTTTTATAAGGAAACTGTTTTATCCCGATATTATCTTCAAATTCAAAAAAAGGCAAAAAAGAAAAAATTTTGAGAGTCAAGTGTTTGGGCTCTTCAGTGTTTCTAAGTTGCCAATTCTTACAATAGTATCTATGGATCATAGAGAGGGGTTGGGGGCAGGGAAACAAGGGAAATCACAGACCTGGCACACAAATCAACAATGTAGGCATGTCCTGAAAATGAAAGGGATAAACTGGAACCCAACCAAGTTCACAAATTGCCAAAAAGATTTCTGGCCAAATAAGATTCAAAGGCTTCCTGAGATAAGCCTTGGGTGAAACACACAACAGGTGATGGGGAAAGTACAGGATGTACTGCCAGGCTGAGGTCTCCAATCCAGGAAAACTCCCATGAAGCCTGCCCACTGGAGGGGGAGAGCAGCGGGACTCCATCTCCTGGCTCACAGCAGGGCCTCCACAACTAAAGGTACCCCAGGTATTGTAACAAGGAAGGAGAAGATAGAATATTGAACCATCAAGCATGGGATGAAGCAAGAAAATGTGGGAGCCACTCGACTCTCCGGGTCCAAAGGTACTATCAGGGTGGGCTGCAAAGAGCAATGTCGTGGTGAGGAAAACTCTCGGGGAGAGCACAGACAAATCTAATGGGGTCTTCACGGTTACATTCCCCAGAGGGTCACAAAGATGATACTGAGAGTGACACATTGTACAATCAATCATTGTGTGATTCTTCTGCCTTGTCTTACACAAAATAACTGCCAAGCCCATTTAGGATGAATTTTTGGAGACCATGTCAAGTCACTAGGCTCTAATACATCCTGTGTGCCCAAGAGTACCAGGTAGGCTGTGTCCAACGGAACAGGTGCTAAGCATATGCCCCTATTCTTGAAGATACTACAATCTAAAAGAAAATAGAGATGTGCATAGATTAAAAAAAAAAAAAATAGCTAGAAAACCTCCATCTATTCTCAAGCATTGAGGCAGGACTTGTTGCCTAGGAAATTGACAGTCCCCTCCAGAGTACAACTCGAGGTGCTTCACAGGTCACACCAGTAACAAAGTGACTGTATCCAGCAACTGCAGCTGGAGGAAAACAAGAACCAGTTTCCTCCAGCTAGGCTGATCCCTATGACCGGCCCCGACCTTTAGCTAATTATAATGTCATTTACATTGTGGTTACTACAAAGGGACATTACCAAACCTGCTTCCAGGAGCTATAAATACCCATGGTCAGTACTTCCTCCCCAGGACTCTTCACTGAGTTTGCCCGCTCGTTCCTCTCAAGCGTGTACTTTCATTTTCAATAAAGCACTTTTGCTTTCCTGCATCTGTCTCAGGCTTGGAGATAAGAACCCAGGCACTGCTGTTCCAGGTAGAGTCCTCTCTTGGACATACCAGCAACAGATCACCTGTACACTCAAACCTTAATGGTTAAGAATTCATAGAAGAAAAAGCAAAGAGGAATGTAGAAGCCACACAGAATACATGTCAGGAAGATCTGGGCCTTCAGTCAGGCCCTGAAGGATAGATATCATTTGAGCCAGACAAAAATTAGGAAGACTATATGCCATACTGGAAAATGGCAGAGAGTGGGCGCCGAACAAATATATTTCCAATAACAAAAGTAGTAAAGAAAAGGAAAGTGGCGAGGAGCAAAGGATAATGCTGGACATTCATGGGTAACAGCATTGAAGAGGAAAAAGTAGAATTGTTCATTCGTTGATTCATAAATTCAACAAATAGTAAATCCCTGGGCACGCATTCTAGGGTCTCCTACCACACTAAGGGTCCTGGGCCATAGGGGGTCCCTGGAGGCTAAGTAATGGGCTCTTCCTACTCCTTGGAATTGGTGAAAATTCACAGTTTTCATCCTGTCAAAAATGGGAAGATGTCATGAGGAGCAGCAGTCCAGATAATTCTAGGCCTCAGCAGCTGATAACTGCAAAAATAGGTAATCAGGAGTAACGAGGCTGCCACCGGGGCTGAAATATCCCTTCTCCAGCGACTCAGTGACGTTGAGTCCTCTTTGTACCCATCAATGTCTTGATCTCCCCAGTGTCCAGTGTGCCTTGAATATAGCATGTAGCCAGTAAATAGTTACTCATGGGTCCTGCTCCTTGTCTGCAAAGGCCCAAGCAGGTTTAGGGGCAGGGTTGGTCAGTTGTCCCAGGTGTCAGAGAATCAGAACCTAAGGCTAAGTGTATGACAGTGGACCCTGGGAAGTTGTGGCTGACTTTTCACAGTGGTTGATGAAATGAAGGGCAGGGGTCAGAGATGCTTACAGCAAGAAGCATGTAGCAGGTACTGGTTTTAAAACAAAACGCAGCACTGGATTTGAGTGTTTCATATCTAATAAAGAAGGCTAAATATCCATCGTTTTGATAGATGGCTATAAATGAAACATTAGAGGGGCTCTTAAACACCTTGTTTCAGATCTTCATTACATGAAATCAATCTTGAGTAGAATATCACACCCAATATGGCTGGATACCATTAAGGAGCCAGTTAGATAACATAGGCTATGCTTTGTCTAGTAAGGGCAGAATCAGGAAAGAGTCCAAGAGGACAATCTCATCACTTCTGCAGCCCACGAGCATTGCAAGCCAGAGCAAGAGAGAATGTTTTCTAGAAATTCTCAATGTCACCATCATGACCTGAAGGAGATACAGGGTAGTTTCACAGTGTCTTCCAAAAAGCAACACAACAACCATGCTGAGTACTTAACCTAGCATTATCAAAGAGTCAAGACAGGAGAGATAGCAAATCTCTAGACCCACCTGAGAATGGGGAGACTGTTGCTGCCTCCAGACCCCTCTGAGGACTTCCACAGAATCATCGAAGTTGGTGAATATTTATCTGAAATTGTCTTGTAGCAACTTCGCTCAGGAAGCCGAAGGAGACCAAAAGCTCAAAAGGGAATAAATTCAGAAGATGGGAAATGAAAAGAACACAAATCCCCAATACAACCAATCATGTCAGCCAGAAACAAGCCTGAGAAAAAAATGCAAACCTCCAGGAATGGAGAGAACTCAAGTGTCTAAGGAACAGAGGCCTTCTTCTGACAACACCTGCTTATTTGTACAGGTGCACACCACACACGTTACGGAGACCCCTCCAAGCCCATACTATGTGCCCCGTGCCCACTGGCAGAGAGTGACATGGACATCACCCTTATCGGAGACACATGGAGAACCTAGGTAAGCAGACAGTGTTCCTTTAACCTTTGCATTCAATACAGCAATTATTTACCAGAAGACCCTACAAAACCTATTTCCAACAAGTTAGATAACCTATAATATTTTTTTAATTAAGCCAGAAAAGAATCCTCCTCTGTGTGAGTTTTATCCATAAGACCATCTCAATCAGATTTTATTCCTATAGTGAGGACAGGGTGGAGCAAACCAGGGTAGCTGGTCACTCCAACAATACTTCCTGTCCAGCTACAAATATGGATGTTTCTAGAATCATCTTGACTCTAAATTCTTCCAGTAGAGAAGATTCTCCAAAATGAAGCAAGTATTTCACTCCAGTATACCATTACCATGGACTCCTATATCTAAATATATTTCTTCCTTGAGTACTTTTGACCCACTTGAATTTCCACAATATCTACCTTTCTCAACCAATCATTCATTCATAACAATCATGGTTAACATGTCTATACCACATACCCTTTCACATGCTTTATTTTATATGTATTAACTCAGTCATCCTAACAACACTGTGAGATAGGTACTATTACTATCCCATTTTAGAGGTAAGGAAACTGAGACTTAGGAAGGCAATGTGCTATCTAACTTTCAGTCACACAGCTATTAAGTGGAAAACCTAGGAGCTAATCCCGGCAATTTGGCTCTATCAGCCCTGCTTTTAAACCCAACACTGTACTGTATAGGTTTTACTTGTTCATTCCAAAGTTGAACAATATAAACCCAGACAAATAGTCCAAAGAGTAATAGTAAGAAAAAAAACAAAAATCTCTAAGTGTTCTTGACCACATTTGTCCTCCATTCCTTCCACCTCATTCCCCAAACTCCCAGTATTCAGCAATTAGCTATTTCATCCACCCCTTTGAAACATGTTTTAGATATCAAAATGACCATAAGCAATCCCAGCAAGCACAGCAGTGACCAAAAACAAGCTATTAGTTGTTTATTTTGATCATGTAGGTGTGTCCTTGACATTGACTTCTTAGCCAGTTCTAGGTTTGGGGTCTGTTGCCTGACTAGAAGAAAAGGAAGAGATCAACATTTACGGAGCTCTTTCTCAGCAAGTGCCAGGTAATATGTGATGTGTTTTCACCCGCTTTATGCACTTTAATACCAAAAGTGAGCCCACCAAAGGTCTTGTTTGTAAAGACAAAGACAGAGATCCGGAAAGGTTAAGCGTCATGGTCAAGGAGACTCACCTCGGCATGAGGATTTGAGCCCAAACCTGATCTGATGCTAAGGCTATTTCTGCGGCAGCATGCTGGGTAGTAGATACCCTGTCCTTTAAAACCAGAATCCAGTCTTAGCTGTCTTTGTTTTTCTCCTCTGAGCAGCGCGTCTTTACAGATTTACTGGTTGTTAAATGCTACTGACTCTAGCTAATTCCCAAATTAACTAGATTCCTTTCGGAGCTTGTAAAATATGCTACACACTCAACTTCTGAATGTAGCATGCAAGATGATGACCACAGCGAGGAAGGCTGGTGCAACTTTCTTGTCAGAACAATGCACGCCTCAAAGCCTCGTTTCAATTTCTACCTTCTTTTATGAGGACTCCGTGAATGAGGACACACCTAGGATAGCGCATATTAATTTCAACACAGCTAATACCCAAAATGTCCCACCAATTTACTCTTCACTGACAATGTTAAAAGAAAATGATTTATGCAGATCAATCACCTCGCTCGTCGAGTCCTACCCTGACAGCCAGCCTTCATCATCGCTATTTAAAAGGCACCGCTGACAGAAAAGACCGACTCTTTGATTAAGGGCCCTGTCTGGCTAACCTTTTATTTGAAGAATGATTGCCGCTGAGTGACAAATACTTTTCCCTTCATCTCAAGGCAAAGATATTGACATTCAAATTCTTGATGGCTACACTGAGCAGATGCCACTGTTGGCAAGAGGCTTGAGAGCAGCAGCAGGTATGCCGGCTCTGGGGGCACAGGAGAAAGAATAAAACGAAAACACACACACAGGCACTGGGTACAGGTTCTCCAGAAGGGAAAGCTAGGGGTCTCTGGGCCAGATCCTCTTTCCTCAGGAGTTATCAAAGAACATCTGGTTGTCATTTCACCCCAGTCCTCTTCTTAAAAGTGCCCTTGTGTTACCTTGACCTGACTCGGAACTGCACAGGCAGCAAAGACTAAGAATACAAAGGAGGTGGGAGCACGCAGTTTCCTAGCCGAGGAAAAACAGCTTCTCCCTCTCCACCGACCCATGTGATCCCAGCGGATCTCACACGAAAAGTACTAGCTTCCTTTTGGCCTCACAGGACCCTAAGTGACTGAATACAAAGTGGAAGAAGCATCTGAAAAATCTATAAAAATCTATAAAAGAAAAAACAAAACAGTAATATTTATTCTATATGCTAAAGAGAAAGAAGAGAAAAAAGAAATACAAGAAAGAGCAGAGATCAACATAAATAGAGTGACCTTAAGTGACAGAAATTGAGCTTTTAAGCAAAAAATAAAAGGCAATTTTTCTAATCCATTTCTGGGAGATTTCTACCTTGGTATCACATATATGTAATGTAAACATATCATCGCAGCGGGATTATTTTGCTTATTTTCATTTCTTAAATGCAAAACAGTACCTTAAAGGGAAGTGGGGAAATTATGGATTAAGGAAGACTATTTGTGACAAGAGCCCTCACAAAGCTTCCAGATTAATCATTTCCAGGAACAAAATGAAAATACCTCAGCAGGCCATCAGTGACTCCCTTTAAATCTTGCCTAGATGCAAAGTAGGTGTCAAGTACTCACGACGGACAGGGTATCAAAAAACTGTAGCTCTGATCCTCCGACAAATTCCCACAGTGGGAGAGGCAGGGGACAGGCAAGAAACAGATGGAACCTTCTCCCCAGTCACCCCAGGGTCTAACAGGTGACCGAAGCAGCAGAGGAAAGTAATAGGGCATCAGAGAGAGAAAAAGCCTGGTTTTGAATCTAATCTTTGCTGCTTATTAGCTGAGGGATATGAAGCAAGTTACTTTCACCGCCCCCACCCCAAATCCTCTGTTACCCACTCTGTAGATTGTCTACCTTACAGAGTTATTTGTGGATATTAAAAACGCGTATTAAATAAAGCATCTTTTCGTTCCCTAAACCCCCTTTCTCCTTCTTCCTTCTCCTCTCCTCACCTTTGCTCACTTGTTTGTATAAGAGAGCAATCCACAGGAGACATAGGAAAAAACACAAAATTTACCATTACCAGTCTAAGCAAGCTACAATCCTCGTGCAGACACTTACACCCACGCAACTGCACAAGCTTTGGATAAGTTACATGCTGAACCTCCATATCCTCAACTTTATGTGAAAACAGTCATACTGGCCCTATATCCCCACCATGTTACAATGAGAACAAATAAGATAATGTTAAAGCACTTTATAAATTTTAAATCAATATAGAAATGTTTGCCGTCGGTACTGTTGTTCTCCAAAAATGGGATATTTAACCCATTTTTATTGCTGTCCTTATTTATTTCTCCCATCTACATTTCTCATGGTGAATAGTAAACCGATAGCCAGTTAATTAATCAATCATCACATCATCTCCATTCCTTAGAACTATTTGTAGTTGCCTCTGTAGCAGGTCTGGAAGAAGTACCAGGTAGAAGCGACGCCTCTTCCAGAACAAAAGTTTAGTGGATGGAGGTTATTATGAGCCAGGCATAGAGACAAGGAGGTGAATAAAAAAAGGCAAAATGCTGTCAAGTGGAGCAAAGAGATGAAGAAAGAAATGATTTCAATATTGCCGCACCACGTACGTTAAGTACAAAGGATGCTGAAGATGCCAGCGAGGGAGGGTGTGACTACCTGAGGGACTCAGGGAAGGTTTCACCAAGATGGATTAGGTCTGGGTCTTTGAGAGGGAGCAAGGCTTCCCCAGGCAGGAAAGGAAGAGGTCGTTCAGGGAAAAATATGTGTAATGCCAGGTGCAAAGGCTCGGAGGCCCGAGAGAGAGCACATGCTCTGGCAGGGACAAGAGCAAGATCAGGACGTCCTGTAGATTTAAGACTGACTCCTTTAGGCAACGGGGAGTTTGAGCCTGAAATTGCTGTGATGTGGTCCATGGTTTAGGAAACTCACCCTGATAAAAGGCCAGACAAACATTCACGGGGCATCTACTCTGTGCTAGAAACGAGACACCAAGATGAAAGAGACTATCTTGAACTCCCGCTAGGAGGAGACTAGGTAGTCTTACTTGCTTTCAAGCAATATCAGAGTAGCTGACCAAATGGGGGTGATGAGTGCCCCCCACCCCCAGGCACCAGCACCTGTGACTTCCTGTTTGGCCTCGGAACCTGCCCTTCATACCCAATTTGCGGCTGTGGATGCCTGCTTTTCTGCTGGACCCTACTGTTTTGTTTCTATGGACTGAGGGGCAACTATGGATCACCCACTTATGTGCTGTAAGCTCTGTCCCCCGGCTTTCTGCCTTCCCTCCCCACTGCTGGCCTCCTGCTGGCCTGCTTTGGCCTGCAGCAATCCTGCGGACAGCGGCACAGCTCCTGAAACTGTCTCTACCCGTGGGAATGTCTCCATTCCAAGCCTTTGCCCCTTGCTCCTAGTATGCACCCCCAGTGAAAGTGTGGCAAAGGAGATGCTATGTGATCACCAAACCTTGTTTCACTGTCCTCTTCCTGGGCACACAAAAATACAACAATTGACAACCTCCCTTACAGTTAGTTTGAGTTAAATACATCACAGTACAGACCTTCTGTATTAGTTTCCCAGGCTACTGTAATAATTACCACAAACATGGTGACTTAAAACAACAGAATTTCTTTCTCTCACTTTAATGGATAGCAGGAACCAAATATCCAGGTGCCTGCAGGGCCACATTCGCTCCAAAGGCCCTGGCAGGAAGTCCTTCCTGCCTCTTCCAGCTCCTGATGGCTCTCGACATTCCCTGGTTGATGGCTGCATTGCTCCAAACGCTGCCTCTGTCTTCACACAGCCTCCTTCTCTCTGTGTGTCTGTGTCCAAATCTCTCTCTCCTTTCTCTTGTAAAGATACCAGTTTTTGGATTTTAATCTTACTTTTAATCCGGTATGATTTAGGATCCATCTCAAGACCCTTAAGTAATTACATCTACCAAGAGTCCATTTCCAAATATGGTCACCTTCCGAGGTTCTAGGTGGGCATGAATTTGAGGGGTCACTATACACCCTCCATGCAATCCTGGAGGCCTCATGATACCGGTGGTGCAGTCATCAGATGGCAGAGCCACAGACAGCCCTGAGTGACCATTTGAAGCAGAGTTCCCCAACACCAACCCTCACTGGGCAAGTAAATGAGCCTAAAACAAAACTTCGTAGTGTTAAGCCACTGAGATTTCAGGGTTAATTTGTTACAACAGCAGAGCCCAGCCTGGCTTGGCTACTGTTCTCAGCCTCGTGCCCTTGCTCTGCAACCCAAACGCTGTTTATGGATCCAGGGCTAACTAACATGCAGTATTTTCTTTGGGGTTCATTTTTTTTTTTGCTCAGAAGCCCTCCTTTTAGGTTGCTCTTGCTGACTGTCCCAGGAATTTCTCCCAGAGCTTTGCTTGGCCTGAGTGTGACTGTTGGGGAGGTGTCTTGTTTTTCCTGGGTAGTGTCATTAGGCTTTTGCTGATAACATCGGTGTTTTCTCTACTGATCTCATGGGAGACTGTGGTGGCGAGTGTGAGTTAGCTATTGCTCTTGGGGCAGGGGAGAAGGAGAAAGGAGTTGAACGTGGATGTTTTCCAGCTAAATTCATCTCAAAGTGAACCAAGGAAAACAGGAGCTCGTGTCCCCTTCTTACACACGTAGAGAGAGCACCAGATTTTAAAGTCACGCTGACTTGGGTTAAAATTTCCCAGTTCTGCAAACTCAACAGCTATGATACTTTGAAGAGTACTTTTTTTTTTTTTTTTAATCACAGAGCCCTACTTGTCTCACCTTTTTAAAAAAGGGGGTAAACACAATCTTTTCCACAGAGTGGCAGAGAGGACTAAATGATACTAGGTATGTGTCCAGCTGACTGCTCTGATCACAGTAGTTACGGGATATACATGAACTTCCTTTGTTTTATGGCCAGGCCAATTTATTCCCACTTGGATCTTCTTCCCTGCTGGGCCAAGGTGACAGCTAGCTTGGTGTGAAGCCACGATCTTCTGCACTGGTCTCAATGACCCACAAGCATTTTCTCACGTTTCCCTAATGCATCCTTTTAGTGACTACTAGTCTGTCCCTTGGAAATGGCTTACAAGATAGAGGGTAAAATGACTAATGTCTTTAACCAGTTGAGTTTTGCTCTTAGCTACTTTAAAAGGAGAGTTCATTTTGATCCGCCAATTAGGCTGAAAGCTGTCTGAAGGCAGGGACTATGTCTTACCCTATGTCTGTAACCCCCTCATGGCCAGCACAATGCCACTTGATCGTAGGCGCCTAACCCGTACTCACTGACCGGAGAGAAAGGGAGGATTTGGCCTGTAATAACATGGATGCTCACTAATTGGTGGGCAAGTATCCAAGTTAGCTGGCATACTCACAGAGCAGAGGGAAGGTAGCAATCGTTGAAACACTTAAGAAACAGAACAAAAGAGGCAGGAATCATCTACACTCTGGGGATTTGGTGGATCACTCCATAAATAAATCACCTCGTGGACTGTTTATCACCCCTTCCCAGCTGGATCAGCAAAACTGACTCTTAATAGTTGCATGAAGGGGTTATAATAAATTGCATGTTATACATTGCACAGCATGTGTTATATAATGTATGTATGTTATATGTCTATTTATAATACATATTTATAGCATCTGCCTTGTATCAGGCACTGTTTAAGTGTTTTACCTAAATATTCACTCATTTCGTCTTCACAGCTCCACAAGTAGATGCTATTATTATCACCATCTTACAATTAGGAAACAAACCCAGTGAGATTAATTTGCCCAAAATCAGAGAACTAGTAAGGAGACAAGGCCAGGAGCCAGATTCTGGCAGCCTGGCTCCAGAGTCCATGACCTTAGCCATCAGACCAAACTACCTCTCAAGAGAGAGAGGCAAGGAGTAGGGGAAGTGAGCCCCCAGTCAGGATGGTACCCTGAAACAGGGGCTTACAAATGAAACCGATTCTGAAGAGATAGCCCTTTAACAAAAGCAGCTCATTGCAGGAGCAAGAAACTGATCTGGCAGCCACCAATGCACAGGGACAGCCTCTATAGAAGAGAAGAGCTGGTGGCCACCCACCTTAATGGTAACAGAAGCCAGATGGAAGCAATACCCTAAGTGAGTACCTTTAGTCTGAGACAGGACTAACCCAGGGGGAAGGCCCTGAAGAGCAGCCTCGTTTGAGGGCCCAGGAACACACAGCTCTAGCTGATTGAAGGCAAAAGATAGAGAAGGAGCTGGGAGCAGTTTCAGAAAGCCTTGATGGGTCTGCTTTGAGCTTCACATATTTAATGTACAAACTGCTAGAGGCAAGAGACAGCCAGCTTTCCCACCAGCCCGGCAAAGCTCAGCAACTCATATCCTACACTTGTTTACTATTACTCTATAAATCATTTCAGTTTGCTCCAGCTTTGGCCGTCTTCCACCATAAACAGAGTAAACTGGGGCTCCCCACTCGAGGTAGTCGTCTAAGGCTGAAAGGGCAATGGTGTTCTCTTCCAGGCTCTGCAGCCCGCGTGGGCAATGTCCCCTCCTCCCTCCTTAAGCATATCGGAATGAGTGCTATCTGACGGTTGATTCTTTCATCTCCGCAGCTTTGAAAACCTCAAACGTTATATCAGAACTACAACAAAGAGCAGGGACTTCAGCGGTTGACAGCATGGCCATAATTAAAGACAACCATCAATAAGCTGCCATGTTAAACAATGCCACGTTATAGCTGCTCCAAAACCAACTGTTTACCTTTCAGACATGTCTATGGAAAGGTTTAAACAGGTGCAGTTTGAATTGTTTTCATAAAGATATGCAAACAGGAGATAGGAACTTTTCTCTGTATGACAGAGTTTAATGTACAGTATGCTATTCCCTTGCTAATAGTGTACAATTGATTTATTCAAGGAAAATACTCTGGTAAGTGATAAGAATATGAATCCAGAAATATCACTAAAAATATCACAGGGACATTGCCAAAGATAAAATGGGAAACAACCTAAAAATTTCCATTTTAAGTTCCTTCTGGCCCATGGACCTCAGTTTCTCCCTTTATAAAATAAGGAGGTTGCATTTCAAGCTTATGATGACATGCAGAACCCCTTCCCAATACAAGTCCAACAGACAGAACAGGAAAACTCAAGAGTGTTTTTCAGGTGGATCAGAGTCCCACTTACATCCCCCAGAAGATTTCTACAACTTTGAGAACACTGGACCAGATCATCTCTGTGAGTTCTTTCCAGGACTAACATTTTATAATTCTCAAGAAAAAAGGAGTGGGGTCAGAGGCAAAACAAACAAAAATACACTCCATCTTTGGTCCACGATATTTTCCTCACCAAGAGTATTTGACCCAGCAGGGCTATCATTTAAAATCAAAGGACAGACAAAGAGCTTCCCAGACAAGTAAAAGCTAAAGGAGTTTATCACCACTAAGCCAGTATTACAAGGAATGGTAGAGAGACTTCTTTAAGTGGGGAAGATCAAAATTATGAATAATATGAATAAAATGGCAATAGCTACATATCTATCAACAATTACTTTCAATGTAAATTGATTAAATGCTTCACTCAAAAGACATAACAGGGCTGAGTGGATAAGAAAACAAGATCCTTACAAATGCTGCCTACAATAGACTCACTTAAGATAGAAAGACACACACAGACAGAAAGTAAAAGGATGGAAAAAGTCATTTCACAAAAATGGGGGGGGGGGGGAGCTAGAGTAGCAATACTTATACCAGACAAAAGAGGCTTTAAAACAAAGGCTATAAAAAGTGACAAAGAAGAACCCAGCAATCCCACTTCTGGGTACGAAGAAACCCAAAGCACTACTTCGAGGAGACGTGTACATCTATCTATATGTTCATTGCAGCACTGTTTATAATGGCCAAGATGTGGAGGCAGCATGGGTGTCTGTCAATGGAAGAATGGATAATGAGGAGGTGGTTCATATATAGAATGGAATATTGCTCAGGCAGGGAAGGGAATCGGTCTTGCCATCTGCGGTGGCATGGATGGAACTGGAGGGCATTGTGCTGAGTGGGGTGTCAGACAGAGAAAGACAGATACAATGTGACTTCACTTATATATGAAATCTAAAGAACAAAACAAACAAACAAACAGAAACAAACTCATAGATACAGAAAACATTTTGATGGTTGCTAGATAGGAGGGGGTTTGGGGATATGTGTGAAAAAATAGGAAGGGATTAAGAAGTACACATTGGTTGTTAAAAAGTGGTTATGGAGATGTAGGGTATAGCATAAGGAATACAGTCAATAATACTGCAATAACTATATATGGTGTCAGATGGGTACTAGATTTTTTGGGGTGATAGATGGGAAGGGAGTTGAGGGGCAGGGTGAAAAAGGTGAAGGGATTAAAAAGTACAAATTAGTAGTTACAAAATAGTTATGGGAATGTAACGTAAAGTACAGGACATATAGTCAATAATATGGTAATAACTATGTATAGTGCTAGGTGGGTACTAGTCAGGGGGATCACTTCTTAAATTACATAAATGTCGAACCATTCTGCTATACTTCTGAAGTTAATATAAAATTGAATTTCAACTGTAATTGAAAAATTTAAAAAGGGGGGCAAAGGTGAAGAGGAATAAGAGGTCCAAAATTCCAGGCATAAAACAAGTAAGTTATGGGGACGTAATGTACAGCATGAAGAATATAGTCAATAATATTGTGATAGCGTGGTACGGTGTCAGATGGTTGCTGGACTTATAGCATGATGATCACTTCTTTCTTTTTCTTTTTCTTTTTTCTTTCTTTTTTTTTTTTTTTTTTTTTTTTTTTTTTGGTGCAGCCACTATGGGAGGCAATGTAGAGATTCCTCAAAACATTAAAAATAGAATTACCATATGACCCAGCAATCCCTCTCTTGGGTATCTACCAAAAAAATCTGAAAACATTTATCCATAAAAATATATGTGCCCCGATATTTATTGCAGCTTTATTTACAGTGGCCAAGACATGGAAACAACCAAAGTGTCCTTCGATAGATGATTAGATAAAGAAGTTGTGGTACATACACACTTCTTTAGGTACATAAATGTTGAATAACTATGGTGTACCCCTGAAACTAATATAATACCATATGTTCGCTATATTTTTAATAAAAATCTTTAATAAAAATAATCTGGAGAACTCTTGACTGATCTAATCTCCTTGCTAGTCCCCTCCCAGGGGGAGCCCCAAAAAATCTCTGCAGAGAAAGACCACACCACAGAGTGTCTCACTTCTACGAAGGAGGAGGTGATGTCCAGTGATGTCCAGCAAGTTCCAACTGACGAGGACAGAGCCAAATGAAGGTAAATAAAACCACGCTTCCTGCTTAAGGCTGGGCTACGGGCCCTCCCCCACCCTCCCATCTCCATTGACGTCATTCTTAAGAACCCTGTTTCCTTCTAGCCTGGAGAGCTCCATTTTGAAAACAATGACCCTTTATAGAGAGCTTTCATCCAAGCTTAAGTTCTAAAAAAATCAAAGAGGCAGTATGTCTGAGATGGAGAAAGCATCCCTCAAGAATCTGGGGAAACTGCCATGGGTGGTTTGTATTTAGTGGTAATATCTTCTTTAACTTGTCAGATTTTGTTGCTGTTTTCAAAATGAAACCAGATTTTAAAAAAAAAAAAAGTGTTTGAGATAGGTTACTGATCACTGGTTTATTTTCTGAGTTGAGAAACCACACAGTTTTCCAAGCATGGTTACGTTATAGTAATACACTTTGTCATAAATTTACTATATCCTTCTGCTTGTCTATAAAACAGTCTGCTCCTCGTCTTTCTAAACTTGGCCTGGATACAAAACTTTTAACTTGAAATATGTAATAATATGTCATATCTACCAGAAGATACACGACAGCTATTTCTAAGATACATAATATTATTAATTGTTTTTGAATGTAATTAAACTGTTGTGAATCTAAAAAGTATAAAAATGACATTTAGCCATCAACATTTCTTGAAACATTATATACACAAAAGAAGAAATACTAAGCAGTCCAATAGGACTCGGTTTCAAAATTATACCCTTTGAAGCCAAAATGACATTAAGAGAAAAAGAAAAAAAAAAATGTACAAACTTAAAAATAAAATTATAATACTTGATAATATTAAACTTACTTTCTGATAAAAATTAAGTGTGAGCTAAATTATGTTTTATGCTTGTGGAACTGTCAAACAAAGTGCTGTTTCCTTAAACTATTTAAAAGGTTATGACTGGAGCATGTGGAGAGGATCTGCTGATACAGACCATGCTGAGCAAAGGAACAAGCAGATTTACTTTCATTTATTCTAATTCAGTTAGAATTTACTGAGCACCTACTATGAGTTTGCACTCTTCGTATCATGGAAGACAACAAAGAAGAGTTTAAGCCTTAAAGAAGTTAAAACTTATTTTAAAGAATTTTAAATAATGACACAAAACTATCTTTGATTAAACACTCAAATGAAAATTCTGGTAAGTACTGTGTGGGGGTTACAGCACAAAGAAGTCCATTTGAGCCAGGGTGGTTGAGTGGGCTCCATGTAAGAGCTGGAATTTTTGCTGGATCTTGAAGACTGAGTCATATTTAGAAAGAAACAAAGGCCAAAGCATATTTACAGTTGGAGAGGAAGCTTCAATAATGGCCTAAAAGCTGAGAGGAATATAACTCACTGAGGACAGGAAAAACAGTCATCTGACCCCTTCTTCCCAATTGCTTCTCCTGGCCTGTTCATCAGAGTTCCACCTGACTCAGAACTCTGTGGCTTCCAGTGTCCCCCTCTCACCAGCCTGGCTCTCCTGGACCCAGCAAGAAGGACGGATGTCACCGGGCTTATTGTCATGTGAATCAGAAACTTCCTTCCCCTTGCTCCAAGGACTATGCTCATTGTAAGAACAGATCAAATTGGCTCAAACTGGAAGTAGCCACACTCTTCGCCGACTCAAAATATTAAAAACCTTTCTACTGTTGCCTCCCTACACCATCCTGAGGTCAGTGGTTCTCAACCCGGGGCAACTTTGCCCTCTAAGGAATATTTGGCAATATCTGGATACATTTTTTGTTTTGTCACCAAACAAAAAAAAAAAAAGGAGAATGTGTTACTGGTATCTAGTGGGTAGAAGCTACAGATGCTGCTAAACATCTTACAACACACAGGACAGCCCCCACAACAAATAATTTTCCAGCCCAAAATGTCAATAGTGTCAAGGATGAGATGCAGTGAGTATAAACACAGTATTTTCTGAACAAATATATTTTAACAAGACAGAGAACTTTCATTCTTCTTTTCTTTGTCTTAAACTTGACCCAGTCTCATCAACTTCCAGAAGGCTCAGCCTAAATTCCAAGGTGCTTTCCAGGGCAAAAGTGTCTGATCCAAGCATCCCTGATGACTCCCCCACCCTCGGTCCTGCCCCCCCTCCCGAAGAGGAGTACACTGAGGGGACGGGGCACTCTGGCAATTAAATGTGTCCTTCCATTTGGGAAAATGGTCCACTCATAATTAAACTCAACTAGAAATGAGAGGACAGTGATAGCCAATGCATTTTGTACCTTTGTGCCTTTCCAAAGCTAGATACATTTTACATAGTTAAATTTTAATAGGGAGGAAAAACAAAATCCAAATATTTGTTATTTGAGTACTTTCAGCTTTGAGTTTGCATAGGGAAACAAACGTCTTCATAGCTTGAAAAGATTCGTTAATAAACTGACCATTTATAATACTGGTTCCCACTCAAACATTCCTTCCAAGTGGCATCCAACCCTGATGCTTTTATCAGCAGTTTAAGCCGTCTGATGGTCAAATGTTGTATAAACTCCCAAAGCAAATCAGCAGCAGTGAGATGGGAACTTCTGCAAAAGGTGTGGGGTTTCATGAATTCAACTGAATTTATGTGGGAGAAACACTCAAATTACACTCCAAACCACTGATTTCATATCCTTAGACCACTTGAAACAGAAAATGAAGAGAATAATAGGAATTTTATGAAACTGATTTAAATATCAAAGAATTAAGAAAAGCTCTTATAAAACTGTGCAAAAATAAACAACTCTTATAGAAGCAAATATGAAGTAAAAGATTATATATAATATATGTGCCAGAATGTAATTTTGTCAGAAATATTATGGAGGAAAATTAAATCAACAGTTGAATTTTTTTTGTTGTTAAGAATTAGAACATAGTAGCAACTACAACTAAAAAAGTTTTTGATGCAAAATATATACATAACTTTGAGTCTCAACTTTCAAAATTAAATCACAAACTTCCCCCCCCCAACCACCACCACCATATTTACTATTACATTTTGCTTCCCATTTAAGTTGATTCACCTTAGGTGATCCTTTTCCCTTCATACCATGGCCTTCCCCGGAAGATCCTGACTACCAGAAACAAAAGCAGAATCCAAAACAGGCTAAAGCCCTCACCAAACTTGCCTTTCCCACACGTGTGATACTAAATAAATGTGCTCAACAGCGCCCCCCACCTCTGTTTGACAACCACAACTGATTTCCAAAAAGTACCAGATTAGAAGGAATAAAGTCTAAAAGCAGAAACAAAAGTCCCTCTAAAATCCACACCCAAATTCCATTGCTCTTAGAATAAAATTCCAACTCCCAACCAGAACCCACCAGACTGAATAATCCAGCCCCTGCCTGCCTCTTCCTCTTCATCTTAAACCTCTTTAAGCCTGTTCACCCTTGTTAACCAGCCACATGGATCTCTCTGGTCCTCAAACTTGTCAAGCCATTTCACACCTTGTGGCCTTTACACATGCTGTGTCCTCTGTAATGTTGTTGCCCAGTTCTTTCCATTCTGATCCACAAGGCTCAGCATCAATGTTCCCTCTTGAGGTGACTTATCTTAACAGCCTATTTAAAGTACCCTCAATACTCTACATGTACTAAGATGTTGGAAAAATACTTGTTAAATGGATGAATGAATGAATGAATACATGGATGGATGGATGGATGGATGGATGGATGGATGGATGGATGGATGGACAGACGGAGTTCATTTGTGTGGGAAAGTCAGTCAATATCTTCTGTCAATAGGCATTATTCCCTAAGGCCATTTTCCAAGCAATTGTTTCTCTCCCTTGGATCATTTGAGATTGAATCAGTGAATCCAAAGCTAGGCAGGAAAGAGCCTGATTAAGGTCACTGCACCAACCTCTAGGGATGGTTCCCTGTCATCCATTTTCTCATGCTTTGTGTCAAGTCTTGCTTCCAGCCCCTCCAGTGGCAAAGCTTCTCTTACGTCCCCATGGACACATCCACACACTTTTCCCATTGTGAAATTTGTCCTGATTTTCCCAGCCTAAATTCCTCTCTGCTTAACTTCACCCCATTACTCACAGTTATCTCCCTCTGGACTACAGCAAATGACAACTCTGTGCAACTCTCTTTCTCTTGCTGGCCTTCCCCCAACTTCCCAACTCCATACCCAACTCCTTGATGAAATCGTATGGCAAGAGTTTGCACAAATGTTCTGAATTAGAACTCGGTCATCACCAGCCCCATCTCACCCACCCATCTCTCTCTCTCATCCATCACTCACTTACCCCTTCCTCCCTCCGCCAGCCTCCACAAGGCCAATCTGGTTTTATTTTCCCATTACACAATTCTTTCAAAATATAGTCCTATGTTTGAATATAAACAGCAAGTTTCTGAAAGGCTAGAAAAGAAGTTGTTAGTGATGGTGGCCTCTGGGGAAGGGAGGGTTGTGGGGGAGAACACTTATTTTTTGATGATAGTTTTTTATGCTATTTGCATTTTTAACACTGTGCATATATACAATGATTTTTAATTTGTGATAAAATACACATAACATAAAATGTACCATCTTAAACACTTTCAAGTGCACAGTTCAGTGGCATTAAGTACATTCACTTTGTTGTGCACCCACCACCACCATAGATGTGACTTTTTCCACTGAAATGTTTTTAATTAAATGTTTAAAAGTACAGTTTTTGCTCAGGTAGCTATACAAGACGAAGGATAGGACAGGAACCATAATGCTATGCCTGGCATGAGCAATTGACAATGATCAGTGTCACTTAACCATTTTTGATATATTAAAAACTTTAAAATATAGGGTGACCAATACTCTGTAAAAATTAAAATAAAGGGAAAAGGAAGGAAATAAAAAAAACTATTTCAATAGGGCTTTACATACACACACACACACACACACACACACACACACACACACACACTTACAATAATGATGACCAAACAAGGATGTGCATTTTCAGTCAAATACAGAGAACACACATCTTAACAAACCAGAATTATGGCTATAACAGCAGTTTGTGAAAAAAATGACTAGCTTTATTACTACAAAAGTAGTTTGAATAGGAGTCTTCCAGCTGTTAAATCGGATCACAGAACACTGCCAATTTTCTCTGCCACGTAGACTTTTTGTGCAGTGGGAAACTTATTGCAATTAAGGGATTTTCTCACTCCTTAATAATTCTCAGATTTGAAAGGTTTTTCTTGTAAGTAACAATCCATGTAGTAGTATCATACTCAACTCTTTTCATATAATTTTATAACTTGCTAGAAGTGGCAGAGACTGCCACATACGAGGATGGTGATTTTGTGTGTCTCTAGTAGCTGTACTCAAAGTGAAATTTCCCCAGTCTGACAGCATGAAGGCTGAAGAGAACCTCTGATTGCAATTTCTGCCATCGAAACTCCCTCAAATCCCACATGTTTCATAGGACATGCACACTTTGCCCATCCATGATGGGTTCCAGCTTCCATTAAATCTGCCTTCTTTTTGGAGTAAGTGTTCTTTCAACACTGATCTCTCACTTCTGAATTGCAGGCCATGGCTGATTCAAGAAAGGCTAGACGTTTGAAAAAGAGGATGTCTAGGAGACCAGTTACATTTAGTAATTAAAAAAAAAAAGTCACCAAAAAACATTTTTAGTTTGCAGCTTACAATGAACCTTACATATTTGTTCCAAATCTGTCTATCTCCCTCTCTCCTACCCCCCACCACACACACACACAATCACATTGTACTATAACACAGTAGCTTTTATACTAAAGACCCCCAAAGAACCACCTGGTATCAAGGTCCAGTGCTCTGACATAACAGTGCTCTTTTCTAGGTTGAGGTTAATTTAATGTAACAGATGCGGGACTAAAGGCCCCAAATAAGAGAATAGGAACCAAACTTTGAGTACTATCTATGTGTCTAGCTTTAGCTCAACACTTTGAAAATAGTATATGGAACAGACATGAAAGATAATAGCATGATATAAGGCATAAAATACTGGACTATGATTTGGGATATTTACATTCAATGTCTACTAGTTGAATGCTTTTCCTTGAGTAAGTTACAGCCTGATAGTTCCCTTACCTATAAAACGGGGTAATTATTATCCATCCAATGTACAAGTTTCTCCAGGGGATAAAATAAAGACAATGCACAGTGGGGAAATTCCTAAAAATATTTATACAATAATTTGCTCCTTTTCTGTCTTTTCGAGGTCCCACCTATAAAATATATCGATGGGGGGGAAACGGGCTGCCCAATACTGATGCCAATCCAGCTTCTGGGGAGTGCTAAGATGCCAGCACCAGGGCCATTAGATGCTGTATTAGATTCCTACTGCTGCCATAACAAACTACGTGGTGACTTAAAACAACAGAAATTTATTCTCCCACAGCTCTGGAGGCCAAATGTCTGCAACCAGTATTACTGGGTCAAAACTGAGGTGCCAGCTGGGCCACACTACCTCCAGAGGCTCTAGGGAAAAATCTGTTCCTTGCTCTTTCTAGCTCCTGATACCCACAGGCACTCTTTGGCTTGTGGCCACATCACTCCAATCTCTAAGACCAGCATCTTCACATCACCTTCTGCGTGTGTGGACCATGTCTCCCTCTGCCTGTCTCATAAGGATACATGTGATTACATTTAGAACCCACCCAAAGAATCCAGGATAATCTGCCCATTTCCAGGACCTACGCTTAATTACATCTGCAAAGACTTTGCCATACAAGGTAACATTTGCAAATTCCAGGGATAAGGACCTGCCATCTTTTGGGACCATTTTAAAGTCTACCATATGTATCAAAGACACAAAGTACAAAGTACAAATAGAGCAGGAAAAAAAGCTAATCTAACTTTTTTTTTTTTTTCAAATTACCCTGTGAAATAGAAATCATATTAAGCTTTTGGCCTAATTTACACTGGGGTATGAATGAATGACATCCATCTTCCTGGGTACACTAAGGCAGAGTCATTAAATGGAAATGATTTGGTTTAAGAAAAAAGCAGAAAGGTGAGCCTCCCAGAGCACCCTAGCAGGTGCATGAGGGCCACAAACAAGGCAGTGTGAAAGCACTGGACTCCTAGCGAGGAGCTTGAAAGGAAGAAGCAGAAAGCTTCCCTCTCGTTTCCCACCTGAGCCAAGAGCCGTCCCTATGTACAGACCCACAGGGAAACGAGAAACCCTGCTACCAAACGTCATTCTGCCAGTTCATTCTTCACTCCCCAACAAATGCTTACTGAGCGCATAGTATGTACTGGGCACTGCCCACAGCACTGGGGACAGAGCCATAAACCATACAGATAAAAATGCTTCCCCTCGTGAGGCCCACGACATAGTGAGAGTTAAGTCAATTCAATGTAGCAACTGTCTATAGAGGACCTACTGTGTGTCAGACACATTGATGTACATGACATCTATTCCTGCACTGAACTCCCTTTGCAAAGGTAAGCTTGTGATATACCCAAGAAAACGGCCTGTAAGCTGTGAGGTGGACACTCAACGCTCCAAACAATATATCCTGCTGGAGGTCAGTGCAGAAGCCTGGAGCACTCAGACAAACCCCATCCTTGCAGGTGGGGGAGGGACACTTTTTAGGATCTGGTGTAGGACCTGGAGCCACCATTCTCTACTCCCTTCTCACCTTGTCAAGTTCACATAACGGATTCTGAGAGCTCTTCCTGTCTATCTGATTACATACTCCATGCTTCCCACAGGAGGGTTGCATGATTAAGTGGCATTCAATCTTCTCTGCTGGGTGATGTCAGGCTCAGCGGCACCACCACACAGAGTGGGCACCCCAGCAGCTGAAGGGGAAGCAATCCCGAGCAAGTGAAGAATGGGGATGCAGGGGCGGAAGAGGAGAGGGGAAGGCGGCTCCTTTTCATTCTGCATGTGAGCTTCTCTGGGTCCCATAAATTCCTCTGCCCTGTATATTTCACTCAGCTGTCTAAATGAGGTTTGCTCATATAGCCACCACTGTGCACAATCGATCATGCCCTTCTGCACAGAATGTTAATTGCGTGCCTCTCCAAAAAAAAAAAAAAAAAAAAAGTGGAGCATACTGCAGAGGCCTGAGAAAAAAACTCAAAACCATTTTTGTAGAATTTACAATACTTTTAAAATTGCCATGTGAAGTAAATAGTAACAAACCCAGGCATGATCCAGCTACAATCCAGGTGCCTTTTTCAAGGCCGGGGAGAGAAATATTAAGAAACCTCTTTGCACTTCCACCAACTGTTCCACATAACACTTCCAGAGTCAGCTGCTGGGCTGCCCAGATAAAACAGCTCTGAGCTCCCAATAACTAGTGTCTTCAGTAAACTCCCCAGAAAACAGCCCGGTCAAATCAACCTGGGCTGCAAATCTCCACTTGTATCTGGCAGGGGATGACTCATCTCAAACGTAGGAATGGAAAAGAAAAACAACTAACAAAACGTCTTCTCCTCCATTTCCTTATACGCAAAAGTGGTAAACACATGGGGCTTGCCATTACCAAAGTAAAATTAAGCTGTTGAGTGACAGCTGAAAAGTCTTTATCAAGTCACCATCTAAATGACTGGGACCCAACAGTCATGTCTGTTTCAGGGAATTTCATATTTTTTATTCTACAGAGGTCATATTATTAAATCACAGATCATGAGATCGTGTACTTACACACACACACACACACACACACACACGCCTCTTTGCAGGGGAGGCAAAGAGCTGACTCCACAGCCAGAGGCTTCAAGGATCCCATTGTTTCCTAAAGGACTGGATGGACACCCTGACAGCCACACTAACTTCCAGCACCAATTTGGGGAACATGTGAAAAATACAGTATGCTGCTTTGCTGGTATGTGGTCCGAGATGACTCATAAATCTTCCTTTATCTCCTTCGTGGTGTTAGCAGAAAAGGATGAGTTGCTTTTTTCCATCTCATTCTCCCGTCTATCTGTCTGTTAGCCGTGCCCTTGAGCAAAGATTACTGATGCCCTGCCTTTGATATATGACACATCACCCACAGCAGCTTTTCATCAAGTGAATTAACCTGGAAAAATGCAAACCCACCTGCCAGTTGCTTCCAAACTTTGCACAATTCCTTTGTGTACTTCCTCTCTAACATGCATCAGCCAGGAAGAGAGCCAGGGCAAGCTAAAGAAATATAGAAAATTAAGAGAATCTAAACAAGGTGCTCTGTGAAATAACTCACTTGCTGCAATAGGCTGCTTTTGCATACTTGCAGAGGGGGTTTAAATGAGAAAACCCAGGTAAGCCACAGTTTAGAATGTTTTGCACCTGACTTGGAAAATGCCATTTTCCCCAGTCATTTACTCTGTGTGGCTGGAATAATAACAGCCTTGGCAGCCACTGATGACATCGTTACAGAAACTATATGGTGATTTCCAATCAATAATCTAGACAGGCCGAGGAGGAGCCTGGAGCAGGAAAGAGCAGGCAGACAGGAGAGAGAAAGAGAGAGAGAGAGGTGCTAAGACAGGAAAGAGAGAAAACTGGAGACGGGAAAGCAAGCATGAAATCAGTCTGCATTCTTCTGCCAGCCCTTCCCACAACTGGGGCTCTATGCAACCAGATTTATTGACAATCAGTTCCTGAAGCCTCCTAATTATCACGAAAGAGTAAATGAAGACAGCACAACTGACACCTTGAAGGAACTCTGGGTCTGTATGTTCAAACAGAAGGTACTTCGGAGAACATCAGTTGGCACCCCTGCGTTGTTCAGCTAGAGAGCTGAGGTTCAGAGATAGCCCTGACCTAGCCAAGGTCATGCAGCTAAGCAAGATGAGAACAGGGTTGGAAACCAAGCTTCCCAACTCCAGGCCTCTATCCATTACAAGACACTACCTCCCAACTGAGCCCACACAGACCATCACCCCAGCCCCACAAAAAACAAAAACATTTCTACTGACTTGAACTTGGATAGAACTTGTTGCATGGGGGAATGAGAAAGCTTTCTGATCTAGAACAAAGCTGGACTCTGTGTCTCTTTTTACCCAAGGAGTAAACATTTCCCTCGCTCTCATCCTTGATTCTGATGATAAAGCAGTTATTCTTTTCAAGGTGACACGCACTGTGTGTGACTATCTGAAGGCTTGCGATGAGCGAGATATTCCTGTGAGACATTCTTAAAATAAAAAAACAAAACTAAACTAAAACCCAAAGAACCCAAACTATCAATCATAATTTCTTGCCCATACTCTAATTTTAAGGGAAAGTTACAAAAACTGGGTTTAAGTGCATTATTAAAAATCTGTCTTCGGGTATTCCTGGGCTCAATATACAGGCAGTCCATTCTCCTACACCTACATATAATTTCTGGCCAACACAAACAGATTTTCTGAAATGGCTCTAAAATCTTTCATTGTCAGGGAAAGATTAAATTTTATTATCCACTATACTTCCTAAGGAAACAAAGGACATTACTGGATTTTAGAAAGACTTTTCACAAATAAAACTTGAAATGAAAGTGGTGTCTTGTAGGCATCGGTTAGTCAGAAAATTAAATTATCCAAGACACACCATTCCCTAAGCATTCTGGAGAAATTTGAAAATAGAAAAACAAAATGTATGCACACCCATTGACTGATTAAAATAAAATAGACCTCGATTCCCTTAGGGAGTCAATTTCTTTCCCGGTAGGAAGAAATGAAGTTTCCCTTCCTTCTGGTCAAACTAACATTTGCCAATAAATTCTGCCTCTCTGGCAAAGACAGTGGTAGAAAGTAGGTGAACAGATTATATTAGAGTTTCTGAGGAAATCTGATTGTAGTTGAGATCGTATATAGTTATCAACAAAACAGTAATAATGAATACCATTTATTGAGGGTTTACTATGTGCTAGGTATTCTAAGAAACTTATCTGAGTTGTATCATTCCGCATGTTCAATAATCTTATAAGGCAGGTACTCTTATTAACTCCATTTTACAGATTAGAAAACTGTGGCTCAGCGAAGTTAAGTTCTTTGTCCAAACACTGCATCTGGTAAGTGGGGGAGCCAGGATTCAGACCCAGGTGACCCGTCTCCAAAGGACATAATATTTACAAGGTGAATGTCAGCTATGTTTCTGTGTCAACACCCTGGTCAAGTGCCTGGGCACTGCACATCTTCATTTATAGGAAAAATAAAACACGGTTCTGAACCCACCCAGGGTCAGTCAGACAATAACAATGCCTAAGCCCCAGCTATTGCTATGCCCTAGTCACCTACTGCTCTTCAAGAGACAAAACCTTGACCTTCTGAAAAGGTATGCCAAAACTTCAGGGAATTTATTTCTATCTTTTTTAGGCTACATTCGCCTAATACACCTTCTCTGATATTCCTCCATTATTTTATTGTGACAAAATATACATACCATAAAATGTAGTATTGTCACCATTTTTTAAATGTACAGTTTGGTGGTATCAAATACATTCACATTGTTATGCAACCATCACCATTACCCATTTTCTGAACTGTAATCATCCCAAACAGAAACTCTGTCCCCATTAAACAATAACTCGCCATTCCCCCTCCCCGCAACCCATGCTAGCTGCCATTCCACCTTCTGTTTCTGTGAATTTGACTTCCTAGGCACCTCATATAAATAGAGTCAAACATTTGTCCTTTTATTTCTTCCACTTTGTATAATGTGCTCAAGGTTTATCTATGTTGTAATTAGTACCAAAATTTCATTCCTTTTTAAGACTAAATAATATTCTATTGTAAGAACATACCATATTTTGTTTATCCATTTATCTGTCAATGGACATTTGGGTTGTTTCTACCTTTTGGCTGTTGTGACTAATGTTGCTATGTACATGGGTGTATAAGTGTCTGTTCTTGTCCCTGCTTTCAATTCTTTAGAGTATATTCTTAGAAGTGGAATTGCTACATTCCACTAACTTTTTGAGGAACGCTCCTTCAATTGCTAACAACTGTTTGAACATTTCTAAATAGAGGTGAGTTCCATGCGACAAGAGTCCTATCCTTAGGTGCCATTGGATCCCAGGGCCCAGAATAATAAAATTTCTCACTGAATTCTCAATGGATATTTTTATAAATCCATGAATGACTCAAGTCAAATTCTAGTTATCTGGGATGAGGGGCAGGATAGCACATACGTACGGAATCCCTCCTACCCACGGAGCTCATACTATGACTCAAGTCTACACAACTTTCCCACTGCCTGATTTTTCTCTATCACTTACCCAAGCACAGGTACGCCTTGATGCCAAAGATTATCAAAGCAATCTAAAGACAAACATCCAAAGGGTTGAAAAAATTTAGTAAACCATCAGCTATTTCACTGATGATTCTGAGGTCTTTATCCACCACCCTCATCCTTCTAAATCCACCCCATCAGTAGTGAGGAGTGAGAAAATCAGAAAAGATTCCTTTAAACTTTGCCCTTGCTGAGCTTTCTATTATAAAATATGGGGACAGGGGCAGGAGAGGGGAGTGGTGGTGACAGAAGGCTCTGCTTCTACCACTATTCGAATATCAATACCTCTTTTAGTTCATTAATTCATCAAGGGGGTATTTTTCAACACATTAAATTCAATTTCAAAAAAAGAATGAGCTGACACAGTCAAATACACATGACCAAAATCCATAGTGGGCTTCCCCGGCTGCCCTTTCTAGCCACTCTCAATCCCATCTTGGGAGTCCAGGCAGCCATTACTCGGCTAATTGGCAGGACTGACTCAGGGAGGGGAAACTCCAGCCCCTCATCTGAGCTTTTCATTACTTAAGTGCATTCTGACTTGAACTATATTAATGGGCCTCCAAATTTTAACTATTGATGGCTTTCAATAGGAATTTGCATTTCTGTGCTCCTGGGGCCCACAAATCACTAAATTCTCACCTGTGGTGAAGACAGCCACAAGGGGGGAATTGGTTTCGAAGACAGAACGCAATGACAATCTACACACTGCACCTTCCTATGAGCAAATACACTTAATTGTCTTTTCACCCTTTTTCTATATTAAATGTTCAGCTCTTTACTACATCTTTTAATGAAAGTAGTGACTGAAAAATATAAACATGGATACATAATTCCCAATGAATTGGTCTAAGTACAACTTGTAAAAACTGGATTAATGGTACAAAGCATGTACTTTATAAAAATAGCCTGTAGAAAAAAGCATTAAGCAATTACAACTCCAGCTCTGAAGGCTCCAATATTATAGGGTAATATTTCCTTAATGTTAGACTTCATTAACCCTAAGATAATCTCTCATAAATTTTGCTGATTTTTAAAGAGAAAAAAAATAAATTATGTTTATTAAACTACTGAATATGTTTATGAAAACAAGACATAATCTAGTGCCATAAACTTCTTGTCTTTATCTGAATGATCAAGGAACTCATAAATAAAATATCACATAACAAAGTGAGTGTTAAAATTCATTACTGTAATAGCTATGTTCATGATCTATTTCATTAACACTCCTTCTCTCCTTGGATAAATGGGCTTCTTAGCCTACGAGAGGAAAGCCATTTACAAGACAAAATACTAAGCTGCTTTTTCTCATTTTCCCTTATCTCTTCCATTCCTAACTTTCTAAATTAATTCTTCCCTTAAATCTTATTGTTCCTTCCAGTGTAACTCACAGCACATTAGAGAGAATAGAGAGAAATAGAAGCAAAGAAATGGGTCTATAGAGTATAAGTTAATTAGGGATCTAAGTGACTGGTGATGAGATTTGATGACACGGAGCCCCAAAGTGAATTTAGAAGCTTATCTTCTTAAAATATTTGAGAATAAAACACAAATAATAGAACTGCAAGAAATATTCACTATATCAAGCAATCTACACGAGCTTAATAATAAACTCCATCTCTTGTTTTACTATATATTGCAGCACCACTGGCTGTTTCCCACATACAGAATTTGCTAACCTTTATCTTCAGTGATTTTGCAGGTAATTTATTTTTATAGATGTGTATATATACAAATACTCAGAGAGAAAGGTGAGTGCTTTCCTGTGAGTTACCAAAAATAGATAGATGTGTATATACAGGATTCTAAACCCAACTCAAACCACCAAGTGGACTTCCTAGCTAAGGAAAATAACAGAGAAACAGTGATTCGACGTCCTGCCTTGGCAGTTTGTTTAATCTTAAGTCAGCAGAGTCCTAGGACGCAGCATCCTCTACCCAGATAATAATCAGAGGATGCTGCTTGTGATAATGGCAGAAATTAAAACAAAATTTTATAACTGCTGAGCTGAAAGAAGGGAAAAATCCCCACACGAATATTAAACAGTGTACATCAAAAAGAACTTGTTTTCATTCCAAATTACATACCAATTCATCTGGCATTGAGTGTAAAGACCACATTCACATCACTATACATGTATGTCAATAATAAAAGTAATAATTAAACTCAACAAGCATTTATGCAGCACTGGCCCCTGTGAGGCATGTGGAACAGATAAAGATGCCCACAATGCCCTCAAGAAGCTTCCATTCTGTGGCCACAGTCTGGAAGTTGACTCATCACCATATAAGACAGACAGTGGCCAAGGCTGTACCAGATTGATAACACAAGTAAGGAAGTGAGCAACGCTAACAAAGCGCCAACCAGGGTTTTATGACATGGAGCTGGGCCTTCAAGAACAAACAAGATTTTGATTGTCTGAAAAGATCCCAGGTGGAGGAAATTCCATGGGAAAGGCTCGTCACAACAGGCAGAAGACTGGACATGAAAACATAGTTTCTGACTCCACAAGTACCAGGAGGGTCCCTGAGTCACCCAATGGAGCAGTTTCCCTCCATCCAAATGTTAGTTTGGTTACAGCAGTTAGCCTACTCTGACTAATACATGACACAACTCTGCCTCTGAATCACCCTCTAGCCTCACCCCCTAAATGACTGAGAAAGTAGTTTCAGAATCATTGCCAAGAATGTGGCAGCTTAGCAAACTGATGAATAGTCTAAAATCAGTTGAACCAGAGTTGGAATCCAGGTCCTCCAATTTACTAGCTGTGTGACTTTGCGCAAGTTATTAAATATTTCTGCGCCTTTGAATCCTAGATACAATGCCTACCCTATAAAACTGCTGTGAGAGTTAAGGAAAAGCATATGTATGTATGTATGTATGTATGTATGTATGTATGTATGTATATATATATATATATATATATATATATATATATATATATATCATGTTTCACTGAAAATAAGACCTAGCCGGACAATCAGTTCTAATGTGTCTTTTGGAGCAAAACTTAATTATATAAGACCCGGTCTTATATTATAGTAAAATAAGACCGGGTCTTATATTAATTTTTGCTCCAAAAGACACATTAATGCTGATTGTCCGGCTAGGTCTTATTTTCAGGGAAACACAGTATATACATATATATTTACATATTATATATATATTATGTATGTGTGTAAAGGTCTTAGAACAGTGAAGGGCACATGGAAAGCATCACTACTACTAATAATAATAATAATAATAATATCCTCATTGTTATCAACTCTTTCACAAAATGAACACCTATATCAGTTAGAATTGTGTTCAGCTGCATAAAAGAAAAACAAAAAATATGAAAATAGCAATGGCTTAAACTAGAAGTTGATTTCTCTGGTACCTAAAAGAATCCCAGAGGTAGTCAATGCAGGGCTGGCACAGGGACACAGGTTCCTGCCAACACGATGCTCTGCCGTCCTTACTTAGCATGTGGGCCTAGTCTTCAGAGTTCCAGCCATCGCATGAAGCTCCACACAGCAGGATAGGAGGAAGTAAAAAAGAAACACCCTCTCTTTTAAGAAGACTTTCTGCAAGTCCCATATAATGCTTCCATTTAGCAACATAGCCACATCCAGTTCCTAGCTGCAAGGGAGGAGGGGGGTGGAAATAGGCACAGTTAGAAACCAAGAATTTTACAGGTAAAAGGTTGAAGAGAAAGGATGTGGGAAGCAACCAGAAATCTCTGCCCCAACACAAGAATTAGTAAAAGAAAGCAAGCTACACTCCCCACCCAAAACTCTGGTAAAGTTTAAAGAAAAAAATTCCTTTGAAAAGCAAACACCCAGTACATACCACTGCAATTTCTACTCTGGCCTCTCTACAATCCATTCTCCACACACCAGCCAAGTGATATGGTAAAAATGTAAGCCATGCTCCACTTAAAACCCTCCAAAGTCTTCCCAGAGCAAGTTGAGCTAAGGAATGTGGCTATTATTTGTAGCACAAGGTCCCACCTGGTCTGGCGCTATGCGCCTCTCTCAACCCCACTGCAGCCATGGCTCTCAGCTCCCCCCAGCGAAGCCTGGCTGGCTTTTGCTGCTGCTGTGGTCACACCACGAACACCCCAGCTCACACCTCCCTAGAACCTTTGCACCGTCTGTTTTCTATCCCTGACCTTCCTTTGATCGGTTCCTTCTTGTCACTCAAATTTCAGCCTTAAACACCATCTTCTCAGAGCCTTTCCTGACCCCACCCTCATCCTACCCTACATGTCCACCTTATTCACTGTTCAAAACACTCCCCCAACCCACCCACTGTAACTTCTGATTCTCATCTAAGCAGACATTCACTGAACATGTAGTTACTGCACACCTGCTACGTGCAGGGCACGATGACATGGTGATAAGATACTGCCCCAAACCGAAGCCCATTTTTACTAGGCAAGCTCACCGGACCAACATGGACACTTCTGTTTCAGAGCTGTTCCTTTAATAGGCTTTTATTTTCTGAGACTCTGAGCACCATAAAATGATGTTCAAGGAATCTAGTAAAGTGACATATTGAATCTGTGTTAACAGTAGATGAAGGGAGGGAGTACGGGTTGTTTTTTATGGCATCCTAAGAACTCCAAAGTGCATAACAGCCAGAGGTTTAAAAACAATGTCCATGAGTTCAGGAACATATACATGCCCTGGACACAATCCACTATATTTTTTTATCCTTAAAGGATAAGTTCCCAAAGATGTTCTCTGCAGGAAACCCAAGATGTGTAACTGCAGGAAAAATTGCCCAGCAACCGTCTATGGCTCTCACAGACTCTGGGTGGATGTGATGATATAGCCAGAACATGCAGAAGATACAGAGAAGTGGTGGTGAGAGAGAAACACAAAGAGAGAGGATGTAGTGGAGAAAAAAAGTACATTCTGGCTGGAGGAGGAGAAACAGGAAGAAAGGGAGAAAAAAGGAAAACAAATCAAAGAAAGAGCAGTTATTAAAAATGCTGAGTTGAAAATGTTTCAGATGGCCTCTGACATCTAATAAGTCATCTGTCTTTCTCAATACAGAAAAGTCATTACTTACTAGTGAACTAATACCAGCAACTGTGACAAGTAAAAACAACAGAGCCCATAAAAATATAAAAGTTCACCCCTTGCAGTTAGGCGAAAAAAAGACTGTATTCAATTTTTCAGATGAAAAACATTTGAACTGACTGAATTTATTGTAATGCAACTTGTATTATATGTTGGGAAAATGAAAAGGAAAAACTAGCCACTGCTCAGGCTCTCTTCAACTTTTCCTAGGGAGAAAAAAAAAAAAAATCCAATACGTTTTTTTTGAGAGCATGAACTCTTCATAGAAACCAGTCATAAATATCAACATGGCATCCTGACTACAGGCCATCAATTCTTATAACAGAAGCATGAATTAATAGCACTATCCACCCTGCCCACAAGGACCCCTATATAACCAACTCCTCAGCGGGTATAACCTAGACCTAAAGTGCAGCGTGAGGAATGCAGGTCAGATAAAGGAAGAACTTGAGAGCCTCTCACTAACCAGAGGCCCGGGAGGATTTTTCTTTCCTAGAAGAGGTTGAAAGCAGCAGTGTGCATAAGCAGACCCGGCAAAATGATAGCACAAAGATGTCATCAAGACCAAAAGGAGCGTTGCTTTCCCACAGCAATAAATTTCATCACCATTCCGAATCTCATCTCTGACGCCTCTCTTTCCGTCATTCAGCTACAGTCAATCCACCAACAAGCACTGATGTTATATTAAAAATCCAGCCTGAAATCTCTGCACGTCCTTATATCTTTACTGCCCACTCCCCAATTGACACCAGCACACCTATCTAAGAGGCTACCACAATGACCTTCTAACTGGACTGCCAGCATCTATTCTTGCCTGCCAAATTTCCAACCAGCAGCCAAAACACAGATCAGATTCTATCATCCCACTGCTTAAAACTTGTCGTTGACTTCACTGGTTTCCCATCTCACTTAGAACCAAATCTATACTCCTTACTAGGCTCAACCATCTCCACAAAGGTCCCTGGCCTCGCTCTCCTCTATCAGCATTCTGGTCCTTATATTCCTGACCAGCCCCACCACTCTGCTTTCTCACCCTTGAACTTGCCTGGGGGTCTTTACATGTGCTGTTCCTTCTGGCTGGACACACCTCCCCTGAGCTTCTCACAGCTGTCTCCTCACCAGTCAGCTCTCTGCTCAAGAGTTGCCTTTCTGAAGAGGCCTTTCCTGACCACTGTATCCAAATCAGTCCTCTTCCTCCCAAGTCACTCTCTATCCCACCACCCTGTTTTATTATGACCACAGGAAACTGTCTCATTGAAAACTTTTTTTATTTACCATCTGTTTCCCCCAACTAGAATGTAAGCTCCCAAAGTGTAATGTCTCCATTGGCCACGTCCACTGGTGTATTGTCAGCACTTTCAACTCATCCAACAGCGGCCTGGCATACAGAAGGTATTCAGTAAAGACCTGAGAATGAATGGTCAAATGAGATGAGCGGGCCCCTTGAGATCATCCAATTGACAACTCCACCCATTGTACATGTGGAAGAGCAAAGGCACAAAAAGAGGCAATACGTCTTCAGTCACAATTCACAGCCTGATGCCTTTATCTTATACCTTCATGCCACTTTCTGGTTGTCCAGGTTGAAGGTCTGAATCAGATACAAACCCCAACCACTCCTAACAGGCAAAGACTGACTCCAACTCGAAGAAGAGCACTACACAACTAGGAGAGTCACAGAGGTACAGCAGATGCCGATAAACGCTAGCTAAAAGTGGCTTCCCATGATACAATTCAGACTGGAATTGGTCTCAGAACTGTAGGACTGAATGGATCCAAGGCAAACCACAGAAGCAACAAACTCTTAACCAAAAAAGCACATCAGGAGAAGCGAAGCACACTGTCTTAACTAACAGGCTTTCTCTAACATGATCCTGGAGTGTCAACCCTGCCAAAATGGCTGCAAAGAGATGTAAGAACACACCCAAGGTAAGGGCTCTGGTCCTAGCTCTGCTTCTAACTCTCCCTGGTTCAGTTGCTTAACCTCCCTGAGACTCATTTTGAATTAAATCAGCTTGGCCCCCAAATGTGTATCATTAGTGTACACTTTCATGACTTTACTATATTCAGGTACAACACATGTACTATTCGCTGAATATTTTAACTTCAAAAATTGAGTTTTAGAAAAAATTTTATATCATCTCCAAAATGAAAATCCCTATTATTTACCAATGACATATATAGATAGAGATAGAGATATATAGATAGAGATAGATATATAGATATAGATATACACACATGTATATGACAGGAAAACAAAATTCTATTATTAAATTCTAGTTAACTACTCTTTGTTGAGTACTGGAGGCTCTGAGGCTCAGACCTTATCTGCTTTGTTGTTTTTTTTTGTTTGTTTGTTTTTAATTTATCAAGGATTAGGAAGGTATTAAAAAGAGACCAGCACCAAATTGGTGCTTTTATCCTGGATGTAATTCAAAGGATTGAACAAGAATTGAAAAGGGAATAACACTTTGACTGTGTGAGTCCATACTGGCCGATGCCTTGTCTTTGTGACATCTCAAATGATCTTGCATGCTTCCCACTTTGGGAAAGAAAAAACTGGTTTAAGCACATGATCTTTAAGGCCTCCAGTTATGTGCTACCAACCTACGACTGAAGATCAGTGTGTATGACCCATTTGATGAAAGAAGGATTGTGCTTAATCATGCTGATAGGCATAAAAGATGATTTCTTAAGAGTAACTGAGAAATAAAGGTCATTGTGGGGATAATGGTGATGGTAATGTCCGCAGCAATAGGAACTCACATTTATTTGGTTCTTACCTATGGGCAAGGGGTCATGGTAAGTCATTTATTATTCACATCTTTTCTTTGAGGTAGGCAAAACATTTTAACAGCTTTACTAAGCCACAATTGATACACGCACACACCCTCACATGTTTAATATATACAATTTGATGAGTTTGCAAATATTCATATACCCATGATACCATCACCACAACCAAGGTAATAAACATATCCATCACTTCCAAAAGTTTCCTTGTGACCTTTGTTTTTCTGAAGTGAGTACAATCATAATTATTGTTTTACACAAGAAGAAACTTAGCCAAGAAAACAGAATGTTTTTTTATTGTAATGTAAGACAGCTGAAGTTATTTACATTTTTCCCTAACATTTTTGTCCATGACAGTAAGACATAGTACATTAAAACACATAAATTCCCAGTATTTGACTGTCTTTTACCTACAGAAATAGCAACTTCATACGTTCTGTCTAATACATTTTACATTGGGACCCAATACACAAACTAATGCATACATATATAAACACATACAGAATACAAACATTCTGATATGTATATATACACACATATAAATGCACATAGCTGACACATAGAACAATATTTATCTTAATTATGTGCCACAATTAAAGTAGTGGCTGTATTTTATTTTAAAAGATAGAAGTTATATTGAAAATCTTAAAAATTGAACCCTGATATTTTGTATTTTGTTCGATTTTTAATAATGTTTGTTAAAACGAACTAAACTGATTTTACAACTCATTAATGGACTGCAACTTCCAACCTGAAAAACACTGAATTAAAGGGACTCTAATCATAATCAAGAAAATGACAGAGTCACTTTGAGCTAGATGATGATTGGCATTTCATGCCATCTCCCCAAGTTGTAAAGTAATGAAAAGCACAGGGCCTGGCCCTAAATGTCTGTTGGATAAATAAAAATTTCTGTAATTGGACTCCAAGAGTAACTGTCATGCAAAAGAACATATAATGAGTTCAGCTGTGTGAACGAAATACAAGGAAAAACAACTTTGACAAATGTCTAATTTTTTCTAAATTAAAAAATAACAACAAAAGCCTCCTATGTAAATATTTAATATGAAGACAAATAGCAAAAGATAGCTTGAAAAATTGAAGGTGGTTTCCTGTGGGGAAAGGATTTGGAGCCAAAAAAGAGTAGGACGCGAAGTGGGACTGCTAGTTTTTTATTATGTCTTACGCGTAGCAATACTATTTGACTCTTTGAATGGCACTCATATTTTACTTTGGGGGAAAAAAATTATTTAATTTAAAAAATTCAATCTTAATAGCAATTCAGTGTAGTGAATTAAACACTGCATTGGAACTGTGAAGACCTGTGAGCCTCGGAAAGCTACTTGACTTCTTGGGGCTTCACATTCTTCTTAGGTAAAACAAAGGGTTAAACTCTGAAGCTTCCTCTACATCTAATATTTTAGGACTGTGACCATGAAATATCTAGTGGGATTTTCAGATCATTTTGATGAAAGAATACCACATTCCAAGGTCACTGAAATGGTGAAAACTCCCAATCCAGCACATAAAAAGTCAGACCAAGCCTAATGATCTCACCACCAAAGCAACTCAAGTAATCCCAGTGTATCTCTCCAGTTGTGTTATTTCTTCTCAAGTCTGGTCTTATCATACTTCTTAAGTTATGATTTTATGCATCATATTACATTTTTCATGTTAACCAAGTTCCTTTCTTGGAGTTTTTTTCCTGAGTGTTTTCAATGTAGAGGCAAAATTTATTTGAATAATACCATAATTAAATCTCTTAACGGCTGTATTTTATTTTAGAAGATAGGAATTATATTGAGCATTTTTTTTATTGAACTGTCATTTTTATCTTAACTGTGGCTTAACCTCGTAATCTAATTATTTTTTCTAAACCTACTTTACGGCTAATAAAAGAAAGATATGAAAAATTAAATTACATAATAAAGCATGAAGCAAGTGTAGCCATCATGAGACGCTCAGATTGAAAAACTAGCATGAACTAATTTACACTGTTGAAAAGCTGTGTTTTTAACTCATATTTTTTAAAACATTAACTAAAAAGAAAAACCTCTTTAAGTGGAAAAATAAATCAGGCTATTCTAATTCCTGTGTATACCTTTAGAACCAGGGTTAAATCGTCATCATGTTTTACTAAGTTTTCAGTCACAGTAGAAAGAATCAACCCTACAATTTGTACTGATAATCCCTGTTCAAGGGATTTGTAAAAATACTACTCCCACTTTCCTGTCTCACTTTCAAAGCATTTAGTTTTCAATTCTGATATAATAAAAATTCCTATTTCTTCCATATTTTCCATTAGGGTATGTTCTAAATGCTTCTATCCTCCCTAAGGGACATGTGAAAATACAAGTCCCCCAAAAAGATGACCCCCCTTTCCCCACAAAATACCTGTGCAGATAAATATTTTGAAAATAATTGTTATGATGATGACATAAAATACAGTGGTAATAATTCTTTTCGGCTGTTAAGAATCCATTAAGCAATGCCTTAGCTCTAGAATCATCAAAACCTCCAGCAAACATTTGTAGGGGTCTCTGCAAATCAGGACCCCCTTGCTACAGGTCACAGAAGCTACAAAAGCACATGTATAGGCCTCACTCATTCACACTCAGATTTTTCCACAGTCCTGAACTCAAAGCTCTGATCTTAGCAAAGACAACAGAAAACCCCTTATTCTCAGTAATTTTTTTAAAAATTAAGTAGTTTTATAATTTATCCCTTAAGTACAGCAAACAAAGACTACCAGATTAGTTGCCTAGAGAATTCAGTGGGTTGGGATTTTGTGTTTCTGTTTATTTAAATCAAACACCTCCACCAGTCTGAAATAAAATGACTTATTTAATGACCTCTCAACTAATTTTTGTAGAGCACTTACTGTGTATAAAACATGGCATCACATTAGGTCCAATGACAAACAGAAAAAGCATTAAATACGCCCCTGCTCCCCAGGGAAAAATTGTCAGTCTAGCTGGTGGCGAGACATCAATATGAAAACATGCTGAATGTAGTAACTCTACAGTGAGAAACATGGCAAACGACTACCTTAAGTGACGGAGGTTAAGAGAACCCATGAGAAGCCAAGTTGATATTATGAACCCTTGAGATAATGTGATAATACCCCTTGTGTGGTAAATTTTCCCCAAACCCATAACCACGATGTAATTATGAGAACACAAATCAGACAAACCCAAGTTGAGAGACATTCTACCAAAAAATACTCCTCGAAACTCTCAATGTCATGAAAAAACATGGAAAGGCTGAATAACCACAGAGCAGAGGTGACTAAGGAGACATGAAAACTAAATGCAGTGTGGTACCTGGGACCCTGGATTGGATGCTGGAACAGGAAAAGAACATTCTTGGAAAAACTGATGGAATCCAGATATAGCCTGGAGTTTCAGTTAATAATGTTCCAACGTTGCTTTCTTAAATTTGACAAATGTACCATGGTGATCTAAATGATAACAACGGGAAACTGAAATGGGGTTAGGGGTATACAGGAACTCTGTACCGTCTTTGCAAATTTTCTGTAAGTCTAAGTTTGTTCTAAAACAAGCCTCTCTGAGAGACAGAATATACACACACAAGAGAAAGAGAAAGAAAGGGAGAGAGAAATAAGCTGAATAAAAAATGTCAACAAGTGGTACAGGGTTTTGTTTTGTTTTTAAGACTATGTTAGGCGGAATCTTAAGAAGTTGTCAATATTTGACTCTTTTTACCTACAAACCAGCATTTTCATATGAGTCAACCTAATAAATCGCTGTGGGCTGGGAAGACCTCACTGATGAAATGGAGCTTATTTATGCTGAATATGAAAGGAACCGGAAATAGCAAGAAAGACACATGCTAGGAGAAGGGACAGTCTGAGCAGAGGGGGAAACATGTACTGTGTGGTCAGGGACAGGAGAGAAACCTACCTGTGCATGGAGGCAGAGAAGTGACAGGCGACAGGCTGGCAAAGGAAGGACTTTGAGCAGGGCTCTGAATTGTAATACATAACAAAGAGCCTGGAACGTCCTCTGGAAATGACTGCAGCCACTAGTGACACTGGCATGTGAGCTAGTCCTGCTGCCATCGGTGGCCTCATTTTCTAGCCCAGAGTGAAGTTCTAGCACAATGGAGAAAGATCGTTGAACTACAAATAGGCAGATTAAGTCCTAATTCTGGCTCTGCCACAAATGGGGTGAGAAACCCTAAACAAGTCCCTTACTCTGTCTCAATCTCAGAATCCCACCCCACAGAGGAGGGGACGTGGACGAGTCGCTCTCAAAGGCCTCTTCCAGCTCTACAATGTTAACTCCAACATGGGATGAAATATGTTTCCTGGCTCTCGGAAGCAACATGTGGTTCACTCAAGTACCGAGAATGATGCAAGGTCCGCGAAAGCAAAAACACTGAGAATAAAAGGACTGTGTTTTTATACACAAGAGTCTATTCTTTTATGATACATGTCTAGACCCCTCTAAATATTTAAACAACAATACTGTACCAGTGTGAAAACTCTCTAAATCAGGCTCTGTGGTTAAGGAGGATATATGAACAGATGTGATCTTATTAAGGCCCTAATGTAACTCACAAACAATTTGTCATATCTGACGGGTATTGTTAAATTATGTCCACCTGCCAGAGGCAACCAGAGAAATTACCAACCGCCTTTACTCTACTTCTACTCAAAATTCCCTAAAATGCTCCTGTAGATGTGTCCAGGATATGTATTTTTTAAAGCAGTAACCTAATTGTCACCAGCACATAACAGCCAATGTCTCACAATTCCTTTTCATGTATATTTTATTATGGGCCCAACTGTTTCAACACCCCTAGTGGTTCAACTTTAATGTAGCTCAGGAAACCCCCTAAGTAATATCACAAAATGCTTAACATCTGTGAAACTTGGACTCAAAAATGTTCCAATTTTTTTCTTTGGTTTGGGAGGGGGCTACGGGGTGGGGGGCATGTTGGCCAGGGTTTCATTAACAATTGTGTTCAAGCTCACAGTTTTTCTTTATTGCCTCACAGGCAGGAAGAACATTTCAGGTTTACCTTATAAAACGCTCAGAATTATTTCAAACTCAGCGCCACCCTTGCTTACCGTCAGTTTAAAATGAACCCATATCCTTTCCTTTCTCTAAATATTTGCCTCATCTTTCCTTCTCACATTACAATATTTTTAATTAAGTGAAACAATGAAAAGAGAGAGGGGAAAAATGAAGTGTGAAGCATGTGTTGTATTTCCCAAGCTATTTCAAAACTTCTCATAGCTCTTTGGTCTCCAGTGGTATTTGAAATATTCTTTATCCAACTAAGGAAAGGATGAAAAATTGATCTCCTCCAAACTTCAAATACTGCGTATTTCCACAACTGCAGACTGCAGGAAGTGCAGGCCGGCTTAGGAGTTACCAGGCCAAACAGGAAGCAGTTCTCAGAGGGCCCACAGCTCATCCCCGGCAACTCCAACAGCAGAGTGTGTACACAGAGCCACTAAGAGAATAAACACCAGCTCCACTTCTGAGAGAAATCAAAGCAAATCTCAGAGAAACTGAACATCGAGTCAAACCTTAGTAATTCGGATTAACTAGGAGGAAGGTCAGGTTGGATCAGACAAAGCTCTTGATAGGCTAGTTTTTTTTCATTTTTGTTTTTTGCAAAATGCAACTGACTTCATTTCAAGGTCCCCCCCACCCCCCAGCCCGTGCTTCCAGCTTCCCTTAGCAGCCTCTTCCCTGCTCCCCAGCTCCCTTGTGCGTGAATCAGGAAGCGGCTGCTCTCCAGTCTCCATGCAGACCATAAACTTCCCCACCCTTATGTTCTTCCCTTTGCTTGAGATGCCTCATCACCCACTGTCACCTTGGTAAACTCCTGGATTTTCAAGACCCCCTTTCAAACGTCACCTCCTAAACAGAATGAATAGCACAGATCCCACAGCACACTGTGCACACTGATCATACGGTAAAGTGGTTCTCACCCAGGCTCGTGGTACTAAAATCACCCCAATATCACTTTCAATAACACCCCAACCCCCACATCCCATCTCTCGCAATACTGATCGAGTAGGTCTGAGGGGCTGCCTAAGCACTGTTATCTATTTTTAAAGCTTCCCAGGTGATTGTAATGTGTGGTCCAAGTTGCACACCTTTGGTACAGAACTTATTACATTGTTCAGAATGATCTACCTGTACCCTCAGGACAGTGGACCCTCAACAAAGATTTGTGTAGGCAGGGATGGAGGGAATGAATCCTTCAAGAGGCCTAAGAATAAGGAACTTCAGGTCGTTTCAAAGCTTTTGTCCCCATGTGGCTTACCGTCAGCCCTCATTTATTTATTTTTCATAGTGGACCTCCCGCCCACCTGCACAAGGGGTAACACACCTATTCAAAAGTGGGTGGGGGGCCCACTACTCTAGCTGGACTTAACTTCCTATTATTTCCCTGACACAGTAGGCTTTTTGCCACTTTTCTTTCCCTGCCCATTCCTCTCCATCTGGCTCAAGGGTGTGCCTGGTTCAAGGTCTGCAAGCCATTTCCTCTCTTAAAGCTTACTTCACTTCCGGGGTGTTTACCTTCCCACTCGACTCCACTTCATTTAGCACCTGCCCTCAAGAGCCTTGCTTGGTTAATGATCTCGTGATGTGTGTATGAAAAGCTTTGTTGTGAGAGCGTAAGGAACGTGCATCCTACAGAGATGTTCACCTCCTGCCCAGAATGCAAGGCTGGATAGACAGCAGGCACTCCACAGGCACGTGTTGCCAGAACCCAGGCCAGGCTGTGGGACAACAAAAGCCAGGTAAGGACTAACAAGAGTGTTGCTCTGAAAAGCCCCCACCATAAGCATCATGCCAAATATTCCTATGGTAGACAGGGCTCTGAGATGCCCCCCACACCCCTTGCCCAGTGGTGCTCCTTCCATGATTATGAAAGGATTTTGCAGCTGTACTTAAGGTTACTAACCAATTGCCTTAAAGATACAGAGAGTTACTTGGATGAACCTAATATAATCACATGATTTTTTTTTTCAACTTTAAGTTTATTGGGGTGACAAGTTTTTTAAAGCAGAGATTTTTCTCTGACCGGTAGCAGAAGAGGAAGTCAGAGAGGCGTCAGCATGAGAGAGATACCCTACTGCTTGCTTAAAGATGGAGGAGGCCACAAGCAAAGGGTCTAAGAGCATATTCTAGAAGCTCAGAGAACCCAACAAACAACTAGCAAGAAAACAAGGACCTCAGTCCTGCAAAGGTAAGAAACTGAATTCTGACAAAACCCTGAATGAGTTTGGAAGTGGATTCTTCCCAGAGGATCCAGATGAAAATGCACCCCAGCTGACACCTGGACTTGAGCCTTGTAAAGACCCTGAGCTGAGACTCTGGGCAAAGCTGCCCGGATTTCCCAATTTACAGGTAATAAATGGATATTGTTTCAAGCCACTAGCTTTGTGGTCATTTGTTACAGGGCAATCCTCAGCCTCCTCCCTGAAAGTGGTCAAACAAGAGACGTCCCTCTTGTAAATTAATAAACATACATTAGTATATGTTTACCCTGGTTAATATATATTCCACATACATACTAGAGGCTCCTGAAAGAGTTTTAAGTACTAGGCCAATGCAAACCCATACCTGTATTCTACCCTTCTATTGAGAAAGGTGGTAAAATGTCATAAAGGCCTCCGTATTAAGGGCTATTAATAAAAGAGTTATTTATGAATTATTAAGAATTGAATAGCAAATCATGTCATCTGTCTCAAATGCTGTTTACTGAGCACAGTCTGTCACTAACCAAGAGAAGTTTGGATTCTTAGCTGAAACTCCAAGAGCCTGATATCTGGAAAGCACACAACCAAGCACAAGAGACACATCCCACCTCTCTGTGCAGGGATGAGGGAACCTGAGTGCTCTTGCCAATTTCTTAGGAGGCCAATAATCCTCCTGCCTCTTAGTCCCCACCCCGCCTGCTGCCAGGCAAGAGGCAGGTGGTTACAGAGGGGCTCTTGGTGAATCACTCGCTACATTCACTCTCTCTCCTGGGGTCTTCCTAAATCTACACATCGCGTAGGGCTCCCTGAAAGGCCACGTGAAGTTAGCCTCAGCCACCCACCCTGGGGCTGGAGGAAGATGAGGAGCCAGCTGTGACTGCCAAGCCCCACCGGGCTCTCACGCTGACAGGTGAGGCCACCGGCATACAGTGTGCATGCGTTCCCAGCAGCCACTCCTGAAGTCACCTGCCAGGCCACCGCCCCTCGGCCTCAGGCTCCCATTTGTCTGCGTCAGCATTTGTCTGCACATTGCACTTCCATCAACCACAGGGGAAATGGATGTCAACGGCATGGCAAAGGAATGTAACTACAGCCTATTCTAAAAGTACACATTTATTTTATTTTATTTCAGAAATGTATGCATTATGTATGGCTGTACATAAACGTTTTTATAGAGCCTCTTAAATGATTTACCATGAGGTATGTGTTGATTATAATCTCTGCTTATTTAAGACAGCCTTGTTTGCCCCCATAGTAGTTAATACATTGAGACATGTTTCAACTAACAGTGACACCAGTGAACAAAAGTTACTGATCTACCTCATGAGTTATAAAACTTGTAACATGCTGTAAACAGCTCTGTCATTTTATTTAGCATATTGCATTGTGTGAGCTGCCTTATTTATCTAGTGGTAAATCTTTATGTATCAAAAATGCTACAGAAGGCACAACAGATAAATTACAGACAGACACTAACATCTGACTAGTTAATCAAACAAATAGGATATGTAACAAAGAGAAAAGCTATAAATATTGACAACAAGCTGCTTCAGTCACAAAAACATTCAATACTTCAGTTCTCAAGTGTGAGTTTTATATCAGTCCCCTGGAAACAGTTTGTATCCTCCAATAAATTTTTACAGTTGATTCACCTGCCTGATACCCCTCAGCCATTTCCTTCAGAAGCTGTCAAACCCGCCAACGATAATATATGGCCCGACCAACAAGAACAGCTGTAGCCATTCTCTCTGCAGGTTCTTGCACCCTGTTCTGCATAAAATAATACATCAAGATTAATTGATTTCCCGTCAGTCTCACAGAACAGAAAATTAATTTTCATGTAGCTATTTTCCCCAGCATATGAATTTTGTACATGGCAAGTAATTTAAGTTTTTAATTATTCATGAGCAAGAAGGGGGTGGGGAGAAACATGATAAAGTAAGCTTGCAAAAACCCCAAGGCCAGTCCCTGGGCCTGGGTTTGTGCTGAGGCAACAATAGCATTCGCTAATGCCCATATAAATAATATATGTATTAACATACATCTTAGTACAACACCAATTTCTCTCACTCTGACCCGAGACTACCAGGTCACCCCACGGTACTTTGTCAAAGTCGCTGGGCTGGTTACATGTGACATGCTGTGGGAAAACACAGAACATGTCAGCCATATTGAATTGACCTCTGCCTGCCTCTTGGCGGCAGCCACACAGCCCAGGCATGATTGGAGGTAATTTAACGGTCAGTGTGTGAGTGGGACCAGGCAAAAGTTGCTAATCAGCCAGGTGCTACCTCAGCAAGTCTTCCATTTGCAGGTGCCACTGACTTGTGAACGAGAAAAATGTAACCAGAAAGTGGAAAGAAAGCATTTGACTCACTCAGGCCTCATCTTTCACAGACTCTCAGCAGACCAGCACGAGAAAAAGTATCTTCTCAGAAAAGGAAAAAACCACAACGTGAGCACCTCCGGCAATCAAGCATATTTGCTAAAACGCGAAGTGAAATGCTCCCATAGTACCTCCTTAGAAATGTCATTGGCATACTTCATATAAACTGCAAGACAGGTACATGTGCAGAGCGCATGCCTGCCTCAGGTCACGGAGCTGGAGTTAACCCCGTTAGGACCAAAACTACAGCAAGTCGCACAGCACGCTTGGGCATGGAGGAAACTGGCCACAGAGTCAAGGATTCAAGGTCCTTGGTTATTTATTGATGACTTCTTCAGCCCTAAATATTAAGATCTGGCATGAAATTAAGCGATCACTATAAACAATTGACCTTCTCCCAGGTAAACAATTAGACCCCACCAGCACTGTTTCAAAAGCAGGGACAGGACAGAATCTGATCAAATCACCAAACTCATACAAGACAAGGGGAGTCCAAACGTGAGGAACGAGAGGCCGCTCTCAACTCAATGAGAGGCAGAGAGAGAACGCAAACCAAGCATATCTGAGAGGAGAACTTGTTTAGGTGACCGGAATAAGAAGCTCTGATTCAGGGCGTGCCCCTCCCTTATAAATGCCCCACCAGCAACGGGAACACTTTGCAAGGAGAAGGTCAGCTGAGAAGGTCAAAAACAAAACTGAAAGAAACTCAAAATAAGTCATAAAAAAAAAAAGAATTTTTCCCTGGGGATGGGGGTACTGTGGGGGAGACACTTGGTTGGGGGGAGGGAGAGGGGTTGATGAATATAATGAAATATTAAAGACCCAAAAATAGAAGTTTGTATGAACATCTTTTCTTAACAGCTTATACAAACGGTCACTCTAACCCGAAACCAGAAAGAATCAGGAAATTGCTTCTCTGCTTAAAGTAGTCACGCCTCACGCTGGAGGCTGGAGGGCCATTGTACTGCCAGTGTTTCCATCATAAAGCCTGTTTCCAGTAACCCGTGAAACCTGTAAGAATGCACTTCGTCCAGAAACCTGGCACCCATGCAGCAGCAGACTGTAGGTTGTTTTAATACTGTTTCAGAATAGGGCTTCAGGATTCTATTTCTATTACTTTGATGGTTCCAGACAAAGGGGTAACATGCTACATCATGCCAAGCAGCTAATTATTAGCGCTGAAGACCAGCGAGTCAACTCAGGCTCAGTTAAAATTAAAAGGAGGGGAGGTGTTCTCTGTTGTTTCATGTGGTGTATTTGTGAAGGGAGAGTCAATGAGTTTTAAGTCTTGGTACCTCAGGGTTTAAAAACAAAACAGAACAGGGTAAGGAAATTAAATATAGTGTTGAGACCCCAACAACACAGGCCTTGCCCAACGGCGGCTAAACAAACCCACGTCAGGGTGCTGCAAGGTGGCCCAGTGCCAAGAAACAGGCCCAGACCCTGCTGACCTTGAGACGCCTAGGGCCACACTCCTGCCCAGTGGTGATGGGCTGAAACCACAAGATTCATGGAATGCCAGGGAAATTTTCAGCTAATTATTTTTTACTGCTGAACATATTTGACACACTCCTTACGTTGCTGAGAGCTCTGCCATGCTGGTAGATTAGAAAGGTTTGACAAGGCAAAACAGCCAAGAAGAGCTTATCTTCTCAGGATGCTGTGGATTTGATTTGCTACTGATGGTTGATGGAGCTTCAGGAAGGCAACTTAGGGAGCTGGTCCGATGAATCAACTCTGGCAATCAAGTGATGAGAGAGAGAGAGAGAGAGAGAGAGAGAGAGAGAGAGAGAGAGAGAGAGAGAGAGAGCTGGAAGGGAGACAACATGGGGTTGGAGGAAAACCTTAAGTATCCAGCATGGCTCCAAAATCTCCATCAGCCTAGCTCCCCAGCCCAGCACTGCCTTCCCCACACAACCCAGAGTATGGAGTTACCATCTGCACGGCAACAAAGGTGCACTTCAGTTTATACCTGTGTTTGCAGGTTTTTTTTCATCTGATGGGGAGGAGGTTTGCTTTATTTCATTTTGAAGATAATCCTATCGAGAACATAAATGAACTCATTATGCACACCATAAAAAAATAAATATGTGTGTTGGCAATTCTGTAACTAAAAACGTAAAAAACTTCTGGAAGTCGATGCTGCTACTGGCATAGCTTAAAGGTCTTTGTTTCTGTAAATTCAATTGAGTGTTTCTATTTCTAAGTCTGGCAAGAGGTTCTAATTATTGTTAGAAGCCTAATTAGCATTTAGTATTACATTACAACAACTGCAGCAAAATTGTACCCATTCTCCAATAAACAGTATTCACAGTATGCAATCAAGCCGCTGTACCGAGCAATGAGAATTAATAGCACCACACGACAATGGTAAATCCTCCATCTCCCGCTGTGTGTGTTTAATAATTTTTCACTCCTTCCAGATTGTTCCCATCAAGCACAATTCCCAAGGTCCTAATCAACCACCCTCCCCATCAATACTACACAGAGATCTGAGCACTGAAAATTATCTGCAATTTCAAAAAGTGCTTTGTTGCATTATTAGGCCACTGACCTAAGAGGTAATGGGTAAATAGTTTCTGAAAAATGTCCAAAGCACAACATAAATTAAGGCTTATAGTCTTGCCTGCTGTTCTCACCATAGCTATAACAGCAAACTATTACAGTTTTTACACAATATTCCTAACTATAATTTTACACCATAATATTGGTGCAAAGCCCCAAATGTTCTGCTTCCACATGCCTTCATTTACTAAACAAGGAGAGTTTGGAGAGGAAGCTGATGTATTCAGTCCTTCAGAAATTCCTTCTGGCCTCCCCCTCCCACTGCCTTGCCCTTCTGCCCACCTCCTCCCCCCAAAACAAAAGTTCATAAGTAATAAGTAAGCATTTTACAGTAGACAGAGGTAAGAGCCTCTTACAAGCAGTGGTGCGTGTCACCCTTTCTGCGACTCACACACGCGTGGGTAGGTTCACAGAGTTAGGCTATGACGCTTCTGGGTAGACCCAGGAATGGACTAGGGGCACTCAGCTGAGAGGGCAGTTCGCAGTACCTTCTGCTGCCTGGTGACTGCTCATGAGTACAAAAGTGTCACACAAGCCCAAGGCAGAAGGAGAAACACTTCGTTTCAACAAGCTGAAAAGTGGACTTTGGGCTAATGTAAAGAGATGTTTTGACCAAGGAAAACGGAGCCTGCAGCCTCAAACCCTAGCAGAATGCAGGAGAAAGGGCCTCCCAGTGTGGCCAAGCCGGGGCAACACACAGCACATCATGGCAAACCCACCAAGAACACACATCAGTACTAACCTAGGAGTTCAAGTTGGATGTTACGGTGTTGTTGCTGGTTATTAGTGTGTGTTGCACAGCAGTAAAGAGAAAAGGAATTTTTGACAGCTCAGCCCAACCTCACCAAGTGAACATCTGAGGGGCCTCTAGCTGAGCAAAGCTAGATGCCGGATTACCCTGTGCTTGGCCACACTTCACCCAAGATAATACTTTCCATTTTGCCACTGCAATTAACATCCCTCAGAAAAAAAGACTTTTACAATATTGGTAGACAAATGCCATCACTTTCTCAAGACCTGCTGAATAATGAAACCAAGTTTTCTCCAACATCACTGTAATACTCCTCGGTCACACACTTATTCATTTACTCAGCAAATATTTATTAAGTGCCTGCTACTGTTCCATGCACTTGGCATACATGTTGAACAGGGAGGGCAATGATTTCTGCCTTTGTGAGCATGGATTCCAGCACGAGGCAGGCAGACCATCTCCAATTATCCCAATAAATAGGTAAGGTGTATCCTATGTTGGCAGGTGATGAACAGTACCTGGCAGTGATAAGGGAAGAAGAAAAAGCAGAGCAGCGCAAGAGAATCAGGAGCTTGGGGGGCGGGGATACAGAATTAAACTGAGTGGCCAGGGTGGGCCTCTTAAACAGAAAGACTTAAACAGCAAAGACTTAAACAGAAAAAATGCTTGATAAGTGTTTTAAACCTCTTGCATTTCTTCTAATTCCAGGCACTCCCCTCCGTCCTATTTTCTGATACCATAGTCTGCTGGGCTGCTTAGCATACAACTGAGTGAACAGGCTTCCCTGCAGTATAGTAGGTGCCCAGACAGAAAAGTCTGTCTCTCCTGTTCATCTTAGCAATCAGCACTGTGCCCAGCAATCAGCACTGTGCCCAGCAATCAGCACTGTGCCCAGGAATCAGCACTGTGCCCAGCAATCAGCACTGTGCCCAGCAATAAGCATTGTCCCTGGCAATCAGCACTGTGCCCAGGAATCAGCACTGTGCCCAGCAATCAGCACTGCGCCCAGCAATAAGCACTGTGCCTACCAATAAGCACTATCCCCAACAATAAGCACTATGCCCAGTAATGATCACTGTGCCCAGCAATAAGCACTGTGCCTACCAATAAGCACTGTCCCCAACAATAAGCACTGTGCCCAGCAATCATCACTGTGCCCAGCGATAAGCACTGTGCCTACCAATAAGCACTGTCCCCAACAATAAGCACTGTGCCCAGCAATCATCACTCTGCCCAGCAATAAGCACTGCGCCTACCAATAAGCACTGTGCCCAGGAATAAGCACTGTGCCCAGCAATAAGCACCATGCCTACCAATAAGCACTGTCCCTGGCAATAAACACTGCACCTACCAATAAGTACTGTGCCCAGCAAAGAGTAGGTTCTCAGCAGACATTCACTGAGTAGGTGAACACATAAGTGAATCAACAGTAATGCATGTATTTATTTTCAGAACACCAAGTAATTCCCTAAATATTGGTATAATTAAGACCATGAGTAACAAATTCCTTTTCCCCAGCTGTATGCAGATACGCTTGACATATAACACTGTGTAAGTTTAAGGTATACAACGTGATGACTTGATAGATGTATATTTTGTGAAATGATTACAATAGGGTTAGTTAACTCATCTATCACTTCACATTGTTACAATGTGTATGTTGAACACTTTTAAGTTCCACTCTCTCAGCAACTTTCAAATATATAATACAGTATTACTAACTAAAGTCACCATGTTGTACATTATATCTGCAGAACTTACTCATCTTATAACTGGAAGTGTGTACCTTTTGACCACCTTCACCCATTTCCTCACCCAGGAAAACAACAATATACTCTGTTTCTGTAAGTTCTGTTTTTTAGATTCTACATATAAATGAGATCACACAATGTTTGTCTTTCTCTGACTTATCTCACTTAGCATAATGCCCTAAGGTCCATCAATGTTGTCACAAATGGCAGGATATCTTTCTTTTTATGGCTGAATATTTAGACAGACAGACAGACAGATGTTCTATATCTATTCATTCAGCTATGGACACTTAGGTTGTTTCCATTTCTTAGCTATTGTAGATAATGCTGCAGTGAATATGGGGATACAGACATCTCTTTAAGATAGTGATTTCATTTCCTTTGGATAATATGCAACAATGGAATAGCTAAATCATATGTTAGTTCTATTTTTAATTTTTAAAGGAACCTCCATACCCCCTTCCATAGTGGCTGCAGCAATGTACATTCCAACCATTAGTATAAAAGGTTTCCCTTTTCTTCACATCCTCACCAGCACTTATTTCCTGTCTTTTTGATAACAGCCATTCTAACAGGTTTGAGGTGATATCTCATTATGATTTTGATTTGCATTTCCCAGATGATTAGTAATATTCATCACGTCTCATGTACATGTTGGCGATCTAAATATGTTCTTTGCAAAAATGCCTATTTAGGTTCTTTTCCCATTTTTAATTGGATTATTTGGGGGGTTACTATTGAGTTGTAGGAATTCCTAATATATTTTGGATATTAACCCCTTATCAGATAAGTGGTTTGCAAATATTTTGTCCCATTCCATAGATTATGTTTTTGTTTTGTTGATCATTTCTTTTGCAAAAGGGGGGGGAGCTTTTTAGTTTAATGTAGTGCTTTTGCTTTCGTTGTCTTTGCTTTTGGTATCATATCCATGAAATCATTTCCAAGACCAATATCAAGGAGCTTTTCCCTTCTGCTTTCTTCTAAGAGTTCTACGGTTTCAGGTCTTACGTTTAAGTCTTTTATACATTTCAACTTACTTTCTGTGACTTGTGTGAGACAGGAATCCCGTTTCATTCTTTTGCATGTGAATATCCAGTTTTCCCAACATCATTTATTGAAGAGACTATCTTTCTGCATTGAGTATGTTGGATCCTTTGTCAAATACTAGTTGACTATATATGCATGGGTTTATTTCTGGGCTCTCAATTTTTTGCCGTTGATGTGTGTGCCTGTTTTATGCCAGTACCATACTGTTGTGAGTAATATGGCTTTTTATCAGGAAGTGTGATGTCTCCAGCTTTGTTCTTCTTTCTCAGGATTGCTTTTGCTATTTGGAGTCTTTTGTATTTCTGTATGAATTTTAGTATTGTTATTTATATTGCTGTGAAAAATACCATTGGAATTTTGATAGGGATTGTACTGAATCTACAGATAGCTTTGGGTAGCATAGACATTTTTACAACATTAATTCTTCCCATTCATGAACATAGGATTTCTTTTCATTTATTTGTGTCTTCAATTTCTTTCATCAATGTCTTAAAGATGTCAGTGTACAAATCTTTTTACCTCATTGGTTAAATTTATTCCTAAGCATTTCATTGTTTTGGATAGTATTGTAAATAAGGTTGTTTTCTTTCTTTTTCAGATAGTTTGTTGTTATTGTATAGACACACAAATGATTTTTTTATATTGATTTTTTTTATTCTGCAACTTTACTAGATTTGTTTATTAGTCTAATAGTTTTTTTGGTGGAGTCTTTAGGATTTTTCTAAATATGATGATGACATCTGCAAACAGATAATTTTACTTCTTCCTTTCTGATTTAAATTACTTTTCTTTTTCTTGCCTAATTGCTCTGGTTAGGGCTTCCATTACTATGCTGAATCAGAATAATGAGAATGTGGACTTTTGTCTTATTCCTGAAGTTAGATGAAAAACTTTCAACCTTTCACCAGAATGGGTGAGCTTTGGGCTTGTCATATAGTCCTTCATTATGCTGAGGCATGTTCCTTCTATACCAAATTGTTTCACAGTTTTTATCATGAATGGATGTTCAATTTTGTCAGATGCTTTTCCTGCATCGATTGGAATGGTATGATTTTTATTTTTCATTTTATTTATGTGTTATATGACATTGATTGATACTCATATGTTGAACCACCCTTGCATTTCAGGGATGAGTCTCACTTTATCATGGTGCATAATCCTTTTGTGTTGTTGGATTCGGTTTGCTAGTATTTTGTTGAGGATTTTTGCATCTATGTTCATTAGAGACATTGGCCTGTAGGTTTCTTTTCTTGTGGTATCTTTATCTGGCTTTGGTACCAGATAAAGTAATGCTAGCCTCATAAAATGAGTTTAGGGGTGTTACCTCCTCTTAAATTTGGAGGAAGAACTAGAAAATATTGGCATTAACTCTTCTTTAAATGTTTAATATAGTTTACTAGTGATACCATCTGACCATGGGCTTTTCTTTGTTGAGAAGTTTTGATTACTGATTCAATCTCCTTACTTGTTCTTGGTCTGTTAGGATTTTCTCTGTCTTCATGATTCAGTCTTGATAGGTTGTATATTTCTAGGAATTTATCCATTTCTTATAGGTTGTGCAATTTGTTGGTATACAATTGTTCATAATAGTCTTTTATGATCCTTTGTATTTCTGTGGAGCTATAATGTCTCCTCTTTCATTTATAACTTTACTGATATAGGTCCTCTCTCTTTATCTCTTGGTTAGTCAAACTAAAAGTTTCTCCATTTTGTTTATCTTTTCAAAACCAACTCTTAGTTTTGTGAATCTTTTCTGTTATTTTCCTATTCTCTATTTAATTTATTTCTGCTCTATTTTTTCCTTCCGTCTGCTAATTTTGGGCATAACCCTTGAGGTGTAAAGTTGCTTATTTGAGATCTTTCTTTTTCCTTGATCTATACATTTATCATTATAAAATTCCCTTTTAGAACTGCTTTTGCTGCATCCCATAAATTTTGGTATGTTTTGTTTCCATTTCCATTTTACATTTTGCCTCAAGATATTTTTTATTTCCCCTTTGATTTCATCGTTGATCTATTTGTTTCTTAGGAATGTACTGTCCAGTTCCCATGTATTTATAAATTTTCCAGCTTTCCTTCTTTTATTGATTTCTAGTTTCATACTATTGTGGTCAGAAAATATACTTGATACAATTTCTATCTTCTTGAATTTGTTGAGACTTGCTCTGTGACCTACCATATGATCTACTAGAAAATGTTCCGTGTGCACTTGAGAAGAATGTGCATTCTGCTACTGTTGGATAAAATGTTCTGTATGTGTCTGTTAAGTCCACAAAGTTTATAATGTTTTTCAAACATGTAGTTTCCTTATTGATTCTCTGTCTGGATGATCTACACATTTCTGAGATTGATGTATTAAATTCCACAACTATTATTGTTTATTTCTCCTTTTAGCTCTGTAAGTATTTGCTTTATATATTCAGGTACTCTGGTGTTTGTTGCATAAATATTTACAATTGTTGTATCTTTTTCATAGATCGACTCCTTCATCATTATATTGACATTCTTTGTCTCTTTTGACCATTTTTAGCTTAAGGTCTATTTTGTCTGATGTAAGTATAGCTACCCATGCTTTCTTCTGGTTCCATTTGCATGAAAGACCTTTTTCTATCCCTTTACTCTCAGTCCATGTATGTAAAGTTAAAGTGAGTCTCTTGTAAAGCAGTATACTGTTGGGCCTTGTTTTTCCTATCATCTAGCAATGGTATGTCTTTTGGTTGGAGAATTTAATCCATCTACATTTAAAGTAATTTGTAATAGGTAAGGGCTTACTACTGCCATTTTGTTCATTGTTTTATGACTGTTCTGTAGATCCTTTGTTCCTTGTTCCTCTCTCACTGCCATCCTTTGTGATTTGATAAGTTTTGTGGTGGTATGCTTTAAGAATCCTGAAGGGAAAATGTTTAAGAAGTCCCCTTCTTAAAGAATTCCTCCCTCTAATATTCAAGTAGAATATTACCAATTAAAGTTCATTTCTGCCTCTCCCTTAGGCCTTATTATCCACCCCTACTTTCAAACAACAAAACTAATGGTATACAGAGAGCTCCTGGCCAAACCACTCTAATCCTACTCAAAGATACTGCACATTAAAAGATGAATCTGTTTCATGGGGAGAAAATGCTTCCCTCCTCTCTACTAACTCCCAAAGAAAGAATTTCCCTTCCCCTTACTTTTCTTTCTAGCAAAGGCAAGGCATAAAGAACTAAACATCAAGGTAAGAAACTAACACATGACCTCTCATTCTGCCTCCATCACAAGACACATTATCATCTCAATAAAGCATCCCACTAATTTTTGTTCACTATGCATGAGAAAATAAAGTCAAATGGTGGCACTAAAATAGAAAGGCCAAGAAACCTTGCTTAGGAAGTTAGGACAAAGGAATGGAAAAACGTGTTTACAGGATGGGAACAGTTTATCTGATGCTGACAGATAAGCATGACAAATATGACAGTGATAAATGTGAATCATACAAACCCCTTCTCACTTCTCACTCAAACAATAAAAATTACACAACCTAGCTGGCCTTTCTTGGATGGTAACACAAATGAATGAATTCATAATAATTTTAATAATAACAATAATGGCAGCTACCATTTATTAAGAGCTTACCATTGCACTACGTGCCTTTGTGCATGTTCTCTTTAAAGTTGAGAATCTGGCAGTAGCCTGAGCATGGCTGTCATAATCATATGTGGGGTGCAGACAGTTCATCAAAGCATGGCCCAAGTATTCATTTTAATCCATTCCTGAGACATTCTTACACAATGAAATTTGAGATGACTGGATTATTATTAACATCTGTCCAAATCTAAGGTCATCTTTGTGCCTGTAATTCAGGAAGCATGGGCTTGTCCTTAAATTAGGAGGCATGAAGCATTAGTTCTGCAGTACATTTCTTTATCACCAGCAGCACCACTCTCAGGCCTGAGCTTAGGGGAGACGCCTTCCCTGAGGCTGCGTCAGCCTTCTTCAGACTCCCCCTCCTCATGAGACACCAAGTCCTCAGGGCCCAGGGGCACGCCAGAGTGCATCCTCTACTTTCTATGATCAACTTTGGGGATCCAGGACTCTTAAATTTTCTTCCCAAATGACTCAGAGCCCACTTCCAGGGCCTGAACATCCCTGGCCCATCCCACAAAAGTAAACCAGTGTGTTCCAACCCTAAGCTGAGAGATGGCTATTTCTGACAAGGTGAGGACGGACATGCGGTGTGGACATGCAGGCACATTCAGACACAGTGCAAGAGGCTCCTTACCGAACAAGACAGGGGCAGGGATACAAAGAGAAAGGACACAGGCCAAGGACCCAGGGCAGGCTCTCTCCACACTATCATGTTCCCGCTTCCAATGCCAAGGAGGTGAAGAGTTCTAAATTGAAATCTGGAATTTCAAGTCATTGATGAAAGTATATTTGTCATGATAAGAAGATGGAGCATATTTTATTTAGCATTTTTAGTTTGATTTAAAACTTTAAATATTCAGACATATGGTATGTGGGCTTCCATTTGTACCCCTGACCAAGAATCTACAAATGTTAGGAATAAACCTAATCACTGACCCAGTGTTCCTCCCCATGGTTTAGTACTCCGTGTCAATTAATGCTTCCTTTTCAAACACAGGTATGTGTCCCTTTAAGCAAACCCAGATTTATACCAACGACACATTTGAGAGTAGGTGCTCCATTTACTAAAGGATCCCATTATTCAGCAAACTCCCCTGATGGATGTGGTTCAACCAACTGATAAAAATTTATCACACACACACATAGCATCTCACAAAATCATCTTTTCATGTGAAAAGTAAAAGGGTTAAGAGGGAAAAAACTTCAATAACTTTGAGTTCATTATTATTTGATTTCACACATAATACTTAGTCCTCCTAGAAAGACTAGAAAATGAAGAGTAACAAAAGAAATGGTATGAAAATCCTCTTACAGAACTTGGCAAGATGCCCACTGTTAGCATTTAGTAGTACATATACTTCAGATTTTTTTCAATGTGATTATGTACATGTGAAAATACATAGCTATAGGTGGTTAATTTTATAAGAATTAGGTCAAACCTAGACTACAAATAATTTTTCAGTACCACCCATGTGCCAGGCACTGGGAAGGCCAAGGTTAATAAGACAGGGTTTCTTCCCTGTTAACTAGCACTTGTGCTGTAGTTGAAGAGACCAACATATAAACCAATAATTACACTACAGTATAAACGATGCTTTACCAGAAATCTGTAGAAATAACAACAGAGGACTCTATAGAGTCTCCCGAGACAGGAATGACTCTTTCCGGCTGGGGAATGACTTCAGGGTTTTGATAGCAATAACAGTCAGACTCTGGGCTTCCTGTTCTCATTCAACAAATACTACTGAACACTTACTGTGGGCCTAACACTATCGTAGGTACTCAGTCTACAGTGGTAAACAACACAAGGTTCTACCCTTATGGAGCTTACAGAGACAAACAAATTTACAAGTACATAAATACAGCAGTGTCCTACCTTCCCCTTGACGAACACAGAGTAGGTGCTCAATAAATGGTTGTTGAATGAATAAATGAATAAAAGTACGTGATGATCCCACTTCTTTGCACTTCCACTTCAAAGGCAGCTTTTGTCCTTGAAGTTAGTATAGCAGATAATTTGGAAGTTTCAAAATACAGCCTGGTATGTCTGATCTGTTTCACTTAAAAATATGAATCCAATAGGCTTAATCCAAAATCTCTACCTCTGAATTGGGTTACCATGTGTTGTATTTGATTTGTATTTCCATCAGTATCAACCCAAGCATCCTTATATAGACACCAGCAATGTACATGATTTATAGCAAGTCAGTCAAGGCGAAGCCTATAGCTTCCCTTCACATTTTGACGTTATCAGATTACTTCAGAAGCTGGCAGCAGCTACCATAAGTAACAAGCTGTCAGTGTAAATAAATCACTCTCTCAAAAACAACTGCTAAAAAGTATAGATTAGTATGAGCAGAGGTGGGCTTGGGCTTTTTTTTTTTTTTCATTTCCCCCTCCCCAACAAATCTCCTATATATTTAATTTTGTAGAGAAAGAAAAAATGAATTCATTTTCTTTCTTTAAAAAAAAAAAAGGTTCCAGGCTTAAGATCCATATAAGAAATTTGTGTCTCAAAAGGAAAAGTTGTGGCTCTCGTGTATAAGTCATAAGACAATAAATTTGCAATCACCCAGAGAAGCCCAAGGTATAGGGAACAACTAGCAAATTCTGTGAAAAGAAACCCTCGCCAAGCCAATTTAATTTCCTTCTACGATGGAGGGACAGGCTGCTGAGATAAGAGAGGCAATAGGTACAATCCACCTGGGCTACAGCGGGACTGTCTCTCCGATCCCACATGATGCAATCATCAACGAGCTAGAAAGCCTAACATTAGTAGACCACAAAGAGCTGGTGTGTCCCTCCCAGAATTGGATGTCCAATGCCTACACCACCTGGGGTGGACAGGGACAAGGTGTCACCATCCTGAACAGGTGAATGGTGGGGCCATGGCCACTGTGCAGCCATTGATGGGTCAATGGTGGAAGGAGCGTCACATAATTGTCCTGGGAGATACTAAATAGAACAGGTGTGCAGTAACTGGGGAGGCATACACAGGGTTCTGAAAATCCAGGAGGCAAATTCTAGAAAGGCCCTAGCGCAAGATAAATCTTAGTGTGAATAAGAGAAAGACAGTGCTGTATAGAAAAATCTGAGTCCGTAACACCCCAAAAAGAAAAAGGCATATATCACTAATTTCAGTCACTGCCAATGATGGTGTAGGTCAGAGTGGGTTGTAGGCAGGATATAAAAAAGAAGTTTTCAATGATGTGTTATGAGAAAATTACGATGGGACTGGGATGGCTGAAAGCAGCCAGATGCACAAGACTGAGGATTCATCCATCACTTATTTGGCATGGGTCAATCTACGGTGCTCGGTCCTTGTTTATTCACGATATGCTATACAGAGATGACAGAGTGCCCACAGAAGTTAACACTACACATGCACATAAACCCCTCCCACACTAGTTTTTAGTGACTTAGATTCTTGGCCTGCCCCTTTCACCCCAGGAAATTAAACACTGTTGGTCTCTGTGGCCACATCTAAATTACTGAAGGTGATTGAGGAATTCTAGAATCTATTAGCTCACAGGAGGCCCTCGCATTCCAGGACCTCTACCACCAGAAGGTCTGGATAAAATGACCAAAGACTCTCACGTTGGTCAAAGGACAGATACTGGATTCCTGCGAGGGCAATGAAGGATGAAGCTGAGGACTGATGACAATCTGTCTTATTCGGGAGTACGCCCTGCTCAGCCAGAGCACCAGCAAATGAACCTTCCTTCTGACTTCAGGGTGCACACGGAAATACCTCATTTTCTCTAGTTGATTAATAAAGTTTAAACATTTAAATGTGAGAGAATCACCATTCTTGCCACACACACACACACACACACAGAGACCAACTTATCCATCTACCTAAATATACACCCTCCATCCCTCCATCCCATTAGCCTCCATCTCCCTACATCCCTTTCTCCACCCAGGCTTGATGCCCTTCCCCCAACCACCTTTTGCATGTTGTAACACCTGACATGCTTTTCTAAGGCTCTTATCAAGTCTCACAGTTCTGACCATGGTAACCCACTCCCCAGGGCTCCCTCTCTTATGTGCTGTTACAGCAGCTCCATCCTGAGCCATGCTCTAACTGAGACTTTTTCATATACTAACATTCATCATTCATTCAAGTTTCATCTCTGCCCTGCTTGAGGACATGGACCACATTTTCAAGTTTCCACTATTTCTATATCAGCACCCTATCTGTCACACACACACACACACACATACACACACACACACAACTTCTTCAAGTACAGAGAGAATGAGACACATAAAATGCATTCAGAGACATTTGAGAATTTTATAAATGACCAGGGGTAATTTCATTATGAAAGGTTACATGTACAATTCCCACCACTTTTCAGTATGATAAGTTATTGTTCGGTGGGGTCCCTTTGTACAGTAGCTAGAGAGGTTGTATGTTTAAGAGCAAGATTGTACAGTTTGGTGTCATGTCCAAGAGCAAAGGCTGTGGAGTCAGGCCAATATTTCCATCCCAGTTTCACTGATTGCTGGCTATGGGTCTCCTGGCAAGTTATTTAACCTTCCTAAACTTCAGTCTCCTCATCTGTGAAACTGGGATCATAACACCCTCAGAGGGTTATTATGAAAATTAAATGAAATAAAGTATAAGTTATTGTCTGGCTTATAGAAGACATTCAAACAAAAATGATCTCTTTTCCTTTTCCCTCTTATTAAGGGAGAAAAAAAAATCAAAGATGGCCTTAATGCAAATTTGAGTCAAATGTGTCCCCAAAAAAAGATAACTTCAGAAAACAAACCCATATATGAAGCAGACTGAAATATAAGACATAGCTTCTAACAGACAACATTAGCCTATTTAGTGGAGACAAGTACAATTCTAAAATAAAATTAAATTAGAAGAGCTTCATACCGTCACTAGAAATGTCCTTTTTTAATTGTGCAAAATAAAAATAGAAAAGAAATTAACTGAGGGAAACAGAAACACCCACAGATTATCATCTTCCTTTGTTATGTCAAGTAACTCACTAAAACCATATTTGAAGTCTTTTGTTTGTTTTTTTGTTTTTTTTTTGCACTGTCACGCTAAAAAAACATGCTTGCTGGTTAAAATAAGCATTCATAAAATATACATAGTGTGGGCATATAATACACATTTTAAAAGACAAAGAAAACAAAAGCGAGCTATAACCATATGCATGTCTTACTGCAAATAAAGCCTGTGACCTTTCAAATAAAGACAAGAATATAACTCTTCTCCTGAATTTCTAATATGATGCCCTAACACTGATACTGATATTTCCCCCAATAGATATTTTGCTTTCAACTTAAGCTCTTGACATAGCACTCTTCACATTCCCTATTTGTCTACTGTGGTCAGCTGAGCTCAGCTACCCAAACGCACATACAGACGCTCAGAGAACAGGTTTGTCCTTCTGACTTTTCACATCTCTTATACTTTTTAACTGATAGAGATTCCATCCCATGGAAACATGCACACAGCGTCACCCCAGAGGAGAGAAATCAGAAAAAGATGGCAAACATAAATACCAGAGAAGCAAGCTAGAACCTGAATGCAGGGCACATTGTTCACAGAATTATTCCAAGGAAGAAAACCGGCTGCAAGCTCGTGAAGCAAGCAGCACACGATGCAAAATTAAACCGGTGACCTTTACCAGAATGTCAAAGGTCAAAGCAATTTGTAAGGTAGTACTTACCAAGGGCCATGCACTGGCCTGTATGTGGACTAGAACCCTGCGTAATCAAACACTGAGAAAACCAGCAAAATGAAAATGTCCTCTACATCTGAAAGTAACTGGAGCTCTAAATGAAGGAGGTCTGCAAGTACATTATTGCACGCACAACAAGATCCCCAACTTGTTGATGTGATGCTGTCTCAAAACCCCTGTCTCAAAAATCCTAAAACACAGCAAGCTATACACCTCCTACTCCATGGCAGGCTTATTTTGTTGGACAACATAAGCTTTCATTCTGTGAAGGAAGCTTAAGGAACTATACTGTTCATACTTAAAACACACCGGAAACCTCTGTATCACAAGTTTTATCCACTATATTTTCCCTCCACATGAGATGAGAACTTCCTTCCCAGTAGGGGCCTTGGCCATGAGAAATGAGTGTTTTTCCCTTTTGCCAGGAAGAAATCTCAAGGACTGGTGTAAAAACCACTCAGGCATAACAAGTTATAGCCCAGCGGGTACACTGATTAGCTAGGCTCCATAACCATAAAGTCAACAATAATCTACCTACATGCCCTTTCTGCAGGTGGTTGACCTACGAATGCTAAGTAAGTCAGCAACAGTTCAGCAGAAATTACATTGGAGAGCATTATGCGTAAACATGACTGCTCTGGTTGTCCTTAACTATACCACTGGGACTCCAGACCTGCAAAATAATCCATTACCCCCACTCAACACTAACCCCACTGCACCTTTTTCCTTCTCCATAGGAATTACCCCCACTGTAATTGTACTTGTGCTTAACGCGTCTTCCCTGTAAACAGAGCCCTTCCTGATTTCATCTTGCCTTCTACACAAGGGGCATCCTTTGCGTAGGACGGGACTGACTTCCCCTGAACAGTACAGATACTTTTGATTTTTCCAGAAATGTTGACAGATCGCACTAAACTGTTTAACTCTCTCCGCGGTCCCCCTGGAGATGCTGACTACACATTGGAAACCCAGCTCCGGAGGGTACACAAGGCCACAGGGCAGAGAATACATACACACACACTTTTTTTCAACTTACGAAGGTAAAAATATTCAACTTATGACCACTGATTCAACATATCTATTCTAAAAGTCTAGAAATATCTCCTAAGTTTTGCTAAAATAAAAAGGGCTTTAATAATCAAGCAAAAACCCTCCCAGCCAGTCAGACAAGAAAGGTAGATACATACAGTCCTTGGAAATGACTGTTAAGGTTAATATCCTATTTCATTTTTTTTAACGGCTTGGAATTTATACCAAGTTAAACAGGAACAACCAAAAGGATAGTGCATTTCTTAGACTCTAACAGGAAGGGCTGCATCCAAATCTATCCTTTAGAAAAGCCATTACATCCTCTGAGAGCAGCAGGTAGGAAGCCTATGGGCTGTCGTAATGAAGGGTCTGTCTCGGACGGCAGGTCTCCCACCACTGTGTGACACAGAGTGATTTACACAACCCCTACTTAGAAACGGTGTAGGAAGTTTGACGATTCATAAAATCATAAATTATAAATCAATTACCAGAGATGGAGAGATTGATTTATCCCCAGGCCCTTTCATTCCCAAGGTGTGAGACCCTTGAACTAGAGGAGACAAAGAAGAGGGCTGTTCAGGCTTTTCCTGCCGTACCAGCCTTTTTTCTTTTTTTTTTTTTTTTTTTTTTTGCAAACCTATCACTCGAGTAATGCCCATCTCAGGAAGTGAGACTGGATCACAGGAATAAATTAAATCAACACAGATAAAAGTGACACTGGCCTTTAGGAGAAAGGGGCCTGGATTCTCTCAGTTCCCCAAATCTAAGTGAAAACAGAAAAACACTATTAAATATTTAGGACATTGAGCCAGACAGTTCTGTAAATGCCCACATGCAGAAACACCTGCATACATAACTGACACTTTCAGGACTCACGTGACATGGTTTATGAATGATATTTTCTTAAAAAGTTCATCAAATGTGCTGTGTCTCTAAATTTCTATAGCACAGGAGAAGCTTTTTCATTCTTTAAAAAATGGCACATTTATTTACTCTGTCTCCGAGGTGATAAAAGTAAAGCCATCTATTTTGGCATAGCCCTGGGTTCTGTTCTGGAGACAGGCATCTACAGACAGGTGCAATCAAGCAACATAGACTCTGGAGGAAATTCTATCCCAATCGCTGGCTGAGAGGGCCCCACATTCAGCCATCCTGTGGCTCCATTCCGTAAAACCAGCAGTACAAACAGCCAACACTGCCCTACTCTTGAACTTCTCGAAACTGTCTTCCCAGTGGCTAGGAACAGTACAGTGGTTCCCCGCTCCCTTATCCACAGTTTCCCTTTCCACAGTTTCACTTACAGTTAACTATGGTCCAAAAATATTGAATGGAAATTCCAGAAATAAACAATTCCTAAGTTTTAAACCGCATACCGTTCTGAGTAGGGTGATAAAATCTCGCACAGCCTCATTCAGTCCCACCCGAGATGTAAATCTTCCCTTTGTCCAGCATAGCCGGGCTGCATGTGCTACCCACCTGATAGTCACATAGCAGCCGTCTCAGTTATCAGATCCATTGCTGTGGTATCGTAGGGCTGGTGTTCACATGACCGGTATATTACTTAATAATGGCCTCAAAGCCATTCATGTAACTTTTATGACAGTATATTGTTATAACTGTTCTATTATTAGTTATTGTTATTCTATTACTTGCCTAATTTATAAGTTAAACTCCATCATGAGAATGTATGGATAGGAAAAAACATAGTGTAGAAAGAGTTCAGTATTCCCTGCAGTTTCAGGCATCCACCGGGGGTCTTGGAATATGTCCCCCACGGATAAGGGGGGCTTACTGTATGAGAACCACTTACCTTAACCCTGACATAGAGATAAGAGTATAATAATCCCCAAAATAGAGATGGGGCAGCTGAGGTCCAAAGTGAATAGGTCAAAAAAGCGAGCAAGAGAAAGAGCTGGGGGTGCAGTCCACCCCAGCCCCGGCCTCCTGCCTCTAAATGCCGTGATCTCGCCACTACGCCACGCTGCTGTTTAAGTCAAAGAAAATATCAATAGCTCTTAGGCCGCAGAGCTGAAGAGATCAATCTCTCCTTCCATACCTCCGATAAATTTTAAAACTAAGAGAGTAAATGGCAATGCAAATACTACTACTATTAGATATTTATTATGTTCCAAAGCTTGGAAACAGTCAGGAAAATGGAAAAGTTACTTTTTTTCCCTACAAATTTGTTAATGGGTGGCATAATGGGGAGCCCTGTTTGCTGGCATCCTGTGAAACGTCTACAAATTGCCTCTGCAAAGCATTATAGGTTGTCAGACTAATGTAGTTGAAGATAATTTGGCCTTTCAGTGAATTGAACCTCACAGCACGATTATACTCCACAACCAAGTAGAGTGTCACAATTATTCTTTCATGTTGAATTACCATATAATGTCATGAGTCTACCTGTCATAAGTCCTGTAGTCTACTTTGAATTTTTTTCCCCTAAATCTATGGTTCATGGCAAAAATATATATATATATATTTATTTTTTTTTGCTTCTAATGGAAATCTGATTGTTTTTATCAACAATAAATTTCATAGCAAATCAAAGGATATGCTTGGACAAACAATCCGATACTCAAGGTTAAAAAACACAAATAATAAATTGCTGGTGTGTCATGTTCAATTTTTACTACAGCATTACACTGCAATAACCATAACAGGATCTAAATTGTTGTCAGAACATTAAACAAACCCCCGTACTTCACAAAGGCATCCTGTCTGAGTAATTCATACAACGGAAACAACTATCAAATTTTCCACTGTCCCACCGCTACACCATACATCAGTGCAATTTTATGTATTTGGACAATTCATTGAATAAATTACTTCCATCCTGCCTGCTCTTGCCACTTCTGTTAAGAGTCATATCAGTTTTAATTGTCTTTCTGTCTATATGGAGCCACTGTTTTTTGGGCCTTTTCCTGTGCTATTTCCTGAACACCAAAATAAACTATGAATACCCATCAGAGCTGTGCACTAGGAACATACAAGTGCAAGACAGGGGTGTCCTGTCAGAGGTCAAGAGTTTCTTCCTTCTCCTGTTACATGACAGTTGCTGATGGTGTGCTGGGAGTGTGACAATTCATGGTGTTTGGGTGGGAACATGGTGTCTTTTCAACATCATAGCTATACCTGAAAGCTAAAGGTATCCAGGAGCCCACAGTCTGCTGTGTTCCTGTTGGACGGTTTACTTGCTTGGTTCATTACAGCATTTAACCTCCCATGGAAAATGGGCTCAGCCAGGGTTAAATGTCTCCAATTCCATTCATAGTCAGAATTCAGACCGAGTCAACAGAGCTCAACAGCCAGTTCACGGCAAACTGTTTCCCTTTGGTTTGTTGCTCCCAAGAAAATGACAAGCCCACCTTTGCAGGTTGAATGCACAGAGGCTCGTGCCGAAAGTACCGCTGTAGAACAAGTAACACTATAATGGGCACACACACACTTTGTCTGTACACTGTGGAATTAATGACTTCCCATCGTGTTTCTCAACACCTTCAATACTGGACTCAATTGGCACTGACCAAAGGGAATCAGATCAATTTGGATGCAACTCTGTTTCCGAAATGAGATCTTCTTAGGTTTGTCTACAGTGTAACACATGTATTTGTACAGCCAAAGTCAACCTCCCAGGTCAGCTAATTTAACAGAAATAAATATAAGTAAAGCCTCCTATTAGATACCCAAACTAACTTGGAAGCTGTTTTCAAATGATTCTATCACCTATGTCACCATAGCCAAATAAATGACCATACACTGAATTCTGACCATGCTGGCTATCTGAAACCTGATGCTGCCAGAGAATCCACATTATGTTGAGCTACTTTTGCTGTTTCCAATGCAGAACTCCCTCACTGAACTGGCTCCAAGACAGATCCACTGTATACGAAACACTGCCCTGTACAGGGGTGGGTTTCTAGCTCCAGTTGGCCTGCTTTTCCCTCTCAAGGTAACATAACAGAAGGAAACCCTATTCAGAGAGGTTAGCCCGGGACTGGCACCCCATGTTAACTCAGTAGCCTTGCTGGGTAGTAGAAAGTAACTCTTTATTTATAACCCCAAAAGCAATAATAAACACAGAACTATGATTTACTCTGAACCTTCCTATTATTAAAATACTTTGTCTTATAGTTTTATTGATTTACAATCTGTCCTACTTACTTTTTTAGCATCTGAAAACAATCAAGGCACAAAGCTGCAAAATGTTTGGACATTAATTGTTAGGAGACAGCATTTTATTCCAGGCGAGAGGTTTGAGGCCTCGACAGCGATGCATTCTGGTACCAGAATGATTTATGGTCTTGTAGCAATAACGATGCACCAGGGCCATTAACATATTGGCAGGCCCTAGGATGGATTAGTGGCATTGATTATTTCATGGGCCACTGATACCCATTTGTTATGAGGAGCTCAAAGATGGCCTCTCCCTAACTGAAATCTTTTTATGAGCAGACAGCATTTTAAGTATTAGGAACCAGGGATTTGGGCCATTTTTTATAATCTTGCTGTCGCCTCACCTTAGTAGGCAACCAAAAAAAAAAAAAAGTGTCAAAAAATTAAAGTTCATTCTTCACCACCCGCCTTAATTCCTCAACTCGTCATAACCATGTCTTCTTTAAAAATTAATGATTGCCAGCATTTAGCCACTGGTTGTTGCTATGAAGATCTATGCAAAAAGCAAGGATCCCTATAGAGTGTGTGATATATGGAATACTCTTTATTACTACAATAAAACTTACTGACATTTCAATACTTCTGCAAATAGCATTATAGTATCAATCTTCTGAATTAGGTTGAAAATTAAGTTGTAAATTAAAAGAAAGTGTACTTTGGAATACAACATGATATGTCACCTAGAAAAGGACCTTTGTGCATAACTGAGCTGAGCTGGGAAACACAGATGAGCCCAGGGCCTCAGCAGTGCTGCTAGTATTCTAAAGATCAAGGTTCCACCGGAAGAATTCATCCAGAAATCCTAATATTCTATCACTTGAGACATTTTCTTTCATTGTAAAAAGTCAAGGGATTTGACAGCAGCCTTTCATGAACACAATGAAACCCCAAATTGTAATATGTTGCTCTCATTTGCCACATCCTTAACATAAATTTCAAGTGGGGCACATAGAGAATAACAAATGTCTTATAAAATACACAGAAATTACACATACGTTATGCTTATAATGTATGTATACATATATACAACTATTTCCTTCTCTGTGTCATCAAATACAAAATTACTCTCATCCCCTCCCATGTCTAACCCAGTCTTCAAAGATGCTCAGAGCAGAGAGCTATCCAGGGCAATAAATGACAATTCCCAAAGCTTGTAACAACTTCGACACTATTAGGCTCGAAGGCTAATGTCACGTAAGTGTAAATTACAAACAGCCTCAGATCAGAGCCAAAACAAAATGGTTATGCAAAAGACTAGTGATTTTTAAATATGTATTTGTTGAAAAGTCAAAAGTCTTAAATCACTTCTACCTATCCTCCACAGCATTGTCTGTACCCCCAAGATGAAACTGTATACCATGTTTCCCCGAAAATAAGACCTAGCTGGACCATCAGCTCTAATGCGTCTTTTGGAGAAAAATTTAATCTAAGACCCGGTCTTATTTTACTATAATATAAGACTGGGTCTTATATAATAATAATATAAGACCCGGTCTTAGATTAATTTTTGCTCCAAAAGACGCATTAGAGCTGATGGTCGGGCTAGGTCTTATTTTCAGAGAAACGGTAGTTAAAACACAGCTATACTAGTGATTTGAAACATCTTGATGAAAATCCAAACTAACTCCTGCCCATGATGACTTACCCCCCATCTCCCACATGGTTTCTCATGCTTCCTTGCCTATTGCTTGAGACTAGAAGCTCTTTCAGATAGGTATCTATTTCTCCTAGAACCTCACCCCCCAAATCTTTCAAGGGTGTACACAGACTAGGCCAGGGAGGGTAAGGAGGTTTCATCTTGGGAGCCCACACTGGTCCCGGTCCCCTGGTAGTACCAGGCTGTGATGAGAAGGATTCTAAGGCAGATTTTTGGCTCAACAGGAAAAGGTGCCATAATTAATTAGCCACATGGGCTGAGAGCATAAGAGTGGGAAAGGTGGTCCAAATTCGAGTCTCTGAATTCAGAAGTTATAACACACCTTCCTAAAGACCACTCAGTTAAGCTGGTTAAAGACTCACACTTTGAGAGTATTTCTGCTCACAGAACGAGCATAAAATAAAGCCCCTTCTCCAAGAGAGTTTTAAAACAGACCACAGATCAAAGACTTTAGAACCAAAAAGAATCATGAGATGACCTAATTCAAGCCTTTTATTTCATAGATGGAAAAACCAGGACATGTTGTTAAATCAGTCACGTAGGGTCATATGACTAGTGATAGAGAAACAAAATCCTAGGTCTCCTGCATTCATGCTGTCTCCATAATGCTTCCTTTTTGCATCACCTTATATGCTGCTTATTTTTCCTTCCTTCCCATTGTATGATATTCACATTTTACTATGGTTTCATATACAGTTGCAGACTTCTCAAATTTTGGATTATATGATAAGACATAAACTCAGTAATTTTTATTACTGCAAATTTAGGAAACAATCTTGGAATATGATATATAGTAATTCAGGATTAAGTAAAAACAACACAAGCACTTTGATACTTTCCTTGTTAAATTTTGAATTTTATTTTAAGTAAGGAAGAGACATTGTAAACGTGTACTTGAGATTCACAAAGGTGCTTGAGAAGCTTTCAGCTTCAGCATCTAATTTATGAGGCCTTTGCATAAGCCACCCAACATTAAAATATATAGGGAAAGTAATCCCCTTAAAACCAATTATTTTCTACCATATCCAGCTTATAAATTAATTGGGAAAGTGGACCTTCCATTTCCTATAGAAATTAAAGTTCTCTCAGACTCTACAGCTCTCTGGGATAGAGCCCATGTACTACCCACTCAGATTAAGTAGATTGTACCCTCCGCAGAATAACAAGGAGATGGGGTACCACCTTCATCACCTCAACCAGCAGGCTTCAAGTGCTGTGCACAACAGTACTTTCTCCCTCAACATCCAGAAAGATTTTCAGAAAGGTTCAGATTCCCTGCCTCCAGGAAGAACAACACATTACCACCTAGTATAAGAGCTTCTTTCCCGTTTTAAAGTTAAAAATTAAATCCCTTCTGGTGAAATACTCCACAACTTGTCATCTCTAGGTCAACAAACCACCCTAGGTCATCTCTAAAAAATCTTCACAAGTGAAAGGAGTTCTCCCATGGATCCAACAATTTGAACATGCTGAAACGCTACCCTTCTTCTTTTTATTTATTCACTTTCTGGTTAAGATGGAGAGCACCTGGTTACCTTCTCACATAAAGCCACCCAAAACACAAGAAGTATATCCTTTAAGTTTCTCTTCTTTAGGCAAATAATGGCAATCCCATCAAGCTCTTCAGGTATATGACTTCACAAAGTACTGCTATGTCTACAGTTCCTCTGGACTTTTGCTAAATGTCCTGTATCCTTCTTAAATTTGGTAGCCCAGGTGGCTGGGTACTAATTGAAGAACAGGTTAACTGTTTGGACACGTTGTGCATCTGTTACCCAACTATCAACTTTGTAATGTTTGCTATGTGACTATGTATTTGGGGGAATGAATGCCAAGTGAAAATTTACCCTAATCTATTTCTCTTCTTATTCTCTTAAGGCTGTTTCTGATGATTTGTTAAACTGCTTCACTTTATTCTACAAATCAGTCCCATAACCAAAATTAACAGCCAAGACCCAAGATAAGAGTAAATGGTTATTGACTGAGATGTTTGTCCTCTTTGAGATATTCATCCGCATTGTCTGCAACAACCACTCATGAACATCAGTGTTAATACAGCTACAGGAACAAAGAGCACACAATGATGGAATTGATTCTCCACATATATTATGCTCATGTTTCTAAATTCCATTTAATTTTTTGTATACTTTTACTAAATATCTACTTTATTTTTACAGTAAAACCTTATTAAGTCACCTCAGACAATGAAAGTTTTGAAAAAAATTGAAGGTGAGTTTTTTTTCCTATTTCTGATGGAGAACCAAACCAGGCTCATGAAAGGTGCTTAATAAATTACATGTTAACTACATAAAGAAATAATGGTGCATTGCAAAATTGTTCTCAATTCTTCACCCTCCCTGTATCTATGCCCTCTGCCATGTGATTTTGTAGTTCCTACCACTGGAGTATCAATCTCCAACCCAAACATGGTCTTGTCCATAAGACTTCATTCGGTCCATGGGATGTGAACTCATGTGACAATGAGCCAGTTCTGAGTCTAAGACTTATGGAATCACATATTTCCACTGCCCCTCTGCAAGCCTCTAACATCTGAATTGAGAAGAGCTTGCCTAGAAAATCCACTGGTTCCAGACAAAATAGAGACACATGGAGGAGAGCAGCCCAAACAATGCGTAGACAGCCAATGTGAAGCACAGCTCCCCCAATCAAGCTGAGTGTAGTAACAACAGCTCATAAGTGGGCGCAACTAGGTGTTGGAGTATTTTGTCAAGAGCAGCATTGTTGTTGCAAAAATTGATATGCAATAAATGGTGCAAATAAGATTGCAGGGTCATGTTTGCCCACGTTGAGAAAAATCATCCATTTATATGGGAAAAAGATTAAAAGCTATTACAATGTATTCTTTTCAATTTATTTAATGCATCCTCTAAGAATCATTCCTTCTTCACTAACTGGGGACTATATTTTAAGATAATAAAGTATTTTAGAAACATAAAATAAAATTTTTTGTCCAATAAGTAGGATGAAACTTGGTCCCAAATAGCTGAACTACTAAAATTTTGCTCAGTGATCAAAGAACACGTGCAGAGGATCTAAACAATGACTGAAGGACACTTCCAAACTCGCCATTAGAGGAACTGTTAGCAGGTGCCTATTTCCATGAACACTCTACCCATTGCTGGTCCTTAAGCTGAACATATATTCTCTGTTTAGAAGGGCTGGATGGCAGCATCTGAAAGTTCTACAGAGAGACTGAAGAGTTAACTGAAGTTGTATGGTTGTGATGGCCAGATGAGGCATCTTCAGCCACTCATCATCCCCCTTGCCTCTTGGCCCCTAGATGTCACACAAATAGAACATCGAACAGAGTATTCCCAGAAGAGACCAAGTGCAGCAGGGAATTCTTTTCCAAAAGCACCTCCGTGTGCCACCAAAGTGGCCTCTGCAGTGTGGCAAAAAGAGCCTTGCCATTAAAGGTAAGTTTCTATTTTATATGTTCAAGCCTTCTGCGGTGAGATCCCACGATTCCTCAGGAAGCTTGATTTACCATCCCATCACCCAATTTTTATAGGGCTTGACTCTGAAAATGGAACTGATGGAGACCTCAACCACGAGTCACTGAGTCCCTAGGTATAGCTGGAGATTTACAACACCTACAAATTCACCCTGTCGTTCAGACTAGTGTCTCCTCAACGTGCCCCTGGAGGAGACTCCCTAAGGCTTCAGCTCAGCTCCATTAGCTGCTCCCCACCCCACACAAAAAAGAACAGAATTTGTTCCTCCTCTAAGCCCACTTTCCCCCACCCCAAAATTCACAATCCAGGAAGCACTGTAAGGATCTGATGACTGCTGGTGGGGACAAGGCAGTCACATGTGGGAAAGCTCACTTGTTTGGTGGCTAATGAGTTATTATGGGGACAGAAGGAGGGGATGAGAAAAGAAGAAAAGAAAAAGTGGACTCTGAGTCATGTTGGTGAAATTTTTCACAGCTAATCACACACAAGACTGATTCACTGCTCACTTTGCTCTGCTCACTCATTTTTCATACCATATTTTTCACTGCCCCATCAGCCTGTTCCACCAAGGTCAAATGAAGGGAATGATAGCATACACACCACACTGAGATTTATTATAAACAGAGTCATTCACCTTTTATATGGAGCAAATGGGCTCCTGAAATCACCATTTATGAAGATGGACGTGAGCAATAGTCACGTGAGGAGAAGGCAGGGGAGAGAGATTCAGTCCAAATGGCACCAGTGAGGCCCCATTGTCTCCTTTCCTGTGCACACAATACAGACCAAGGCCACCCACTAGCTTGAACCTAAATGTATACAAAACTTTGAATCAATGTCAGAGTTGTAGTTCCTGCCTTTTTCCTCTTTCACAGTTGGAGAGGGTCTTTCAGACAAGGTAACATTTGAGCAGATCTTCAATGAAGCGCATGATCAAAGAACACTGCTCCAAGATTTTTACACCCTGTAGGATGCTTTAGGTTGCAAGTAACAGAATATGCAACTAAAAGTAGCTTGAACATAAGGGTTTATCATATGACAACAAAAGAAGCCCAAAGGTAAGATGCTTTCCATTGTTAATTCATTCACCCGTTTACAATATCACCAAGGAGCCAAGTGTTTCCCATATTCCTGTTCTGCCACCCTCAATTCAAAACCTTCCCTCACAGAAGAAATATGGCTACTGCCATTCCAAGCATCCCACGTAGACATGACCACATCCAGTGAAGGTTCTTTCTTTTTATTACAGAGGACATCTTTCCCAGAAGCCCCCATCATACAGCAAACTACACGTAATGACATTGGCCATAAAAAGATCACATGCCCACGCCCAAACTAAGCACAGGAAAGGAGAATAGATTGAGATGACTGACTTAAATCAATTATGATTCCCTCTCAGACTGGGGAGGAAGTACTTTCTATGACATGAAGGTCTTTCAATGACATGAAGGGTTAATTACACGAACAGGACTCTGAGAGCAAGCACGGGGGATAGGGGTGGGGGTGGGGGGTAGGGGGGGGATGAGGTGGTTATTGGGTAGGTGACCAGTGTGTCTGCCACAGGATAGATTCCATGCCTACCTCAGGACTTTATACTTAGTGTTCCCTCTAGTTTTCCCACTATCTCCATGGCTTCTTTCCTCATATCACTGAGATCTGTGTTCAAATATTAAGTTATGCGAGAGACCTTCTTGGATAACTCCATCTCAATGAGCTGCACACTCACCCTCATCATTTTTCTCTCTAGTTTTCTTCATAGCTTTTACCAGCATCATATGTGTGCATGTATTAATTTCTTTAATAATAGGCACTCAAATACTTACAGAATGAATAAAGAAATGGCAGTCATTAGTATGTCCCACCTTAGTCTTACTTCTCTACTATGTTTGCCATGCCAGCAAAACAGATCTCCTTACTCTTCTCTATTTTCTTACCACCTTTTTGCTTACACTATCCCCCTCTTGGAATGCTCTCCCCACCTCTCCTCTGCTTATTTAAATCCTGTCTTTAGGGGCCGGTTCAAATTCTACTTCTTTCATGAAACCTAACTCCACATGATCTCCTAGTAGTACTTTCAATTTTCCTTGAACCCAAACCAGAGCTCGAAGTACCAGCAGATCCTGAGTCACTCAACACTCTGAGTTTTATAACTGAGGAACTTGAGTCCCAGAGATGTTTTGGCCTGCCCAGTAAAGGACCAGTAGAGTGTACACTAGTATAGATAGTCCCTATTTGATAATCAACCAGTGCTAAAATTATAGCGAAACGTTCTCCAATTGGCAATTTTAAAAAATATTTACTACATTACGGGTGTTTGAGAAAAATGAATGGCAAATGACTACACAATTCTCTGCTAATAAGCACAAACAGATCACGGTGTCAGATGCAAAAGAAGTGGAATCCGGCTCTACTGAACATGAGAAAGCCTCCTTATCCTTCTTCTCTCACGGGTCTGAGTTCACTGATGGAACTGAGCATGAAAGTGGGACTTACTGCTCTGGTTACAATGAGTACTGCTGAGACCCTCATCCTCTCAGCTTTTGCTTATCTCCATTGGTTCCTTCACTGCTGGATGGCTTGCTCTTTGGGGATAGCTTGTCTAGTAGCACTGAGACATAATAATTCTAAAGTAGATGATCGTGATACTAAGAGTACTAATAATATTGAAAGACCTGCAATGACTCAATGAACAATTTATACTCTCTAAGACTCTAGGAAGAAGTTACTTCATATGGGGCAGACATTGGTCTTCTGAAACCATGATAAATCAAGTATTCATAAACCAAAAATGGATGGGTGGGTGGATGGATGGGTGGACAGACGAACAGATGAGAGAAAGGAAGAAGAAATGGAAAATGGAGAGAGGGAGGGAGGAAAAAAAATTTAACTTTCATTAATTAAAAAACATAAATTTATCATTAGGTGCCAATTAGATCAAAGTTCATCACAGTTATATTTATACAAGAAGAAAACTGAAGGAGTATAAATGCCCAACAATAAGAGACTGCCAAAGAAAACCTGACCAAATAACCTATGCCTCCACTAAACACCATCTTTTAAAATTACTCATGAAATGAGAATATACTCAAAATATATACTGATACCTGCAAAAGTTGCAAAATAAGGTTATGAAATTATTTCAGTTTTCTAAAATGCAATGTTTCTATGTTTTTTAAAGACTGGAAAGATACACAATAGGACATTAACAGTGGTAACTTCTGGGTGGTTGTATTACCGTTCATTTTTGTTTCTTTAGGATTTTCTGATTTTTTTCAAAGTTTTTACAGTAAACATAAGTTGCAAAGAAAATAAGACTGAAATAAATTGGGAGACATAAAACAATACTGAAGTGCACTTTCTTTTGTTTATTACCCATCCAACTTAAAGGCTCAAAAGTCCAAAAGATTTGGAGGGGTGTGCCTGAAATATCCGAATGGACTCCACAGGGGCACAGGAGGGGACAGTGTCATCTCTCTGGGCCACCTGTTGGAATCCTGGAGTGGTTTTAAAATAAAAAATACAAATTACTTAGCACGGACCTCATCCCATTCTACTGTATCAGAATCTCTGAGGAGATGGGGCTCAGGCACCTCTACCCTGCTTCTGGAAAGGACAGGGATAGTAATTCTTATGTATATGCCCGTAAATAGGATGTGAAGATTATGGAAGCTAAAAAAAAAAAAAACTCCCAATAAAAGCAAAAAGAAACCAGTAGTCCTTGACCTGCCTCCACAAATCATGGATCCATGTGTGAGAAGTTACCATCCTTTCCCCAAAAGTTTCTCAGAGTCGCCTTGGAGACCCCACATTTCCATATTTCAAAAAGGACCAGAATTCTGTATGACCTGTTACCCTAAGCTGTCTCCGGGCCCATGTGAGCCAGCTTTAGTAAACTGAATTTCATCACGCATCAAATTTTTCAACCTTTGAAAAATTACTCAATACCAGGATTAATATACAATATAATATCCAAGCGGTTAACCAGCTCTGAACTCATATTATCCCAAAATGATGCTGGACGTGCACCTGGGGGATGAAGTGGGGCGGGCACACAGCTTCCAAGCTGCCACAGCCCTTAGTTTGCACCAGAAACATGGGAGTGAGCATGAGGACAAATCCGCTTTTGAGCATCGGAGTGACAGATAATCTATGCCAGGCCTGGAAATGTGTCTCGCGGATCTCCATGCAATAGAAAACTTATTAATTTCATTTTTTAAAACTCCCATTCATCATATCTAGCAAGTCAACAGCCCTTCTCCCACGACCTTGCTTTAATTGTGAAGGCAGCTGATATTGTATTCTGGAGGCATTCAAGGGCCAAAATCTCAGAATTCTGTTGCTACTTCAGACATCTAGTCTTTGTGGAATTTGAGGAGAGAAATAAATGCATTCTGAAGGTACGTCACAAGAAAGATATCTGCCTCAAAACCATTGTGTGGACATGGAAACAAGCACCCTTAAGGAACAAATTTTTTAAAAAAATATAGAGCAAACTATCTGAGAAGCTTCCTCTTTACAGGCCATTTCTTTGAGAGAAGAGGGAGGGAGAAAAGGAAGGAGGAAGGAAAAGGAAAAAACAAACTTTGTATGGAACGTAGATAAAGGAAGTATCAGACCCATCAGAATCAATTTTGAAATACAAAGTTTCCTTCAATGTATTACAAAATGAGAAAGAGATTTCCCAAGCTCCATAGGTCCTTGACTGTACTGAAATACCATGGCTCATTTCTAAACTACCAGACTTAAGGCTCGATAGTATTAACTTGGGAAGAAATTAGCTTTTTACTTTCCCAACAATTACCGTGTGTGTGTGTGTGTGTGTGTGTGTGTGTGTGTGTGTGTGTGTTTAGTTTTCTCTTTTGAAATTTTAATAACACTAATTCTTATCCAACACTCCTAAATCAAATAGTGTCAGAAAATCACTTTCTTCATTCATACAAGGAAACAAAATTCTAAATATACATGTGAGTGTGGTATTCAGTTATAATAATTTGATTTACCTTCTACTGCTTCATACAATCACAGGTTATAAATACTTTTATTTTAAAAACTCATATAGCTTTTTGACCACAGACTCTTTATTTCCTGAAATGACCATTTCATAAATAGCAACATACACAATGCTATCCATTTTTCTTATGAGGGGGAAAATAAGATTCACCTTTTTGCTCTCCCAATTAATTTCTTTTCTTTTTTAAAAAATTTGATTTTGTTATGGTAAGAATACTTAATATGAGATCTGCCCTCTTAACAAAGTATTTATTTGCCTAATATGACATATTTGGAGTATAAATTAGAGCATTATTCTCTGCCTTCAAGTAAAATGTTACAAGCATTAAATATTGAGTCCCTCGTTAATATATATGGACTGAATGAAGGTAGAAAGCCACTAAGTTTCTCCTGCACAAAGGAGGCACACAGCATTATCACTATCACACGACTTCATAAAGCAACAATAGATCTCTTTCTAAAAACATCATTTTCAAAAGAAGCAGGTAAATATTATTATTTACTACACTGAGGCACAATAACTGATTAAGGTAAATTTAGTGGAAAGATTAAAATAATGGCAGGGGATGAAAATTTATTCTGCAGAAACACTGTGTGAACTTATTGGAAATAATCAACCGCTCAGTTTGAATTAAATGAATGTGAGTGAATGTAGTTAGGGGTGTAGAGGGAGACTGAAAGAGAAAGCTGGGCATATACTAGCTGGAATCTTCAAGCTTCCCTCTGCTGTGGCTCCTAGGAAAATCTGCAAAGATGCAAACAATCCTTGGGTGTTCAGTTAGCAGTAAGTAAATTGCTGTGGGAGCTAAGGGCGGGCATACTTTAGCAGGCAATTCCTCTCTGTCTTTCATTCTGTTTGTCTGTGTTAAATTCCCCCTCTGCCCTCATCCATTCTCACATCCAGTTCTCCGCTTTGTCCATCCATCACTTCCCTCACTTTGTCAGTGCTGACTTCATCCCGGCTCTCACAATCGCGTTGCAGCCATCCCAAGGCCGCGGGGGAGCCCCCGCCTGCCACCGCCTCCCTGCTTCCTGATGTGCTGACGGAGGGCCCATCGGCCGCCTGTCGTTTTCTATTGCACAGGCCAGCAAAAACACTAATACTCAACCTGATTCCTATCGTCCTGCTTTTCACCTTTTCTACTGAGAGCAATGAAAGAGAGAAAGACACAGGGAGAGAGAAACAGGGAAGGGGGAGAAGAGATGAAGGCGGGTCTGGTAGATAATGGAGAGAGATGTTTGCTGAATTTTCTACAACAATTTGCACACTGGTCAGGTGGAGGCCCAATCCAGCTTCCTGTACCACACATCAATAGAAATCACAGGGAGAAAATGTAGTACTAATTAAGGGTTGATAAGCTGTAGTCAAGTGCGGTTTAGGGGGAAAAAAAACAGCAGACTACCCAGGCCTGTGCAAGCCCAACTCTATCCAGCTCTTGCTTCGCCAGCTTAGGATGGAAATTTTGCAGCACTGCATATTTTTTTTTAAGTTCTGCCTATAAAATCAAACAGACTGGAAGAAAAATATTAGATAATCATTTTTATTCAAAGGATCATTTGCAAAACATTTCACATGTTAAGGGTGGGGCTAAAGCTTACCAAAGAGAAAAATAGTTACCTAGCAACAAAACTATTTTAAAACATTCTTCAGTGTATTGCCTGATTGTGTGCTCTTAATTCAAAGGTGTATAATTCTGAGCACCTGCCAAATTAATAAAATATTTCTTCCCTGAATTCTAAATTCCTCTTTCTTCCCCCTACATGGGGCAAACTTCACAATAAGCCATAATCGGGATGATAAAAACTTTTCAATGCTGCACATTTCTTTAAATTTTATTCTTGAAATGAAAAACAAAAATTCACTTGAAATCTGAGCAATAAGATTAGTTAGTAAAGCTATTTATACAACTATGTTTAAAATGACTTGAAAAAAGGAGCTCGGTGAGGTAGGTTTTGTTTGTAGAGCTCTTAAAAAAAAAATACTGTAACTAGTGATAATTATAACTAGCATTTGGGAGGCCCTACTGCCGGCAAAGCATTTTCATGTATGTTATTTGATCCTTGCAACAATCCATTCTCCAGTGACTGGTACCTGCTTTGGGGAACTGAGAAAGCTGAGACGCAGCAATTCAGTAACTTTCCCCAAATCACACCACTGCTAAGTAAGGCATAAGGACTTTAAAGTAGCTGCTGGAATTCCAAGTCTTCATCCGACAGATGGGCATATTCTGTCACCTAGGCACAAAGCTGTTTTCTAATTAAAGAAAAAAGCCAGGAAGTTTCACTGGGATAAAAATGACGAACTGAATCAGTTTCTCTTTCCAAAGTGTGACCACAAAATATTGAGACTGATGTTGTAACTTATCATCCCAAATTCCTACTTGGGGAGATTATTCACTTTTTTATTCAATTAAACAAACTGCCTTTGGAAGCAAACCAAGAGAAGTTTCCAGAAGGCGCTGAGAAATGATAGTGACTTAGGAATAAATGTGATGCCTCTCAAGGCAGTGACTTTGAAGAGCTAAGCACCCACTCGGATGTGTAAATTTTGGTGTGTTTGTTAGGAAATCAATCACAGTAGCCTGTGGCCACACCTCCCATCACGGTGGATTTGGGAAGCAAACTGCCAATCACTAATAGGGGCAGGTAAAAGCACAGCATGAAGAGAAAGGGAGAGGGCTGGAGAGTCAGCAAGTCCTCCCTGCCTTCCAGTCTTCACTCCAAGCTATTGCCACACATCTAATCCAGAACTGTGACCACAGCTCGTTTCTCATTCCTTTTGTTCCTTGAACCCACATGCCCAGATGGGCTTTGGCTATGACAGAAGAGATCAGGGGAAGAAAAAAAAGGCAGCAGCAAAAGTCTCCTCTGCGGTGCTACCATACACATCAGACATCTCTAATTAGACAGCAACAAAATTTTATTAATAGGATGGACATTATAGAATGAGCTTGTTATAAATGGGCCCTGTCAGGGCCTTATTCAGCTACCAAATGAGTATTCTCAGTTCAGTGCTCTCCTCTGAGGCATCACGCCTAGCGCTGGATAACAAATGATTGCTATTAACCGTATTGTTAGTAATGATGGCTGAAAACAAACAAAAACCCATAAATAACAGTCTACAGAAAAATTAACCCATAAACTTGATAGATATCCAGCTGAGAAATAATAAATGACACTTTGGGGCCTGCTGGGAGAAGCGAGTGGTTTTTGTTTTCCTCTTTGTCATTAACACATTTTCTGTGCTAAAAATTAGATTCTGATATATAATTATCAACGCTCCCAGATATTAATTCTGCGATTGCTCCCTCGGTTTCTCTTCTGCCTGGGCTATAATGTTATTCACAGATTACTGTGAGAAAACACATCAAACACTTAACAGAACAGGTCAAAGTGACAAGCAGCTTCTGCTGACAACACCAACCTGCACTGCCTTTTTCTTTTCTTTTTTTTTTAACCAGGGACACAAAACAAATTTCTCATATTAATTAACTAGGGTTCCCTTCCAGCCACAACAGGCCTGTACAATGTGATGTGAGCTAAGCAAATCTCCTCCTTCTCTAATGAAGGCAGCCAAGGGAAGCGAGGAGTGACAAAATTATCTTGCATTTATGACATTGAAATCCACGTTCATTAATGTCTTTCAGGGAGGAGACAGGGTTCCAAACAACTTTCTAACTGTAGCGCAGCTCTCACCTTGAGCCCCTTCCTCTCAAAGGGCTGAGTGGAAGGGCAAGGACATGTGCACACAATTAAGCATGTGAGCAAGACACTTTCACCGTAAGAGGCCGGAATTTCAGCCACAGAACCCAAATTAGCACTGTCTCTTAGAAGGACTGAAACTTCCCAAACACCATGACTTCCGTACAATTAACTGACCTTGACTGGAATACAATCTCACCCATGAATGGCTTAGATTTGTCAGGAACCACCAAGAAAAGTGAAATTCACCAGGCACCTCCATGGACTAACCCATATCCTTCCTATAAGCAGACACAAACACACACAGTACTCTCATGCACGTACCCTGTTTCCCCGAAAGTAAGACCTAGCCGGACAATCAGCTCTAATGCGTCTTTTGGAGCAAAAATTAATATAAGACCCGGTCTCATATTATATTATACTATACTATATTATATTATATTATATTATATTATATTATATTATATTATATTATATTATTATTATACCTGGGTCTTATATTAATTTTTGCTCCAAAAGACGCATCAGAGCTGATTGTCCGGCTAGGTCTTATTTTCAGGGAAACATGGTATGTAAAGTCCTAACACAAGTATTGACATTATCAATTCAACCAACTCTATGAATTTCTACTGCTATCTCTTTGAAAATGTAATTCCAAGGAAAATACCTAGGAGAAAACTTTTTCAATCAAAAAGACTAAGGTACCCAATTTAAAGAATGCATATCATTGTCATGTTTGGTTAAAACTAAGACAATAAAATCTGAGATGAAAGACTTAGTTAAGGGGGAAAAATCCATGCAAATAGGACAATGCAAATAAGTGAGTAAATAAGGAGGTATATGATCCATTTACCACGCCTGTCCTTCTACCAGGGAAAAAGAGGCAGCAACTACTTATCCCTAAGCAAATGCCTTCAAACACAAGCTCTTCTACCAGTTGGGGGAACTAAAAGTAAAAACAAGAAAATTGCTTAAAATTAGGCCTTGTGGCCAAGCCTCTGAAACACAGAATGGGGTGGGGTGCGGGGGGTGCAAATGCAAGAGGCAGAGCAGAGAAAGCACAAGTGAAAATAAAGAATGCTGAGCTGCTATGTGAAAAGCAGAAGAAAACGAAAACTGAGTGAAGTGTTTGACCACCAATTTAGAAAAACCTGCTAATTCCAAGCAGTTATAGGATGTTACCTTTTTCCTTTCAAGTTCCATCCAGGACTTGGGCTAAACAATCATCTAAGTAACCTTTTTTGAGATGAGATTTTTTTTTTTTTTTTTTAATAAGCAAATGACTCCCAAGTCCTGTGCCCTGTTCTCAACCCCCACGCCTCATCCCTGTGAACGTGTTGCCTCGATGACAACAGCCTAAACTGCAAATCCCTCACCGCCCATGCACTCCATTTTCTCAGTATCTGGCATTGCGGTATTAAATAACTATAAAACTAGAAAGCCAAAATAACTAAATCACCTGGCAGCCAATTTCTGAGAGTTAAACCACAAACCCGGAAAATGGTGGAGTGTGTTGAAATAATGTAAAGGAAACCCATAAATTCAAACTTTATGTTCTGTAAAGAACAAATATGAAAAAGGCATCAAAATAATGAAAGATTGTTTATGTATTCTGGCATGAAATGGGAATGTGTTATGAGAGAGAGAGCAGTGGTGGAGACAGATCGACCAAGCTGACAGTGTGGTATTCATCCTGCACCGTGGAGCAGACGTCCCGCTAGTGGCAGTAGACAGCGTAATAAATCAAGGGCTCTCGAAGCTGTACCTACAGCTTATTACATCCAAGATGACAAATAAATAATAATCCCTGTCAGAGCGGCCCTTTGCTCAAGGATTGAGCCTGAAACCTTTGGCTCATCACTCCTCATCTTAAGTGAAAACACTAGAACTAGGGAATTGGAGGCCACGGTTTGCTAAGCTCATGAAACACAAAACAAGCGGGACCCGGGAACTAGGACTGAACAAGAAAGGTCAAGAAGGAAGGAAGGATAAACATTTAAATAATCTTGACCGAGAGGGGCAAAGCAGTGGAATGAATACAGGTTAACACGTCCTAATCACCAGGGGGAGAAAAAAAGCTCGACATTTATTCTTTGTCCCCACCCCTAACAAGGAGAAATAATTCCAGGCTTCAGTTTAGACTGTGTACCAGCAGGCAAAGAGGAGGGGCACAGAGATATGGGGACCCAAACACCAGAGACCAGCCCGCCCCCAGGCCCTCAACACCCTGTCCACTCTCCTGCCTTATTTAAGAACCACACATCATTCCAGCTCTCTCACAGCCTCAAAGGACAGGAGGCAGTGTCAACCAGGGCCGAGGCAAGGAGGCAGGCCGAGTCACAGAGCCATTCCTGTGTTCCCTTGCTTGGTGGCTTGGTCACCTCCTCTTCTGGTGTCTCTTTCACTGGCTCGTCAATGTAGGGATGACAGAGACCCTGCTCCTAAATCTGCCAGGCATCCATGGGCATTATGACCTTGAACTTGTCCCCTAACCTTGAGCATCTCCTGTTTTCCAATTGTTCCTGCCTAGCTAAGTGCAGGCTTTCCCTAAGGGCCCTGACTAGTTCTTCCGGAGTGTCCTTCTGTGTGGGTGGGCTCTCCACGTATGGCTGTCCCCACATGGGTTTTCCAGACAAGACTGTCTCTTCTCCCTGGCACACCTCTAGTTCCTTCACCTTCAGGAAAGCAGAGGGAGACAATCAAATCTCACAGGGCCAAAGAGGTTTGGACTCCAACTCCCCCAGAAGATCTCCTACACACACACACACACACACACACACACCATCCTAACGACCCCTGAATATTCCACCAGCCGCCATTCAGCCAGCCCACTACAATCCCCACAACCCTTAGGTATTAAAGCAAAATTATGTTTCATGATTTGAGAGTGCAGCATAAAATGGGTCTGCCAAAGGGCATAGGAATCACCACAAAGCCCTACGACTCAGTGGCTACAATAAGAGTTTCTGATATTACAAGGGCGGAAATGGCCATTTCTCTGCTCACCTCAGGGTACACTGGGGTCCCCACTGCTGCGTCACCTACCCACACTTCTTTAGACAAAGGGTGCCTGGCAGCGTGGAGCAAGCACCTGCATGGGTAAGGTGAACCTGAGTTCAAATTCTGGCTCCACGGGAATTGGATGACGTCAGGTAGGGCACTTAACCTTGCTGTGTTTCATTTTCCTCTTCTGGGAAAAAAACTAGTGCTACTAATTCCCAACCCGCAGGACTGCTGTGAGATTAACGTAGAACGCATGCTTGACAGTTCCTAACGTGTTCTGCACACCCAGCTGGTGCCAGGCCTCATTGCAGTTTGCTTTGTCCTCATTTTCTATTATCCGCCAAAGCATAATTTTAAATGAATGGTATCATCCACATGACGTTAGATCCTCATGAGCCTCCAAAATAGCCAAAATTCTCTACAGAAACACAAGCTTCTTATAAAAATCATCTGAGCCTACAGCAAATACATAGTCCAGAAGTTGGAAAAAAAACTCATCTAAGGCTTTTAGGAGGTTTGCGGTCATGAGGGGATAAGTAACACAATACAATGGGGTCACCTCAGCCCAATAATTATATGCCTGGACTCTCTTCTGGAGGGAAAAAATCCAAAATATGGAAAATTCGTATACATGAATCTCAAAATTCATATGGAAAAAGTATGAGAGCAAACTAAATAGCCAATAGTAAGGTTTTTAAATGTTCAAAATTATTTTTTTAGTGTGGAATGCTTGTTTGTTTTCACAATGTGGTATGTGGTATGTTTTCACAAATAATGATTAAAGACAATGAAGCAACATGGCAAAATTCATATCATGCAACATGAAAAAGGCTGGACAAAATTGACACTTGGCTCTCATTTTAATTATACAGCATTACGCCTCTGAAAAAAGACAAAGAATATACACACATAACAGTGTGTCTGTGGCAAAATTATAGGCAAGTGTCTTTATTCTTTCCTTTTTTTCAAACTTGCTATGATTATGTTTCACAACACTTCAATTTAAAAAACAATTTAAAAAATTCAAAAGTAAATAAGTTAAGTGAATTAAAAATTGGAAATATGGGAGCAAAACCTAGAGCTACCAAGATTTTTTTAGGCTCCCATTGCGTCCTGTCTTCCAAGACACCACTATGGGGACCTCTTGTGAGGTGATGGGCAAAGGTGGAATAAAAGCCTTTTTGAAGCGTTGCTCTCCTGGTCCGACCCCCATCCTTCTGTCCCAGTCATCCCTCATCTGCTGCCCTTCCAGCCAGGACTTGAGCATCACCCACGCCTGCTTCCCGCCTTGCTGCTGAGGTCACTGAGTCCCCCCCAGGATTCTTATATAACTCACGTCTTATGAGAAAACTCCAGTTTTCAAAGTCTGAGGATTTAGAATCCCTCCTCTAGCCCCCTTAAGAGATCTTGCTTTCTATCACTCATTTAATGTTCAAAGAACCATTTCGAAAGTGAGCTGCCGAGGACAGCTGGAAATGAGGCAAGGAGGTAAGATGAAAACAGAAAAGGTTGTCCTGTAACTATCCCCAGCCCCGAGCACCTTTCCTCACCCAGGATAAGACTTCTGATCCTTTGGGTTTCTCATTCCCTGAACTTAGTGGGGGAAACTCTCAAGATGACGATGAATACCTCAACTTCCTTTATAAACATTCCAACACAAATAACGGGCTGACGTTCTGTAGAGTGTAGTTTTGTTATAAGAAGACAGTTGGGGACCCTGCCCTTTTATGAAAACAGGGAAAAGAGAAAATAACACTGGGTATCTTGTTCTGTACTAAGTGCATCAATCGATACTTGAACTCATTCAGCAACAACAACAAATCCATGAATGATTAGACCTTCCCCAACCCTCAATAGTTCTTCCATCATCTAGGTAAAGACGTTCTCTTTAGGATTCATATCTATGCAGTGGAGTTCCAGAAACTCTTTACTTGGCGGCAGTTTGAATTAAAGGTCCTAATCTATTCTCCTTGTATTCCCCTCCCTGTCTCCTCCCTCACTGCTCCCTTGAAGGTGCACCTAGTTCAGTGAACTGGTTCCCAGTTTACAGATGGGAAAACTGGAGCCCGGACCAGTAAGGAACTTGGCCATGACACGGAGCTCCTGTCGGCTGGAACTGGCACTCAGTCTGCTGGTCTTTCCACTGCACCATGCTGGTTCCGATTACTGGTGTCCATACAGAAGAAAAGAAAAGGTCACACCTTCTCAATATCTTGCAGAAAAGTGTGAAAGGCAGTCTTACGTGGCCCATATGAAACCAAGACTCTTGCTATCCCTGAAAAAGAACTAGGCCCTAAATGGAGGCTCACCCCAAGGTCAACAAATGGTCTCCAGGAACCTTTGGGGGAGAGGGCAGCACTGCACCAGGCCAAATTCTTAAAGCACGCCATTGTCCAAGATTAATTTTTAAACTACATCATTTGAGATACGTTCAGGTTCACCGGCTCAAAATGGGTAAGCTGAACAAAAGACATGAGTAAGAAATAATAATGCAGCCATTTGACACAGTATCACTGTTTAAAGGGTTTTTTAAATTATAAACATGGCAATTCTGCTAATACATATTACATACATTTACAACAATACAAGAAGTCTGAAAGGTGGTTATTGTTGAATTGAAAAAGTCCCAGAATCCCACTAAGAAAATAATGTGGGACAATAATGCATATTTCAGGTATACACTATAACTGACTTAAATTATTATGGATGTACTTCATACTTAATTACCTTTCTGAAATATGTCGGGGTATTTTGTCATCAACTCTGCAGAGTCTGCTGTACCTCTCCTAGATACTGCTCTGAAATACAAACGCTTTGCTAATGTTTTTATTTGAATAACTTATTACCCAATATAGCAAGCATCAACACATTTTATAGAACCAGAACTTGGCTCTCTAAAATTCCTCCTACCTTAATGCCAGTCACTGTTGGGAGCATTTAGTTATAAATTGTCTTTCAATAAAAGTAAAAGCTCCCAAAACAACAAAATGAAAAGACACAGCAGCTTAAATCAAGGGAAGTCAATTTCCACATGCCGATCCTAAATATTTCATGGCCCTATTTTATTCTGACATTTGTAGATGACTAAAGTGTTACAAAGGAAATAAAATGCTGATTAAAGAGTTCACTGTCATAAAGGTTACTGAATTGTAAATGGCCCTTTCCATCTTCCTGTTAATAGGTACCCAGCTGTAAACATCATGAAGGATGTGACGGGAGGGCGTCTTCCCTCCTTTAGGAGCTGTATATACATTAATCACTGAATCACCAAGCCATGCTTAATTGCAAGCTGTATATCACACAAATCCATGGTAAGTAGAAGGAAACTCATTATTGCTGCTTCATAACTACTGGGTACTTCTCATTTTAACCTCCTCACACCTGGTACACTTTGTTGCTTTACAACAGGAATGCAGAAAAGGTATTACACCACTAATTACAGCCCACACTGGCACCTCCATCTCAGCTGCCTGGAAGAGAAAACAGAACTCTCTCAGATCTGCAGACATCCCAGGCTTCTGCCTCACTGCCGGTAAGTGAGTTTTTATATGTGGCTTGTCCTCCTCGCTCCCCACTGCCCCCGCCTCCCCTGTTGCCTTCCTGGGGACAACATGTTTAAATCCATTACTCCTTGAGAATTTACAGAACTGTTTAAATGATAAAGAAAAAAAAATAAACCTGCAGTGTATTTTGCTTTGACAAAATTATTGATTTAAATCCCATACAATAGCACAATACTATTTAAAGGTCAACCCAAGAAAAATGAGTTTACACCCCAACAGAGCCAAGCTTATCTGTCATGAAAGTGTAATGATGTGTTTATTCCCTCACTAGGGTGTATATATTTTTCAGGGAGATATAACAGTCTACTTGCAGGTGAAATTTGCTCTTAAATGGGAATTTCAAGAGATATTTACATTTCAGATAGTGGGGCTGATATCTAAAGCCCTGAGACCCATTTCTGTACTTACTAGTCAGCTGAGTATTTATTTTCATCGCCTAAAAATTCTTCTTCTCACTCCCAGGTCAAAAATGAGACATACACTTGAAAACTATAACCACAACTCATAGGGAATCTTCTAAGAAGCCTAAGGCTGCAAACAGAATGCAAAGGTTGTCATAACTGCTTCTCTTGCATTTTGGATTCTTTTTACATTTAAAAAATATGGCAATAAAATGTTCTAAGTTCATTATTTATAGAAATATTTGTCATTAATGTATCTGCATTTTTGTCCTCTTTTTTTCTTTTCAAAAGGCCAACTGATGTATGATCTACCCCATAACCTCTACCCTTCCCCCGTTGGCCTCCTAAGGTGGGGTAAAAGGGATGGGGCGTGACACGTTGCATCCAAGTCACAGCCCCCAAGATCCACTGCCTCTCCACTGAGCTCAGTTCAACCAACAGTTATTGGGTGTCACGTTAGTTGTGTGGGTACAAAATAACACAGAACCATCGCTGTTGAAAAGCTTCACCCACTCATCAGGCAAGCATGAACCGAGCACCTCTCATGTGCCTGGTCCTGTGCAATAACCACTCAGAAATGATGGTCTTATATGGCTGACAGACACCACATACATAATTACCAGTAAAATAACTATCCCCAAAGTGGACGTTCAGGATGCTAGGGGAGCATATAGCAAGGGAAGCCAAACCAGTCAACAGGGTTCAAGGAAGGCCTTTTTTAGGAAGTGACATTTAAACTGAGACTTGAAAGATGCAAAGGTGTTAGCTAGGTGACATAGGAGGGGACAGGTGCAGGCAGTGGAAAGGGCAAAGACCCAGAGACAAGACAGTCCTCCGCAGAGACCAAACAGAGTAGCGTGTGATCTGGTTCAAGGGTAGGAGGGAGGACAAAGGAGAAAATCCTGTCAATAGTGGCCAGGGTTCTGAACCTAGGTCTACTGGAAGGTTTCAAGCCAGAGAATGACATGACCTGGACAGTATGGAAAATGGATCAGAAGTGAGGAAGGTTATTTTTGGAATTCCCCTTGGAGGTTATTAGAGCAGCAGAAGTAATAACAATGGGGATCAATGCCAGTGTTCCAATGAACAACACAGAGACACCACCCCCACCACATTCCATCACCACCAGGGCACAAGAAGTACATTTCCGAGAACTGACCTTTATTCTTGTGTTTTAAACAGGTAGCTGACCAGGCCCATGATTCAGCTAGTGGGTCTGCTCCCTCTGCACAGGCGCAGTTTGTCTGGTCGAGGGATTATAACAGCCCTGCCTATTATCTCCCTTCAGCACCCACCAGCCCCCTGCCTATTTTCCTGTCATTATTAGCTCTGTCAAAAGATGAGCTGGAAATGAGAACACTTCCAAATCCAAGTAGTTTATTGCTAACACTTGGAGTAAAAGATGCTTTTGTGTCTGGTCAGAAAGAAGAGTGGAGTTATTAGCTAAAACTAGGTCTGAGGGTTGTTGAAATTTAATTTATCCAGACATTTTCCTGTTCCCCATCATCCTGAGTGTTTACACCCTGGTTGTCTAAAAATCAGTTAGTATACGAATTGCATCTCTCTTCCAGCACTCCTCATAGGGAAGAGGAGATGGTGTTCATGAATCTTCTATGGTTCATTCTATCGTTGGCAGCGCCTCCTAGCCTCTCACATTCAGGCAAAAGCCTAAAGCTACCTGCCTTGTCAGGTGAGCCACAGGAAAGATGAGCACAACTGCCTCCGAATCCCCTTCTCAAATCCAACACGCCCTCCCAGGCCAACACAGTCCACGCATCACAGGAATCCTCTGCCTTCTCAGGTAATCTTTGGTACTGCACTTCCTACTCCTTCCCACCTGGTCCCAGGGCTGAGATGAGTCAGCCCTACACGATCCCCACTCAGTCTCACTCATAACATTCACAGCTTCCTGAAGGATAGCCTTAAGGAAACTGTGAAACAGATGATGCCAACAAGCATACTTCTTCACACGATGGCAAAGTGAAAAGACCTCCTGCTTTGGAAACAAGCACACCTAGGCCCACGACTAAGTCCCCACCATCAGCCATGTTTCCCCAGTCATATTGCTTAAACTAGGACTCTCCATTTCTTCATTATCCATCCATCCATCCATCCATCCATCCATCCATCCATCCATCCATCCAATAAATAGTTATTGGATGCCTATCATGTTCCAAGAGTTTTCACATTTATCTCATGTAATCATAACAATAATCCCTTAGAGGAAGTTCATCAAATTCATTTGATCATGTACCCCAACAAATGTTAATTGATAAATTATATATATGTACCATTGTACCAATGTTTTCATAAAAATATATATAAATAAGCACTATAAAGATAGGAAGAAATATAAAGACTTTAAATGCAATTCTACTGATTAATAATGTCAAATCCCCTTTGAGCTCACCAAAAAGCATAGATATTATATTTTATATAATATATAATAATTTTTTCGTTACAAAGATGTTATATATTTATGCCTCACTATTTTTTAAATTACTGGCTTAACACTTTGTAAAAAGTGAACTTAAAAGGTAAGTTCTAATTTCAGTTTATTTTAAAACTTAGTTCTAATAACTGAATCATAGTTTTTTAAGTATGTGCACTAGTTTCCTGTGGCTGCTGTAACAAATTACCACAAACTTGGTAGCTATATATACGTGTGTGTGTATATGTATAGACACACATACATACATACATACATACATACATACATACATACATACATATATATTATTCTGACACAGTTCTGAAGGCCAGAAATACCTCTGGGCAGAAATCAAGGTGTCATCAGAACCACAGTCCCTCCAAGGGTCCTAGGGGAGAACCTGTTCTTGCCTCTTTAAGCTTCTGCACGTTGGTGGCATTCTGTGCGTCTCACTGCATCACTCCAATCTCTGCCTCTCGTCACCACTGCCTTTTCCTCTCCTGTCAGCATCAAATCTCCCTCTGCCTTTCTCTTATAAAGACAACTGTCATCCCAGTTGTCTTTATAAGAGAGGGTCCACCCGGATAATCCGGGATAATCTCTCCATCTCAAATCCTTGATTTAATCGGCAACGACCTTTCTTTCCCATCTCAGGTAACATTCACAGGTTCCCGGGATTGGGACCTGATACCTTTGGGCAGCCATGATTCAGTACCACAATACATAGGGAAGAAACTGATCACTGGTCGAGTATATTAAATCATTCACAGTACTGTTTCAATCTCATAAACCGGCCACACTCAGATCGTTGTTTAAATTCAGTGGGTAAATTTCCACATTCCTGGATGTCAATTAACCAACATGTGTGGCAATTTCATATTTTTTAAAAATGAATTCAAAACCCACTAAAATTCCTTCTCGAGAAGACTTCTTAAACAGTCAGAAAATTCCTTTTCTGAATTTTTTTATAGTATGCAGAGATGAGCATGTTTATAGATGGTGTTTTATACCTAGACACTTTTTAGCAGTGAGCTCACATGATGGAAACCTTTCCAAACATCTGTTTTCAAAATGGTCTCTCCATAGTATAAAGTTTCTTTCAGAAAGCATTTTCTCAACTGCATTTTTTGCCCAACATATCTCTGAGGATATATATTTTTGGTAAGCATTAGCAGTGAAAAAATTAAGAAAGCTTTAATTTTTGTAAAAGAAAAATGGGGAATTCATATTTATAATAAAAAAAAAACCCTCAACTTTCTCATTACATAATCAAGAAATCTCTGTTGGAACCAAAGAGTGTCGTATTCAATCCCCAACTCATAACCAAGTATAATGTAAAGGTTCTGTTATTTGAGGACTTTTTTAAAAAAGATAAAATTAACCCCGTCACTGATATCCTATAAAAGAAACTAATAAAATTTGCAAAAATCTTGACGACAAAAAAAGAGGGGAAGGTGGCACTATAAACGTCTCAAAAACAACCCCCAGGTGGCCTCTGGAATAGCTCCCCAGTGTATGTGACACACCGTGCTCATGTGGCTGACACCTGCACCAAGGGAGGGTGCCAGCTAAGTCTGAACATTACACACTGATCTAGCTTATCCCTTTCTCATTTTCAGATTACGAAAGTCAGATATGGGATTCTAGCACTATCTTCCGGCATGCCAGTGGTTCTTAGGATACATTCCCTTGGCTCAAGATCTTCAGTCTAAGGACCACTGACTCAGAGTTAAGGGTGAGTGAGTGAGTGTTCTTATACTGACGGGGAGAATGAAGCTGAGAGAGATGAAGGGAGCCGCCTGAAACAGCGTAGAGAGCGGGTGTCAGAGCCGGGGTTTGAATCCCACCTTCCGGTTCCATGGCTGAATCTCATTCCACTGCTCTGTAAATCCTCCCCTCACCAAAGGGGTGGGAAAGGTGAGGAAGGAACCTCAGCAGAGCAGTTCAAACTCCAGTTCTGAGTCCAGGCTGCCTGGATTTGAACCTTGGTTCTTTCACGTCCCAGCTATGGGACCTTGAGGCACAGTAGACTCTACACCTCGGTCTTCTCATTTTCAAAATGGGGATAAAAAGCATATCTATTCCAGAGGGCGATAATACGGAGGAAACAAATCAATTCACGTAAAGCACTTAAGACAGCAATACACACATAGCAAGCACTCAGATGTTAGCCATGCAACAATAGCTATTTCATAAAGCAGTTCTATGCAGCAAATGAGAAACATACAGACACACATGTGTACATACACACACACACACACACAATATACAGAGAATGGGGGGCAAGTGCACTAGCATATAATGGGTCCCTGATAAAGATTCGCTTTTATTGAGCTTTTGTTTTTAATTTTGAATGGAATATGACAACAGTCATGAGCTGCTAAGGGTCCTCCATATGAGCAAGAAGGCATCTTTCTGATGTCACACAGGCACACCACCCTCTGCCTTCTCTCCCACAGACATTAGCCACTTATACATCCAATGCCAAAATGCCAGGCTTTGAATCCTAACACATGCCCAGCTGATAAATGCATATATCCATAATTCTAACCAGAAGAAAACAACTAATGCTCTTCTAACAGGTAGGTCCGACCTGGTCTATAGTAAAAATCATTTGGAAAGCACACTCCCTTATCTATTAACAATGGCAAGTACTATAAGGTCTTCTGTCCATGTCTGAAAGTCTTGAGTGTATCCCCGCTACCCTCAATGTCTGAAGTAGAAACCTGAACTAATGTTTTAGAAAGTAAACCAGTAGACCTGTCAACCAAAACTGTCTTTTGACTCTGCTGAGTCACAGCAACGCAGAACGACATACGATTGTCCAGACCAAATCACTCTTTCCCTTACCTTCTCAAAGTCGGGGGCAGGTATGGAACAAATAAATCAACAAACATTTCACCCTGTGGAGTTCCTCCTGGTCTCACCTCCTCAGAGTGACTCTGCCAAACATCACATCATTGTCGCAAGATCACCCTACACACCCTCTGCCATACTGGTAGAGTTTGAAACAAGAATTCAAATTCTAGTCCATGAACTGAAAATCAAGTGAATGTGTAGCTTCTTAACCAAATCCCACCTGCAGGACAATGATACGATGGTGGCCAAGGAGTCTGGAAGGGGAAGCCAAGAACTTCCCCAGGCAGACCCAGAGCATCTGGACAGAGCAAAAGCTGTCAAACGAAGGACAGGGCCAGTGGGGCCTGTGCGACCAGCACACACAGGTTTAACAGCAGCCACACAAGAACTCGAGGGCCCCAAGATGACAGGGAAGAGAGAAGAAAGAAATGACTGCGGATTAAAGTCAAGAAACCTGGGGTTTGCATCCCTATTTTGCTCCTTTCCAAGGAAACTTGAAAAAGTTATTTCCCCTCTCCAGACCTCTATTTCCTTCTCTGTAAAATGGAGAATGAACCAGTTCATTTTTTTAGAGATTTTCCGCTCAATTATTCTAGACCTCTTCAATCATCACCAATCTGTGTACGGTTAAAGCTAATAAAACTTTTCTTATGTTCAGAGAAAGTTTTAATGAGTATCTGTTGTGTATATCCAATTGATACTATTAAAGCTGTTTACCAACTATGTCTAGTTCTACCCTCTTTGGGTCACACGGTAAAAATGGGCCCTTGCGACAATAAACTGTGATACATTTACTTGCCAATGCAAGACGCTTCAGATCTCTCTTTCTCTTTGGCTCACTGTCTAGCAGTGTTCAAGATGTCAACTGCTCTGCCATCTTGAGTCCCTGGGTGACAAAAATGATCAGAACTTCACTGCTAACCTACAATGAACATGAAGCATAGCGAGAAATACATCTGTATTGTTTTATACCTTTGAGATTCTGGAGTTACTTCAGCATAACTTAGCCAGACAAAATGGATACAACAGGCAGGCTGAAATTAAAATTATTGTTATTACTATCATTTACGCTATTTTACTGTAACTACTACCTGTAATAAACAATCGTATGTTGTTTATAACTATTTGTATTTCTCAACGTAAAGCAGGGACCATATACCTGGAGCAAATGACTCACTTTTCAAGGTATATGTCCACTTCTCCAGCTTCTCAAGAGGTCTCCTGCAAATAACAATGACCATCTCTAGTAAGAAGAAAGAAGGTGAGAACATACCGTGTTTCCCCGAAAATAAGACCTAACCAGAAAATAAGCCCTAGCATGATTTTTCAGGAGGACATCCCCTGAACATAAGCCCTAATGCATCTTTTGGAGCAAAGATTAATATAAGACCTGGTCTTATTTTCAAGGAAACACAGTAGTAATCACACTTTGGCTGGATTCAGTTTCATGAATAAATTACTGATGTAGCAGATTTTTAAGGAAAAAAAAAAAGAATCAGGCCATAGAGGGACATGACAGAATGTTTAGAAAACAAACAAACTGCTGGTTGGTAGTGTGCTACTACAGGATAGGGTGGACAGATTTTGCCCACAAAAACAAGTGAAAAGGAAACACACCACCTGCTACCTGTGAATTGCAAAAGACTTTTGGTCAGTTAACAAAGACTACTGAAGACAGGTGGAGAGGGGTACAGCTATAAAGGATGAGTTTACCAGGCCTTGTTGGAAGGGAAAGCCAGAAAAGGAAGAACAAAGAGACACAAGTTTAAAGATTGAAAATTTTTTAGAAAAGCTCTGGGGCAATAGAAATGCAGAAACATACAAATGTATACGAGATTTAAGAAGCAGAAGAGCCAAATGGTTAAAAAGTCTCTAACTTTCAAAAAGTACAATAAGAAAACAGGGTAAAATGAAAGCAATTGTATTTTAATCAATTGATAATTTGCTATCTGCAGTCTTGGGGAAAACGGTATAAAGAAAAGAATTTTAATAGATAAAATATTTAAGAAACTATTTATGATTTTTTTAACCCAGAGTCAAACCCCTGTAGGATATTTCTTGCTTTAAAAAAATAAAAATAAAGACACACCCCTGTTTTGTTGGTGAATCACGGAACTGTTGTTTGACATAGAAGCGGTCAGCGTGACCTCGACTGTCATCTACTCAGTAGCCACCCCTCGGGTACCAGATGTACAGGCCTGACTTCCTACCGGCAAATCGTGGGGCAAACTCACACCCAGTATGCTGATACCAGGGCTCTCGCTGATGGGAGGACGTGCTGATGAATTAGCAGTCAGACAGTGACTGTCACTGGTAATAACTTCTTATTATGTCAAGGAATTTACATGCAGATCAATGTGATCAGTGTGCAATTGCTTATCCCCACCATAAATCACCATCGATTGGCACACCAATTCCTCGCCATAATTAGGAGCTACAGACAGGGTTGCAATATTATCTTAAATACCGTGTCACTACCCTCCATAGATAGCTGGCATCACAGAACCCTTGCACTGCTGCTCTCACTACCCGCAACGCTGCTTCCGTTGTTATTTGGGGTGAGAAGTGGGGGAGATAAGTGAATAAAATGTCCCTGTGTGCAGCATCTACCTGAGAGACTCCCCACATACCCTATTAGAGATTTTTAAAAAAAAAATGGGAATTTCTCCATATCCGTATTGAATTCTTGTGTGCAAATGCAAAAGTTGGCAACACGCTGCTCTTAATCTGATTTATGCACCAATTTATTTTATACATTAGGCACACTGTATGCAAGCTGACTGATGCATAAAAATTTCATGCAAAAAAGGACTCACTCCCATACAACTGGCTTTCAGTTATTATTACCTCTTGTGGATCACATCCTACCGTGGGTAGGACAAATGACTCCATATACCAAATGCATTTTACCCAGTATACAAACATGTTGATCTGTTTCTATTTCCTCTCAGCTCCAACTCCAGAAAGCTAAAAATGCTATATCTGAACTTTGAAATCCTTTAATGCTACTAAACACCCACTTATGCAAAGAACTTCTCTCCACATTCACTGTTTAACTACTATAAATGCACAAACATGCACAGCAGAGGCAAACAGAGACAGACGGACACATACCCACAACACACCTGGGGATTTTTAGCTAATTTTTTGTTGTTGCTAAATATTTTTTTCTCTACATATCATAACCACCATGTATTTTGCATTACTTTTCTAATTATCTTCACAGGGATACGTTCTCCAGAATATTAACAGCAAAAATCCAAACGAACAAAAAAACCTTTTGGGGTAGGATTTTTAGTTAGGAAAAAACCAGCTAGAAAAAGCATCTTTCTGTATTTTCCTTTTATTAGAAGTCTCCTTTCATCCAAGAAATATGGGGCCTGAAATAAATTGTACCATCCTGCTTTTTTTTATTCAAATCCTTGCCAGAGCTAGGCAGTATGCTAATGAAAACAGGTTGATAAATGACTCCCTGATATTTTCCAGACATTTTTCTCTCAGAAGTGCTCTAAACTGATGTAGCTCAAAGAGAATAAGGCGCATTAAGTCATTATATCAATTTTTGTTACCCAGATACTTCAGTCCCAGTTAAGCGCTGACAGCCAATATAAAACAAGGCAAGGGCATCATACGACTCCATCGATCAAATCTTGTCGTAGATAGATTGCCTATTACACAAATAGAACTAGCGGATTCAGTTTGTAGTTTTATGCTCTCCAATTAAAGGATAACAGGGTACTTTCCCATAAATCTGCTAATTGCAACTGAATTAATTTAACAAATTTCTCCAAGCACAGAGGAAAAAGCGATTGGTTAAGCTAATGTAAACTAGCACAGGTTGTCACAAAGAGGCTCCCATAACATCCTTTTGCTATACCTTGATTGGGCAAGGTGTCACAAGTATTTAGCTACATTGTGCCTCTCTGGCAACAGACAGCTGACAAGCATAAAACATTGCACAAATAGGAGATAATTTATTTGTGGTACTTTTTTTCTTTCCCTCATTCCCTACTCCCCCCCACCGAAGGATGAAATAACTCCCTCTTTGCATCTAATTAATGTTTCTCTCCAAGTGAAGCTGTTTTTCTAAATCAGAATTACACCAGCTAGAGCACTATATTATAGAAAGGGGTCCCTCTGCGCCACTCAGCCAACAGTAGGAGTGATGGGCGAAAACAGAACAACTGCCTATTGCATTTCAAAGGAGGAAGTAGCTCAATGCTCCTGAATAGGGCAGGGCGAACACAAGGCAAGGTACCCACTCTCACTAATTCAAATACACAAGCAAATGCTGCCCAGTGCCAGAATCAAAGCAGATGATCCCAAGACATAAAATAATGCACCGCAGGAGATTTCCTCAACTCCCATGCTCACCCTGATGGAGGTGGAAGTGTGGTGACTGCACACGCACAGTGGCATCCTAGGGATGCCCCTTTGCCTCTCTCCCCTCTCTACCATGCCCCCATCGTGCCTCAGGTAGAGAGACTCAGGTGTGCTGGCAATACTCACAACAGCCTCAGACAGCTAAAGCTCAAGGACTTCGTAAGGAGGGGCTGAGGAACAGAAAGCATATTTTTCAGATTTGATGGAATAGGGCAGATATTAAATATCTGGTCCCATTGTACCCATATTTTTAGACTGGATAATAAAAATATCGGCTTGCAAAATACAGTTGCCCTCCCTACTTGGCAGATACCACCTCCTGCCGAAAGAGGATAGATTTCAGTTGCAGAAGAAGCGACGGAGACCAGAGCCCATGGAGAAGGCAGAAGGTCAAGGCAGCAATACCAGGATGATGTACCGCCCCCAACTCGAACTGAAGTCGAATATCTTCAGCAACTCTCTCTCCTCTTGTGATCACAGCTTCAAGCTTTCTTGATGTGGAAACTGATTCCTTTCTACCAGGGAGAAAAGTCCTCGGGTAGACCCTCTTTTTCAAAGCACGTTTCTAATAATCCCATTTATCCATATGTGCTTCTGCTGAGAGAATGAAGCTCTGCCATGTCACGCCCATTTGACAGTTAGCTATTATATTTAAGTACAAGAACCACATGCATTTGTATGGCAGGCCCAGCACAGTGGCAGCATGGCAGGTTGCCTCTGGGTGTAAAATATACACAAACTCAAAACTGGCTGAGTCACCTGGCAAAGAGGTAATGGGGTTCTGCAAAGGGAGAGAGGGTGTGAGTTGAGTCCAGGCAGAAAGGTGTAGGGTGCCAATTCCTACACACTATTCATTTGCCACTCAATACCTAACCAGAAAGAACCACACACACACACACACACACACACACACACACACACACACACACGATATAGTCTGAGTTATAAATATTTATGTAAAAATGCTAGATCAAAGTTAGGAGACCTGGGTCACAGCCCCAGCTTTGCCACTAAGTAGCTGTATGATGCTAGGATCACACCTGAAGATTTTTCCCTCATCCACACAAGGAGGATATCAGAGTCTATCTCAGGATTCAGTCCAAGGAAGGCTAGGAGACCTAGCCACTGTTTTTCAAATTCCAGCTGCATGTGGCATCCAATTCCAGGGTGCTCCCAGCGTTTTTTAACAGAATATATCATATCAGAGTACACTGCATGTAGTAAGGGTAAGTATTGTTTTTTGACACTTCTGATTCAGTTATGTAAATATGTATGTGCATGCAGGCTGTAATGGGCAATATATCCCTTAACGTCAGTCACAGTCAAAAGCATTTAAACATTGAAAGCCACCCATTCAGTGAAACCCAAGGACTGAATGCAAAGATTCTACGGCTGTGTCATCAACTGTTCCCATAGAGAGCCGGCTATAAGGGCTGGAAGACTGAGGAGCTGAGGCTTTGAAACGACCAGTACAAAAGCCTTCTGTCCCAACAGCAGCTCATCAGTCACTCCTGATGAAAATGACAGACTGGGAAATCCCTCATCAAAGGAAAGACGCCTGTCTACGTGCAGATAATGCACTGACTCGTCTCAGAAAGGGCCCCCAGCAAGGTCTCCCACCCCAGGTGGCATGAGTTGCATACCAGTTCAGAATGAGAGATCACAGGTCTGCCACACACAAACTCCACACACAGAACCTGAACTAGGCACCACAGACATGCACAGAACTCCTGCCAAAGGGAGAGAACTCACATCTACCAAAAGCAAAGGCTGGCTCCCCCATTAAGTGTGGGATGAATATCTCATACGTTACATTGCAATTCACATGTGTTCAGATGCAATAGCATGGACTTGTTCTCTATGGAGGACCTGAGAAAGGATGATCTGGAAAGAAGCATGTCAGCCTGAAAGAACCTGCCGGCCACCTCTCAAGAATCCACATAAGATGAAGTAGGATCTACGAGTAATTCCCCAAATCCTTCACTTCTTCAGTTATACTGAGCCTACCGCTCAACGATAATTTTTACTGTGCCTTGTTATGAGTTATGATCTGATATGCTGGCTGCAGGAAAATCTACAAATAAGAAGTGATTTCATATTACAAACATGTTAGGTTTTCAGTCTAAGCTTCTGGAGGGAAAAGACTCCTTTCGCTAAAATATTTTCTATTATTTGAATACCTCGTTCATGAAGCTGCCCAAGGATTATGGAACTTGGTTTACAGAAGATGTTGACGATATATGAAGATGGGGAGGCTAGGCAAATAAACAACAACAGAAGAGCTATTAATGAGGAAAATAAACAAAGGGTCTCCGAACTACCCAGCCAGCGAGCCAACAAATATTTACTGGGGACCTACTGTGTGCTGGGCACCAGACATTAGATTTCAGGGTGAACAGAGCAGAGAGAGTCCCTTCTCTCAGTAGCACACAGTCTGGCTGGGAGAAGAACTTTTAAATAAGTTTTATAAATAAACCAGCACCATGAAGGAAAAACAAGAATAATTAAGGGGGTTGAGACTTAAAGGATAAACAGAAGGGCAGGCAGAGAGTGCGAGAAGCCTCCAGGCACATTCCAGCCCTCAGGCCTCTGGCTGCAGCCTTCACCACCCCAGCTCACCTCTGCCTTTCCGCTCACATCATCACATCTCCATCGCTCTACCTCTACACTCTCCCATACACCCAAGGGCTGCAGCCAGGTTACCTCCCCTCCACTGGTCGTCTGTCCTCTAATCCAGGCCCTTTCACGTCTCTCTGCCCTGCTCTTCCTTCAGTTGAGAATGTTTTTTGGCAGCTTTCCAGCTTGCTCAGATCCAAATTCCAGCTCTACCACTTCACAGATATGTAACCTTGAACAAATTTCTTCATCTCTCAGTGCCTCAAAGTCCTCACTTTATAAAACAGACGTGATAGTGGGCCCTACACCATATGTTCAGTATAGGATTAAATGAGATGATACATATAAGGCACTGAGACCTGCACCTGGCACACAGCGAGCAGCCAGTAAATGCTAACTATTATTATCGTCGTTTTTGTCATTGTGATTGCTGTTGTTTATTACTTTGTTTTCTATATTCCGCTCTCTCATAAAAGAACCAGATCAAACTGCCCTTCTCCGGCAAAGCTATCCAGACTTCCTCTAGCCAATATATGCCCTACAAATAGATTGCACCTACTTCCATCATAGCCTTTATCACATGATACTTAAATTCTATATGTATCTCTTTGTTCCCTGGACCCCAAGCCAGAGGCCACATCTTATTTATCTTGCTTCCTCGGTGTCTGGAAATAAACAATCTCTCAATGGACGTACTAGAAGATAGATGGCTCCATTGTCTGACCATCAACGGATGGTCAGACAGATGGGGCAGCCTGGAAAACTCACCTTGGCCCTCTCTCTTTTTCTAAGGAAGTATCCTCAAAGCACTTGAGCAAATGGGTTCAAACCCTCCCAGCCATATAGTAACCTTTGGCCTGAAAAGCCAGTGCCCATGTTGACCCCCATTTGAAGAGTAAACCTTGTCCTTCAGAAGTCAAGACAACCATTCAATTCCTTGAGGAGGAGGAGAAATATATTTTCCCAAAACACTACTAAATGTAGTGAGGCACACGTTTTTTAAGCCTCTAGCTAACATGCCTGAAAGTGTCTTTCTATTTATTGGTATCGTTACGTGTATAGTAACAATCCCAGGAGCAGGGCATGACTGCACTAGCTTTATGTCTGGCAAAATCAGTGCCTGTATTATCTGAACTCAAAAAGACTATAAAATTAAATTTAAGTGACTCGCTTAACTACTAGAATGAGAAAAGATCCAATTTTAAAACTGAAAAGAGAAAAAAATAATTGCGACTGTTTGGTGGGAGTTTATTATGCAAACAAGTAGAGGACATATCAAGAAATACAGATGCCCACCCACATCCACACAGAAATGAGAAATAACGTGGGAGAGACTAGGAAATGTGTGATCTTTGGTACGATCAGAGATGGCACGTCCTTTGACTCTCCAGAGGCTTTGGAGGGCCTCACGGAGCCAGGCAGCCCGGAACCACTGGGTTCAAACCCCGATATGCCACGATTCCTTTCCATGGCAGGTCACAGTGGACTATTAACCTCCCAATAATTTCTCTATGGCACATTCTTCCCTTTGCACGTCACCATGGAAGGTTCTCAAGTGCTCAGGAAATGCTTCTTCTCTAATTAAAGTGGGAACTGATAATGCCGCAGGAAAGTTGAAAGCAAAGTTGGACCTGCCTGAGCTGCGTTGATGGTAGGTTGGAAACGAGCCTGCAGCAAGCTTCTGCATCCTCACGCCACTCTGTGGGCAACAGGTGAGTCAGATGACCCCAGCTAACCCCAAGCCACTGCTTTGCTCATTATTAAAAGACTTAGGAATATTAGGCTAAGCGTTTTCTTACTAATCATCCTTTCCCATAGTAAAATCTAAAGTTTAAAAGCAGGGCCCTATCTAAAATGGCCACAAAGGTAAAATTCACTTTGATGACAATTACTGGCAAAAGAAGGAGGGCAGAGGTAAAAAGACGTAACAATTCCATCCATCACATGTCTAGAATGCTAGGCATGGGAGAGATTCTTTGACCTAACTAGGCCTACAGACTACTCATTTTAAAAGTTTCTCAAGGAGATTGCATAGTCCCTTGTGTGAATCTATTTTAGCATTTCTCTCACTGGCTAATATTTTGGGGGGAGGTGAGAATACATTGATAATCCCTCACAATGATGTCTAATTTATATTTTCATGTATCATTACCTAACAAAATGTTTTGGCCAAATTGGCATGGTAAACTTCTTATTTCTGAGCCACAGGCAATACCAGAATCAATCTCGAAAGATCTTTCAAAGGTCCCCTTATAAATATGTGTATGTCTACCCCAGGTAAGACACAGATCAATAAAAAGCTACAAGACGGGGATAAGGTGGGCATTCCAGAATTCCAATGAACTCCCTGAGTGCTATGGACCCAGTCAAAGGGGGTTTCATGAAGGAAGGGACTGAGTGACAGGCATTTTGTAACCCCCATGCTCAGCACGTTGTCTGGCCTACAGTAGGTGTGTCATCAATCTTTCAAGAAGGAAGGAAGATTGTCTTTGAGGTCTTTGCCAAGCCGGGGATGACGAGAGCGAACCCCTTCCGCACACACAAGTCCACCATGGTAATAAACTCCAAAAAGACACAAGCTTCGCCTCAGCCAGCTTTCATGAAAGATAAAGAAGAGGGAACGTACACCACCCAGGAACCTTGCCTGACACCAAAAACACAGTGCAGGACATTTTATTCTCCATTAATTTGGATATACAGTATTTCTCTATGATTACTGTAGCACGCAATGTTCTTATAAGGTTATGAACTGGTTTTGCATCATTCCATTGCTAGAATTTACCGCGGTACTAAGTGTGATATATCTCAGCCATGATTTAATCCTGCCCAGTGCAGCAGCAAGTTTCTATAAAAGCCAGCTTGAAATACAGGACTCTTAAAGCCCTTGCCAAATCTGCAAGATGTGATATTAACACGGCTCCAATCCCGGCGAGCACGCCTAACTTACGCTGAGACCTTCTCCACGTTTCCCTTTGTGCTCTGCGAGCAGCTATTTATCCTCTCACTGACGCCTAGAAAATTCGGGGAGTTCTGCCCTGGCCTGGTTTACAACAGGATTATTAATACTGCTCAACAACAAAGTAAAATTACAGATAAAATCTGAATAGACCCATTATTGTTTTTAGAGGGAGCTAAAAGAAAAAGAAAAAGAAAGAAAAAGAAAAGCTGTATAATTTATTTGGGCCTATAGAAAGCTTGCCCTGGCAAAGACAAGAGAAGAAACGTACATGGCAGCCAACGAGCCACCGCAGCTCAGCTACGTGTAAATCCCCTCCCTGAACACCGTGAATTAAAGCAGATGAAAGTTTTAAAATGTCAGGCAAGTCCCTGGGGAGGGATATGCTTTATGTTTTTTATACAGTGAACATTAATTTCAAATGGAAAGGGAAAGCAGCCCTCTATCTCCAGCCATTTGCTCCTTTTTTTTCTTACATTCCATGTGTCCACATATAACAGACCAGTCTCGGGGGAATTGATGCTTCACTGAGTCAAACAGTTGGCCTCAAGGTAAAATGAAAGTCCTTGTAAGGAAGAAAATAAAAATTCACCACCCACTTCTGAGAAGCAGCCCCAATATGGAACATTAGGATTGGAATTAGATAACTGAGGTTCAAATCCTAGTTCCAACTCTTTCCAGGCGTATGGCCTGTAGAAAACCTAGCTTCTCTGATCATTAATTTCCTTCTTCACATGGTTATCAGATAAATTAAATAGTACATGTGTATATATGTACACACATATATATGTATGTGTGTATAAATCATACAGATGGTGCCCAAAAAAGTATACACATTTTAAGAAAGGAAAAAAACGTATTAAAATGGTAATACTCAATATATACTGATAACAAAAGATGAATACAAGTCACGTTTGACTTCTGCAATTACAAGAGGTGCTCAAAGCGGTTACCATCAGAGTAATTTTAATACAGCTTTTTTCCTTTCAAAAAATGTGTATACATGTTTTTGGCACCCTCTGTATATTTGTGTATATCTTACACACATACTCCTCAGGTTGTTGCTTTAATGCTTTTAACAGCTTTTCCCCCTATTTAACCTCTATCATGCATTCCTAGTTTTATTTCATTGTTCTACAAAGGAAACAAAATCGCTGTTCATTATTCATTCAACATATACCACATACTGAGGGTCTATTATGTGCCAGGTCCTTTGGGATCCAAGAGAAAACAGGATGCTATCTTTGCCCTCTAGGAGTTCACAATTAGAGTAGTGGTTCTTCTTATAAGGCGAATCCTCGGTGAAATTCAAAAGCCTTGTCTCCCAGTTTAGGTCAAGAAATCAGTGTGACACCATGATGATGATGGGACAAACAACTGGCCTAAGCGTTACGACACGAGAAGGCCCACGATCATTTGGATTATTGTCCCGCAAATGGTCATTCCCTTCCCCATCCCACTAGGGGCAGAGTCCACTCCTCTGCCCCACTGATACTGGTCTTGGCCGTAAGACTTACTCAGGCCAATGAAATTGAGCAGTTTGGTGTGAGCAGAGGCGCAAAGTGTGCTCACAGCACACTGCAATGTGGCTTGGCAATTGCATTCATGACCTACCATGAGAGGCTTCGGACAGCCTATGCTCAGTCAGTCTGAGCCCCAGAACAAACATACATGGAACAGACCTGAAGCCAACAGACAGCCTGGGGTCAAGGCCAGCTGCCCTGCCACCTGGGGCAGAGCAACCCAGCCTCGATCAGCCAAACCACAGTCAACCTGCAGAACATGAGCAAGAAAATAAATGAGGTGGTGTCCTATGTAGCATTATTACGGAAACAGCTGACCAATACAAAAGGTCTAAGCAGAATCCCAACCAGAAAGCGATTGCTTCATCAAAAGCAATTTGGCACAACTGAACTACTGAAGCATTAAAATGAGATTATGGTACAAAACATGCTTTTCATGGTCAAATCAATCACTCTGTCTCAACTCCTCTGTACTTGGTTTCAGCTCTCTCTTCGTTGAAGGAAATTAACCCAAAATAAGTTCATCTTGATGAGTACGATTCAAATCAATAATGTTAATTGGGCTCTTGAGCTTAAGATAAAATGACTTCAAATCAACAAAAGCTTAATATAGCTTTCCCTTCATGCAGCACCACCTATGATAAATCTATAGTGGTCTGAAAATTCCAATTTCATTGACAACACATTTAACATGCTAAAAAGACAGGAACATTCCCCCTACAAAATGTTCTCTCAGTGCCTGCCAGCAGGTAAACTGAAGATTGCAAAGCATAGCCAATTGTATAATTAAGTTATCCCTGAACAAGGGGGGAAGGGGTGATGTACTCAATGGTGATAACTTATCCTAAACTTTCAGTGTATTATCTTCCTGTCTTACCTACTTGCCCTCCCCCATGGCAGTTTATGGTGTTACTGGATATTTTCTTGTGTAGGCTATTTCATTGTAGGTCACGTTAGCTAGCACAGAACAAACATCATTCCACATTCTCATTGAGCATATACAGTGTGTAAGGGACATGAGACATGCTCAAGTAGATGGGAAGAAAGGTTAAACAAAAAACGAGAAAGAACCAGCATTGCAAAGTCCCTGTCCTCAAGGAACTTTCAGTCTATTATGACTTACAAATGACTAGATAGCCAATAATATACATATAAAATAAATCACATGAATAAAATCATATGAACTGGACGATTGTTGCCTCCTCCTTTGTCTCCATCTCTCCTACCCTCCTCCTAACATTTTCCTAGATTTCCCCAGATTTGGTTAGTGTGCAGAGAGCTCCATTCTCCTGCCCCAGAACAGCGTTCAACGGGCTGAATCCCATCAGCAAAGTCCACCCCCTCCTCCCCCACCCCGGCCACAGTAACTGGTTAGAGGATAGGATATGGCCTGTCTTAGTCCATTCAGTCTGCCATAGCAAATGACCTGGTGGCTTAAACAACAAGCACTTATTTCTCACAGCTCTGGATGCTAGCAGTGTGAGATCAGGGTGCAGTGCACAGCCGGGTTCTGGTAAGGATCCGCCTCCAGGCTGCACACGGCTCACTTCTGGTTGTGTCCTCCCATGGCGGAGAGAGGCTGTGAGAGCATTCGGAGGTCCCTTTTCTAAGGGCACTAATCCCATTCATGAGTTTTCCACCCTCATGGTCCAATCACCTCCCAAAGACCCCACCTCCTAATACCATCGCACTGAGGGTCAAGATTCCAACCTACGAATTTTGGGAGGACACCAATATTTAGGCTATTGCAGACCTATTTAGACCTATTTGGCCAATGAGACACACTTTGGGGAATTCTGTTCAAGCCCTAAGGGAACTGAACTTTCTCTTGCTGGATTTAAACCAAAACACATACAGTCTTAGGAACTATGTGCAGCAACCTTGCAACGGAGCAAAGCCCCATAAGAAGAGATCCTTTACTGAGAAGAGCTGCTGAGAAATGGAGAGAGAGCAAGTAGATCTAGTCTGAATGAGTTTCTGGCTCACACCTCACCTGAAACATTGCTATTATACCATGAAAGGCAATACCGAGCCTGGCACAAAAGTCTTTAAGACAGTTTGAGGTGGGGGATTTTTCCCCTGTGATTTACTACTTAAAAAAATAAATAAAATAAAATAAATCTAAACAATAGAATGTACAACAATAGATTTCCAAAGAAAGAGAAATTATTATGGACTAGGAAAATCTAAATAAAATCCAAAGAAATCTGATGTGTCCTAAGCCTTGAAAAATGGATCAAGTTGAAGTTAACCGGGGAGAGGGGGAGTGATAACAGAATAAAATAGAATGAAAAAAAAGAGCAAACTTCCTGAACTAGATGATGTCATCAGAATGGTAGTTTGTGAGCTTGAGGATGATATTAGTACCTCACGTCACAGAAAACACATTCCACTGTCTTGTTTAATCCTCACAAATACACTATGAGAGATTCATGACCATTGCCGAACACAGATGGGAAAGGAGGGTCCAGAGAAATTTCGTGACCTATGCAATGTCACCAAGGATGGATTTACCCTCCCACAGAAACAGACAAGAATTCTGATCTGTCAATAAGTAACTGTGTGACTCTTTGGCACATTACTTCAACCTCTCTGAGCTTTACCTTCTTCAAATTAAGCATAATAATAATGCCTACCTTTAAGACTGTGAGAATAAAACCAAATAACGCATAAAAGGGGCTTACCACAATGTCTATCATAATGTATATGATCCATAAATACTAGTCATTATTTTTGTTGTTATTAAAAAAACAACAACAACAACAAAAAATAGGTTTAGGATCCACAGCCACAGTAGAGGAGAATCAGGACCAGTGGGTAGACATGACAAAGTAGAAGCTTTAGGCTTAATGTAAGAAATAGGTTTCACACATTTAGTACTTTCTGGTGACATAATGGATTTATCCAAAAGGACTGAACCTCCATTTCTGGAGGTTCCCACTCAGAGGAGAACAACTGTCTGTTTGAGGAAACGGTGGCAGGGACTTGAGCACCGGAAGCATGACTTACGGATGTGGCCCAAGGATTCTTTTCTCACTGAGACTTACCAGCCCTCTGAGATGCCACTGTCCCACCAGTTGCACTTCCAGTGCACCCCAAAACTAAAGATGACTAGACCCTTTCCCCACCTTTTTCCAGTCCTCAGTCCGCAACAAGACTCAAAATCACTTACACATTAAAGAAACGCGATACAAATTTGACTGGACTTCCCTACACCCGCGCTATCCTCCAATATTGCGAAAAGCTAATTTTAGCTGTCACTTACTGGAAGTAAAATGACAAATATCTGTAATATCTGTCAGGTTATGAATGCTTTAAAAAGAGTTATGCAGCTGTCAACATTTTGATGACATTAACAAGAGAAAAGTAAACGAAGAAGAGGAAAGAGCATGTCTGTGAAGTACCTGGTTGCCAAACTTCTCTATTACTTACATTAATAAAAATCAAATTATCGCCACAAAATGATGCAAACAATGAAGACTTCCGGAGAAAACCAACAGAGGCAAATCTGTTAATAATGCTGCCAATTCTATAGATGAGATCATCAGAATTAGCTTCAACACCTCAGTAGAAAGTGACTAATCCTATTACAGAATGTGAAGTCTTCACTCAACTTTTCCCCACCGTGATGGCATAGAAAAAAGGTGTATAAAATCCCTGGCACAGAGTAACCAATCTTTTTAAGAGCTTCTTGTCATCTTGGAAGGCAATGTACTATGTAAGTAGGTCACTATGCATCTCAGTTCGACTGGAAGAGTCCTAGTCTATATCCATTATTGTGGAATAATTACTAATAAAATGTGGTAGTTTTGATAAGTTATTATGGTGTATATATGTGTATGTGTGCAAATATGTGTCCATGTATACAAATGCATGTGTGTTTCTGTATATATATATGGGTGTGTGTGCATGTGTACACATACATGTGTGTGTATGTATGTGTGTATATATGTGCGTGAGAGACTCTTTTTCTTCCATTTCTAATTGGACCTCATCTATAACATAGTTTAGCTTTAGGGACAAACACAACATTTTACCACAAGAATTTCCATAGTTACATGATGTTCAATTTTTGCCATCCAATTAAACCAAAATGAATACGGGAGGCAAAAATAACCTGTTTCACTTACATTTTTATTAATTACACATAAACTGAATGCTACCAGCAAAATGACCTCTCTGGAAACAGGGATGGGTGGTTCAATCTTTAGTTTAAGAAGAGGTTTTAATTCAGTGGGCAACTGGCCTCAGTGTAAGACCCTAAGCCAAAATCCACACCGTTAATCATGAAGTGGTATCTGTGTTTCCAATATTTCTGCTGCTTCTTCAATATCAGAGAAGGACAAAACAGAAAACAAATAAGACCAATCAGTATGAAAGTCAGGTTTCCTCTGAGGCTTAAGTGATCCCTTTTCACATAAAGAGCCTAGCACTGTTCTCAGTTAACATATATCAATTCTTTCCACATGCATTTTCTAGGCATATACTCTGTGCAGAAAATAATATACATTGGGGATTCACTGAACTGTGACTTTTTCAATGAAATAACTGAGAAAAGCCCAGCAATTAAAAATAAATGGGCCTTATTTTTTAAACCTTAATTCATCTCTAGATATGACTTTTGACTTGAGACATCTGCAAGCTACATTTTTTAAAACATTCAGGAAAATGCTCTCCCATCCCTCGTCCAGATTCAGGACATTAAATCCGATGGAAATTCTGACAGCCAGCCAACGTCACTCTTTTAGGATGTCTCCATACCAAGACTATCTAAGCCTCTTCTTGGTCTATAAATTAATTCATTAACAAATATACACAATTTGGGAGGAATGAAATGTTCTGCAACAAATCAAATTCCATGGAGCACAGGGCACTGGCACCACTCCCATGGAAATGAATACATTTAGTGGAACACACCGACTTCTTTTCTCCAACATGTTCCAGAGATAGCATACTCTCTGGTGTTCCTCATAAATCTGAGAAAATTAAGTTAATATGCCATGATATTTTTACTACTGGCTCTAAAGCAATACATATTCAAATACCAGTAAATACAGGAATGGTGGTACCACAGGAAACAACCTTCATGCTCTCACAGCCTGGACGTTATGGAATAATAGATGCCGGTGCAGAAGTAATGTGAGGCCCAAGATGGCAGATGGGAATGGGAAGAGCTGTACTTACCCCCAGGCTGGAGGTAGATTAATCAGGTACCTGGTTTTGAAGCCATTCTTTAATTGTAAAACTGTAATGATGGGAGTGTGGAAAATCACTCCTTTGGGGAATTACTTAAGAGAGGAATCATTTTTAAAAATTGAGAAAAAGGGTAAAAAAGAGAGCGGGTAACCTGAGCAAACAGAGGTGTGACCATTCACAGCCAAATGCTATGACAAGCCCAGGACAAACGATGCCCCTTAGGAGGAAAGGGGAAGTCTACAGGCAGCCCCCCAATGTTGCCTATGAAATGAGAAGTGATCATGAGTTTGGGTCTGCCTGTCACGGGGAGCTGATGTGATGCAACCAGGTGCAAACAGAAAGAAACCATTCAAGGTAAAAAGGAAGCCCTCCTCCTCCAAAGCTATATTTTCAGATGGGAACTAGAGATGATAAAAATAACAAAAAAAGGGGAAAAAAAGCTAGAATTGGAAGAAATCTCGGAAATCATTTCCATCCAAAGGCTTCTGTTTAGACACAAATGAGTCCTGGCCACAGATGAAGAAGATGCCCAGAAATCTAAGCAACTCACTTTTTGGAATCAGAGAAGAAAACACCCTCTTTAAGCCAAGTGTCCTATAATGGGGCCAAACTAAGGAACCAGTGTAGATGCTGGTCAGAAATATAGATAAGCGTGGCTGGAGTCAAAGCAGGGGAACTGGGATCCCTGCCCGAGAAACTAAGCAAGTTTTTGAAGGGCTTGCAAGCCCCCCATCACACCCGGGAATGCTATCAACAAAAACCTTTTGCTGCCCTGGAAGATTCTATATCACTGGACATTGAGAAGATTTCAAAAGACTTCCATCTCTGTATTATTCTCCAACCCAGCCGGGAGACCTTGGTGAGCCACTGTGGGCTGTGGGCCATACCTTGGGAATCAATGTTCTAAACTTATCGAGAGCAGAAGAAACACTGGGCCTTGTTGATTAGATCCGACTTTGACAAGCCTCTCAGGATATAAATCACACTCCCAAGAAGGCTTCCCCAAAATGAAATGGATACAAGTATGCCTGTCCTACAGACAAAGATTGAAAACTGGAATGAGACCTTAAAAAGCAACTGGTATGGATGGTTTTTCAAACTGCAGGTCTTGATCAAAATCAATTAAATGAGTTGGGATAAGTGTTTTTTAATGGAATGGAAAAAAAAAACTAGATTGAAATGCAATAGAAAATACCAAGTACATCACCTGTAGTGAGGCCACATACACACATACATGTACGTACGTGCATTGAATTACAAAGTAAAATGTTTATCTTTATGAGGGTTGTCGTTTACACAAAAAGTTGGAAGAACAGTGTCCTGGTGCAACCTTCTCGTTTCATAAACAGGTCCTCTGCGACCCATAAGACATAACGTGTCCAATATTGCTGATAGCTAGTGACAGAACTGAGATAAAAGACCCAGGAAGAAAAGACCCAGCCTCTTACAACCACCCCATGCTGCCTCTGTGAAATGAACTCAGTAAAAATTTTCTAAGCCATTCAGGTTGCACACACATACTAGTCCAAAGGACTTCTTTACAGTTTAAAATTTTCTTCCAGAAGCATACTTGGGTCAAGTCCCTTGCCCTCCCTGCTACTTGCACACGGGAATCTCCATTCACATAGGTTACAACTGCCCAAGGTCTTGGCTTCTTTTAGGAGATGACTTTGAGAAAACAAATTCTTTGGGCTCTGTTGGCAATGTTGCATAACAGAGAAGAGCAATTAGTAAATGTACAAATTGAGACCCTGCTCACACACTGCCATTTCCGGAGTTGAGTATGTATTTGCCCTAAGTAAAATGCTTTGCTTTCATTTGTGTCAGTTGTGCCTATAAATAATAGGCTTTATTTGAATTCCATAGCTCCTTCTGAATTCCACTCTACTGAATTTAACAGGAAGAACATAACATTCCACCAGCATTTCAAGGACTGAAAACTGTGATCAATACATAGGCTTGCAAGCAAACCAACATTGATTTATTCTTCACAGTTATGTGGAAAGGAAAAGCCTGCTGCACTGACTTCCCAGTCCTTCCCTTAGAAAAAGAATGTCGTCATCGTCATCGTCGTCATCATGGTCGTGGGATAGAAACCATGATGAAACTTATCTACACCAGACATAGCCCTCAGTTGTCATGTCCATCCCACTGCCCACCCACCTAACCCCATGGGGGCCTTAGCGGGGAGATTTCTAACCACAGATTTCCAATGCCCAGTAGTTCAACTACTCCACAGAGTTAATAAAAGCAAAGGCAGGAAGTTAAGGAAATCCTGACCCCCAAGACACCCCCCTTGCTTATCACAAAAGTGCCGTCATCTGGTCAGTAACCTCAGCACTGCTTGTGCTTCTGAGTGAACAGGAAGGGACAACCATCCGAGGAAAGGGGGCCTCTTTAAGGATAACTTTATTCAAGACAGAAGGCTCAAACAGAAACATTCAATCACTGGCTGATGACACTTATTTAGATAAAGATAATATTCTCTCGGAAAAAAAAGAAAAATGAAACTCTAGGTTCTCCATATATTTATGTATCTGAAGGAAGCCATGAGAAGAAACCTGCACGAGACATAAGAAATTGGAGCTTTCAAACATGCTGTTTCCACCTTATCATTCTTATCTGTTATAAAAAAATATATACAAACAGCTGCATTTACAGATAAGGGAACATAAAGGTGTTGTGTATGTTGCCCAGATGTTTCTGAAATCCGTTCCCTGTTAAACTTATCTCCCCAGAACTAAAGACACCTCTAATCTTTTCTAATGGCTTAATCAAATGAAATAAACGACTTGACATAATATCTTCTTTAAAACTTATACTACTAGTCACATGCGCGTGCGCACACATGCAGAGATATTTTTAAATATTCATCCCAGGGAAAACTACTCCCAGTATTAAAATATTATCCCAATAAAATATTTTTTCAAAGATAGCAAGCTGGAAAACAAGTCAGCAAAGATTTTAAAATAGTGTTTCCTTTTGTTTTCCAAGGTAACAGTTCTTTTCATTCATTACTTCAAACACTTATTATATTCCTACTATGTGTCTGGCAATGCAAAGAGAAAATAATGGGGAAATGATACAAATAGGAAGTCAGAGAATGGTTTGAGAGATAAAAGATGGAAAGTTGTAAAGAAGGGTTGTATAACGGGTGAGGAAAGAGAATAAAGAAAGAATATTGACTATCTGTCCAACTGAGGTCCCAGCCCTTAGTAGCAGCCCCAGATACAAAAGGGCAGAGTGCAGAGAAAAAATATTCTACACCCAATTTGTTACCCTTTTGTCAGCCGGCTTCACATTTCTGCTCAGCCATTTATCATTCCTGAACACAGACTGGAGAGTCCAAGTGTCCTTAGAGGACACATGGGTGTGCATCCATGTTTTGCCCTGGGACGAGGGGCCACCAGAAGGCAGGGCCAGGTCTCACATGAATCTCAGAACAGAGCCAGTCCTGCATAGGCACCAAACAAGAGCTTTAATCGTTCAAAAATTTCTATTTCGTGAATACTACAGAAAAGACTTACAATACCAAATTTTATCCATCTGTTTTCTTACCTGACAAATGAAGGTACTAAGCCAGGTGACTAGCAAGGTCTTTTCTGGTTCTAACAGTCTGTGAGCGACCACGCAGCCAGGCCTCAGCGATTGTCAGATTTCTCTTCAGCCATATATTGGGTGGGTGAGGAAGCTTAAGTGACAACTCATGCCTCCAAACGATTTTACCCTCAACCCTACAACATTGCTCAAAGATTCTGTAATATACACCCTCAAAAGAAATTATAATCCAGCAAACACACACTCTCTTTTATTAAAAAATACACCAAAGAAATACACGGCTTCTCCTCCCGTGTTTCCCCGAAAATAAGACCAGGTATTATATTAATTTTTGTTCCAAAAGACACATTAGGGCTTATGTTCAGGGGATGTCATCCTGAAAAATCATGTTAGGGCTTATTTTCCAGTTAGGTCTTATTTTCGGGGAAACACGGTACTTCCCACACCAGATACCAGTAGCAAGGAAGCAGAGGATAAAATGGACTATATGTACTTTCTACATCATTCATTTGACGGCATCATTTAATCTCTTAAAAGCAGTATAGTCTTTACTGGCAAAAATAAAAATTCTAAAAAAGGCACACAGTGTAGATTATCCGGCAGCTCCTGAGTGGAACTGACAACCATGAGAAGCCAATGGTAAAAAAGAAAAACTACGAGTAAACTTCATAGCAAAGAAGGGACAGAGGCCCAGTGGTTGGAGCTAGTGGTTTCTACCGGCCAAAAAAAAACAAACAAACAAAAAAAATTGTACCCTGAAGTAGAAAACCAGTACCTTCAAAGAAGCCTTTCAGACAGATGCAAAGAGAATCTTTATATCATTATTGTCACGTACCTACAAAATTTCAAAGGGCCCATCCTCTATTTGCCAAGATGTCCCCCTCTTGTAGGTGTGTCTAGGTAAACCATGGAGATCTCAAAGGCCACTCATCTCAATATAAAAACATTCTTCCCTGATGACCATACAAGAAAATAAAAGAACCTACTTTAAGATTATGCCAATCAAGTTAAAACGCATTAATTTGAAATCTGTTTCTTACACATGTGAGACTCTTAAGTTGCTTCCAGGTTTTTGTTCCAGGGTAGCCTGAGGGAAATGGAGCCGATGCAAATGAATGACGGGGTCTACCAAGGCCACAGAGGAATAGCGTAGATTAGAAATTTCTGTCTTTCTAAAAAACAAAAAATTAACTAGAGAAGGAATCAAATAGCAGTTTTCTCTATAGAGATAGTCCTTCTTTAAAAACGATTTACTTCTTAAACCTGTATCATCTCTTTATTGTACAAGCAATACCTGTAAAATTGGGCCTCTTGAAAGAAGAGTGAGATAGGAATAGTCAAGGCAAGACACATATAAGACCGGGTTTTCTTATACGTGTGTGTTTTAAAGGAAGGCTCAAGGATATCTGCAAGCATCAAAGAAAGCCCAGTAAGAGGACCTATGATAGAATGCCTGGCGACAACATCAGAAGTTACGACTAATGAGCCCAGCGTACTTGAACTCTACCCTTCCATATGTCCAGCAGCAGTAAAGTATTAAACTCAAAGGGTCAAAAGGTCCACAAGTATTGAAGCTAAGTGACAGGAACATGAGGTTACATTGTACAATTCTCTCTACCTCGTTATATGCTTGAAGAGTCTCATAATAAATTTAAATTTTAAACTTTTTTTTAAATGTTGAAGGGCCAATAATTTCCTCACTTCCCTCTTCTTTGAGAAAGCATTCCTGGCAGCCTCTGACCTACCTACAAACTCTATAAACCTCCTAACCTCCTGAGCTGGAGTCAGCACCACAATGACAGGACCAGAGCGAGACAAACTGCCTGAGCAAGACCAATGAAGTTTGCCCCGGCACCCCACCCGAGTATTACAAACACAGTTCCAACTCCAGATAGTCTCTGTGGAAGAGGAAAGGTCATACAAGGGGGGATGGGAACACATCGATCTGCAAGCATAGGGGCAAAAACAAGAAGAGATGAAGGAGCCCATCTCCATCCTGACTTGCTGGCTTGTGCTTCACCCCTTCGGGAGGACCCCACAACCCCCGCCCTTGGAGCCTATAACGTACTCCTTTACTCATTCACTTTTCTGCCCTCTCCTCTCTTGCTTAGCCTGATTTTAACTCTTCACAAACAAAACAAGCCTAGGCTAAGACAAGTGGGAAGGAGAGAGAACTAACCAAGTGACCCAAGTGTATCAAGCTGGATAAATCAGCATCTACAGTTAAGAGCTGCCTTCAGCCTCCCCTAACCAACCCCTGCCCCGCCCCCAGGCATCTTTGAAGCCAAGATAAAAAGGAGGAATGGCGAGAGAGCTGGTTCTCAGTACCCATTCTCCTCTCCAGAAACACTCGAACACAGCCAGACCCTTGGACTTTTTTTCATGCCTCACAATTTCTTTGCAGAACCTAGAAGAGAAATTTATGCAGCAAATGAAAAGGAAAAAGCTAGTGATGTTTTTCCATTTCGTTTTAAATTTAGAGTATTTAAAAAAAGAAAGAAAGAAAGCTATGTGCTGGGAAGGGAGAGTGAAGACAGAAGATCTTAACGCTTTCTTCCCTTTGTGCTGTTCGGATCCTCGGGCTTCGGCAAAGAGAGACCGCGCACATTTCAAAGTCACTTTAGAGCTTACAAAGTAAACACACAGTGCAAGTTATTCATTTTTGCTAATAAAGGAGATTTCCTTTTCCTTCCTAAAGGTCATTTATACCCTTGATATTCCGAGAATAAGTGGCCAGTGACAAAGTGGGGACATTACTGACAAGACTTTGTAAAGAGGCAAATATTGCTTCTCCTATTATATGACATCTATTTAACATCAAACAATGTTTCATTAGCTAACAAGACATTTGCTTTCAGTGAATGAAAACCATAATAACGAGATGCTATATTTTAAAAAGTAATGAATGTAATTTTTGCTCTATTTTATAATGCTATAAAAAAGGGCCTTAAGTGTACTTCTCCTCTGCTCCTCTTCTTTAACTACCATAATTTATGCAGATAAATGTTGGACGAATTGCATCAAGAACACTATTCAGATAGCTACCCATAAAAGTACTTAGCTATCATTTTCTTTTTCTCCTATTTATATGTCTTTATATTACAAAAATCAAGTTACCAACATTAAAAATGATACAGTGTCACCAAAAGTACTGAAGCATAACACCGAATAATAAATTATTAGTCGTTGAAGGTTAAAACCAAGTTTAAGAGATAGCAACGCTTCTGTTATGCTGGACTCCTTTCAAACTGCAGGTGACTGAGGGAAGCTTACAAGTGACAAACACTGACACCCTGCTAACACTATCAGCCTGCAGATTTACTGCAAAACTCTGAAGTACTGTCAAGGGCAGATCAATGTTTGTGATAATTCACAAAATAATTTGCCTTTCCATAATAGGCATAACGTTACACGACTTAGAAATGCAAGCCTTGGGGTCTCAAGGCAAACATAAGGAGGCCGTGTGAGGTTTCCCCAGCCTCCCCAAAACCTCAGCCTATCAGGGGCTCAGGTTAAAGGATGAGGACAGGCTTCATCAAGGGCATTCCCATCATCCCATTCCCTTACCCACCTCCCCCAAAGAACCTCATAGGAAAAAGATCTATCCTCCGCAAAAGCACTGCTCCATCCCTTACAATCTCCAAGCGCAGACCCCCATGCCAACAGTGTGCCAGGGCGAAAGCAACTTCATACGCTCAGAGAGCGGGATGATGCCATATACCCTCAGAAAGGTCATACGTAAGAGGCTGGCAAGCAGAAGATGTCTTTGTGGGGACCCCAAATGCTATCTAAGGGGCTAAATAGGGTGGAGGGGAGAATGCTAATAGCTGACAGCATGCTACTTGTCAGCATCTTACCCCAAAATGGAAGTCCTTCGGAGTCAATACACTGCTTAGTTGCTTATGAGTCTTAAGAGACATTTACGGACTTAACCCCCAACTTGGTCCTAACCATACGATGGAAAAGAAGGAATCTAGCAGCCTCTAACTGCATGAGGGCAGGGAGCAGAATGCCTGGTACACAGTAGGTACATTATAAGTTGAATATACTTAGTTGTTGAATTTATTTGTTGAGTAAATTTGCAAAGCAACAATATATTGTCTGTAATTCTCACATTCTTCATTACCACGATCTTTATGCTAAAACACTTTAAGAGAGTTGAGGTAATCTGTTTTACTAACTATGCATTGCTAGATCACTTGTTAAAAGTGAATTTCACTTTAAATGAAGTTTAATGAAGGTTCTTATTCCTTTCAGCAATTCATTCATGGAAAAAAAAATTTATTGAGCATCTACTCTAGATGAGACACCATGGCTGGAATTTCAGATACATCCGCGAGAGGGGAAGAAACAAATAGAAAAAGCTCTACTTTCATAGTATTTACATTTGGGAACAAATCTGAGAACAGCGACATAAATCACTGAGCCAATCAATGAATGTTTATTGATGGTCAGCACAGGACTGGCAGAGGTGGGTACCTGTGCCCAGGGCAGACACTAATAATCAATTAGGGAGGACTTTCACCGAGGCAGGACTGAGAATCCTCGATATGGCATCCCACATGGCCACTTCCACTGGATCACAGGGCGTGACCAAGATGGAATGTGTTTGCCAAGATACCATGTAAATACAAAAAGATTAAGACAAGGACCCAGCCCACAATAAGCGTGCAGTGTACATGAGAAGAAGAGTCTTTTAAAAAAATAATGCTAACTCTCTTTTTTTTTTAGTTTCAGGTGCACAAGACAAAGCAAAACTTAGACGTTTATCATTTATATCCCTCACACTGTGTGGACCCATCCACTATCCCTCTGTACGTTCCCCAAATTAATTTTCAAAACCCCGTGGCCATCTTGTGATCTCACTTAAATGCTAACTCTTGATACAAGGATTTCGGTGGTAAGTGCGAAGGAAGTGATTCAGACAAGAATAGTCCACATCGTAAGCATTACTGGCAGGGGTGGATTTGCCAAAACCCTATTGAAAGTTCAGTTTGGGGGCCCTTCATTTGAACTAGTTGCTTCTAAGACCCTGGGAGAGGGTCCCAGAAATTTTGTCTATTTGGTTTTCTGATTAGAATTAACAAAAGGAACGAAGGAAAAGGTGGTGGAGCTAGTGATCACTGTTAGTAGTTGGTGTTGTTTTTAAAGATTAAGGATGGGCTTTCTTCTGAACTATCTATCATAACAATCCTGCCCCAGTAGCATTAATGGCAAAAGTCCAAAAATATCTTACTTCAAAAATGAACAGGTAGACATGCTAATTAGAAATAAAAGTAGTAAGTTTCTTCATCTGCAGTATAAATAAGGAGTTTGAACCAGACCATTTTATGGATCCTTCCAGGTCTCTGATTCTAAGCAACACAGGCTCTAAAGTTCCATTCACTGAACACGGTTCACACACCAGCAATGACAGAGCCTGGCAGAAGTCCACTGAAATGAAAACCAAACCCACTCAGTAAAAGGAGGCATACAGTTTAACCTATATTCTTAAAGTTCATTCTTGCTGGGGTTATGAAATCATTAGAAAAGGACAAATACTACCAAATGTAGAATAGGAATGGGGAAAATAGGAAAATTATATATATTGCATATTTTTTATAAAAATTTTATATAAATCTTAAATTTTATATAAAATTTATATAAAATTACAAATTTTTATAAAAATATGCAATATGTATTATAGTGATAAGCTTAAAAATAAATAAGTAATTACTTCATTTAATTAAAAATTGAGGGAAAGAGAGGAGATTGGATTCAGAGATTCCAAGAACTCTTTGGCCTCTGATACTGTGTTTTCTCGAAAATAAGACTTAGCAGGACAATCAGCTCTAATGCGTCTTTTGGAGCAAAAAAATTAATATAAGACCGGGTCTTATTTTACTGTAAGACCGGGTCTAATATAATACCAGGTGTTTTATCAATTTTTGCTCCAAAAGATGCATTAGAGCTGATTGTCCGGCTAGATCTTATTTTCGGGGAAACACAGCAGTTTAGGATTTAACTATACAGCCCTTTCTCTAAGTGTAGAAAAAATAAGAAGAAGGACAGAGTATGGGTATTTGGACTGCTGGAATAGTCAGAATGGTCCTGTAGATAAGGCATCAGAAGTGCCCCTAACTGGAGCCTTAATATTCCCCTAAATTATCTCCCCCAAATCATTATGTTGTTATACATACATAATTGGCTGAAAACGCACCTCACAGCAAAGTGCTGCTATGCAATCCTGGGGCCTGTTTCTGTGCTTGTCTTATTCTTAATGTGCTGATCAGCGTGTTGGACTAATAATGTCAAAAGAACAACAATCTACCCCAAACAGTGAACTCCTTTTGAATTGTTGGTTTGTTTTTGTTTTTTGTTTTTCTTACTTGTAGCTTATAAATTCTCTCTTGCCCTTAATATTCACAATTAAAAGATGTTTCCATTTGAATTAGGCTTTTGTCTTCAACTATTTAGTAAATTGTGATGAATTAAATTGACAACCAAGAAAATAATAAAAGGAGTCATGTACCATGCGTCCAAAGTCTCTTTTCTATATCCAGATAGATACAGATAGATGTAAATTCAGATTGTTTTTCAAATTTTAGAAGGGTTTACAGTTTATACACTGTATGTAAGCTAACAGTGTTAACAGGTGTCCATATTTCTACAGTGAAAGATAGGAATGTTCATACTCTAAAAGGATACATTTTTTTAAAAATAAGGAAATCGCGACTCTGATATAAAAATAAAATGAACAAATGCAAAATATTTAACTGCATTCATTAATTAACTAGCAAGATGTTGTACCAGTTCAAAGGAAAATTCCAAGTACCACACATACAAAGGCAATCAAGAATGTTGAAATGAATTTACAAAGAGATACAAAACTGGTATCCACAGGGCAATAAACAATTGCATAATAAAGGACACAATTCATTTGCATTTCTATGGGAAATAATTTTGTTTGCATTATCATCAGTTTCCTACAATTTACAGATTTATAAAATAGCTCAAAGACAACAATGAAAGGCATAGATAATCCAGAAGGATGCCCTACACAGAATATCCACGAATCTCTGTTGCCAATTTCAGTCTTTCACAATTCTTCCTGACATTGCTAAGCAGGATGAATAAAGATTTGTTTCACATCACTTCAGGTCAGACTTCGTTCCAACTTAGTCTGTCACAAATTTGTTTTTAAAAACTTTGTTTTCAGAACTTCGGAATTTTGGTCAATTTCTCATGAAGAAGGTAAAAGGGTTTTGCTATCACTTTAACCACAGTATCTTATGATGGTTCCCACAGTGAGAACCAACATATTTGGGGGAACAAACAATGAATGAGGACAATACCTCTTGCCAATGTAATGAACGGCATGTTAAGCGTCGGAAGAGCGTCCCTGTGTTGTGTCAGCTGACTGGATGCCAGCCCCACCTGTCCCATTACTCAGCTGGGACAAATCACCAGTCCTCTCTAGGTCTCAGTTTCCCCATGATCTCGAAGGTCCTTTCATATTCTGAAAGGCCAGAATTCTACAACCGACAACAAACACGTCAGGGATCATGACCTGGCAGAAGAAACTATTTCCAGAAAATGCCAAATAAAAACTTTCCAGCTTCTCGACTCTGCCAAATCTCAGTGCAAAAATCATTCCTCTATGGAGTCCTCTTCAGTGAATCCAGATCTGTGTTCAAGTCCAGCTCCAGTAAATATTAATAGTAGTTGGGTGACCCTGGGCAAGTATCTAAACCTCTCTGAGCTTCAATTTTCATATCTGGAAATTGAAATGACTTCAAAATCTCAAAGAGCTGCTGGGTCTTTCTGGATTCTCTATTTCCTTACTTTCTCTTCTAATGCTTCATTATCAGATCTTCCCCCCAACATTCATATACAGTGGAAACACTAAGAATTTATAGTTGAATATACTTTTTCCAGATAGATAGATTTTCAGTGTGTATGTCCCATTTTCTCAAAACCAGGTATCATGCCTTCAATTTTGTTTCATCCAGCTACAGTGTTCCAGGCATTTTTGCCTTTTTGTATCCCTTGCCCTGAATAAATAAACCTCCCTCTCCCTTTCTTCTGCTAGTTTCCTGAATTCATCCTCCAAACCCCAGCTCAGGAATCACCTCCTCCATGTAGACCTCCCTGATGCCTTCAGGTTGGTTTGGTACCCTTAGCTAGAGTTCCTGGAGCACCCTGCACCCCTTCCCTCCCAAACCGTCCTCCCATATCATAGAACACAGTGTGATGTAGGTTAAGGATTACTACACTCCCTGTTAGAACCTGAGTTCCTTCAGGCATGTCAGACTATCACCCACCTTTGTATCCCTCGCACAAAGCCCAGTGGCTGGCATATAGTTGGTGCTCAATATAAATTTTTGCAGAACTGAATTCAACTCCTCTCTAGCAGGATTTGCCCACTGTAAATAAATAAATGATGTCACCACCTCACTGTGCAAGGAAGAAAATGGAGAGGTTTCTTTCAGTTGGAGCTTGTCATTGTCAGTATCGGAAGGGGTGGTGACACAAGACTTTGGATTCCAGTGGAAAAAAAGTCAGAGCTGGTTAAAAAAAAAAAGAAAGAAAGAAAGAAAGAAAACAGAACAAGGAAAAGAGGAGATACACAGGAGCCAGTCAGCTCAGAGAAAGAAACACATGAGTCAGCAGTCTAGACCAAGCGTTAAAACAGCCACATTATCTAGAGTGAAGGCTGGACCAAGTCCCAGAGGCTAGAACAGCACTGGCCAAAGTATACTTTATAGGCTATTAGACCCACACGAGGGTCCCTGATCAAAAGAGTTCATGAGAACAGAAGAGTGGAAAAGACGGTGTGCTCACCTCTTAACTATACACATGGACACCTGAGTATATTCTGAGGCGCCCAATAGTTAAGGAAAGTGTTGAACTTTATTTTACTTGGGGATTCTCCAACAGTCTGCACTACAGAACCCATCTTTTTTCATGACAGCTATCACATTATGCCGCTGGGAACATGGGTCTGAACTGAGCACACACTTCGTTCTCCATGGGGACCACACAGAGCCCAAAGCTCAGGAAGCACTCAATGGCAGACCAAGTCAGCAGACAAGCGCCAAGGCAAGAAGGCCAGAGACAGGACGTGGTGGACAAAGTCAAGTGCAGAGCAGCTAGTCTGCTACTACAGGGTACCCTTCTCCATACACTGTGGGTGTCTCAAGGCAGACCCCCCCCCCCCCCCGTTTCAGTCATCCCTTTATTTCCAGGGCTTCAACATAACAGTCAGAACTGATTTGGTTCCAGAGATGGTCAGCAGCTAGAAAATGAAAGTGGCCAAGGTGAGCAGAACAGACTTGAGGTCTTATATTGTGGTTCTCAATCCTGGCGGAACACTAGAATTACCTGGGGAGCTTTAAAAACAACAGATTTCCCGGCTCCCACCCCAGACCAATTACATTAGATATTGGTAACCAAAGAATCCCTCTTTGCTAGACAGCGAGCTTTTATAATGTCTGCTTCTTATAGGAAAGACCTACAGGCCTATCTCCCATCATAGCAAACCTGGAATCCACCAATAGAAGCAACCGAGCTCTGGCCCAATGACAGCAGAGTCCTAATGAGGCTTCAGCCCCCCCACCCCAACCCCACCCCATCCTAAGAATTCTCTATGCAAAACACCACAGATTCACCCCAGAAAATGCCACTCTAGCCTTTCCCTAAAATAGCTTGGCTTCCTTGGTGAGGTCAGACCCCTGGCCTTCAGAGAGAAAAGCATAAACACAACTCTTGCCAAAACCAGGCTCTCAACACTTCAATCAGCCTGCTCTGATGTCCACACACAGTTTTCAGAACAAGAAGAGTCTTCTGTAAAGGGTGTAGCAGCAGACCGTGGCTGTGCGAGGCACCCAGCTCCAGTTCTCAAAACGCTCCATGTCCAGAAGTTCAAATTAATTATTACTTTACCAAACAAAAGTGAGTTATGTCTTTCTGTCATTTTGGCCAGGATATTCTCCAGGCTGCCAAAAACACGCGCATACCCAAATACCAAAACTATGTAGGAAAGCTACAGAACGTCCTCACCAGAGACAAGACAGAATTTTCACTTCATAAATCAACAAGAAACTCTGAAAAGGCGGCCAGTTGAAAAGACAAGCTACACTGATGAAATATTTTCCTAATTCACTTCATTCAGGGTAATTGATTTCTTTTCTTACTTCAGGGACAAGTAATTTTTAATGTAAATAATAAAGTCAGTTACCCATGTACTCGCATTGCACGTGGAACGACAAAGTTTTTATCTGAATTAATTAGGTGATTTTTCACTAATACAGATTTGTTGCTTTTACTTAAGACTTTGTTTTTAATCAAATCCCTTCCCATCCTGACCCCCACCCCACTACTAGAAGAAATGGCACACAATGGAGGTTAGTTATAATGTGTTTCCGTTTGTGATTCTTTCTAGAGGATTACAATGGCAAGACACTTACCATCTGTATATGAACTGCCCAGCTTCTCTTACATGGGGTAGTTTGCAAATCACAAGCCCTATTTAGAATGCTTGTAGTTCCTACTTTTGAGTGTAAATTTAATGACAGTGAGTAGAAAATTCAAGCTATTTTGTCAGATGAGCTAAATTCCTCACTTTTAAAAATAGAACATTCAACCTGGCAAAAAGAAGAGGCTCTCAGTTTACATTTTCCCCTCTGTTTCTGATACCTAGGTTCACATCCTCCTTAGGAGACTGAAAAAAAGCAGTATAGGGAAGAACAAAATTACTTTTATTTTTTTTTTAATTTATTGGGTGACAATTGTTAGTAAAATTACATAGATTTCAGGTGTACAATTCTGTATTACATCATGTATAAATCCCATTGTGTGTTCACCACCCAGAGTCAGTTCTCCTTCCATCACTATATATTTGATCCCCCTTACCCTCATCTCCCACTAAATTACTTTTATATCCTGTGTTTGTCTGGTGTATTAGAACTGAGAAGTAGTCTTATGAAACCCAAGCCTCAATCTATTATTATTATTATTATTTTAGTTTTGAGCATTTCATTATTTTTTCTAGACTCGAGAGTTTTTCAGGTGTTTTAAGCAACTTTTTACAAAATTCCATGCAAAATATTTTTTAAAGTCTCAATTTCCCTGTTTGCCTCCACAGGAAAAGCCAATCTTTATATCGTATGTGTTTCATTTGCCCAGATAAAAGTGCCACATTTGTGCACATGTGTAGAAGTTTGTTACTTTTGTGGAAATGTTTTTTGTTTCCACTCATCAAAATCTTACTGATCTAGCCAAAGTGGGAAAAACACACATACACGCGTGCGCAGACACACACACACACACACACACACACCACTCCTGGAGGTTACAGTCTCTTATGCTGTCTTCAAGCTTGGAAGCAGGACCTTAGTTGTCATCCATTGCCTAGCTCTTTGTTACTCAAAGTGTGGTCCATGGACCAGCAGCTCTGGTGTCACGTGGGAGCCTTTTAGAGAGTCAGATGCCCAGGTCCCACCAGATGTCCTGAATGAGCAATCTACATTTTAACAGGATCCCCAACAGATTCACACGTGGGGCAAAGTGTGAGAAGCACTGGTCTAGTACAAACTCCCACTTACGGCGAGGAACAGTATCTTCTCTCAGTTCACTCTGCCTCTGCTCAGGTCCTCCCAGAATCTAGGTGTGCGGGACTACACGCCCCTAGCAGAGGCCTTTATGGTTTTCAGCAGAGTAAAGCAGTCACTCCTCAAGCCAGGCAACAATCAAGGAAGCAGGAAGAATTGCTGGGGGCTGGGGTGGGGGAAGCGGCCTCCCCCAGCCCGTGGGTCTCAGCACAGCAGAGTCATTAATTAAGATACGCCCGGCTGCTGGCGACGCAGTCACTCTGGCCTTCCCTGTCTGCCTGGGACTGGCGTGAGGTGTGAGAATCTGGGTAGCCTTCTCCATGGCTCTGCCCCGCTGGCGTTGATTGTGTATGATTAATGATTTAAAGGAATAAAAAGAGAAAGGTCAACTTCTGAGTTCAAGACAGAGCAGCTACATAGGGAGTAATTAAGATACTTGTGTAAGCATGATTAATAAGCACAAACTGGCACTCTGGGCAGTAAACAAGATGCAAGCAGATGGTTAGCATGGAAAAGGTTTTTTGTTTTTTTTTTCCTTTCCTAAAAGCAATTTTTCAGCAGCTTGAAGCTTGGCTGTGAATTCTTTTCCTCCCCCAACTCTCAAAAAACTCATTATCTCCACAACCTTAAAAAAAAAAAAAAAAAAAAAAAACTATGGTGAACCCCTTCAATGCTCACTCATTCACTCTTAAAAGAAAACTTATTATTTTATTTTATTTTTACAGATAACTAGAGTTTCCTTGTAAAATGGATGCAGCTCGTCTTTGTTTCTCACTGCCTTTTATGTCAGGCAGCCCACGAATTGCCAAGGCTGACAAGGTGGTTCACTGCAGAGTCTTTTAACTCCCACCCGCCACTCCTCCCCCCACTCCTCCCTGTCCTGTGATGGGCAGAACAGAGGCATCAATGGTGGCATTTCTGGAGAGTGCTGGCAGGCAGGTGTCAGAGCCGTCCAGCAGACACCCTCACGAACACTAATCAGCCCTGGTGTTCTTTTACAATCCATATCTAATTCGCAAGTTTCATTCTTTCTGAAAAACAATTACTAGGTTTTGAAGTTCATTGTGCATTTACTCAACTGTCTCTTCACATTAACGTAAAGTGGGAACAAGGAAAAATAGAGTCAGCAGGGAAGGGACATCAAAAGATGTTAAGAGTGGATGAAGGCTTTATTTTAAGAGTAATATAATTACAGATGTGTGCAATATTTTACAATAAATGAAACACAAAAGGTATATCCTGTACCTTCAAGACTGTGTGTGTGTGTGTGTGTGTGTGTGTGTGTGTGTGTGTGTGTGGAGAGAGAGAGAGAACAAGCAAGCGGGGGTGGGGGTGTGGGGGATAGATAGAGAGAGAGACAGAGAAAAGAGAGACAGAGAGTTACTCAGACACACATTGTTATGGGATGGGAAAAAAATGAGAGAGAGAAGGAGAGGTCATTTATGACTTAGGAAAACAACAACAACAAAAAAATGGCCAGGATCAAAAGAATAAAGTACTCATCTCACTTATCAAAGAGCAAAAAATGTATTTAGCAATGACAAAGCAGGCAGACTTAGTTTCCCCACTCTCTGTTGAAAAGAGAAAGGGGGGAAAGGGTGGTAGAGAAAGAGAAGGAAAGAGAAGGGCAGAAAGAGAGTAAAAAGAAAAAGAGAGAGAGGAGAGAGGGAGGGAGGAAAAGGGAAGGAGGTCAAAGAGAAATGAAGAAAGTTGAGTCTTGAGCAAAATCCAGAAAAAGCAGAGGTATGCTTGATGAAGAACGTGCCACCAACCTAGAGGGCCTCTCCTGAATTCCAGTTCCTTAACTTCCTAAGGCATGCAATGAGTTGACAGCCCCTGGACCACTCTCACCCAATCGTCTGGCTGACTGGCCTTTGGCAAGGCCAGATATGTACATTGTGACACCGAGTTGCTATGAGCCTCCCCAGGGCAGCCTCAGTAAAATGGCCAGGTCTGTGCTTGTCATTCCTTGGCCAGCCCCAAGGGTCACCCATCTTACCTCCTGCCACTGGGACCAGTCCTGCCAAGCTTCTGCACCCACCAACAAACAATTCAGGTCCCCAGGACTGGGAAGGAACATGAGGAGGGGCCCCTGCACCTAGGCCAGCAAATGGCCCTGAACAGACAGGTGACTGCATTCTCTTCTTCATCACCACCAAGAAAGGAAAAGACCCCAAGCTTCCCTCAGTAGAAAATGCCAATGTATTATCACCACGATGTTTGGACTCATACTAAACACCTTGGTGGTTCTTAAATCAGCATTTCCCAAAGGTGTTAGAAAGATAAATAAAAATGTTTGGATTATTCCAAATTACTCAGAGTGAAATGGGGTTCTTTACTGCAGAAAGCTTCAGTCCCTTTAAGATGTTAATGTGCTTTGTAAATTGTCCATAGGTGGACATCATTTCCCAAACTGACTTAACTTCTAAAGTTATCCCCCTCTCTAACACTTGGGTTCCGTGAAACACTGTTTGACAAACACAATTTCACATTAAGAAAAAAAAACCTTTGCTGTTTGAGAGTAGTAATTAATTTACCCTCTTTCTTTTCCTTCCCTACCCTGAACACACCAGTCTTCCAAGATTTCCTTCAGAGATCTATTTTCTAGCCCTTGAATCATTTTTTCATGAGCCTGTCCCACCTCCCATTTTGTCACATTCCCTTGGAACTCTGGTAAGCAACCCCAGAGCTCCAACAAGGATCTCATTCATGCAGCACGAAGTGAAAAAGGCTTTGCACATCACACTTCCTTTAATACAGCTCCGGATTAAATTGAAGTTTTTCACCTTACATAATCTCTCCAAATAATTCATAGCCATTATTTTACTTGCTCCAAAGTCATTTAGGAGCAGTTTTTGAAAGGTGCAAAGAAAAGTCTAAACACTGTGGAGCAAGAAAGAAGGAGAGGAAAGGAAATGCCCACATTTGGCAGGGTCCATGTTCCCAGCTCACATATACCTCTCTCAGGACATACTGTCTAGAAGGCAGTGGCTTACAAAACCATGGCAGAGAATAGATGCTGATGTGCTCCACAGCACAAGCAAAGGACAGCAAGAAGAAAAAAAATCAAGAAAAAGAAAAAACTACATTTGTTCTCTTCTTTATTAGAATCCATTCTTTGTCTAGGACTCATTACTCATTACCTAACTTGCTCAAACAGCCTCTCCAGCTTCCTTCCTAATTCCAATCTCTTACCCCAGAATCAAATTTGAACACCATTACAGGTCAAATACCATTTCCACCACGTGTCTCACACACTTCAAACACACACTTCATCTTCACGACAATCCAAGTTACTGTTATAATCCCCATTTCACAGATGAGAAAACTGGAAAACCAAGAGGTGAAGTAACCTGCTCAAGGTCACACAGCTAAAAAAGTGAAGGAGCTGGGATGTGAACCCCGGGCAGTCTGGTTGCAGGTTCCATGATCAGTGGCTCTCTCCTACCTGGCCCTACCCAACTGTTCAATCATTAGCATCCCCATGCCCCAGCACACTTATCCACCATGCTTCCTCCCACCGTCCCCCTTCCATTTTCCTCTCTAAGCATTTCCCAGTATCACCATCTCTAAGAGCTTTCTCACCATTCCAAGTACCACTGTCCTTTCCTGGGAATTCTCATAGCACATGGGCCTGTCTCACACAGCTTAGTGCCAAAGGGCATTAGGCTTGTATTTTTCACCACTGTTTCCAGTGTGTTGTTTGCTTTATCTCCTTAACTAGATTAGAAACTCCTTGAGGCTTCAAAGAGCTGCTAACAAGCTGAATAAGTAGGTGGACATCCCTCTACCGCTACCCAATGTGGTCCTTATCAATCCTTCCGCTGCTGTCCAATATGTCTCAACTGTGCCAGGATTGCCCTGGTTCCAAGCCTGCCTCCAAAATTTCCCTCCATATTCTTTTCCTCAAGCCTAAGCCTCCATTTTACTGTCACTCAGTCTGGCCCACCAATTGAAATGGAACATAATGTTTAATTTTACGTCAACCCGTGAAGCTGCTTTAAACACTTCAATATTCCCCAAATGTAGTTAAATATATGAACTTGCACTTAGAGTTGTCAACAACGCGTTGACAATTTGTTTTATTGCTGCATGTTAATCTACAATCTGCTTAATGCAATCCAATACATTATTCGGGATGGTGATATATAAATGGAAGTCTTAGACCATGAAATATCATTTAGGATTAAGACACTAATCTCTTAAGAGAGGAGATCCCGCTCACACATGCACGCAGCTGAGAAGAGTCTCTGCGTATAAACGGCCTCATCGTCTCCTGCACCAAAGAAATGAGCTGCAGGCCATGCCAGTCCCAGGACACAGGAAAAAGAGGGGCAAAAGGGACCTTCCTTGCTGTCCCCAAGTAGGCTCCCCAACAAAACAGTTAAAATTTCACTAACCCAAAGCACTGTGGATTACTACCTCCTCTTCCTCCCCAAAGTCCTCAGATAAGAGAACAATAGTCATGGAAACAATGGCAACAAATGGGGAATTCATAGAATGCAACCATACGAAGTAGGTAGTCTTACACTCCCACTGTGCAGATGAAGAAACTGAGGCACAGACAGTACGGGGCATCGCTGAGCCAAGCCGTCTGGCTCCAGAATCTGGGCTTATAGTCACTATCTACTAATGATCACACACAAAACATAGCCAGATTGGAAGAGCAGTACCAGCTCCTTGGGAGAAAATAATTGTTCAATAAATTCTTTGGGGTGCGATACAGTGTGAGCTAAAGTGAGCAATTAAAAGCAAACCACAAAAACTACAACATACTCCCTGTCCTCGAAAAGTTCACAGTTAATAGAAGAAATAAGGCAAATACTCAAGATGAGATCAGCAGAAGGTCAATAAAATGCTAAAAACAGGGCACATGAGGGGAACGACTGGCAATGAAGCTGATGGCCTGGGTTCTGAAAGGGACCAGGATGGAGATGATGGTGTGACAGGGGAAGGTGCAGGGGAAGGGCCCAGGCTCCACACCACATTTGGACCAAGCACCCTCATCCAGGTACCACAGAAAGAGCTGGCCTAAGAGTCTGCTTAAGAAATGTCACTTACCAATGCATGAAAGATGCCACCTACAAACAGAGATGCTGCAAGGCCACACCTTTAAGGCAGAGAGACCCAACCATGGCCTTCTCCCTGCCTGGAGCACACATAGCCATTTCTCCTAAAATCAGGCATGGGTCACTCTAACAGAATGCATCTCTCCACAGAGCCCAGCCCTGTCAGGAGCTCATATTCTGGGTTCATCATGACTGATTCCAACACAAAGACATCATCAGCTGCTCCACACCTCATCCCACCTAAAATCTGACAGATTCACCCAGACTCCAGCACCACTGAAACCACTTGGGGACCTCAAGAACTGGGCAGATGGTCCTCACGCAAATGAGCAGGAGGCTGACCCAGCAAGATACCTGTCGAGGAAACTGGCAATCTCAAAGGATGGTCAGCTTTCCAGAATTGCACCATCACAACCTTTATCAACTTTTTGCTTCCCTGTTTGGAAGTGATATTATTTCAGAAATGTCAAAATTCTGAAGAAGTGTGGTGATGAAATGAATAGGCTCTTGGCTCTCCACATTGATATACCCAATTTCAGACTGTCAAAGTGCTTTTAGTTATAACAGGAAATATACAAAGTTAGCTTTGCTTGTTTTGACAACCACAAAAAAGGTTTATCAGTTACGTTAAAGTGCCAAGGTTTCCAAGTAAAAACTGGTTCTAACCAAGTTCTAATATTATTTTTTTATGGTAACAAACACACACTTTTTTGAGATCCCAATGCCTTTCTGAGGAAGAGTTTTGGAAATCCAGTCCACTTGCCAGAAACGTCTGTTACTTTCATGCAATAATTCACAAGAAGTCCATAAAAGCTAGAGCAAAGTTAACTTTACTGTTCAGCTTCTAAAACAAGAAAAGTGAAACATGACTATAAATAGTGGCATTGTGATTTCAAATCCCTGAGCTATAAGGATTTCTTTTCATTTCCCTCTCCTGTCGTCACAAATACATGCTTTTTCCATTCTTGTTTTAATTGCTTCAAATATATGAAATTCCCACTGTTTTCTCTGAAAGCTCGTACAAAGCCATGTGCAGATTTCTCACTTAGTCTAACTTTCCTTTAAGCTGCAGAACTCAGGAGACACTTGTGCTCACATCTGTGCGTGCACAAGGTTTGGCTTTACCTCCGGTGCTAAACTTACTCCAAGACAGGTGGTTACTAGCAAATCTTCATGCCAGCAAATCTTGAAATTAAAGAATAAAGAGAAAGAAAAGAAAGGAAGGGGACAGACACCAAACAAACAACTAGGCTAGGTATTAAGGAAAATGGAAATGATTCGGAATTTCCCAGTTACAGAGCTGGAAGCTAAATCTGGTTGCCTCTGTCTTCCCATTTGTCTTGAAGTTCTATGAGGAGAATTTTAATGCACTCCTGAATGGGAAGTGTTGGTGATTCCAATTCAACTTCCATGAACTGAGTAGATTGACTAGCATTATCTCAGTCACCTCCAGGACCACCCTGTAAAGGTGTAGTATCTCCAATGGACAAATAAGACTCCTGGAAGGTTGAGAAACCTGCCTATAGTCACACAGCTGGTAATTGATAGGGCCAAGAACTGAATCCTCTGCCACCTCTTACTGAAAACGATCTAATCTCAAATTACAATTACTGCATAGCCAAGAGGGAAATCTTTCAACCAAAGATCTGCTTCCCAGCTTCACATTAGCTGTATCCCTCAGCCAAAGAAATATGACACCGTACAGACGATGCCTTATCACGAAGGTCAGTGCAGGAACTGCCCGTGTGACTTCCAACATGGGGGACCCACACCCCAAAGATGGCCAGCCTGGGACCTGACTTTCCTAAGCAAATGCTGGACAACTACAAACTGCTTAGCAGACGCAGAGAAGGCTGAGTTGAAGAGATGTAGACAAAAGGGTATATTCACCAGGCACCAAGGATGCAGAAAGGAACGCTAATGGCATTTTTTTTAAAGCGGTGTTTACATTTTAAGCTTCATGGTCTGTGAAGCTAATGCACAAACAGAATATTGGGTTCAAGTTTCAAGGGGTGCATTTTTCTCACATACAAGTATAAAATCCTTTGAGCTATAACCTGAACCTAAATAAAACTAGCCTAAAAGATTAGCACTGAAAGAGTTAGTAAATTGAAATTTTGTCTAAATGGCTCCTCGGTAAGTATATGTGTGTATGTATGTTTATATCTCTCCCAGTCATAGTACAGGGAACCCACAGATACTCTACCCCCAAAATTATAATTTCATTATTACATTCTCTGTACACAACTAGGTATTTACACTGTTGCCCTACAACTCTCCCATACACCCCACTTCTTCAGCCAAGGGGCAGGTTTAATGAATTTTCATTTAGATTTAATTTTGATTCCTCTTCTATGAGACCTGACTAGACCTGTACCTAAGCACAAGGGAGACAGTAACAGAAAACTTTGACTTTTCCTTCAAGAACCAGACCCTCACCCATCACCTCAAGTGACAATTAGCAGTTTCTACAGCCCATTATATGAGAAGAACTAAGAAGGCGAAGGAATCGAGGGCAGGCTTTCTCTTCACAATCCTGTCTGAAGCTTAAAAGAAATTCTGAACACTAATGAATTCTGAATTCATGTCAGCTCAATAGAGAGCAAAGTCTTTTATCTTCACCTGGAACAGGAATGAAAGAAGAAAAGCCCAACAGTTCATCCACTTCCCCTAAAATATACTCTGTTTCAGTCCTATTCTTGGCTGAATGAGCCTGGAGTCCATTAAAGCTGGAACAGGTCTTCGAATTTGCCTAATGTGACCACCTTATTTTAAAGAGAAGCAAATCCGAGCCCAGAGAAGCTCAGGAATTCACTGAAAGTCACAAAGCCAGTCCTCAGAACCAAAACCCTGGCTTTGAGTCACCACTACTCTAGTAAAGGAAGGAAATAAAGTACGGGCTTTACTCCAAATGGTAAGAAATGTTTGCCTAATTTTTTTCTCCAAGTGCTTGTGAAATTCTAAACCAACATATGAAATATGTGTAAACTGGAGACAGGCATTAATGGGCTCAGAAACAAGTGATCAAAGGGGACCCCACTTCCACAGACTGCTTCCTGAATGAACAGAAAGAACACATTTACACATATATACATGGCCCCAGAATGCATGCTTGTAAGACCCAGATATGCCATCTCCCAGGCACTCCCTAAAAGGAACTCACCAAAATATGCTGCAACAGAGGGGAGCTGAGTACACATTTTATGAGGGAAAAACGTCCTTGGTCCAAAGATTAAAACAAAGTACCGGAAATCAAAACCCAAGAGAAAAGGCTTAATGTTTCACAGAAGTACTCACGGACAAGTTTAAAGAAAAAGCAGGTTATCAGACAAAATAGTTCTGCAAAGCACCGTGATGTAGTGAGGAAAACAGTGAGTCCCCTCCTAAGTTTATCTGCTCTGACAGCTCCTGTCTTGGCCTGGCAGAGGTTTTGTGTCCACATAGTGAACATAACGATAACCTACAATGGCTATACAACCCCGTCCACTTGCCAAAGGTCACTCAGAATTGAGCAGTTTGCTTCAGTGCCTCCACTAATCCAAAGACATGCCAATCTGCTTACTGTTACACAACATCAGGAGGTTTGGATTTTACTTATCGAAGGGTGTCGGACTCGCTTTGTCAGAACTTGGTGACTATTAGCACAAGGCTGAGTGACCATAACTGCAATGAATTTTTTTTAATTATTGGGTTTGAGGATGCCCAGGGAAAAGGATGTGACTAACAAGATGGCGGTAACTGTTGTTGGACAGCATTCCACTGTGAGAACATAAAAGCCAAACAGTGGAGCATTGAGAAATTAAATTCATGGCCTGGAAAACAAGCCAAGATTAAAAAATGTCATGTTGATACAGTAGGTGATTTTGAGAGTGGGAGGGGAAGATGTCAGAAACTGGATTGATTACATTTTCATAGTTGTGTGATGGAGGTGGAGAAAGGTCAAGTGTATCGATACCCTTTAGTGCTTTAGGAGCACACACCACGTCTTTCATCAAAATTCTATACAATGTAAAAATCTACCATCATACAGCTCAACATTTTTAGTCACCAGGGCCAACCAAAGACTCTTCCCGTAGAAGGTTGAGCAAGATTAGCTGGGTCCTATGCCTTGTTTTGGGGCCACCAGGAGGTGCTATTAACAGCTACGTGGCTTTCAATCGATGGACAACTTGGAAGAATAAATGTTCCCTCTTTTGGTGAAGTTTGAAAATCTCCTCCTATCTATGTCTAAACCAATATCCTTGCTAGCTCTCACAGATCCTAAGAGGAGTTCATTTATTTCCCCTGAGTGTCCATAAATGGGTGCATGAATGAGCTTACTATGAGAAGCCACCAGAATTCCTATAGACTAACTTTCAATTCATCCTAATAAAACTGAAATTTGGAGAAATTCTTGAGGAAGAATACTCATAAAGACTGTACAGTCCTCCGGAGTGAGTGACAGCCTCACACATGATTCCTTAGAACAACATTTTCTGCCCAGACTCATGAGCTGAAAGCAGATTTCTTCATGAGCCCAGGTTTGGGGACTCATCGACTAACCTCACAGCTAGTTGGCACTTACGGGGATGTCCTGTCTCTTGCCATACAGAAACATTTTGTGCAGTGGCACATACAGCACAGAAACCCAACTGTGAAAATACTCACAAGGCAAGGGAGAGGGAAGACCCAGGGTTTTCCTGAGACAAGAAGGGAGAATTCCAAGAGACAAAGAGATGGAGAAAAATGGGTAGAAAATGGTGAAGAGCACTATTGGGGCTGAGTGGCTACATTTTCTTGTCACAACAGTGCAAGACACAGAGAGGCTCCCCTGCCTTGAGGAGAGAGTGAGCTGCCCTTTGATGCTGGGGCAACCATCTATAATGCTGATGAGAGTTCTCTCTGGCCCTGTTTGCCCACCATGGGGGCTCATCTTCTGACCCCATCCTCTGAGCTGACCTGTTTAGTTATGAAACTGCAGGAAAAGGTTCATATAAAGGTCAGGAAGATGGTGGCACTCACACCCACCCGGAAACCTGAGCCTTCTATTGGGAGAGGGCCCTCCTCTTTCTTTCATGGAGCTGAAAGGCAATTCCAAATCTGTTTTCTCTTTTGTCTTCAAAATTGCCAATATTATCACTTTTTTTATTTTTCTATCTTCAAAAGAGGGGCAGAGAGGTTTTGTGATCTGTTCCAAGGTCATAGCCAAAATTAGAACCCTGGCCTCAATTCCAAGTCCAGGGGGCTAAACTGTTCGACTCTGCTGTCTCTCAATCTTACAACAAATGGGGGGAAAGTCAGTGATTTTATGAGGGCATAAAAAATAGTTGGGGTAGAGAGGACCAAGCCTTCTTTCAAAAAAACAAAAACAAAAATACCAAAAACAATAACAGCAACAACAAAAAACAAACACTGCCACACTATAACCCAGTCCACTGGAAGGTCTGAAGCTTTCAACTACCCAGAACCTGTTTCTTCATCTATAAAATGGAAATGTGCCCACCACTCCCAATAAGACACAGTACCAGGGAGTACCTGGTACCACGCCTTATACGTGTTAGGCACTCAATAAATCTTAGTTACCTGCTCCTTCCCCAGAGAAAATAGTTTGTTTCTAACGCTGAAGGTGAATGCTCTTTTTTCAATTAAAATTTATTGGGGTGACAATGGTTACTATAATTACATACGTTTTAAAACATCATCTATATATCACATTGTGTGTTCACCACCCAGAGTCAATTCTCCTTCCATCACCATACATTTGACTCCATTTATCCTCTTCTACCAACCACCTCCCTCCTTACCCTCTGGTAACTACTAAACTTTGTCTGTGTCTATGAGTTTTTGTTTCTTTATTTGCCTTATTCCTTTGTTGCTTTCAGTTTTATATCCCACATATCAGTAACTTTTTCTGACTTATTTTGCTTAGCATAATAATCTCAAGATCCATCCATGTTGCTGCAAATGGCACTATTTCATCTTTTCTTATGGCAGAATAGTATTCCATTGTGTATATATACCACATCTCCTTTATCCAATCATGTATTGAAGGACACTGTTTGTTTCCATGTCTTAGCCACCGTAAATAAAGCTGCAATGAACATTGGAGCACATATATCTTTATGGATAAATGTCTTCAGATTTTGGGGGTAGATACCCAGGAGAGGGATTGCTGGGTCATACAGTAATTCTATCTTAATTTTTGAGGAACCTCCATACTGCCTTCCCACCAACAGTTTATCAGGGTTCCTTTTTCTCCACAGCCTCTCCTGTTTTTATTTGTGTTGTTAATGATAGCCATTCTAACTGGTATGAGGTGATAGCTCATTGTGGTTTTTATTGGCATTTCTCTGATGATTAGTGACGTTGAGCATCTTTTCATATGTCTACTGGCCATCTGTATGTTCTCTTTGGAAAAATGTCTATTCATGTCCTCTGTGTATTTTTTAATAGGATTGTTTGTTTTTTTTGTTGTTGAATTGTATGAGTTCCTTATTTTGACAAAGGATTGAAAAACATACAATGGAAAAAAGAAAGCCTCTTCAATAAATGGTGCTGGGAGAACTGGAAAGCCACGTGCAAAAGAATGAAACTAGACTGCTGTCACTGTGTACCAAAATTAACTCAAAATAGATCAAAGACCTGAACATAAGTCCTGAAACAATAAACTGCACAGAAGAAAACATAGGTACTAAACTTATGGACTTTGGGTTCAAAGAGGCTTTTATGAACTTGACCTCAAAGACAAGGGAAGTAAAAGCTAAAATAAATGAATGGGACTGTATCAAACTAAAAAGCTTCTGCACAGCAAAAGAAACCACCAGCAAAATAAAGAGGCAACCAACTGAATGGGAGAAGATTTTTGCCTTCTTTCTTAATTGTCAGATTTACTGTCAGGTAATTGGCAGCTCCCTTTGATTTCAGGATTGCCCTGGATGTTTTGTGTGGGGAGCCTCCAGAGTCTTCACTGGGCTTGATGGCCAGATAATGAGACTATTTCTGCTCACATTCCCCAAGTAGACCAGGACCGAGACCCATGTGCTCACATATCTGCATAAGTGGAGCAGCAGAAAATCTGAATGTGAATAATAAATTTCCTATAAAAGGCCCCTGCCCAGTCTCTACTTAGAGAAACCAAATAGGACACAGGCAGGAATATTTTTCCTGGGGTTTCTTTTCTTTGAGTCTCAAGCAGATATCACTGATCCATCCACTAGCCTGAGTTATAAGGAAATGCATAGCATCTGAGCAAAAGTGGGTAGAGTGGGAAGCATCAAGTTTCAGGGACAGAGAGCTTTGATTAAAAGCCCAGCTCTGCCCCTTACTATGATCAATGGGCAAGTTCTCTAACACTTGGCCTTATTTTCTTTATCTGTTAAATGAGGAAAACAGCACCTGCCTAACAGGATGGTTGTGAAGATTGAGTTAACGTACAGCCTAACATAATAGTTATGAGAAAACCAAAGTAGCACAGCCTGAATATCAGCAGACTCCTTGTATACCCCTAAACTACAGTTGCTAGGTAACCCAGAGGGACATCAAGCTCCCTTTCTGAGGACGAAGGGTAGAAGGTGTCCTCCCAATACCCTATGATCAGAAAAACAATATTTATGAACCCCAGGACTTCCCTTCATTTTCCTGGCTCTTATGGCTTGGTGGGGAAGGTGATGGATGGCAGAAGAAATTGGTGGCGTTAGGGTTGAGAGAGAGAGAGGTCCTTGGAGAATTAGAGACTAGCCCCGTCTTTGATCTTAGGTCCATGGGATAACTCATTATTTTTATAAATCCTCCACTTATGCTTAAACTACCTCAAATTGGATACTGTTGACATGCAGTCAAGAGTCTTGACCAACATACAAATCCAGAACTCAAGCCTGTACAGGGGCCAAATATTCTTGTCTCCAGCTCCTCCCACTTGCCTTCTTGTCAAGTCAGCAAACACCAGTGGGATGGCCGTGAACCACTGGGCTCAATCAGCTCTTTCAAGAACATGCCTTCCTTCTTCCCTCCTATTCCCCCAGTCATCTCAGCCTCTTCTTTCAGACAAGTCTCATCCCTTGCACACACACATGTGCACGCACCACTTCTGTCTTGACTAATTACTCAAAGAGCTAACAGCAACTTGCTGGCATTAGAAGCACGGAGTTGGCACTTCCCTTGTGCATGGTCCCCGGCCTGTGTGAGCCCGCATGGTCTCCTTCATAGAGCTGGAAACCACCCATAATTACCTCCACCACAGCCAAAGACTTTAGCAACAATAGAGCATTTAAGTCTTTAGGGTCTTTAAAAAGAATTGGACATGGTTGCAAGCACTCTAGCTCAAAGTTGCACTTTGTGCAGCCTGCCTCAGGGCACACTTTTTCTGACTTGTTGCAGCTCGTTGAAGAAGTGTGAGGAGAGGAGACAAAAGAGGCCCCAGAAAAGCTTGGCAACAAGGACTGGGGAGATTCTAGGGGAAAGAGGCACCGGGCAAACTCCATCTCCCTCATCTGCATGGTGACTGCCAGCCAAGTTCGCTCTCAGAGCTGTGAGAAGGACCAATTAATTTATCAATCTGCACCTCTTTCTGCCATAACATATTTCCCTCTTGCCAACAAAAAATGTGTCCATTATCAGGCAGGTCCCTGTCCTCCTAAGCAGCCCATGCGGCTGTATAATTACACTTCTTTCCTTGACAACTTGCATGATTGTTTTCCTAACAGTATATTACTTCGTTAGTACTTTCCAATATACGTTATTTTTAAACTGTCACTTTTGCCCAACTCATCCCAATTCGCACTCGTCTGTTTATCATAACAATCATTAATAACTGTCAGTCCACGCCATCAATGTAACGAACTCACTCCCTCATTAGCATGTTCTAGCATTTGTTCCGTAGAGGGGGCTGATTATTTTTTACAACAGGCCAAGCCAATTACTTTAGTGAAATGGAATCACATTAATCAAAACTTAACAAGGTGGCAAATTTAAAGATATCAGATTGCAAAAGACAGCATAACTAATATGTCAGTGTCAGGGGTAGCGTGTAGGTATGCAGCAGCTGTACTAAATATATCTCTTCGCGGAGGCCACATGAATTTTGACGTTTCATATGATCTGACAACTACCAAAGTGATATTGTAGAAAGCAAGAGCCCGGTGCTGCATGGCTCACAGTGACTTTTGTAGATTCTGGCAAGGGCAGTGTGAGCAGAGAGGGAGGAGGAAGAGGGGAGAAGAAAATGGTGGCCATGCCTATCCAAGTTGGCAGACGGCAGTGGATCATGTCTCTCTGTGCCAAGGCATTTTCTTTTACAATTTAAATGATGATAGTCATCCATCACCATCTGACAACTGCATCAAAACCAGCTGCAGAACATGCAAAGCCCAGCAGTCTAAAATATGCTGACACAACCAACAACAACAAAAAAAGATAAATATATATACATACATACATACATATATATATATATATATATATATATATGTGTGTGTGTGTGTGTGTGTGTGTGTGTATATATATATATATATATATATATATATATATATATATATATATGTATATATATTCCATAGGAAAAGTATGTGGGGAGGGTGGGGAGATAAGGAAGGAATGGGGGTGAGGGTGGACTACAAAATGTTTAGGAGTGGAGATGAGTAAAGAAAACACCAGGGCAGTGAAGGAAAGGGAAGAAAAATGAGAAAGAGAATAAAAGAATGAAAAGGAGACGAGACAGAGAGACAAAAATAAAGGGAAAGTGATAAATGGAAAAGGGGGGCAGGAAGAGAGAGAGAGAATAAATACAAGTTGCTCTCAGCACTGGGAAGGAAGACCAGGCGGAGGCCATCTTACAAGGAGCTCCTACTACCCCAGCAGGATTTCTGCCGTTCAGCCTTGTCTCTGTTTCAGTGTCCAGGGCTTTAGTCCAAGCCTTTCTTACCTCCTGACAGGGGAGGGTACTGGCTCCATGCAGGTCTCTGCTGCCTGTCTCCACCCCTTCAATCAAGCTGTGCTACTGTCATTCCCCCAGCTCAGTGCCTTCCTGTGACCGGCAGGACAGGATTATATCCATCTCTTCAGTAGAGCACCTAGGCACATTCACCACCAGCAAAGTAAGGAAGCTCTGAAACTGTGGGGAACTGAACTGGGGTGGAGCCATTCTTTGCAGTTCTCATTTATGAGGTTTACATCCTACCATTTCCTTAACAGACTAAGGAGTTGGTTGGCCACATGCAGAAGACAGAAGATGGCCACCATGGTCTGTAGGCCTCTCAGGGGTGAGCTAGCATGGGAAAGCACCATGGTCCAGTGTGAAACATCTGGACGCTTCCTTCCCTGAACTCACAACCCAACTGGCCCAGCCACCCTACTGGTACTGTATTTAATGGAGCCTGTTTATTTATTTACTTCCTCTGAGGAAGCCCAGAACCAGGTACACCAAGCTGGCAAAGACCCCATTGTACAATGTGATTAGATTCAGTTATATCACACAGTTCATGAAATTGTGCTATGATTCATTTTTACAACTTAAATAGCTATTTGGTTGGGTTGCCAGGTTGAATGTGATGAATGTGTATGATAAAACAGAACAAAGAGAAGGGCCAGTGCTTGTAAACTGAAACATTAGTCAGTGTATTAACCCCTTCCCTTCTTAACTGTGATGCCTTCCTGGGGGCAGCTGCCCCAAGGTCACCCTCCTCCAGACCTCACATCTGGTATTGGATCTGCACCATTGCCAGCGGTGACAATTTAACCTTCCCCCCAGCAAGGATAAAGCTTTATCTAGAAGTTCACCATCCATTCCATCCTAAGCCCTGTGCCAAGATAAAAAGATGAACCACGAGTGTTCATGGGTCCTACTTCAAAATCCAATCACCTCCCAGATCTCCAACTTACATTCCAGTCCTACATTCTGTGTGTCAAACATTTAATTCATGTCCAAATTAACATTCATGGCAATCCTGGTGAGATATCAGCATGCCACCAAATCGCCCTCAAGTCACAAGAAACAAAGCTGGCCTGAAAAGGAATCACTGCAGCATAAAATTCAGCTAAAATAACTTGGGAAAAAAACAAGATCTGCATATCCCTCAGATCATGTCTCTCATGCTGCATAAGAGATTATTTTAAATTACACTCAGGCACCAATCTATTTAAATATATCCTAAAGTAGGCTCTCTAATAAAGCCCATCATCACTGTAAATTACTATTTTTTAAAGGAAATTGGATTGTCATTTTAAAGAATCACATAATTTTAATGGTGGAAGAGGTCTTACCAGTGAATTGTGGTCCTGACCCACTTTTAGTCATTCATAGAAAAGAAACCTGGGTGTGGCATATGTTCCAAAGACAGCAGCTCTCCCATCTATATGCTCTTCTAGAACGTGACCTTGCTATTTCCTCATCAAGTGGCAGAATAATTCCCTTCCCCCTGGATCTGGGCAGGCTTGTGTTACTTTCACAGATAGAGTACATGGAAGTTACATTGTGGGACTTCTGAGGCTCAGTCATAAATGTGATGCAGTGTCCCTCTCGCCACTGGACCATTTACGCTGGGAGCCCTGAGCCACCATATAAGAAATCCAACCAGATGGCCATACTGTGAGGAAGCCAAGCCACATGGAAAAGACCACATATGAGGCTCCAGTCAGCAGTTCCTAGCTGAGTCATCCTAGCCCAGAGGCCAGACATGTGTATGAATGAGCTTTCAAACGACCCCAGACCCCAGCCCACAGCCTTTGAGTCTTTCCAGGGGGTGCTCCAGGCATGTGAACCAGAGACAACCTGATCTACTGTGTCCTGTCTGAATTCCTGCTCCACAGACTCCATACACATAACAAAATGGTTGTTTCAAGTCTCTGGATTTTAGGGTAATGCAGCAACAGATAAGAGGAATACTGGTAAACCCGGGGAAGCAAAGGCTAAGTCAGAACCAAACCCAGGTCTGCTGATTCTAAGTTTAGCACTTTTGCCTTTACCACTCTTCTGTGGAGACTTTTGCATAAAGCAAAGTATACCTGTGCCACACACAACTTACTATACGAGTAAATAAGGTAGGAACTGAGAGAAGTTTAGCTCAAACCTCATCATGTGCACAGGGTATAAGCAGAAGTTTCCACTGCCCTTGAGACTCTTCAAATCTCCCAGAGGACCAGCCAATGGAAAGCGTATGTTCATGGGGAACAGCAAAAGCTGGGTATTTGGGCTTCCAAATAGAAAAAAATATATGTACCAGCCAGCAGTCACTGACATTCACTGGCCCAGTGATTTGTTCCCAAGTATAAAATTCCCTGAAAAGCAATCACTGCCCCAAATGGAGGCCTTTATATCATATCTCCCACAAACTCCGTTTTACTCCAAGCTTAGAGAGTTATCAACAACCCCCCAACCTGGTCTTCTGGCCATTTGGGTCAGTGACTCAAGTCTGGATACTTGGGATGGATCTGGCAGGGAAATGTCTAGATTGAGCAGCTTTAGCATTTGAGATTGAGATTCAAACAGACGAAGACGACTACATTACATCAAAGTCTCTCATTCTTCTTTGCATAACCTCCCACGTGACCCTCCACATGGCGGCACACTTTCAGATTCGCCCTCCTCTCTTCCTGGGCATGTGCTAAGGATCTCAGTTTCTTTGCCACCTTCTCAGTCAAGAGAACCCAATATAATGGTCCTGCAGGAAGAGAAACCTTTGAATCAGCTCCCTTTGGTGGGTGAAGAACGTCTTCCACACCACGCTTGGAACATCAGGAATTATGAATACAATATACTTTCTCCCCAAAATTTGCCATCACATGTTCCTGGATCCAAAAGTAGACCACATGGTCTGACAAAAGATATTTATCTTTTTTGTATATTTATTTAAATGAAATCCCATAAAGTCACAAAAATTAAATTGCCCTTAGTCATTCATTTTATGAATTGTTTTTATGGAAAATGAAAACAAAAACTTTAAAACAAACTTTATAATAAACTTTAAATTTTAAAAAACAAAACTTTGATAATACGTGTACATACATATTAAATATACACATATTAATTCATCATTTGCAGTTTCAAAATCAAGACCGTCCTGGACAATCTGAGACGTAAAGTTTAATGCTGAGATGTAAATTCCCAGCAGATCAGAGAAGGACTGGTGGCTTCTCCCCACATTATCTCACCAAAAATATAGAACTTCATTTGTTTTTCTCTCTTTAGCCTCCCAAGGGTGTACAGACGCTTTCTCCTCCCTTAGACAATTCACCTCCTATTTCGCGACCTTGGCTTTTCAATGGTAACACACTCAGGGAACTAAAGGGATTTGTCCAAGTTCACAAACCTTTGCAGGAACTTACCAAGGTCTCTAACGCTCAGCAGATCGTTCCTATCACCTCTACTTCCTGGTTTAGTTTAATGTTTGGGTTCTGCTGCCGCAGACCCCTTCCCTTAGAGTGGCTGCAGTGCAGCAAAGCCCAAGGGATACGGCAGAGGAAGACTCTTCTACCTCTGCACGTCAGCACAGATGATCCGGGCCCCACATTCAGAACCCGCCACGCAGACCCTCAAATAGCAAACTCGCAGGGGGGAGACAAAAATATCCCTAAAAAGCTAAAAACAGAAAAACCGACAACAAACCTTCCCTCTGCACTCAACACAGAAAGTCACTTGAGGACAGAACACGTAGCTTCGTTCTCCCCAACGTTCTCACCTTGCACCAGACATTCCCAGGCCTGACTGCTGTGCGAACAGAGAGGCTACAGATGTGAGAGGGGCCTCTCATTTATTTTCCTCTCTGATTTATTTTTCCCCTGCACATCACTTTGGTATGACAACAATGCATAATTCGATTACATGTGATATATAAAATCGTTGCAGCTGTTCAGAAATATTCACAGCAAGAGAATTTCAGGTCCACATTCAGCTACAAATACACAGACATGCACACACACACAGACTCTGGGACTATCCTAAAATCACACAGTGAGAAGAGAAAAGGAAAAGCTGTGCTTTCTACTCATTAGGTATTTCCAGCATTCCCTGCCTATATGCTTTGTCCTTAAGTACAGAATTAAGAGAACCTCCTTTAAAAAAAAAAAAAAAAAAAAATCCAGAGAAGATCTAATGGGGACAAAAACAGCATGTTGGGGTGAAGTGATGGCAACGTAACAGAAAAATGAGAGTGTGTACCATTCAATTTTACTTGAAGACGCTGCTGTGAAACAGGCTACATTTAATTCCCTTTTAAACACCACGGAAAAGTTTCTCTCCCGCCTGCTCACTCTGTGGGCTACATACCGTGCCTAAGATTAATCCCTCAGGAGTTTTTTATTTCCTATTCTGCCTATCTTTCATCTTCACCCCAGACTAAGCAGATGGATGTGAATTCAAAGTTTTCTGATCTTTAGCACAAGTTATGGAGGGTTATCTTTGGCTGTATATCTTTCCGCTGGCAGTGCTCCCTTGGTGATGAAGGATTAACCACCCCAGCTGTCTCTTCCCAGAATGATGCAGTGCCGTGCTCCTCAACACGACAGCATCACTTAATCTTAATGTCCGCTCTCCGAGCGCAGCCGCACAGGACAAAGCCAATCAACATCAGATGCCACCAAGATGGACCTACTGCTTGGCCCTGGAGTCTCTCACCCTCTCACTCCTATTAATCAACATCATCCAACCCAATCCCAGAGTTCACTTCTCTCAAACCACAGTTAAACTAAGCTGGGGTCCATGTTAACCATCTGAAGCACAGAGCTGGCGGAGGGGTGGTGTGCAACAACCAGCACGTCAGGAGCACAGCACACGGAGCCCCGGGGTTGAGAGAGTCCTTCCCTCTGCCCAACTTCTCTCCAACACCAGCATCTGTTCGGGAGCATTCGGTACCTCGTCGAACCCAGAAATTCACCTGCCTGGTATAATAGAGACTATCTGGAATGAAACCTGCCTGTCTTTCAGAAACCCCAAAAGAGTCTAAAGAAAGACGTCTCCATTCACAATCAAACTATCAGCTACCCTTCCTCCCCAATCTCTACCCTGACCGACAGCTTACATGTGCTCAACCGAGCCTAACATACTTCACTTCTTTTTGCACATAAACAGTCTCACCACAGATGGCACAAATGAAAACCCTGACCCTACCAAAAAAAAAAGAAAATGTCCTTCTTGTGCAACTACTAATAGATCCCCAAATACATTTAACCCTAATAAGTCTTCCATCCTCCCGACTTCTTTTTTAAGTTTTGTATCACAGGTGGGGAAAGCAAAATGGCACTCTCATCTTTTTCTCTAGCTCTAAACCATTATAGTAATGTACCTCCATTTCCTTTCTTAAGGAAGGGAACAAAAAAGTCAGCCCAGATCTCAAAGGCAAACGTAATAAAACAGTAAATTATTGCTAGAGTTTACTAAACAAATGCAACCTAGTTAAATTTGGAAAAATCTTCACTTTTGCTTACATTTGCAATTTTACTGCTGAACTACTGGTATTTCTTACTTATGCAACATTAAAATGTATAAGAAATCCTCTTGTGTGCTATATCCAGCATCTACTCTTGATTTATAATACCCAATTTAGGGGGGGAAAAAACACAACTAAACCTGATTTAAATCACAGATTACTCTGTAAAACACAAGCAAGGAACTATTCCAAATCCTAAATGTAATTTAAACATATTTATATTTTACAGTGATATATTTTCCCCATTCCTTGTCTTACGACTGTAAACTTTCTATAATTATATAAGCAATTTCCCTAAGGTCACAACATTGATCATAGTTATAAATTGCTAAAGTACAACATGCAGTGAACAGTAAAATATATGCTGGACATCACAAACAGTTTTATCAAATCAGGAATGGGGTGGGGGAAGAACAGAGAGAAGTAAGAATGGAGATGGAGAAACAGAAAAAAAAAGGAAATTTGTAAAGAAGTCATTACACAATGTCATAGTCCCTTCCCCAAAGCCATTTGGAATACAATTTTTACAAATTGTCCTGACTGAGTAGGGCTTGGTCTCATTTTTGATAACATTCTTAACCCTTTGCCACATACTCTGAAAGCCATTTGAGAAGGAAGCTCGGGAAACTAACTATCAAAGTCATTTGGTTAAAGCACAAGAAAAAAACAAGAAGAGAAATCCTACATGATTAAAACTGCTTTCTGCCATGAACAGCAGTTCTCAAACTGTGTTCCTCGGAACCCTAGGATTACATAGAGGTATTCCCTGGGGAAAGCAGGTGGGATTCAGGCTTCCCACTCATTCTTTAATCAGAGCAACATCGCTTCCCTCTCCTGGGGCTCTGTGGAGGAAATCTTCCTTGCAAAAACAGTTTTAAAGGTTATAAAATGAAGAAAGGATTTGGACTCGACCATTCCTGATGTTGTCATAATGATGGATGGGATCTAGAAGTTATGTGAGCATCTCTAGTTGTCAGTTTTTTTGGTATTTTGGGGTAACTTCTCTTAATGAGGGGATGTGGGTGCTCTCTGTACAGGATGCAAATGGGGATGCTGTCAGTGTCTCCACACCCAGGTTCCAGCCAGACGAGCTGACAGGCCAGTCCCCCGATGGTTAACAATGCTACACTCCACTCCAGGCAGCTGCCTATTAGGAAGACAGCTGAGGCGCAGAGGGGAGGGAGAAATCGGCATGTGACAGGCCTTGCTCAGTGTACGACACACTGAAAAAGACCTGTGCTCTCGGAAAGTGGAAGAACACAGTGCTTCCAGTTTTTCCTTCACCACATTTTCCGAGGAAGGCCAAAGGCCTCTGTAGCTCGGCATCCGGGTGCAGCTCTCTGAAAAAACGACAGAGCTGTTAGTACATCTTTTCTGTGCTTTCAAGGAGGATACCATGAAGAGATTGACCTCCTGGAGCAAACAATGTTCCCCATGTCCCCTTCTCTCTACTCTTACGTCTGCTGCTGCTTCCTCTCCTCTTCCTCTCTCCGTCTCGCTAACTCCATTTTTCTACTTATTTACTATTAATGGCTGCCAAATAGAGTATATCTGGCTTCCCGCAACATGACAAATTCCTCTGACCAGAGGTCATGTTCAGAACAGATGCTGGCTAAAAAAGTTAACAGTCATACCAAAAAAAGTCTGACTGAATCAATGCATGTCTTGGCCCCGACAGCAAAAGAGAGAAGCTGTACCGCCCACCGGTTCGCTTTGCAAGCTTTGAAGTCAGAATTCTGATCTCCATTCGACCAGTAGAACCTTTTTCCTGTAGAACGTTGTATTACTCAACTCAGAATGTCTCCTCCCTGTGTAATATGCATAATAATTCCTACCTGTGAAAAGTAACTGAGTTACTGCAAATAAAACTAAAACATACCATAAGTGCTCAATAGGTGAAGTAGATACATTCTGCCTCTTCATTTAACTGTTTCTAGTTGGTTGGCTGTTTTACGTTTGTTTGTCATTTAGATTGCCTGGATTTTTGATGGGTCCCCTATGAACAAGTTTAAAAACCAGAAAAGCCTTTCTGATTCTGGTCTTGGAAGAAAGGGAAGTCTCCAAACTCTGGGTCATCTGTATGTGGGGTGACATCTCAGAGGGGCTAAATGGCAGGTAGGGATGGTTGTGTTGCTGTATTATAACCCAGAGACACAGCACAGCTGAGGGCTCTTACTGGATTTTTACCATTTAATCAGTTAAAAAGAACATTATATCAATATTTAAAATTACATAAAAATTTATTAAAGCAAAGACAATTAAAAACACCTGTAATCCTCTTGCCCAGATTATGATACTTTAATATTTACTGAGAGCTTACTATATGCCAGCACTGTACTAAGTATTTGATTATATTATCTAATGTAACTCTCACAACTCTTTGGTATAGGTAATTGTGGCTTCGAGTGGTTAAGTAATTTGCTCAAGATCACATCATCACATCACTCTTAAGTGACAGCACCAGCATGTGAACCCAAGTGTGAATCCAAAGCTTATGCATTTAAGCTCCATGCAAGGTTACCTCTTAGAAATAACCAAAGTTCACATTTTGATATATTTCCTTCAACTCCTTTTCCTAAGCCTAGCAACAGGTAGATAGGTAGATAGGTAGATGAATAAATACAAAAAATGCTCATTGAATTAAATGTTTACATAAGATTAATCAAGTATATAAATACTCATGTATTAAAATGTAATTGGTTCAGGTACAAAATCTTCAATCTTACGGAGCTTGAATTTCTCAAATAAGATAGTTTCTACAGAGGCAAGTTTTCCAGATCTCAAGTGTATTTTTCATTCCAGCTTCAACCGCTGCAAATTTGGAGGGAATTTCTTCAAACGAGTAAACAGCGTGCAACACAAACTCACAAGCACGACCCATGGGTTTCTCAGAAAATAACAGGGCAATGCAGATCAAATGGTAAAGAGAAATGGAGATTAAAAAACAATAACAAAAAAAAGAAAAACATGAACTTGACAACATGCAGGGATAGAACTTTCTGTACAAATATTTTAATCAGAAAAAGCAGCTTGAGGCATCCCATTAAATATCAAGAATGGCCAATCCTTTTCAACCTTCAAATCAAATCTCTCTTTTTATGTCAATTCCTGTAACTGTAAAACCAGAAACATTCCACGTGGAGCCCATTCTTCATCTCTTTCCTTGTGATTGCTGGTGGTGGGATTAATTATAGATAGAAATTAGGCTCACCTGGCACCTGTTTTGTTTTGGTTTTTGTTTTTGTTTTTGTTTTTTTAAGGCCAGAACCTTGAATTCTGCTCCAGCGGGGAGAACAGATAGATTTAAAGCTGAACTGAAAGACTTTGAAAACAGAAACCACCCAGCCATTGACAACCTCAATTCCTCAAAAGTCATTAAATGGGGTGCGGGGGCCGGGGGGTGAGGGGGGGTGGGGCACGTGAAACAAGGTTAACTCCAGCATGAAAGGCCAAACCCTGTGCTCAGACAGTCAGGTACAACCGCCAGGCTCCAGTTCACCCTGGCCTCCAACTGGCACCTAAGAAAGTTAAATAATCATAACTGCTTTGCAAAAAGCTCCTTTAAAACAACTGAGATCCAGCCTGTCACTTATCCACCACATCTTCTAACACAAAACGCAAGCATTGTACAAAAGTCATCAGAGCCATTTCCTGAAAACCATCCGAGTCGTCCCAATTCCTCAGGCACCCAAAGCAAAGAAAGCCAACAACTTTCTGCATTTCTCAAATAAGGGTGGCAAGAATTTCATCAACTCTTTGGAGATGGGAAGACAGGAGTTTTCAACTTGGTAAATTCAAACTATTTGGGAATATGGCCATTTTTTTCATTTATTCATCTTCTTTTATCCTCTTCAGTAATATTTTATCATTTTTTTCATGCATATCGTTTTCTGCGTTCTTTTATTATTTTATTTCCATTACAGTTGACATTCAATATTATATTAGTTTCAGGTATACAGGATATAGTGGTTAGACCTTTATTTTATTTATGAAGTGATTCCCCCCCAATAAATCTAGTACCCACCTGGCATCATATATAGTTACAATATTATTGACTATATTCCCTATGCTGTATTTTACAACCGTATTTTGTAACTGCCAATTTGTACTTCTTAATCCCTTCACCTTTATCACCCAGCCCCTCAACACCCCACCCATCTGGCAACCATCAGTTTGTTCTCTGATTATGAGACTGGTTTTTCATTTGTTTTCTTAGATTCCACAAATAAGTGAAATCATATAGTATTTGTCTTTCTTTGTCTGACTCCTTTCACTTAGAATAATACCCTCTAGGTCCATCCATGTTGTCGCAAATGGTAAGATTTCATTCTTTTTATGGCTGAGTAATACCCCATTGTACATATTTGCCCCATCTTCTTTATCCAATCATCTATTGATAGACACTTAGGTTGCTTCCATATCTTGGCTATTGTAAATAGTGCTGCAGTGAACATAGGGGTGCAATCCTTCACTATTTCTTACTAAATTAATTTGTAGATATTCATTGCTAACATTGAAAATGTTATTGCTATCTGGATTTTTCTATACATTTTCACTACTTTATATAACTCTAATTCATCTAAAAGTTTTTCAGTTGATTTTGTTGCGTTTTCCTGATTAGCAATCACTTCACTCAAAAACAATGTTACTGGGTCAGGGGGGTTTGAAAATTAATTTGGGGAACGTACAGAGGGATAGTGGATGGGGGGAGGGGGGTTCACACAGTGTGAGGGATATAAATGATAAACGTCTAAGTTTTGCTTTGTCTTGTGCACCTGAAACTAATAAAAAAAAAACAATGTTACTTTTATATCTTGATTTCCATTACTTATACCTCTGTTTTCTATTTCTTTTTTATTACTATTAGTTTCAGGTGTACAAAACAACATAATAGACATTTACACCCCTCACAACGTGATAACCCCACTAAGTCTACTACCCATCTGACACCGTAGATAGCTATTACAATATTATTGACTATATTCCCTATGCTGTACTTGACATCCTGTGACTATATGTATTTTTTTAAAATTACAGTTGACATTCAATATTATTTTATATTAGTTTCAGGTGTACAGCACAGTGGTTAGGCATTTATATAATGTATGAAATGACCCCCCTAATATGGCTAGTACCCATCTGTTGTAAAATGCATGCATAGTTTTTACAACATTATTGATTATGCTCCCCATACTGTACTTCACAACCTCGTGACTATTTTGTGATGACCAATTTGTACTTCCTAATCCCTTCACCTTTATCATCCATCCCCCCAACCCCTCTCCCACCTAGCAACCATCAGTTTGTTCTCCGTATCTATGAGTCTATTTCTGTGTTGTTTGCTCATTTATTCTGTTCTTTCAATTCCACATATAAGTGAGATCATAAGCTATTTGTCTTTCTCAGTCTGGCTTATTTCACTTAGCATAATATCCTCTAGGTCCATCCATGTTGTTGCAAATTGTAAGATTTCATTCTTTTTTATGGCAGAGTAATACTTCATTGCACAAAGGCACCACAATTTCTTTATCCAGTCGTCTACTGATGGACATTTTGGTTGTTCCCATATCCTGGCTATTGTGAATAAGGCTGCAGTAAACATAGGGGTGCACATATTTTTTTTAAATTAGTGTTTTGGATTTCTTTGGATAAACACCCAGGAGTGTAATTCCTGGATCATAAGGTAATTCTATTTTTAACGTTTTTATTTTGGGGGGGGGCGGGGGAACCTATCAGCCTTTGTGACTCTGGGCCAATGAAAATCCACTAAGGCGGTCACCTCCCTCCCCAATTAGCTGCGTGTGGCTGGGCTCAGATTCTAGCGCCGAGCTGGGGCAGGTTTGTGAGTCCTTGCATCCTCGGAGATGCGGGCTCATGGGCCTGCTCTTCTGGCCCTATTTTTCACTTTTTGAGGAACCTCCACAGTGTTTTCCATAGTGGCTGCACCAATTTGCAATCCCATCAACAGTGCATGAGGAGTTCCCTTTCCTCCACACCCTCACCACCACTTGTTTATTGATTTATTGATGATGGCTATTCTGACAGGAGTAAAGTGATATCTCATTGTGCTTTTTATTTGCATTTCTCTGATGATTAGTGATGTTGAGCATCTTTTCATGTCTATTGGCCAGCTATATGTCCTCTTCGGAGAAATGTCTATTCAGGTCCCCTGCCCATTTTTTAATTGGATTGTTTGTTTTGGGTGTTGAATTGTATGTTTACTATTGTGATGTTCTCCTTGGACTGATCCCTTTAATATGATATAATGTCCTTCGTCTCTTACTACAGGCTTTTTTTTTAGTCTATTTTGTCTGATGTAAGTATTGCTATTCCACTCTTTTTCTCGTTTCTATTTGCATGAAATATCTTTTTCCATCCTTTTACTTTCAGTCTATGTGTGTCTTCAATATATTAGGTCATCAAAATGGAGGTGTGAGGTGAGCCTCTGTAAAGCTCCCCTGGAATTTACAACTAATCGAACAACAATAACTCCACAAAGGACTCCCTGCACAGCAGACAGGCAAGACGAAGAGGCCAACTACTGAATTCACCTAGAGGTGGGCGAATCGCGGGAGCGGGGGGAGGAAGGAAGGGAGAAGTGCGGAGACGGAGCCGTGCGGGTGCAGGACGCAGACCCAGCTCAGTGCTCCGAGCTCGCTGCATCCCGGAACTACCGCAGCTGTGGGAGAGGGAAGAACTCGGACTGCTAGGGCTCCGCTTATGGCCCACAGGGCTGAGGGGGCAGCATATAACACGGCTGAACCCAAAGCGCACGGCAGAGACCTCGGAGCAAAGACTGAGGGAAGAAGACTGAAAATGGTGGTTTAAGCCCTCATTGCCGAGCAGAGTATGGAAGCCTTAGGCACTGAGACTAGTCGACCCCTCCCTACCCTCCCAGAGCTCGCCCCACCCCCACCTGTCCCGTGCTAGAAGCAGAACAGTAGCAGTGTCAGATCAAAAGAACAGAATATTTGCTGTTATGAGAACTGTGGACCACAGACACAGATTCACAGCCCAACTAGTTCCAGCAAAGGGGAGGGAGCTGTGGAAGCAGGACCGGCTGTGGTGCTGGTCACCGCCATCGCTCTGGGCCATCCCTCACAATTCACGCCACCCCTGGCCCCAACTATCTGGGTGGATCCCTGCAGGAGTAAACAGAACTGCTGAAACATACGGGCTCTGAATCTGGTGTAGGAAGAGCTTGGAAATTCAAAAGCTCTCCGCATACCCACACGGACACTGCGTCCTGTGACCCAGGCAAGCTATTAACAGAGGGGAAGCCCATCTCCCAGGGAATCCCCCCATTGTGTGAGAAGCTGGAATAGTGCAGAGAAAACATACCACTACCGTGTGAGAGAGAAAAAAAAGTCTGCAGTCGGAAAGAAAATAAAACATTCTACCAACAAGTACTGGAAAACAAAATAAAGACCTCTTCCTATCAACCTGTTGCAAAAGCCACTACTGTAGATGTCTAGGAAGATAAATAATAAATCAGTAATTGCCATGAATAACCAAGGCAACAAGACAGCTCAGAAAGAAAGTGAAAAGTCTCCAGAAAAGGAACTTAAAGATATGGAAATATGTGACTTAAATGACAGAGAATTCAAGATTGCAGTTCTTAAAAAACTCAATGAGATGCAAGAAAACATAGAAAGGCAGTTTAATGAACTCAGAAACACAATCAAAGAAAAACATGAGCATTTTACAAAAGAGACTGAAATTTTAAAAAAGAACCAAATAGAATTTCTGGAGATTAAGAACTCAATAGAAGAAATTAAGAATGAAATAACCAGCTTAGATAGTAGAGTTGACCAGATGGAGGAAAGAATCAGTGAGATCGAAGATAGAAACATGGAAATGATACAAATGGAAGAAGAAAGAGACTTGAGACTTAAAAGAAATGAAAGAACTCTACAAGAATTTTCTGACTCCATCAGAAAGAGCAAAATAAGAATAATGGGCATACCAGAAGGAGAAGAAAGAGAGAAGGGAACAGAGAATATATTCAAACAAATTGCCGATGAGAACTTCCAAAACTTGTGGACAGAACTGGATCCTCGAATCCAAGCAGCAAATAGAACACCTAGTTACCTCAATCCCAACAGGCCTTCTCCAAGGCACATTGTATTGAAGCTGTCTAAAATCAACGACAAAGAAAGAATCCTAAAGGCAGCCAGGGAAAAGAAGATGGTAACCTACAAAGGAAAGCCCATTAGATTATCATTAGATTTTTCAGCAGAAACTCTACAAGCCAGGGGGGAGTAGAACCAAATATTCAAACTATTGAAAGAGAGAAATTATGAGCCAAGAATAATATATCCAGCAAAGATATCCTTTAGATATGAAGGAGGAATAAAGACCTTTCCAGACATACAGAAGCTGAGCGAATTTTCTAATACACGACCTGCACTACAAGAAATACTAAAGGAGGTTATTCGACCACCATCAACAGGGACAATTTGTGGCAACCAAAACATAAAAAGGGGGAGAGTAAAGGCCTGAACCGGAATATGAGAATGGAGAAAGTAAGCGTGCTGAAGAAAATGGAATACTCTAAATATCAAACTTTCTTTTATATAAACTTAAGTGTAACCACTCAAAAAAAAATCCAGAACTGAAATATATACTGTAATAAAAGAAGAAACAGAGGGAAACATCATAGAATACCACCAAACACAAACAATAGACAACAACAAAAAGGCAAAGAAACAATGGAGACACAGCCTTACCAGAAAACTAAAGATAGAATGACAGGAAATCCTCACATATCAATAATCACCCTAAATGTAAATGGACTGAACTCACCAATAAAAAGGCACAGAGTAGCAGATTGGATCAAAAAACTAAACCCAACCATATGCTGTCTCCAAGAGACACATCTCAGTTACAAGGACAAGCATAGACTCAAAGTGAAAGGGTGGAAATTGACACTCCAAGCAAATGGTACCCAGAGAAAATCAGGTGTAGCCATAATATCAGATGAAACAGACTTCAGGGTGAAAAAGATAACAAGAGACAAAAATGGACATTTCATAATGGTAAATGGGACTATACAACAAGAAGACATAACAGTCATCAATATTTATGCCCCCAATCAGGGAGCACCAAAATATACCAGGCAACTACTAACAGAACTAAAGGGAGAAATTGACCAAAACACAATTATACTAGGGGACTTAAATACATCATTGACAGCTATCGATAGATCATCCAAACAGAAAATAAATAACGAAATAGCAGCCCTAAATGACACATTAGATGAAATGGACATAACTGACATTTATAGAGCACTTCATCCTAAAACATCAGACTATACATTCTTTTCTAGTGTACATGGAACATTCTCAAGGATAGACCATATATTGGGACGTAAAATCAGCCTCAGCAAATTTAAGAAGTTGAAATCATACCAAGCATACTGTCTGATCACAAGGCTTTGAAACTGGATATCAACTGCAAAAAGAAAGCAGGAAAAAACAAAAATATATGGAGATTAAACAACATACTTTTAAAGAACGACTGGGTCAAAGAAGAAGTTAGAGGAGAGATCAAAAGATACATAGAAACAAATGACAATGAAAATACATCCTACCAAATTTTTGGGATGCAGCGAAAGCAGTTTTAAGAGGGAAATTTATATTACAGGCCTATCTCAAGAAACAGAAAACTCCCAAATAAATAACCTCATGTTACACCTTAAAGAACTAGAAAAAGAAGAACAAGTGAAACCCAAGGTCAGCAGAAGAAAGGAAATAACAAAAATCAGAGCAGAACTAAATCAAATAGAGAGCAAAAAGACAATAGAAAAAATTAATGTGACAAAGAGCTGGTTCTTTGAAAAGATTAACAAAATTGACAAACCATTGGCTAGACTCACTAAGACAAAAAGACAGAAGACACTAATTAACAAAATCAGAAATGAAAAAGGGGAAGTTATCACGGACACCACAGAAATACAAAGGATCATCCAAGAATACTATGAAGGATTATATGCCACCAAATTCAATAACCTAGAAGAAATGGACAAGTTCTTAGAAACATATAGCCTTCCAAGGCTGAACCATGAAGAACTAGAAAATCTAAACAGACCGATCACCAGTAACGAAATTGAATCAGTCATCCAAAACCTTCCCAAAAGCAAAAGTCCGGGACCAGATGGCTTCACTAGTGAATTCTGCCAAACCTTCAAAGAGGACCTAATACCAATCCTGTTCAAACTCTTACAAAAAATTGAAGAAGAGACAGTACTCCCTAACTCATTTTATGAGGCCAACATTACCCTGATACCAAAACCTGGTAAGGACAACACAAAAAAAAGAAAACTACAGACCAATATGTCTGATGAATACAGATGCAAAAATCCTAAACAAAGTTCTAGCAAATTGACTACAACAATGCATTAAAAAGATTATTCATCACGACCAAGTGGGGTTCATCCCCGGGGCACAAGGATGGTTCAACATCCGCAAATCCATCAATGTGATACATCACATAAACAAAATAAAGGACAAAAATCATATGATTATATCAATTGATGCAGAAAAAGCATTTGACAAGATACAACATCCATTTATGATTAAAACACTTAATAAAATAGGTATAGAAGGAAAATACCTTAACATAATAAAGGCCATATATGACAAGCCCTCAGCTAATCTCATAACTAATGGTGAAAAATGGAAGCCCTTTGTTCTACATTCAGGAACATGACAGGGCTGTCCCCTATCACCTCTGCTTTTCAGCATAGTGTTGGAAGTCCTTGCCAGAGCAATCAGGCAAGAGAAAGAAATAAAAGGCATCCAAATTGGGAATGAAGAAGTTAAATTATCACTCTTTGCAGATAACATGATGCTATATATAGAAAACCCTAAAGACCACCAAAAAGCTATTAGAAACAATCAACGAACACAGTAAAGTTGCTGGCTACAAAATCAACGTACAAAAGTCCATTGCATTCCTATACACTAACAATGAAATTTCAGAAAAAGAAATATAAAAAACAATTCCTTTTGCAATTGCAGCAAAAAGAATAAAATACCTAGGAATAAACTTAACCAAGGATGTGAAGGACCTAGATGCTGAAAACTATAAGACATTTTTGAAAGAAATTGAAGAAGACACAAAAAAATGGAAAGACATTCCGTGCTCATGGATTGGAAGAATCAACATAGTTAAAATGGCCATATTACCCAAAGCAATATACAGATTTAATGCAACCCCCTTCAAAATCCCAATGGCATATTTTAAAGAAATAGAACAAAAAATCATCAGATTTGTTTGGAACCACAAAAGACCCCGAATAGCCAAAGCAATCTTAAGAAAAAAGAACAATACTGGAGGTATCACACTCCCTGACTTTAGCTTGTACTACAGGGCTACAATAATCAAGACAGCATGGTATTGGCAGAAAAACAGACACCTAAACCAATGGAATAGAATTAAGAACCCATAAATATGGACAGATAGTTTTTGACAAAGAAGCTAAAAACATACAATGGAGGAAAGAGAGCCTCTTCAATAAATGGTGCTGGGAGAATTGGAAAGCCATGTGCAAAAGAATGAAACTGGACTGCTATTTGTCACCATGTACCAAAATTAATCCAAAATGGATCAAAGACTTAAGCATAAGACCTGACACAATAAACTGCATAGAAGAAAACATAGGTACTAAACCTATGGACCTTGGGTTCAAAGAGCATTTTATGAATTTGACTCCAAAGGCAATGGAAGTAAAAGCTAAAATAAACGAATGGGACTATATGAAACTTAAAAGCTTCTGCACAGCAAAAGAAACCATCGACAAAATAAAGAGGCAACCAACTGAATGGGAGAAGATTTTTGCAAGCAGTGCCTCCGATAAGGGGCTAATATCCAAAATATACAAGGAACTCATGAAACTCAACAACAGAAAAACAAACAACCCAATTGGAAAATGGGCAGAGGACCTGAAGAGACATTTCTCCAAAGAGGACATACAAATTGCAAATGGCAAATAGACATATAAAAAAAAATGCTCAACATCACTAATCATCAGAGAAATGCAAATAAAAACCACAATGAGATATCACCTCACCCCAGTCAGAATGGCTATCATCAACAAGACAAATATAACAAGTGTTGGAGAGGCTGTGGAGAAAAAGGAACCTTCACACACTGTTGGTGGGAATGCAGACTGGTGCAGCCGTTATGGAAGGCAGTGTGGAGGTTCCTCAAAAAATTACGAATAGAATTACCATATGACCCAGCAATCCCTCTCCCGGGTATCTACCCAAAAAATCTGAAAACATTTATACATAAAGACACGTGTGCTCCAATGTTCATTGCAGCTTTGTTTGCGGTGGCCTAGACATGGAAACAACCAAAATGTCCTTCAATAGATGAATAGATAAAGAAGTTGTGGTATAGATACACAATGGAATACTATTTGGCGGTAAGAAAAGATGATATAGGAACATTTGTGACAACGTGGGTGGATCTTGAGAGTATAATGCTAGCAAAATAAGTCAGACAGAAAAAGCAGAGAACCATATGATTTCACTGATATGTGGTATATAAACCAAAAACAACAAAAGAATAAGACAAACAAATGAGAAACAAAAACTCATAGACACAGACAATAGTTTAGTGGTTACCAGAGGGTAAGGGGGGTGGGGGGTGGGAGATGAGGGTAAGGGGGATCAAATATATAGTAATGGAAGGAGAACTGACTCTGGGTGGTGAACATACAATGGGATTTATAGATGATGTAATACAGAATTGTACACCTGAAATCTATGTAATTTTACTAACAATTGTCACCCCAATAAATTTAAAAAAAATATATAGGTCTTGTGTTGCGGCCTAATATGTGGTCTATCTTGGAAAGTGTTCCATGTGCACCCGTAAGGAATGCATATTCTGCTGCTTTGAGTGGAAATACTCTAAAATATCAGTTAAATCCATCTGGTCTAGTGTGTCATTTAAGGCTGCTGTTTCCGTGTTGATTTTCTGTCTGGAAGTCTGTCCATTGGTGTCACTGGGGTGTTTGAAGTCCCCTACTATGATGTGTTACTGTTGATCTCTGCCTTTTTGTCAGTCAATATTTGTTTTATATACCGTGTTTCCCCGAAAATAAGACCTAGTCGGACAATGAGCTCTAATGCATCTTTTGGAGCAAAAATTAATATAAGACCCAGTCTTATTTTACTATAATATAAGACCAGGTATAACATAATATACAATACAATATAATACAATATAATACAATATAATGCAATATAATATAATATAATACTGGATCTTATATTAATTTTTGCTCCAAAAGATGCATTAGAGCTGACTGTCCATCTAGGTCTTATTTTCGGGGAAACACAGAGTTTAGGTGCTTCTATGTTGGGTGCATAAATGTTTACTATTATGATGTCCTCCTTCGACTGAACCCTTTAATGTGATATAATGTCCTTCTTTGTCTCTTATTACAGGCTTTTTTTTTTAATCTATTTTTTCCGATATAAGTATTGCTAACCTAGTTTTTATCTTGTTTCTATTTGCATGAAATATCTTTTCCCATCCTTTTACTTTCAGTCTGTGTGTGTCTTTTGATCTGAGGTCTGTCTCTTGTCAACAGCATAAGCATTGGTCTTGTTTCCTTATCCATTCAGCCATCCTATGTCTTCTAATTGAAGCAGTTAATCCATTTATATTTAAAATGATTATTGATAGGTATAGTTGTTGCCATTATTCATATTTTTATATTTGTTTTCTCCTTTTCTCTGCATAAAGAAGTCCTTTTAACATTTCTTGTACACTGGCTTGATAGTAATGAATTCCTTTAGCTTTTTCTTGTCTGGGAAGCTCTTTAGCTCTCGTTCAATTTTAAATGATAGCCTTACTGGGTAAAGTAGTCTTGGTTGTAGGACCTTGTTTTTGTCATCACTTTGAATATTTCCTGCCACTCCCTTCTAGCCTGCAAAGTTTCTGTTGAGAAATCAGCTGATAGTCTTATGGGAGCTCCTTTGGAAGTAACTACAAGTAGTTGTATTTCTCTTGCTGCTTTTAGGAGTCTCTCTTCATCTTTAACCTTTGCCATTTTAATTATGATGTGTCTTGGTGTGGGCGTGTTTGGATTCATCTTGTTTGGGACTCTGCACTTCCTGGTATGTCTATTTCCTTCACTAGGTTAGGAAAGTTTTCAATCATTATTTCTTCAAATAAGTTCTCTATCCCTTGTTCCTTCTCTTCTCCTTCTGGTACTCCTATGATGTGAATGTTGTACCACAGGCCCCTTAAACTATCTTCATTTTTTATTATTCTTTTCTTTTTGTTGTTCCAATTGGGTGTTTTCTGCTACCATGTCTTCCAAATTGCTAATTTGATCCTCTGCTTCATCTAATCTGCTGTTGAGTCCTTCTAGTGTATTCTTCATTTTAGTTATTGTCTTCATTTGTTTCTTTTTTATGGTTTCTATGTCCTTCTATATGCTTACTATCTCTTTGCTGAAATTCTCACTAAGTTCCATAAGCATGCTTATAAACAGTTTTTTAAACTCTTTCTGGTAGGTGGATTCCTTCCATTTCATTTAGTCCTATTTCTGGAGGTTCCTCCTTTTCTTTTATTTGGGACATGTTTCTTTGTTTCCTCATTTTGGCTGTCTGTCTGTGCTTCCTTCTGTGTATTAGATAGATCTGCTATGACTCTCAGTCTTTGCTGGGTGGCCTTATGTAGTATTAATATGTGTACTTTGTGGTCCAATAACACAGTCTACCTGATCACCTGTGCATGTGTTCCAGGAGTGTCCCTTGAATGTATTGTGTGTGTTCTCCTATTAAATTTGAGCCTTGATTGCTTTTGGCTTGTCAGTGGGTGGGACTGTCTCCCAGGCTGACTGACTGTGAGGATTGGCTATGGCCACAATGTATGAGCTGCTGTGTGGGGGCTGACCCCTCAGCAGGGCATTCACCCATGTGGGCTTTTGTTCCTGTTGAGACCACTCTTTGGTTGTGCCACTTGTGGGGCTAGCCAGGTAGTGCTCTAGTGTAGTCTGAAGTTGGCCTCTGAGTGTGTTGTTTCTGGTGTCTCCTGAGAGGCACTCCCATGCAGGCCAATTTCAGCCTGTGTGACTGGTCCATGGCTACCTAGTAGGAGCTACAAAGCTCTATGTAGTTGGCTGCTGCCTATGCTGGACCTGGAGGCATATGGTGGTGTCCTCACTATGAACTGAGGCCAGCTGCCACCAATATTGGGCCTGAAGCTGCTTGGCTAAAGGCCAAGGGCCCCCTGCCAGCTGCCCATAAGGCTCAGCTATTGAAATGCCTTCCTTAGATGCCAGGCCAGGCTGGTTGAGCCAGTGTTGAGAGAGCCTTCAGCAATGCAGCACTAGTTGGGTGGGGTGGGATCCCAGGGAGTCACTAGGCATTGCCAGTGGTTTTTACAAGGTTAAGGCACATTCAGTTCTTGTGGCAGTGCCTGCCCTGTGAGCACTTTGCCAAACGTGCTGAGAACACCACAGCCAGCCACCATTCGCCTTGAGCCCACAGATCCCTGAGAGCTGCCCAAGAGAGGCTGCAGCACAAGTTATGGCTCATTGCCCACCACCAGAAGTTCCCTGAGTTGCCACATGCCTTCTACTGCTGCAAATGGCTTCTGTAGCTTGTGCGGCCAGGTCAGCCACCCATGCAGGGTTCCAGGGAGCTACATGGTATGGAAGGTGGTTATTACAATGCTAATGGAGTTTCAGTTCTTACACCAGTGCTGCGCCTGTGACCACTTCACAAAAATGCTCTGTAAACACCATGGCCAGCCACCATTTGCCTTAGGCCCTCAGGTCCCCAAGAGCCACCCAAGAGAGGCTGTGTTGCAGGCTGTGGCTCACTGCCCACCACCAAAGGTTCTCCAAGCTACCATGGGCCATCTGCTGCTGTAAAAGTCTTCCATAGGGTGGGACTGGCTGCTCAGTGACCTAGAGTGCCCCAGTCAATGCAGTACTAGCTGTGCAGGGCAGAGACCCATGGTATCACTGAGGTACTGTGCACATGCAGATTTTATCAGACCAATAAAGTCTCATATTTGGCCCTTTGGGGGAAAGTTCAACATAGAAAAGATGGCACCCTCCTGTAGGCTACATGTGAGGCAGGCTCCACACAGGGATAATGGCTGCTTTCTCTCTAGCCCTTGGCCCATAGCCACACAACTCAGTCTTTCCCCGTATGTCTCTGGAATCTCTCGAGTTTCTACCCCTCCATCATAGATCAGGTGAGTATTTGCAAGTAAGTGAGTCTATGTGTGGGCCCTTTAAGAGGGCAGCTGGATTTCCAGCTGCCTTCCATTTCACCAGGACAGGCAGACAGAGTCCTTGCTGATTTTCACTGCCAGATGTCGTGGGAACTCCTCTTCCTGCACAGTACCCCTGGGCTGGGGAGCCCAGTGCGGGGATGGGACCTCTCCCTCTTCTGTGGGTACCTCCGCCATTGAGGTGTCCCTCCTGGTGTTCAACCACTATCCATGGGTTTGGGGTCAGCCCATTTCATGTCACTGCCCCTTCTACCAGTCTGGATGTAGCTTCTTTTTTATATCCTTAGTTATAGGGGTCTTGTTCAGCTAGTCTTCAGATGATTCTTGATGTTTATTGTTCTAATAATTTATTTGTAATTTTGGTGTGATCCTGGGATGTGGTAGCCATAGCATTGACCTAATCTGCCATCTTGGACTGAAAGGATCTCTGTTTTCTATTTCTTATCTGACTTCATTAACTAAGACAATGATTGCAAACTCAAATGCCCACAGGGCCAAACAGTTAACTGCGTGAACCAAGACAGGAGAGTACCTGGGTAACCTAGAGAATGTGAACGAATGTCTAAAGGTGGCAGCTGGCACTCTGCTTGGGTCTTGTGTTGTATTCAGGAATACAGGCCTCATCTTGACAGATTTTTCAAGAGAAGCCAGAAATAAGGATTTGTGTGTGTGTGTGTGTGTAAACTTTAGTTCTTTAAAAGTCAGAACAGGTGTCTTGTTTTTAATTTTAAACATAGGGCAGACCAAAATAGAACACCTTATGGTCAGATTCAGCCCAAGAATGACCAAAAACTCTAGGTGAGATCTTCCACAATTTGAGAAAGTGTTGAGTTTAAATCATTATACAAGTGAACACTCTTGTCTCAGCATTGACTTTCTCTAACATTGGGCCACCAAAGAGGATGTTTGCTTTTGACTTGAGGTAAAGAGTCACTATTATAATAAATCTGTGTAATGTTACTTTATTGTGAATATTTTATCAGGAATGAATTTTTAATTCTATTAAGATGATTTGGTTTTATGTGATTATTTATATTAATAAATTTGTTACCACTGGAAAAGGAAAAAAACAGAATACTTAAAATATCAGACTGTGGGAGAATCTACTACAACTTGTGCTTTCAAAGAAAAAATGTAAACAGACCTTTCCTAGTATTTTTAACTGCACGGTTTTATTTCATTTGCTCAACCCTTAGTTGTGACTTGCTTTCTCACCCATATTCCAGCAACTTATGCTAGTCTGTCAAAATCCCAGTCACAAAGCTGACATTGACATCATCTGTTTAAAAAAAATTATTCACAACTGGATTCATCATCAACTCAGTCTACACAACTGGTTTTGAATTCCAAAGCAATTCCACACTGCAATCCACATCTGTATTCTTAAATCCACTTTGATACAGTTTCCCAAGTCCACTTTGATACAGTTCACTCTTTGGAAAGATGTTAGAATGACAAATTTTCTGGAAACAGTTTTTCATATTTGGGGGGGGCAGGGTTAAATAAAAAAGATGTAACTGGCTTAAGACAGAAAAGACATTCAGTGCATGAATGTAAAAACATCACTAAACTTGGCTTACAAAATTGTTAATTATGTATTTGACAGTGAAATATCACAAACAGCTGGGGCTAAAGAATACAAACCCACACAGGGAGTGGGTAGGAGTGGGAAAAATACACTCAGACTCAGACAAACACCATCAAAGAGGATGTTTAAACTCAATCTCTTCTTCTGTAACAACTTTTACACCCACATTGTAGGACGCCTACCTCAACCAAAATTCACAATATTCAACCAACCTCTTCACCTCCTATTCCCAGGCTTCAAAGTGTAGGCTCTAAATTCTTCTCCCTCATTTAGAAAGTCGGGTCATTAAGTTTGTGGCCACCAGAGAGAGGGCCAGGCCAGAATCTAAAAGAATGTGTGTACCGAGGCTGTGAAAAGAAAAGCCATCACTTTGAGAAGTTTGGTCTTCATTTTTTTCAAAATACATAAATAGTCTCAATGCCTTAGGAGGCTGCTCCAGAGAACCTCCCAGAGCTTGACATCCCATCTCCTCTCAAACACATGCTCAAGTGCTCATCACATCTTCTGCCAGGAATCCATTCTCCTGGGAGTCCTCCCCCAAACCACAGGGAGGAGCCACAGTCAGAAACACTCACATGGAGCTGTTCACAAAAGTCTCACCAGCAGAGTCAATGACAAGGCAAAGCCCAAACCAGACATCTTGGGGGAAAATGGCTGCCTGACCTTGTTAACACCAGGAGGAAAGATTCTCCGCAGGAAAAAAAAAGAAAAAAAAAGTCTCACTCCTTAGGGACCCCTTCCGCAGTTCTATGCTGAAGGGGGAGACCTGCTCTAAAGACAACCTGGTTCATGCCCCACAAGACACACTGGCTGGTAAAAAAGGAAATATTTCTTTAATTCCCCAGTACATTCTAACACTTAATTTGAGTCAGAGTCGGAAGGGTATAAACTTAGATAGAATATTAAAATATTTCTATAAATGTTATACTTTCTAGTAAGTCTAAGAATTTATTAATAAAGCCATTGCTAATAACTCAATCTTGGCTAGTTTAAGATGGTAAATTTCAAAGTCCAAAGGTTAGAGAGACTTCTAGAAAAAAAGATATATCACAACAGTCTCTTCTTTTCAGACAGGATCATGAAACATCCTAATTTGTCTGCTTCCAAGTATTTTTAGAAAATGCTGAGAACAACCAGATTGTGATTTAACCTTCTCTGAAAAGTAAGGACCACCAACTGAAAACCCAGTTCCTTCACCTAATAATCTTCTCCAAAGATTTCCACATTAAACAAAGGTTTAAATGGTTGATATTCCCTGGTTGTATCTCAAGCTGTCTCTAAGTGCACAAGGCACCGGAATACCCAACCTGCCAGGGAAGGGTACCAAGTTCACTCTGTTCTAGGGTTCTGACCGCTACTGTGACCTGGAAGGGCAGAAGTATAAAGGTTGATGATGGACAACAAAGGTCTTGGTATATTAGGGGCCAATGGAATCACAGGGAAAGAGTCCATACAGGAAAAGAATACATTATAGAGTCAAATACTGATGGTATAAAAAACAAACAAACAAAATCATTATCCCAGGAGGCCTAAGAGCAATGTGTCCAGATGCCAGAATAAGGGGAATCAGTTTAGGGTGGGTCAACGGAAACAGCTTTACCTTCCAGAAGATCATGGCAAAAACCACAGCAATGCCAGTCATAGGAGATCACTCTATTTTGCAAAATATAAAACTGTTTCACTGCAAATCTATGGAAACAATGTCACAGGGGCCAAGGGCTGTCACTTCGAGTCAAAGAAGGCCCATTTCAGTGTGGCGCTGATGACCAGCGACGTCAAGGCAAATTACACCCCCACTCAGTGAGAGAGAAATCAAAGTCAGGAGAGGGACATTCAGCTGGAGACACACCCACAGAAGTTGGGAAAGCCAGCACTCCTTCCAAGCCATGCTAATCTATCACAGGCTCAAACAAAGAATGTGTTTTTTTCCCATCAAGAAATGGAAAGGACTGATGACAGGATAGTCCGAAGGGCGATTTAGGGAACTATTCCAAAGGCCAAGACTCCACTCTTGCCACATGTGAGAATGGGAGGGAGGGGGTGCCACAAGGGAGTAAGGAGCAGAAACCAAAAGGGATGGGCACCCAAAGGAAGAACTGGGTTCTTTCTCCAGGTCACACTGAGGTTCCATTAGCTACCTGGGTGAACTGGAACGTGGTACAGAAGGAATAAATGATTTAGAGTGAGAGACTGAGGTCTTAGGTACATCAAAAACTCTCGGGGCCACATTTTAGTTACAACCAATGAGAAGATTCTGTAGAAACATGGTGCCATGACTAGAAATTTGTTCTGTAAGGAGAGGTCAGAAGAATGATCAAAAGCAAGTTCAAGTCTGGTTCTAACGTGGGAAAAGAAAGGAGTAGACTTTATGTAGATTCCAAGTAAGTAGCAATCATGTATAGCCATAGATCGGAACCAAACATGAAGGGTTTTGGAGGGAAGCAGATCCCAAGTAAGCAAACTCGGTTGATATTCACATCACCAGGCACAGGGCACACTTCAAATGGGGAAAGCAGCACATCCTCAGGCTCCTGATACAGACCCAATAGTTATTAAAACTGCTGATTCCAGAGATGGAGCCTGCTCAAGTCTTTATTCAGCCTGTAGATGAACAAGCTCATAACCTAAGAGGAAAAGGACTACAAATCATTAAGTGTCTTCTGGGTGCTAAGCACTGTGATATATGTATGTATGTATATATATGAGTGTTTATGAAATTTCATTTAATCCTACCAGTCACCCATTTTATGGATAAAGAAACTAAGGCTCAGAGAGAAACTAGAAAATGTTCAACACACATTCATCAACGGTCATGGCGATTAGATGTGACAGAGATTAAGCCTGATGGAAGGTTTCTTCTTGGGACTCTAACATCTTTTGTGGAACCTCAGCATTACTGGGCCCTGGAGCTCCTGGTCTGCAGAAATGCCTAGCCGTTGCAAGGTAACTATCCATGTAATCCTTGCTTTTCAGAAACCCAACGATAGAGAAGCCATCTTGGTGGTCACATCTCTCCCAAAAAGCAGAGGTGAGACCTGCCTCTAAAACTATGGTAGTCCTTGAAAGAGTAGGGAGGGGAAAGGATGTGCCCTCCACCCGTTCCCTGCAATCCCATTCACATACACACAAGCCCTGAGCATTGCGACAGAACCGGCAGATTCTACCTAACAATGAAAGCCGCCGAGCAGCCAGACCAGCTAGGAGGAAATGTAGCAGGAGGGCCATGGGTCTGCCAACCCCACAAAAAGGGATCATCCTGGGCCCAGTCTTTCTGTCAGGCAACTTTTAACTTGGGACATAAAAATGAAAAAGTGCCTTTGTTTAAAACCTTCCTAAAGTTTCTGATCAGAATGATTTATGTAAATAAAATGTTAAATTAAAATGTGGGTGTTAATAAAATTACATACATGATAGAATGGCCGTTCTTTTTAAAACTGATCTGCAATAAATTTTCTAAATTCTGATTGCAGGTGATTCAGGCCTTGAAAGCTTTGCCAACAATAGCCAGCAGAGGTCTATTACCGAAGTGGTATTAATATAGCTATCATCACCAATTCAAAGCAGATAATAAAGGACTGACACATTTATTATCATTATTAATTAACAGTTTTCTGAGATGGAATTAAATCAATATGCTGCTCTGATATCATTTTAACTAGTTATGCAAATCAAACATTTAGAGCCCATGAACAGATATAAATGCCATTCAAAATTCACTTCACACTTATTACTGTAATATCAGAACTTTCAGGCTTTGCTAGTAAAAAAAAAAGGACTTAATGCTCATTTAATTACACTCAGACATAAAGCTTATGGAATGGAAGTTGAAATAGCTGATTAGTTAGGAAGTCGTAGTAGGGCTATAACACTCGGGATAGACAATGAGATAATAATGGGAAAACGTGGGGCTCTGCACAGCACGGTTCAGGCAGAGCCTATTAAAAAGAACAATGACATGCATAGGAGAATGTTTTAAAATTACAAAGTTGAGGACCCTTTCTTAAGTCTAGAAAGGAGAAGGGGGCAAAGGAGAGAAAGAAAATGAAAAAGAAAAGAGAGAGCAAGACTGGGCGGAGGGAAACCTACACCTCTACAACTAATTCATCATTTACAAAACAGAAAATTGCCAGGTTCAATTTCCCAATATTTCTTCCTACTTTGATGATGGTGATGATGATAACGACATGATGACAACGATGACGACGACAAGTACGAGCTTCTTTCGTGCAGAATAGTAACTCTGCCTCCCAGCTTTTCTTCTGAGAACACATCTCCATGCCCAGGACAGCTGCCCGGAGAGTCACAGTGAACAGAGTTTTACGCTTCTCGGTCCAACAAGAACAAGAAAAGTTGTGGAAGGTTTGACACTTAGAGATTTGGGCTATTCATTTCCAAAAGCAGCTCAACCCCGAAGACGGGCAGCACTGAAAATATTACCAGAGGGATTTGAACAGACTCTGACTCTGGCCATTTGGACAGTGAGGACGCTGCCCGCTGTCTTGGGTAGTTGAAGGCAGTGACGCCAAAAGGCAGTGTGAGGGAATGAACGGCTTCCCAAGATACCCCTGACCTGAAAGCTCTGAGCATTACTCAGGTGACCTTCTGGAACCAGTCAGCGTGTCCGCTGTCAGCACCACCGAAGAGAGGCAGCAGTTCTGATGGGTGAGACTCTCTGAGGTCAGTTTCTGGTCAAACGTAAGGCACAGTAGGGAGCAGCCAGACACTGCAAGCACTGCCTGAGCCATGGCTTCAGCTTACAGCAGGGCGCGTGAGTATTCCACAGACTTACTGGGCTTCTAGCAAGCAGAATTAGGTTTTGGGTATTTTTATGAAAAGGACTGACTTGTTTCTATAGTTTAAGTTAGGCTGGGCAATACCTCACTCTCCTTTTTTCTCTAAATCACATTCCCATCTTCTCCCCGGAGGAGTACATTTGATCCTTAGTGCAATCAGTTTCAGAGCCAGAAAATGAGGAGTACATATACCGACAGAAAATGTAGTTCAATTGTGCTGCTGTGACCCGAAAGGAACAATATAAAAAAGAGAGAATGAAATTTTATTATCTTTCCCATACGTTCCACCCAATAATATAGCATCTTAACATTCTTCGTTGGTTTCTTAGAAGACATAAAGTTCAAGTCACAGACCAGTATTCACTATGTTGTGCTGCCATTTGCCATGGAATTTTACAAATAAAAAAAAAAAAAACGTAACGACTAAAAAGTTAAAACTTTATGCACGAGGGTCTTATCAGTAATGAGTAGTGATGGGGGCAGAGAAATGCCGAGAAAAACACTGGAAAGATGTACAAGCAAATGTATGACAGCAGTTGACTCAGAGCAGTCAGATCACAAGTGATAATTGTTTTCTTTGTGCTTTGTTGTGTTTTCCAAATCTTAACAACGTCCATTCTTCCACTGAAGAACATCTACCGAGGGCCAGACCCTGTGTAAGATCCCGGAAATGTGATGGTCAAGAGACTCTTGATGAAAACAAAAGGGAAGACAGGAAATCAAACAAGCAATTGCAAACCTGATGATTGGTGTGATTTTTAAGAGGTCAGGATTTACAAAGCTTTACTGCAACTTAATTAAGAGTCTACATATCTTTCCTGGGTCTTGCATAAGTTTGAAATCTCTGAAATCAGAGTGTTCATATCTTCCTAAAATGGGAAGTAAGCCCACAGCATGTGCCTGAGACTTGAGAAATCACTACATGTTCTGCTTCTCCGTGGTGAAGGTGGAAGAATTCCATCAGTAGCCAAGCACCTAGGCAAACTGTCTTGGTGGTCAGCTGATCTGGCCCCCTTAGTCTGCTCCACTCTTGTGCTCATGAAGCTTTTTATGAGTATTTCTGAAACACAGTGGCACCTGAGGTCCCTGCCTTCTCAGTCTCACTTACCTTTCTATACTGATGGCACTCGAACAGCCAGACTCAACAGTCACATCTATGACCCACATCTGCTCCACCTCTGACTTTCCATCAGCTCCAAATATGAAGCAAAATTGCCATAAATCGTCATCTTTAAAGACTTTCGATCTTTCAAAAAAAAAAAAAAATTTCCACATCTTCAACATCTGGAGAATACAGAACTCAGAAGACTGTAACAGCGGAGAAAGGCTCTAAGGAAAATCCTTACTTGCCTCCACTCCCCTCTTTCACCTCTGCCCCCCAGAAAATTCAACCTCTGGCTCAGAAATAATATTTGTCTGTATGAAGATTAATATGTGTAAATTACTATACCTGAGGGTAAATAATAAGATCCCATTGGTAGGTAAAATATATAGAAAATAAATACAAGCTCGCCCTGGTGGGTCACTTTAGGTGGCAAGGGAATTAGTTGTTTGGAACCCCGCTGTCAGCCCAAACCTAACATGACCTCTGACCACAATAGCATGGACCCATGCAGCCCTGCCTAGCAGCAAGGGCTTGGGAGGTGAGACCAGTAAGTGAAATGTCCAGCCATGAGTCGACTATTACCTCAATTCAAGCAACAGTATGGGTGGCAGTAAACTAAGGACAAAGCTCAGGGATTGGAGCAACAGGTAGGCAATCCTCCCAAGATGGGACTGCAGACACCTGGCTGGGTTGCTGTGGCCAACACAGAGAGTGAGCCCTCTGACCCTAGCCAGTCCCCCTCCCATGTCAGTCACCACAGCCTAGCAACAGTCAGGCCACACATGCAGAAGGCTGATGCCTTTGCTGTCACAAAAAGCAATGGTACATTTCACCCCAGGCTCCCCCTTTCCCTGTCTGGGGAGCCTATGGATCTCCAGGGAAAGCCTTGGGCAGCGGAGAGCTCTCTGCCTCTGCTTCTCTGGCTGCACGGCAACCTGCCTAGCAGTGGATTTTAGGGCACATCATTAGAACAGGAGTTAAGGTGAACATACCCAAAACCTCATGGAGCCCACTCACCTGTTCCTTAAACCCCGTCCAGGGGGCCCTTCCTCCCTAGCAACTTAGCATGATACTTCCCACCCCCCAGCCTCAGGTCAAAGAGAGCCGCTCTTCTCTCCTTCCATAGCCCATAGTCTCTGTCCTGGCTCTCTCTCTACGTGGCCTTCAGCCCCACCTTCTCTGCCCAAGAGCACTTTCCTTGACCTCCTTGGCATACGGAATCATTCAAGGTTAAAAGCACCAAGAAAACCTTCTGCTTGTCAAAGGACAGAGAGAAGGAGTGGAGGTGGGGCTGTTATCACATGGGACCGTCAAGGTCAATTAGTTCTCTCACAATTGATGCTGTTCTAACTGGGATTGGGATGTGTCTTGGCACAGGCACATAGGCAGGTGGTAAGCAGGTAAAATGAAGCAGCATCTCCTTTTTAAATTGTCTACAAAAGTATGCAGTGTACTAAAGAAAGGCACAGGATTTCCCTAATTCCCTCCCTCTGAGGTTTTTCTTCAAGTTGGAGTTTGAGAAGAAAAAGAATGGGAAAAGATGGGATGAGAGAAAAGGAACTACTAAAGTCTTTTACAGAAAGGAGACTGACCTGATATTTGTGTTATTTTTTTTTTTTTGAGCCTAAAAAGAGAAATTAACAAACGATAACAGCAGATCTACAACTTAGAGAGAAGTTTTCAGAAGATGAGCAAAGTGGGAGGTTCAACTGGGTGAATAATCAAGGAAAATATAAAATTACTTTTTTAAAATAGGTGACATCTCCCTAACTCCCGCCAACCCCACAGCATCCTGCTCTACTGCAGTCTAGCCTAGAGTCAAGAGCAAGCCTCCTGAGATGCGCTGGTTAAGAACATGGACTCCGGAGCTTGAGCACCTTGGTTCAAATCCCGATTCCCCTACCTATTAGTCAGACAAATTTCCTAAACTCTCTGTGCCTCAGTTTCCTCATCTTTAAAATGAGAACATTGAAAATCCTATCTCAGAGTGTTGGTATGAGGATTTACAGTTGGTACATGTGACATGCTCAGAACAGACCTTCTATGTGGCACATGCTCAAGACTCCCTTAACCACCACCACCGTCAGCATCACCGCCGTCTTGGAAAGGTCCTTCTCACTCAGGCTTCACCTCACAGTAGCCATGACTCCACCATCACTGCTGAGTCCCCAGCATTTGCAGACTTCCCAGGGCTGAGAGTAGCTATGTAATCCTCCCATAGGATTACCCTGACCAAAGCCACGAATGTACACACGTCCATGAATGAGATCACTTGAAAGCAATTTTGAAGATTTGGTCTTTTCACTCTTTACATAACCAATTTATAATATTGGAGCCTCTTTATTTGTTCCCCACAGGTCTCCTGGATTGTTATTAGTGCTGCCTTGTGTAGGAAGCTGCAATATGATCCTCTGACTAGAAATACTGGCATAATTTATTGCATTATTACTCCTCTGAACTGAAAGCAATTAATTACCTGGAGCAGAATGCACAAGTGAAAATTTATCAGAGGAAAGTGATGAAAAATGTGTCCACTGCTTTAAAATAATAGGTGCTTAATGGTTTTTTTGTTTGCTGGCTAATCTCAGGCATCTTATAAACACCTCCAGCGCAGTTATCAGTTGTGAATTCTGCCCCCCTCCTTTTTTGTTCCCCTATATTATTCTATCATCCCATATCTCCCTTGAGGACAGGAAGAAATGTCTAAAATATTCACTTAAAAGCTGAAGAGAGACTCCATTCCTCTTCTGCATGGTAAAATTATTAATATAATGTAGAAATATGTGATAAAATACATTCGTATGTTTATCGCCCATGTTGGTAGCACAAATATATCTGCCTGACTGATGTCTCTTTTTCTCTATCACAGCATTTTACATTAAAACTTATAAAACTCAGAGTGGATAAAAAAGACATTCTTAGGGGCATGTGCATATTAACTATTATCTCCAACACCTTGTGACGTTCATATAAGCTGCCTCGCAAAATCCTCAAATATGGTCTCCAAGGATGTTTTCCACCAAGCACTTCCCTAGAATTTCTCCTATTACCGTCATCGACCAAGATCCAAAAAGAGAGAGGAAACAAGGCCAAAAATGTGTTATTGTTTTATTTATAAATTTCATGCACATGTGAAAGATAGAAACAGAGTAAAATTCATTATATTTGTTTCTACTTTTCAGAATTATTCACATCTGTATGATTCCGTAATTGTTTCTTCTATAAAGTTATTGGAGTAATTTTGCTCCGTATATTCCCGATCAATTCCCCCTCTCAAGGGCACAGTTGAAAAGTGATATTTGAAAACGGCCTCTGATAGATTGCATGGTTAGTCAGCAGCAGAGACAAACAACCTAATCCAGCACAAATTAGTTCGGCTGCCAGCAATAGTTTTATACAAAGATGTAAATTATGTTGTCAAAATCGGTCGCTTTCTAGCTTGCTGCTCAGCTAACAAGAAACCACTTTGGCTGATAAAGACGAACACTAAGCTTCCCTCTCTTACAAATTTGCAAATCTGCCATTTCAGCATTCTGTTAGCCACAAACAAACAGCCAGCTATAATTGCTTCTTTTCTTCCGTGGTGGTATTTTTTCCCCCTCGCACTGTTCTTTCCAGGCTGCTCCTGAAAATAACAACAACAACAAAGCCCCAAAAGCACCACAACAATAAACACCAGCGACCCTCAGACAAGGATTTAGGGGAAAGCTCAGCTTCTGTACCCGTGCCTGCCTCTCAGCGCCTGACTTCTGTCCCCATGGCACCACCCGCCAGACCCGACAATGTCACTCCCCAGCACAGCTATCGAAAGGACTGAGAGGGCAGAAAAAATTCTTGGCTTTAATGGAAATGGAAATATTCTTTGAACAGCTTTGAACAAGAATTGTCTTTGACAGTAGCCCATCCATTCTTCTTTATTTTACAAGCTCCCATTCCAGGGAAGGGAGGAGAACAGAACACATTTTGAAAAGGGCCTGAGTAGAAAGCTCCACCAGGCTGCCTGTATTAAATTGGAATCAGATAGATCTTATGCTGGACGGAAAATAATAACACATTATAACGGTAATTATATCCAGCATAAGTCAAATAAATAAATTATAAATTACAATTACCCTTTAAAGTTGCGAGTCTCACTGTTTGCTTTACAATTAACTGCAGGTGCTGCTACATGTTTTATTACAATCCCAAAGTTATATATTTGAAAGAATGGTACAGATGATTCCTGTTTATTTGTTAAATTAAAGCATTGTTGGTAAAATTACGGCTTAATTAATATTATGGGTACTGTGTAACAAAATAGTTTACCTTGTACATAATTTATTTCTACATGCATATCTCAGCCCAGACCCATTACAGCTCCAAGGCAGCTAAAATAAAATATTCCTCCTTTGCTGGCATTTTTCTAAATAGCAGTTCACTAAATCAATATTATTCACTTGGTATTTTTAAAAGCAGTGTGTCTTAATAATTACACAGCATTAGAGTAGGCAATAATTTTACTTGCTAAGCATATTAAATTTAGCAAACCATCAGTCAAATAGTTTGTTCTTTCTCAGAATGGGTAAGCAGTGAGTGAGTTTGGAATCATGTTCCTTTGGTATAAATGTCACATAGAGTTTAAGAATGCGTCTGTGACTCCCTAAGCCAGCCCAGCACTATATATCTTTATTAGTTTCAGTGGTCAGTGCAGTGACCAGTTGTTTATTCTCATTACTCAAGACAAGGTGAGCCACTGGGTAGTGCCTGCAATCACAGCTAAAAACATATGACTTTGCAGAAAGTAAAAACTGTAGACAAGGCGACACGCACAACGTCCTGAATGCCTGCTCAGAACAGGGAGACCAGGGGAAGGACAGGATAATTACACACACACACACACACACACACACACACACACACACACACACACACGTTTGTGTGCATGAGCATTCGATCTGCCCTGACCCTCTCATCTCTGGGGTAGCTTACATCTTTCATTGTTCCTAATTCATTGTAAAACACCGTTAATTTTATATCTGTCCTGTCTGTGCTCAGGTCTCCATTTCTTCTTCCTTTCTCAAGCTCACAGAAAACACCTTATGAACCTCCTCTCTCCGTGTGCCATCACCCCTAAATAAAGTAAATCCCCCTTTAAATTCAAACGCCATTCTCTCCCATAAACACACATACACAGCTTTTTTTCAGAAAATCAATTCATTCATTGCCTAAAACTAAAGCAGGTGGATTTTACCTGAGTTGTAGGTAACTGGCAGCGCAATCAAGTCAACATTTGATTAATGCATCTAAAGGTGCTATGGCCCCTAGATTATGTGTTTTAGGTAAATGGCTAAAACCCCTTTATAATCATGGAGGGGAGGAGAAGAGAGAGGTGGAAATTAGCAACCAGTGCCAGGAAATGGCCTTTCAATCTACAAAGAAGGATAGCAGCCCGCACCTTCTCCATGCTCCTCATTCCTTCTCTACTTGGAGGCAGCCCAGACTGCTCCCAGACCCGGAAGAAGCCACACCGGGATCGGGCCCCAGCAGGACCTCAGAGAAGCCTCTCGCTCATCTACTAAGGCCAAAGCCTAACCATACACACAGGTGGTTCCAGGGAGCTTATGAACCTCAGAGAAATGCCTCAGTGCTCCTCTATGCCCAGGGAGCATACGAACACCTAGTAGTTCAGTCAGCCTCCTCTTCGTGCGCAGCACAAATCTGCTTCCACCACTGGGAAGGGGCAGCTCTCTGGGTATTTGCTCAACAACTGCCAAGGTACATGCCAACCAATAGCAGTTAGATAGCTAATCCGGGAACGGAACAGGGATACCTTCCCGGGAGAACAGGGATGAAACAGGAGGAGGGAAGGGGGAGACAAATCATTCCGTCCAACCTATCAACAGAACAGTTTTTCAGTACGTACTCTGTGCTGGGCACTGCACTAGACCCTGTGGGAAAAGTATAAGAGAGGACACACAGGTGAAAAAGGAAAGCCACAACATTCAAGGTTATAGTTCAAAATAACAACAGAAGAGAAACGACCAAGTCATACGGACTAATTGCCAAATGGAATGCCCACCCAGCAATTCCTCCAGGAGTAGCTCCCAGTCACTTAGATAGGGTGCTTAAGGAAGGAATCATGGAGGAGCTGGGATCTGAACTAAGCTGGAAAAGAGATTTATCATTGGAGTCAAGTAAAGAGAAGATGATTAAGATGAGCATCGTGTGCTCTGGAGGCTAGAGGAGGGCGCCTGCAAGGCATCAAGTTCCAAGAAGCACTTCTGCCCACCCAGGGTCAAGCTCAGGACACACAAAAGTGGACCACCCTGCACTGCTACTGTAGAAACCCGCCCACCTGGCCCCAGCCAAAACCCACAGAACGACACTCAGCAAACTCCTCAACCTGAACCCCACTTGCACCTAGGTTATCAAGGCTGATATTTCTAAATGAGATGTTCTGCCTGCATGAAGTCCTAAGTGAAAGTGAAAGCTTTTACATATATGCCTGAATTTTACGCCTATGTTATTTCATAGCAGGTAGAGCTCATTCAATACCTTCTTTTCCTGATACCTACAATCAAGATTGAGGTAGAGCTCCAAAAAAATGACTAACCTCCCTGATGAAAACATGAACAGGCCCAATCGGGGAACATACAACTGAACTTCCCAGGGCCGGAGGGCCTGCTCTGAGTGTGCAGGCCAGGACTCTCATCAGATGTCAGGGGCAGTCCTGGCAACCAAAATGAGCATCGATAATACAACATGGCACTTAGGGGGGCTAATGGTATGAGAACAAAGTATGATGAAAGAGAGGGAAAGGGAAAGGGTTGCCAAATGACTGAATGCACTGAGCTAGGCACTTGAACATACACTTACAGATTAGGACACTGGGACTCGGGTTACATGACTTGCATACGTGGGTCACACAGCTATCAGGTGTAGAGAGGCCACTGTGAACCCAGATCTACCTAACGGTGAAGAGGATGCTGCCCTCTCCACCTTATACGTCAAGGAGAGCTGCTGTCTGACAGCGAGCCAGTGCACAGGCCCATCTTAGGAAAGATAGATTGTGATACTGAAGAAAGGTTCAAAGAAAGGGGGTGGAAATAAAGATTGGGAAGTAGCATTGTGACATGGGCATTTTTCTCTCAATCCCAGCTCAAGAATAGAAAAAACCTGGGGGCTTTGTGTATTCACACCCCACCCTACAGCACACATCCGTTTAACACCAATGAACTACAACTCTTGATATTGATTAAAATTATCAAGATGCACTGCAAACCTACTCATGAGCTACAACTATAGACACTGGAAGAAAATTTCCCTAATACCTGCAGGTATCTTCCCTATGAGAGTATCCAGCAGATACAGAAAGGAACAGTACTCTATATACACAGGACAACAGGATGGGAGGTAGGTAGGTAGGTAGGTAGGTAGGTAGGTAGGTAAGTAGGAAAGTAGGTAGGGAGAGGGAGAGGGAGAGAGGGAGGGGGAGAGGGAGAGGGAGAGAGAGAGAGACATATATATGTATCTATATATAGATACATACACACACTCGTGTGTGTGTGTGTGTGTGTGTGTGTGTGTTTGTGTGTGTGTATGTATCTATATATAGAAACATATATATGGTAAAGATGACCACACAAAGATAGGAGCTTATGGTAGAGAGGGGGGTAAGAAAAGGGAGAATTGAAGAAAATGAATCTTGGAAGCAAATTTTCCCATCATTTTTACAGTGTTATTTTGCAACGAATAGCATTTCCATAAGTCAGAATTACAAAGGGAAAAAAGGCCAATTTAGAGTCAGGACAGACTCAGGAAATGTTAAAAAAAAAAAAAAAAAGAAAAAAAAAAAGAAAACTACAGCGAGTAAATTGCATTATAAGACAGAGGTACTCAGTTTTATGGACGCAACTCAGTCCATGATTAATTCCTATAGAACATTCCTTAGATGAGTACAGTGCGGTACTATTCACAAAGCTCCTCTACATTCACCATCTCATCTGATCTTCCTAGGAGAGGGCAAGATGCTTATTCTCAATGTTCTCGTCTTCTAGCCAAGGAGATAAAGGCCCAGTGAGGTTGACTTGCCCGAAATCACAGTCAGTCTTTGGTCGTACCGGGTCTTCTAATGTCCACTCCCATCCTGGTGCCTTCTCTTCCAGAGGAGCCGGAAGTTCAAGCATGGATGGCCTGTGATGCAAGGATTTATGGAGGAAACAGAAAATGGTGCTTGACTTCAAGAATTGCACATGACCGAGAATGGAACCCTTGTAATGACTCAGGGAGACAAAACAGAGTAATGAAAGTTAGGGAAGAACAAGACACGGTTCTGAAGTGATGAGACTGCTTTAGCTGGAGCAGAGGACGTAGACAAAGGAGCAGCAAGAGCAAAGCCCCGAGAGAGAAGACTGGGTGCTGTAGCGCACGCCAAGCTAAAGGGACTACACTTGGTTCCTTAAGTCAGTGGGAGCCAATGAAGGGTTCTGAGAAAGGAGACCAGCATGATAAAAGCAGGATACTGGGAGACTACCAAGTACTTACGAGCTATACTTGATGCTACCACTTAATACAGAAGGGACACTTAAATATGCTGAATTGGCCAAATTCTCCCCAAAAAAGTAAGACATGGGCTACCACCTTGCTTTGATATCAGAGTGCCACCAGGGACCCTCAAACAGCCATGTGGTAAATGATAAAGGCTTACTTCTTCTTAGAGGTGATCCCTGGGGATCCTTCGCAGCCTTCCCTGCGTGCCTTTGTGCTGCTGCCCTGGCCTCCTCAGGCTTTCCCTCCCCACTATGCTGTCCATCTAGAACGGTCCAGATCAGAATCTTACCTGGATGCCTCTCAGTATCAGAATGCCCATGCCTTGGAGGTGACTGCCACTAATCTGATAAACGGACTCAAACCAAGGCCGCAATGGCTGCTGAAGCCAGTATTATGTCTTCCGCACATGTTCACTTCCTCAGTGATTGCGAGTGCCTTAACCCAAGGGTACCCAAACACCGGGATGGGCCTGGATCGTCCCCAGCCCCCATCTCCAGAGAGTCTGGTCCACTAGGTCTTGGACAGGGTCCAGGTATCTGCATTTTTTAAATCATCTCCAGGTGACTCTGATGTTCTGACAGATTTGTAATCACTCAGACTCCACAGATCAGGAATGACAGACCCCCCGACAAAGAGAATTTGGTGGTATGTTCTAGCCTTTCTAGATCCCTTCCAATGAAACCATACAAGAGTTGCTCTACAGCGTCCCAGCACCATGTTTCATTCAGATTTCCCCAATGTCTAGAATCACGCTAGGAAGCTAGAGTCAGCTACATGCAGCCATCTTCATAAAAATCTCATTAAATCAGAATTTGAGATCATTCAGACAGAACCCACACTAAAATTGACTTTGGTCTATTAATCGAGAATTAAATATAATAAACATGATAAAGAATATGTTTCTATAGGTATATCTATATGTAGATATAGATATACATACATACATATATACGCACAGACAAGTATTGCACAAACTGTCTTTCAAATCATAGACTCTGATCATCTGGTGCTCTGGAAAGTAACAACTTTTGGTCATCTGGGTACCATATTATGATTTTCACCGTATCTCTACAATAATTGTACTATTATATATATAGTATTTTTTTCCTCTGGCTCATTTTTCCTACTAATTCAGAAACAAATATATATATAATTTATAATACAGTCATAAATGGGTAGCCAATATTATTTAAAATAAATAGAAATCAATCATAAACATACAGTTATTAAATTTTAAAAGGTCAATTCCATGTACTGCCTAAAATTGTGTCTTATACCACCCATGATCCAATACTTTGGGAAACACTGATCTGGAACCAAACCTCATTTGACAGAAGAAGGAACTGGCATTCAGAGAAGTAAAGTAATTTGACCAAAGTTACAGAGCTCCTAAATAAAAGAAGCCTAATTCCAGTCTCCTGATTCTTCTTTCATAAATGGTTTTTTCTATAGCCTGAATATTCAACTGAAACATAAATAGCAAATCACAGCCATGTTTTCATTAAAATAAGTATTCTAAGTACCTCTACTTGGCAATATTTAATTATCCTAGTTCAAACAACTTTGTTTATATCTGAAAGTAATTAATAGTGTGTTTTTTTCTAAAAATATTTGTCATACATCCTTCTCATTAATTCTTATGCTTCCTCTTGTACCAACAATTGGCTGCTTTCACAGCAAATTTCATAAAATAATACTTTAAATAACATTTGTATGTTTTTTATTTGAGCTTGGTCCTCATGTATTCTAAAATACTATGCATATTTGAAAGATATTTTTTAAAAAAAGAAAGATATTAGTACACTAAGCAGTGAGACATCATGTATATGACTCAGTTATGATTTGTCATTGACAGCCAGAAAGCTACTGCAGTCTGTAGGGTCTCTCTCCCCAAGCCCAAGTCTTCATGTAACAGAGATGAAGGAAAGGACAATGGCCATCCCTCATCAACTACCAAGATTCACCCAAGTTGACTGGATGGCATAAACTGACCACAAGCCACGGCTGCTGTTGAGGAGTTTGCTAAGCCGTGATGGAATCCCCAGATCACGGTCAAGGCTTGGTAATCACCATGTTTCCCCGAAAATAAGACTGGGTCTTATATTAAGGTTTGAGCCAAAAGATGCATTAGGGCTTATGTTCAGGGGATGTCCTCCTGAAAAATCATGCTAGGGCTTATTTTCCAGTTAGGTCTTATTTTCAGGGAAACACAGTAGCAGCCAGCCTCCTCTTCCCCAGGCCACTCAACACGGATGCTCCACTATAGGCACATTCCTCCTATCTTGCTGTGTCCTCAGGTTATAATAAGAATATCTAGACCATAAAATTCAAAAAAAAAAAGGAGGAAAAAAAACCAAACAGGGATATCCACAAAACCTCCTTATAAATTAAATAGTGCATCATGAGTAACACAGCTATTACTCAGTGAATACATTCCCATTGTGTGCCCTGTGCTATGTTGTCAAATAAATGTGTAAAACACAGGTACTGAAGAGGCAATGAGAGTTTGGGGTTGGGTCCCCCCACCAGCACCACCCAGCAACTTCTAGAGAGAAAAAAGACAGCTGGATTGGAGTGGGGGTGGGAATAAGGAGAAGGCAGGAGAGGAGGGAGATTCTGGGAGGCAAGAGAAGGGAGGAGAAAAAAAGTACGAGGGTTTCTTTCTTCCCTTTTTTCCCTTAGTCTGTGGCATGAAAAAAACAATGGCTTTTCTGAGGCGCGGTGCAGACAAGGCAGCTCTGAAAAAAACTAATGGCCATGATTAATGACAATGGGCTGGAGGAGAGTAGGGACACAGCCGCCACATACATCATCCCTTCCCGTCAGTCTCTGCTCCTCCCTGCCCCTCTTCCTCCTACCAGCAAGGCATTATATAAACGTCTTATCTGCTCTGGACGCTTATGTTAAAGCTGCAATCACAGCTAGACCCCCTTCAAAAGAAAAACAAAGAGTGAGAAAGAACCGCAAAAAAGAATGGCACTAGAGAGGGGTAAAAAAGGAAAGAGTGAGGGAGAGCAAGGGAAGGCAAGGGGGGGGGGGGGGTGGAGAGAGAGAGAGAGAGAGAGAGAGAGAGAGAGAGAGAGAGAGAGAGAGAGAGAGAGAGAGACAAAGAGGTGATAGGGTGAACAAGAAAATGGCATGTAAAATAACTATAAGATATTCCAGGGGAAAATGTGCAGGCTGTAATCATTCAAGATTTCAGCAACTTGACTCCTCACATGCTGAAGCCACATTTTCAAGGTCTTATCTGCCATATGGTTCCCTGTTTGGATGATTTATTAGGTGTAGAAAGCACACTGATAAATTTTACTGCATTTCCCTGAATAGGCAACCTATGGTGTCAATAACAAAGCTCAGGCGACTTTAATGAAAACTGCAAGCACCAAAGGGTAACCATTTATTTATGAGTCGCTATAGTATTACTAGGACAAAATTTATCTTCCCTTCTCACGCACTCTGTAGAAACCAAATCTGGTCAAAGTAACAGAGATCACATCCATATGTCAGTGGTTTGCTAACATCTCTCCTGCATGAAACACTGGCTGTTGCTCTGGAGAAATTGTTTGGTGCTTTCAAGTGACCCATTTTGCATAAGAAATCTTATTTTTATGAAAAAACAAGGCGAAACCTGAAGAACTCTGCAAACACTATAGCCTTAGCAATCACACTTAAAGGCAACTGTGGAAGCCTCTCATTTTTCTTTACCCAGAAAATGGGACAGCTGCCCCAGGGGTAGGGATGAAAAAAGAGAGGGTGGCGTGCAGATGAGGAAGAGAGAGATTTAGAGATCTAGTCGGATCCATAAATATTTTAAATTTACCAGTCCACACAACATTGTTCCCCTCTATCCACTCTGCATCTTAGGACACCAGTCATGAAATAAGTGAAAACCTCCATTTTCCACTCATTGCATGGTTTCCATCCCTGCCCCTCACTGCCCCTAAAATGCCTCTTTCCTTGGCTGGTGGCTATCTGCAAATCTGATGTATGTGTTATTTTTATAACAGAGAAACAATCCAACTTTTTAAAACTCCAAAGGCAGAAAATGAATGACCAAATTCAGAGGGGAAAAAAACTGTACAAAAGGGGAGGAAAGCCAGATAGCGCTCTCTTAATGTTCCATCCTGAGCCACAGTTAACTGCTGCAACAAAATATTTGGCCAGATTTTCAAGTCTACAGTTTTTCCCCACTTGTGTAACATGCCTGTCCTGAGTGAAGACAGCTTTGCCCAGGAATGTCAAAAGAAGGAAGGGTAGAGGAGTTCAACCACAATAGCACACATTTGAGTAATGCTCTTAGCACAGCAAACCAACAAAAGCAAAAGCAGAGGGGAAAGGCTGCGCCAAGGACTTGACCTAAGCAAATCTCAGCCTTCATTTCTTTCTCACCAAAGCTAATACCCTGAAAAACTCCTCCACCGGATAATTGCACCCAGGTTTGTTTCATTTTATGCTTTTTAATTTTATACAGCTTTTTCCTTGTGCTGCATTATAATAATATTTCCTCTAGTACTTGCATAGTGAGAGGGCATGAAAGGTTTTCATCAATGCCCTTGCCGCTCTACGTCTAGCACGTAAAAAAAAGTAAATAAGCAAACTCTTTGGAAATCAGAACAAAAATAATCAACATTTTAGATAAAAACCTCTTTTCACTTCATACATAATAAACAATTAAAAGGCATCTTGATCAGTTCAATTACTGCCATGACTGCTTTTAAAATCTGCTTAGTGAAATGGCATCAATTAAAGTTTAATGCCTTATAAAAGATCATTCAAGTATTATAGAATTAGGAGGAAATAGGTGCTGCTAGGGCTCTGACCATATTTTTTAGAGTTCCTCAACCAGAGAGATTTACAAGAATATTCATTATTGACTAGATTGCTTTCAATTCAGCCACTGCTTTATTAAAAGAGGTAGGGCAAAGGCCCGGCACAGTTCAGAGCACACTTAACCAGCTGCATTTTCAGTTTGCTAAATATTTCAACTAGTTTTCAGAGGCATCGGCACTTATTTTTCTACACACTTTTCCTCTTAATTTTTAGCCCCCTGAGTATTTCCAAAGGAAATCTACTCCACGTAAGTCATTTGCACTTATCTCACACCAAATGACATTTGAATGAGTTATAGGTGTCCTAGAAGTCCCATCACCCTTTTCGGTTGGCCTCTGAAAGCCTGTCATTCTTGGGAAGCCCCCTTCTGAGGAGAATTAACAAACTTGAACCTCAGTACAGCAAAGGGAACCAGCTCTAGGAGGAGGAGGCTGAAAGACCAAACACGGGTGAAGGGGAAGACATCCAGCCAGGGGCGCCAAGCCAGCAGGAAATCATTTCTGAGGGTCTGATAAACACGCCCAACCTATATAGTTGTTCAGGTGGTTCACTATACAATGGGGTTTGGCCAAGGGGACAGGTGGAGACTGAAATCCAGGCTACATTCCACCTGGCCAAGCTCAGGTTCTGGCCAGAGGCTGCATCTACCCAGAGAAAGCGGGGACCTTTTTCTAATTGTCCCAAAGGCACTGTACGGGCTAGCTGCTGATAAAGGCACAGTAAGAAAATCAGAGAAAGCCAGACACAAAAGGACAAATATTGTCTGGTTCCACGAATAGGAGGAACCTAGAGTAGTCAAATTCATAGAGGTAGAAAGTGGGATGGGGGTCGCCTGGGGCTGGTGGCAGTAGGAGTGGGGACTTGTTTAGCAAATCCGGAGTCATAGTTCAGGAAGATAAAAAATTTCTGGAGGTGACTAATGGTGATGGTTACATAACCACGTGAACATGCCATAGAATTGTACACTTAAAATGGTTAAAATGGTAAGTTTTACATCATATGTTTCACGACAATAAAACAGAAAAGAAAACGCCCAGCTACACACCACTGTGGACTCAGATACAGACGCGGCTCTCAGACAAGCTTTGCACAAACCCACGCCTTTGACCCCACTTCTGAGAGCATATAGGGCTGTGCTTATCACCACAAACATCCGGCCATCCACTACCTTTCCAAATCTCAACTCCTACTACCTGTCTTTTGCCTCCAACGGTCACTGAGGAGCCAGAGCTTCTCTCTAGGGGCCTCTGGCCCCAAACTAGCAGACTCCTCTCTCACCCTGTCCTCCCTCTGCCTGAATCCTCAGCCAGCTTCAGCCTCAGCTAACTGCCTCCCTGTCCCCAGCCTCACCCCTGTCAGAACAGAGGCGTGCTTTCACCCAAGTCCACCCCCCGCCCCACATACACACAGAACAGTTCATTACTCTACACACTTTAAGTTTCCACCCATACAAGGCCAACTCAGGAAGAAGAAAAGTTCATGACTCCTATAATTTGTGGTAAAATTTAGTCTAAGCTGAGCCAAAGAAAGGGTTTGCCGTGAAAATTCACAATATAAAGAAGACTTCAGGGGAAAACAGTCAAGCAAAGACAGGAAATTATTCTTAAAGGTTTTAGCTCAATAATATATTTTATGGAAATTTCATTGCCAGTTATATACACATTAAAAAACACATTTTGTGTCAGGATTGGGAAACCTGGTCCTACCTCTGCCACACAAGCAGGAGCCAGTCCCACAAAGTCTCTGGTCATGTTCAAGGCTTCCGCATCCATGGACGGGACAGAGAATTCCCAGGGTCCTTCTGGGTACCATCGGACAGTGAAACCCATGTAATGTACTCTGCCTATTTACCTATAGCAATGTATGTGTGTGTACATACATGTAACAGTGAGGTCTGCTACTGGGTAGAAATAATTTGTCAGTGACTTAGACACATTTTCTATGCTTAAAAGTGATCAAGCTGGAACTAGAAAGTGGTGATGGCCGCACAACATTGTGAATGTACTAAATGCGACTGAATCCTATGCCTTAAAACAGTAAACTTTACATATGTTGTATGTATTTTACCACAATTTTTTAAAAGCAATAATGCTGTGTTTCTTTTAAAACACTAAATATGTTCACCACTTCCTAAGCTGTAATTCAATCCAGTTCGTCCAAGTTAGCAGAATTTTGCAGCACCAGAATATACTATCCACTCCACCCAGATGAGCTTTTAACGTAGGCCTGAGGTCTGGATGTGTTATACTTGGGTCAAGTCCTGGAGACTGGGCATTCTTTCTGGCCAGCAAAGTACAAAGGCCTCACTTTCTACCCAATGGGAAGACGTGTCCCCACCTATGGGGAATATCCCAATGAGGAAGCCATGTCCCCACCTATGGGGCACATCCTTGGTAGAGAAGATACCTGTTCCCACAGGAGGGCCACACAAAGCAGGCATCCTGGGGGCCCAGTACCCTTGATGCCCAATGCTCACACCAACGCTTCACAATTGCGTAACTCATCACAGCGTACACTCAGGTCTTCTCACTTGGCCCAGGGTAGGGCTCCTTCCAACATGGCACACATGACCACAAGGCTTAAAGCTGCGGCAAAACTTCTTATCCCAATTTTGCAACTTTTTAAGCAAATAAAATGCTCCCATGAACTTGACAATCAAGAATTGCCATACAAAGGAGAAAACTGCTGAGTTCTCCTAAGATGCCACATTTACACCTTCCAGAACTAGGAAGTGGAGGGCAGAGATTGACAACTAAGAAGATGGATGGTACAGTCACAGATATTACTCAAATGAAGCTCACTGTATTTTTTTTTTAAATCTCATTCCCCAAAACTGGAGCTTTCAGTCCCAATTAATTGCCTTTGACAAGAACTGGAGTCCTGACACTTCATTCACGAACAACCCTACACATGAAGAAGGGGGGGTGCCCTGACCAAGCCCATTTCCAAGCCGTGCTCTTTCACTCGAGCCTCCAAAGGGCCCCTGGACATCACTGGTTCTGGGTCTGTAGCACAGATTTATTTGCAAATGACATACCTCCTCTCATAGCCTTGAAATAAGTCCATTTTGTAGAGTAAATAATGAATTGTCTCTAGGAATTCAAATCTATGAGCATTTCTTTGGAGCTTCCTGTTGCCAATACTTCGGGTTTTATTCCTTGATTCTAACCCCACCTCCCAGCTTAGAGAGGCCTGACTCCATGCCCCTGGCATGATCCCAGCTGCTATCTCTAGAGAAGCCCTGTTCTGTTAGGTGCTATGCAAGATTAATTGTGGCCTGTGAATGAATGAGGGGGCTGAGGAGAAACTGAAGGTGGGGTGGCGCTCTGAGGGGGCAGCACTGAGCAAAGTGAAGGGTCACTGCACTCAGATAAACAGGTGCTGGTGTTAAAGGTCTGTGGTGCCCAAGGCTTGGAATGTGGCCCTTGACCATCAGGGCAAAGCCAGGCAGAAGCAGTGAAAGAAAGGGGTTCTTTGGAAGAACGAGTAAACAGAGAGAAGCCAGACAGTGTGACGTGCAAACTTGATCTGTCTCATTACCTTTATCCTCAAAAGACCAGGCTCCCCACTTCACAGTCACTGGGCCCCGCTATTCCACTGCTCCAATCAAGCAACTCCCAATCTGCTATGCACAGATGGAAGACAAATTTGGGTCTTCGTCTGGCTACTGGCTTTTTTAACCACCCTGGCCAACCTCTTCGTGGTTGGGTGCCCACCAGAAGCAACCAGAGAGCCGGTTAGAAATAGAAATTCTTGGGCTCCACCAAAACCCACTGAATCAGAATCTCCCGGAGTGGTGCCCAGGAATCTATATTTTTTAAAGCTCCTTGGGTAATTCCGATGAAGCCAGTCTACAAACCAGCATTTGGGAACCACTATGTCACCTCACTTGCTTTCACATGAGGAATACAAGCCAATACCGTCGTTACAAGACCTAAGCAAGGCAGGGATTTTCCTTTAAAAATTAAAAGATGCTCACCCGTAATGCTTTACTGTTTGTTTACAGGTCATTAAATGTGGAGAAAAAGAAAGCTAGACACCCAAGAAGACCAGGCATTAAAAATATATTTCAACATAAGGACATCCCAAGAAATACAATACATATTACATAGAACAATTCCCCATCTGCATTAGCTTACATAATTAAGACAAATCCACTGAGGAAAAATATCATGTAGGTCAATTTTGTTATTTCAAATCTAACACATTGAAAATTTAACAGATATTTACTTTCCTATGATATGTCAAGAATGGACTTGTTCATTATATAAAAAAAAGACTGATAGAAATAGTTAAAACTCATAAAAGGACAGTTGTGAAATGTTTTAATCACTTTGGATTAGCAATTTTTATACATTTTTACAATATGTGCCAAATATTTTTAACTAGTCATTAAAACTGTCCTAACAATCTCTATTGTAGACTTTGATACCTAATTCAAATTGCTGTATCAATTTGGAAGCTATAAAATCAATTTTCCATAAAATATCATTCGGGTTTCACTAATCCAAACTGGCCTCCTTCCTAATTAGGTTGAATTCATGGGGTTTTATTGTAATGCACTGCCAAATCCAATATAAACAGCTTGGAACTTTGTGCTATTTTGGATTATCATACCATCCCTCCCCTCCATTAGCAGAGACGAACAGAGGTTGCTAATACCATAAATATTTAATGGATGGTAACACTGTCCCTTGCCCCCAGAAATAGAGATGCAGACACAAACATACTTTCAGATCTATTTGTAACCCTGCTTTCTGCCCTCTCTCTTGCTCGTGGCAAATAGTGAATTTTCCCAGTACAAAGAGAAATGCCGATCGACTAACTCAAACCAAAGGTAAACAGAAAGAAAGTCAGAAGAAAGAAGTGGGAAAAAAACCAAAAAAATGCAGCAGCTTTGGGAGAAGCAGTCTCCATCATGCCAAGACAGCATCACCTCCTCTAAATGTCCCCAGTCCCCATAACATTTGAAATCCAAAGGAACAGTGGAAATCCAGGACCTCGGGTCAGGCACAGAGTCTGAACGACAGTGAGCAAACAGGAAGAACCAAAGGAGCCCAGAGAGAGCCCTCTGGACTTAACAAGAAGTTAGGAGTCAGTGAGAAAATGGAACTTCAGTTTTAAAAATAGCAATTTTTTTTTTCTTTTCTGGTTTTAATAGTTTCACTGCACCTTTGTTTTAGAGGCACTTCAGGAGTTCTGATATTTTCTTTCCACTTCTGAATCAATGGAGAGGAAATTAAACCACATGGCGAAGTTGACATCACCTTCTCACACACTTAACGCAGACACAGGCATGCGTGAGCATACATACATGTGGCCTCAGTTTTGTTTTGTTTAAGAGAGGAAATCACCAGAAGTGAAATCTTCTTATCTCCCTGCTAGAAAACTGGGGTTATTGGGAAGGAGGACAAGACTACGAAGCGAGCACTTAATCACCGTGACAGCCACCACCATCTTTCTCCTTCAACTATTCACATAATAATAAAGATCCCGGACATCTGAGCCAGAGAGATTCAGATTTCTGTTCCAGCTTCACCTCATCCTCCTGTGTGACCTTCAACAGGTTAACTAATTTCGGTGATCCAGTTACTTCACCTTTAAAATGCTGATAATTATTTTTATGCCAGTCACTATTACTCCATCACCAACATCCCAGCAGAGGGAGCTACAATGTGCCCAAAAAGGATGCTTGAGGACACGAGCTCTGGCGCTCAGCCTCAGATCCAAGTGTCCCACCAGTCACCTCTCAAGGTATGTGTCCTTCTTTTCTTGTCCTCCCACTGGTGGGGAACAAAATGTTTAATTATCCCACGGTGTAAAAACTCTCGGGGTGCTATTCACTGTTTGGGGCAAACATGGGAAACTTTGGAATATATCCAAATGTTGAACAGGCTGAGTCTTGACTGGACCTGCTGCAAACTGGTGTGGGACAGACTGTCTTCTACCTGGGAACATGACCAGCTGAGCTACCTGACATCTAACCAGCAACAGGAACTCCATCATGAGAAAGGACGCTGTGAAAGAGACATTCATACTCAAACTCAGGGAAACGAGCATCAGGTCTGGGAATTTGAGTCTCTTCAGCCCCAGTCCCGGGACTTCCCCACAACACAGTATTTAGGCGTATTAACGGTGAAGTATTCCTGGTTTGGTTTGGTTTGGTTTGGTTTTGTCAAGCCAAGGGCCTTAATCTGTTGAGGGTGATCCATGAATCTTTGAAACTAAATGTAAAATGTTGTTAATATGCATTTTTCTGGGACACATGGCCACAATGGTCATCAGACTCTCAAATATTTCACCTTAAAATATTAGGAATCACTGTTCTGATACAATTATTCCCTTTCTAAAATTGCAATGCCTTATGCTTCTTGTGAATTTTCTAATATCCCCTCACCTCCGTTCTCCTAAAAGTGCTTTATGTGATATTAGAATTAGTTCAATAATATGTTTGGAGATTTTAAAAAGCACTCAGATGCCTACCATATACCTGCAAGTTCTGTGTAATAACTACTGCCAAAGTGTCTTGGTGGTCCTGGGTATTGCCATTAACCATAGTGGACAGAATTCTTTTGAAAAGTACATTCTTACTCATAAAACAGACCCTAAACTTGACTCAATTTAAAAGAGAAGCTTCAAATATGAAATTTTCATGATTTTCCTTCTTTACCTGAAATCCACTTTATGAAATACTGACTTTTAAAAAAACTTTAAGGTCAGTCTGACTATATCCAGAATGGTTAGATCCCGAAATATATAAGCCAATGCTATCAAGCACCAAGATATAAGGGTTCTCTTTAGTAGAAAGCTGGGTTACTGTATAGTTGAAACCTAACTATCCATCATAAACACCGTCAATACATTTGAAACAGCAGGGTGGACAGATTCTCCCACACTGAGGATCATTTATTTAGCGATCAAAGGCTGTGGTGGGAAGAAGAATGAAGAGGGACAGGGCTTTATAGAATGAATAACTTTTCACATTCTCAATATTTCTTATATTCTTTTACAACAAATTGCTTGGCTCTTGAGAACAGACTCATAAAAGAAGTGAAATATATTTTTCTGTCCTGAATCTGAACTTTTTTTTAATAGATAAAGTTGTAATGACCCTTTCCAAACAATATGAGCCAACACTTCAAATTTTTCCATTGTTTCAAAGACACAGATTACTCTGTGCATCTATATCTATCAACTGAATGAGAAAGGAAAACACATGAAAGTCATCTGAAAGACAACATCTCCTAGGAATTATGCTTGGAAGATGGAAAAGCCCAGTAATCCCCCTACCTAGATAAACAGTCTTCCAAATGACTAGGGGGACCAACGAAGAAACAGAACCAAGCCTTGAATGTTTTAAAAGAGACTCCATATTAGACTTCGGGGAAAGAATCCAACATGCAGCTCCTTTATGGCTGGCCAACCTCTCTATGGCACAGCCCCACCTTGAGTGGAAGGGAATCAAAACAAAAGAGTATCTTCAAGCAATTTCCATACAATTCAAATGGAATTTCTCCAAGCTCAGAAAATTTGAAGTTTATTCAGTCCATATGCTATCCCGGGTTTTTATCCCTTCTTCTTTAAACAAACAGAACTTAGAGACAAGCAGCCATTTCTTGGTCACTCAAGATCAAAATCCCTCCTCCAGTAACCACAAATCATGAGTGACAGTAACTGTGCGTCATTTGGAATGTTTGGGGATTATTTTTTCCTCCTACTGAGAAACTCACTGGATGCATTTTGAAAAGAGTCTCGGGAGGCCTACTCAACTCTTCTTCCATTAACAGCAACCACGTGGCGTATGATTTGACCTACCCTTGTGTTCCTTAAACCAGGATTTAGGGAAAATGATAATAATTCAATAGGGTGATTATTCATCACAGAAGATACCATTCTGGAAGAGAAAAGCAATCACATAGAGCATTTTCTCATGGAGAAGTAAGTCTTTGCAGTAAGGTAGATCACTTTCATTACGCAAGTCAAAATTCATACTTTCATGGTGGAGGTGGTACAGCATATTCTAGTTACAAAGACATGAGGTCAGATCCTACCTTTGCCAATTGACCCTGTACAAATTACTTAATCTGACTCTCAGTCTCACCATTTGTAAACTGGTAATGGATAATAGCAATGCCTAGCTCATAGGAGTGTAATGATTAAATGAGATAACGCATGTAAACCAATGAACACGGTGTCTAGCATACAGTAATCGTCCAGTTAGTGTTAGTTTAACTATTGTTATTACTACATTTTTAATTACCAAAATCAAGGACAAGTACTGGAAAGCAAGACACTGTTGCTTCCCTTGATTCTGCCTGTAACTGTATTTAAAAAAAAAAAAAAAAAAAAAAAACACCCTATCTCCTGGGGAAGGCAAGTATTAGAACCACACAGAACATTTTGAGAATGTCCATTATTCCCATTACTTTCTCAAGAATTAGATGATTTTGAACACTTCCATTCTCTCCTCGCATCTTCCATCATTGTTCTCAAGGGGTCAAGTTAACAACGGAAACAGTGTTCCTCTTCCCTAACTTTAAGAAGAGGAGTCAGAATTCCCAGGCTAGAGATGTCCCTTTGAGCAGCTCGGAGGCATCTCAAACCAACAGGCAAGAAAGAGCAGCCATTCATGGAACAAATAAGTGATTTGCATTTCCAAGGATGTGGGGAAACATATTAGTTATAATTAGCAAACATGCAGAGTCTCCGTGACAGCTTCACTTTACAAACCCTTGAATGTTTGACAAGAAAAGGTCATGTTTTGTAAAATCCTCAAAAGGTCATTCAATAACAAATCACATGAATGAAATCGCAAGGGTTCAGGGAGGTTAACAGAAACACCACAGGCACTAAAGTGCGTTTTCAAGGTAAACAAGGAAAGAGGGAAAGCGGCCTTGCCTCAGCTCTGGAAGGGTAAAACACAAGCAATCTCTAATTTACCAAACACTGTAATTTCAAGACATTTTCTCCGTACTGGGTGGTTTATCACTGAATGTTATTTTTCATGTTCAGCACACTTGGAGGATTATCAGATAACAGCCCAGCAACATTTCAACAGTTCTTCAAAAGGTCTAGGCTGACCTTATCCAAAGCTTTCTTTTATATTTTTTATTTAATAAATCTCATGATTGGATTCCACTTAAAACAAATCGGTGGCTGCATACACAGCATGCACACCCACACACCTCCATGGACCATCCCTCTGCAGCAACCACCCCACACACACCCCAGACCTGGAAACTTTAGCCCCAGAAGCCTTTCCTTCTGGCACTTTGACCTGCTCATGACCTCTTTCTTCCCAGGTCTATTTTCTTCCTCAACAAGAGCCAGCCCCACATCTCTCACAGTCAGGAATAACAAAGGCTTGTTTATATAGGGTAATTTAGCTGCAGGATCAGTGGGGAGGCGAGAGAAGGATGATGCATCTAATCCACAGGTTGAAGGCACAATTCAGAAGTGCAGAGCCCACAGGTTTAAGGGGGGCTCCCTAGGGGAAGAGCCAATAGGCTGGCTGCCTTCCAGAAAGCAAGGCCAAGGCACAGGAGTGAGGGCAACCTCTAGGGTGCCTCACACTTAGGCACACCCTTCACATGCCGGGTATTGGGTGTTAAGATTAAGAATGCTGTGCAAAGAACATGCTAAAGCCTGAGGTCAAGCAGACAGGTTAGCGCAGACTTCCTAGAAAAGAAGTCACTCATCAGAGCTCTTGGAAATAGGCCCCAGAATTTTAATGAAGAAGCACAGGACCTGGAGATGGCAGCCCTAGTGCTTGGCTTGCTCTGTGACCTTGAGCAGATTAATTTGACTTTTCTGGGCCTCAGTTTTCCCATTCGTAAAATGGGTTACTACTTCTTGCTTACTGCAGCAGGTAAGGTGAAGATAAAACAAAATAAGAAGTAATTAGAGAAAGCCATGTGTTGTTTTACACCAGCAGGGACTTGAGGTAGAAGTCCTGACTCTGATCACCACTCATTTCTACATCTTTACTCCATCCTCAGAATTCACGGAGAAACCACTCTCTATTGTCCTGCTCTGCCCAATGTCATAGCTATGTGTGGCTATTGAAATCTAAGTTTTAATTAAAAATTACATAAAATTTAAAATTAATTCCTTGGTCACAGTAACCACATTTCAAGTGCTCAATAGCTACGCATGGCTAGTGGCTTCCCCGCTGGACAGTGCAGATACAGAAATTTCTATCATCACCACAGAAAATTCTATTGAGTGGCGCAGCTTAGACGCACCTGTTTTAGATGGAGGACAGCAATGACGACCTTTCCCCTGCCACCACCCAACCCTCTCCATGGACCTCAGCCTCCTGCATCCCAGATTCACCACAAGATGATCCTCCAGATACAACCCTGACTGATGGTTCAAGTGTGTTCCTCTCACCTTTATGACTACCTGCCGACCATGAAGCCCCACCATTTTGGTGAATGTTTGATCAAAATGACGGTCAGAAACAAGACACCTCACTTTGTCTTCCTTGCCAACTATTTTAGCTTATTTGCCATGAGTACAGGGTATAATTAATATCACACAGGAGCCAGCATTGTCATTTTTCAAATCATTTCCCTGGAAATGTTCTACACCTCTTAATGGCCCTGCTAATGCTGTAGCTGTCATGTTTTGGACAGCTGCACTTTTACAAGACAAACTCTGCAGCGCCAGGAGCCTCTCTGCAGACTTTTTAGCTCAGAGGCTCAGAGGCTGTGAACGCCAGCCGGTAATGGCTAAGATGGAAATCTTTGATTAATTTTTTTACCTCTTGGTGCTGACTGCTACTCAAGTGTCACCTTCCCGGCTTCCATCCCCAGCTACCTCACCCCTTCATGCCCTCTCCCCTTCCCTCCCACCCCCACCTCCTCTTTTCTATGGACAGGGGATGAGTGAAATAGGCCTGAGTCATATGACTGATTAAAGCCAGGATACTCTGCCCAGAGGTGCAAAGGTTTAAACATCTGGATGGAAGCCAGGCCTCCTTGCTAAATGCCCACACACTGAAAAAGTAGGGCCTTCCATGCCTATATTTTATTTTTCAGAAATATCCCTATTCCTCCCTAACTTTTAGCAAAATGTTCAAATTTTTTTCTATGTACTAGATATGTATGAGAAAGACTGGGGCGGGAGACACACAATGAAAATAAGGTTATATTTGAAGTGTCCTTGGAGCCATGCACAAGGCAAGCAAGGACGATCTGAGCCACACCAATTATTGACTAAGGGGCATGAAATTAAGATGTTTTTAAACAAGATGGAGAAAAATCACCAGATTATTTTAAGTAGTTAACAGCACTTTGCTGTTGTTGTTTTTTTATTATTGGTAAAAAATTTTTTCTTTAAATAATTGGTTTAAAAGTAAAAGGGGGTTGTGTGAGTTGGATGTCACCAGAAAATATAAGTACATTGTCTAACCCTGTCCAAGAAAGCCCTTTCTGGTGAGGCCTTCTGTCTTAAAGGGAGCTACAGCCATGCAAGCGACACGGCTCTCTTTTTTAGGCTAAACAGAAATGTTGACTCACTGCTCCTTTAATGCTGTGTTTATTAGTGATCCGCAGCCCACGGAGAGACGAGCACACAACTCCCTTTCACGCTGCGTCTGCAAAATGCTACAGAAAGTTGGACTCATCAGTGAAGCAGCAGGTCCCATGGTTGAAACCAACCAGGCCAGAAAAGTGACATGAACAGGATGCTGCTAAACATGCACAATTCGAAAATACACACTTTCTCTTCTGCATGATTTGCTGCCATTTAAAAGACAATAAACAGCAACTTTAGATTGCTAACAACATGTCATTTAAGGTTTGCTGTTGCTCAACATCAAGAAAAATCAATGCCGGCTCTATGGGGGCAGCAAACCCCGGGAACTGAGCTCCATTTCAGGTCTGTTTGAACTCATTTCCTTTCTCCATGGTTGCCCCCTTGTACTCCCCCTCAGGCGTCCCCTCGCAGCAGGCTGACAGCTTGACACATTGACAGCTCGCACTGAATGACAACTGATTTGTACAAATTTCAAGCCTTATAAATCTACCTGTCACAACAACAACATAAAAGCGCCCAGGCCCAGCAGGTAATTCAGAAAAAGCTTCCCTTGACAGCACTTTCTGAAAAGCAATGGCGTGCCTCCTGCCAAAAACTCCAACTATCATCCTTGTATAACTTTGAATAAAAATTCAGGGCCCATTTTCTTGCCAACAGGCTACCAATCGTCTTATTTAAAGATTAAAAAGAGTGAACAGGAGAGAGGAAGGGGAAAAAAACCATCCACGCAATTTCATTTTATACTGATATGAAAGTAGCACCGCCTGCTATGCCAGGATTACCCCCACCGTTTTTCTCTCTGGTGCTCAGAAGGAGTAAATGAGTGAGGCTTTTTACGGTATTTAAACAATATCCCCGATTGCAGGGCTGCACGTCCCAGGACCCTCCTTGCTCACCTGAGGCCAGTGGTGCTGCCAGAGCAAGGTGGTTTGACTGGTGGGGAGCAGGGAGGCAAGGGTCTGAGGTCATTGGCCATTGTTTTAAGTAAAACTGCCCCAAGATTTCTCCAAGATGAAGGACCTTCTCATGTCCACAGCCCCACCTCACTTTTCTTACTAAAATGATCAAGGTATGTCAAGGTAAACCTTTATCAAAATACTCATTTCATTCAAATCAACAGTATCACATTATTTCATCAGTGCATCTTTATTACAAGACAGTAACCGAAATTCAGAATCTGGATTTGGTTTTTAGACACAGCTCCATAATTATGTGTAGCACTGAAGGACAAAATCTCCAAAAATAAGGTACTTAAAGTAACGAAACAGACAGACACTAAGCACATGAGCATTTAAGCAGGAAAGAGCAGTTTACGAAAATCTTCTCTTTCTCACTTCTATTCAAGCCCTTCCAATTCCATTCAATATAGAGAAAGGCATAGCTGGAAAGTGGTTGGCATAATTTCTCATGTTCTCATATGCTTACGTAAAAATCTCTAAATTGACTCACTGATAAGAAGATAAACTTAGTCTTGCCTTTAAGGGTTTGTTGTAAGCGTATGTTGAACGAGGATGCTAAGGAGACTCCTAGGAAGAAGACGTGGGACCAAGAATGAGGGCAAAGTGAATGTCCATCCAATTGGCCGAACTCAGAACCAACAATGGTGCCACAAAGGAGTCTTGTCACAGTGCAGGACACTTCCGCTCTTCAGCAGGGGCCATCAAATGTAACCGTGAAGAACACAAATGCTAGATGGACGTTCTGGTTTCAAATCCCGGCTTTCCCACTAATGAGTCATGTAAGTTTGTGCAAGTTATATTTACCCTCCCTGTGTTTCAGTTTCACCATCTGTATAATAAGTATCATAAGGATTCAATACCTGTAAAAAATTTACTTCATAATAAAGAAGATGTGTTCATTCATTCATTCATTCATACAGATACAGAAACACGCAGATATATATATATATATATATATATATATATATATATATATATATATATATATTTGTATATATGATAAGCAGTGTGGAGAAAAAAGCAGATTATCATATATTATATCATTAGTATTATTAGTAATCTCTTCAAGATTCTAGATATAATTACTTTTGTCCCATACAGTGTAAACTTCTAATATAGATTTTTTTTAAAAAACAAAAAATTAGGGAATAATCCCTGAATATGTTGTAACTCATTTGGTTAAAATGTACAAATAAGAGATTTCTTTCCTACAATATCTTTTACAAATTTCTTTATCTACTCTTTTAACTTGTTTCTTCATTAGCTCATGACTAATGAAATCGTCCAGTGTGTGTTGGAGAATATATCGTAATTTAGAAGCATATAATTTGTAGTCTTAACACTCAGACTATGAGTGTTAACACTATGAATATGTGAATTACGAGGAGAGAAAAAACAATATATACACACACAATATATACCTACATATGTAAACACACATAAATATATATAGGAAGAGAATATTTGGACCCCAAAACATAGTTGATGTATTATCTGGCTAATCTTGAGACTAAGATTAGAGAATCAAATAGAATGTTACCATTTGCTCTAAAGCCCACCATCAACATCAGCTGGATGCTAAAATATAACTGAGATTAGAATAATCCAAATTACACGAACCGATATCCACTTTGTAACATTCTCATTATTATGCTTCTCAATTTGGTTAATGTCAAGACTGGGGAGAGCTGACTGAACTTCAGATGCCAACAGGGAACAACAATCAGCAAATCCATTATTTTGTAATTATTTGTACAACCAAGAGCAAGTGTTTTGATTATGAGCCATTAGTGGCCATTAGTAAATAAAACTGAGTTTGAACTTTACAAACATATTTGAATTTCAGAAGATTTGTATATCATGCTAAGAAGCCAAAATCAAACTAAGTTTTTATGTAATAAAATAACTGATAAATCATAAAGCAAAACAACTACACATCGAATCTTCATAAAATGAGATGGAGAAAAAAACAAACAACTACCTATAAAATACGAGAATAATAATTTACCTTCACTAAACCAACCTTCTTTTTCATCTTTCATTAATTGTAATGTGAACATATGAGAACAGGTTAAGTCATGGATAGGAACAAACAAGGTATTTCAGTTAAAGTCAGTATCAACCCAGAATAAGTAATTTAGGTTGCTCCTCTGTTAACCCTTCTCTTTTCAACTTGAAGCCCAGGATTAGCCTAACAAAATGATAAATAATATTTCTGTTTCCTATTGTCTTCCTGACATCAGTCACCGAGATTTAACAAACAAACCATTCAGTGGAGACTGCAGGACTGACAAAGGCATAGTCAGGTAGTGCAGGTCAGATGGTCGCACGTTGGCCCACAGAGAGTTTGCTCAGGAAGAAACTTCAGATACAAAACACGTATCGTCTTATGTGTCTTTGATATTCATGCGTGTGTTGTTTCCCACGCAGCAAAAAAGAACAGTGCTTTCAAACCTGTTGGCCTTTCGTGGGCGCCTACAAATTTCTTTTGTTTTGTTTCTTTTGCCCCTAAGAGGCTCCACACTTCGCTGCTTGTTTTCTCCATCTCAATAAGAGCCAAACCTGGAATCTCAGAATGTCATCCACCTCTCAGCCATCAGTCCATGGAAGCTGATAGGCGTTAAACCAAAATATGGTATTTCCTTGTGACCTAGGAGAAAGCTCCAACTACCACTCTCTTAGAAAATCCCGTGGCCTTGGAGCAGCTCCGCTCTGCCCATGCTGTGCCCTCTGGGTCAGGATGACACTGCTCCTCACAGCTTCTCTGAATGCGTTCTACATTGCCCAGGGTGACCAAAGACTAAATGGTCAGTCCTTCAACCCACAACACTTTGAAAAGAGCGGCTGAGTTTCTATTGCCCATGGATCTTTGCATACACTCGCTGGAACAAAAGAACCAATTGCAGCCAACCTTTCCCACAAAACAATAGGTCACAAGACATTTTCCATCCACCTGACATCATCTGGATGGAAGCACACATTATGAATCACCACGGCCTTCTCAGCTCCACTTACAGAAAAAGCCCAGTGTCTGAACCCAGCAGCGGCATACCCAGTCTGAAAGCCAACGTCCAGGTGTGACTTGTCTGGCGCCCCCCAGGGGCAAAATGGGAGAGCTGGCCAAGAAATAAAGGAGAGAGAATCCACACAGCCTCTGGCTTGAACTTCCATGGAATCTGTAAATTTTTACCACTTAGGACAAACCACGTTATTTGTAACTGTCAGAGGAAGGAAAATCTGTAATTGTTAAGGGGGATGAAGCCTGTGCAAATTCTTTCCTGTGTAAAGTGAACAGTCAATCACTTTTATAAGGACAGCAACAACTGAAACTATCCATTCGTATACTTTCCTTTAGTCAACAATATTACCTTTAGTAATCTGGGGAATGTGCATCCATAAATTACAGAAAGTGTTATTGCATTGCTGAATAAACAGCAACATTTCCATCAGCAGCAGCAGTGGCAGCCCCACAAAGGTATAACAAACAGACTCAATCATTTTCTTGTCAAGCTTTGCAATGACTGCAGAGTTTACTGCTGGAGATAATGTTGCTTTCCTCAGCATTGTGTGCCAAACTGCAAACTGCTTATTAAAACAAAACCTCTTTTTCGGAGCAGCATGAGTTGGATAATCACTTATTGCACTCAAGAAAAAACAGGTTTGGTGCCCAGAGGAGGTTAGCAATCAGGCATATGTGTTAACATTTGGCTGGTAAAGACTGGTTAAAAAATAAATTATCTGACATTGGGGTCGGGGAGGGAAGAAGCTAACTTATTAACATCCCTATTCCCGGGTTAACTATTTTCCTTATGACGTCATTCAGTCTTCTGACAACGTACTGAGCTGGAGTGCTGGATGGAAGCTTTGTTGAAGGGGGTTGGGGGGAGTAGAAAGGGTGAAGAAGATTATGAAAGGAACCCAGAAATGACATGCAGCCTGCTAATCTTCATGGGAAGAAATCTCTGAAAGAAACTGTATTCCAGGGGCAGGAGAGAAGACTGAAAAAAAGGCGGAGGAGGGAAGCAAGGAAACTTGAAGAACTAGGCATTGGTGACTACACTGTTTCTGAAGACAGCACCTATTATTACTCTGCAAAGAAATCGCTTGACATAACTAAGCCAGCGATAGCACTAAAAAACCATCCTCAATTTTCCCTTGCTTAAAATAGATTGACAGCCATTTTACTGAGCCTGCAGAACAGGTATGCCAAGATAGAGCCTGGGAGGCCTGCTGTGTCGGGAGAGCCGCTCTGTGAGGAAAACCATTATTCCTGACTATGGAATAGCTGCCCCCATACTTTCCTGTTTTGTTTTGTTTTTTTCTTTTCCTGCCCATTAAAGATGAATTAATATCAAAGCAGACACAGCCTCTCCCCTTGGCCCACCCTTCCACTGTCTGGATGCCGCCAACAGGCTGTGGTCCCAGATAATCAGCTGTGGAAGAGGAAAGCCTATACTTTGGATGTCCCTATCCGAACAGGAAATGAGACTTTGAAGACTTTATTATAACTTTGGGCAGCATATGAGGTTTGACTCCTATCACTGCTCTAAAATGAGAATGAGCAGAAAACAAAGAAAAAGAAAACAACACAGATGTAGAGTGGAAAGGCAACTCCACTAACTGTCATTCAGCTTCAGCAATAGAAGAGGCAAATGCAGGCCAGCACCGCGCCACATTCCTGGGAGGGTTGGTCAGCCCCAAGCCCTCGCAACTCCTCTCAGCTTTAAACCTGCAGAACCAAGGGCTGTTCCAACCCAGCTTCATCCTATTTGCCTACTCAGGGCCTAAAATCATGTGGTTCTTGCTGCCTGAAAGCCTTTTCTCCCTTTGCTTGGTTCATTATTCACATCATTGGCCATTTCTTCAGAGAAAGATTCACAACCTAAGTTGTGAATCACAACCTAAGTGAGCCTCCCTGCACTCCCCCCACCCTCCACCATCTCCCCTGCTTTCTTTTGGCTTTTCTTCAGATCACTCCCTCCACCTGAAATTATGTCATTTCTGAATGTTAATTCCTGTCTCCTACGTTTACAATCTGTCTCCTCCATGAGAAGGTAAACTCCATACAGGCAAGGACTTTATTTTATTCAGAACAATATCCCCGGCACCTACAATACTGCCCAGCACCCAGCATGTGTTCCATAGTTGATAAATTACTTAAAAACTATTCTGTAGTTGCAGAGAAAATATCCTTAGAATCACAGACCTCTGTCAGACTCAAACGATGGTTTCCAAGTGTGAACTATGAGCCCTGATCATGAGAAAGACTACGAAGAATCTTAAAAAAAAAAAAAAAGATGAAAAATTCAATCTCCTAGGAATCAACTGAATATAAAGCAAAAATTTTGCATGACAAAAAAACAAAACAAAGATCCACTAAAAGAAAATCAGACAGCAAACCAAAAACATGGGGGAAAATGCAACTTTATCACAGAAAAAGGGCTGATAACATACACACAGGGTACACACATGCATATGCACAATTAAGCACACACACCAAAACACCATCTATGCACAAAGAGCTCCAAAAACAATCTTAAAAATGATAACAACCCAATAGAAAAATGAACAAAGGATACAAGCACACAGTTCATAGAAAAGGAAGTACAAATGTGTCTTAAATACGTAATAGGACACTTAACCTCATTCATAATTAGAGAAATGCAAATTAAAACACTGAGAAACCATTTTTTACACTTACCGGATTGGCAAGAATCCCAAAGTTTAATAACACACTCTATTGGAGAGGCTGTGGAAAAACAGGCATGCACTTTACATTGCTGGTGAGGGTGTAAATCAGTTTAATTCTTAATGAGTGTAATTTTGCAATGTCTATGAAAATTACAAATGGTATATGCCCTTTGACCCAGCAAGTCTATTTCTGGGAATTTATCCTATAGATATACTTGCAAAAATTCAAAAATGACAGTTTAAGGTCATTGACTGTAGCTCTGTACGTAATAGTGAAAGGAAGGGAACAAGTACAATGTCCATCAATAGGGGATTGGATAAACAAATTATGATTAATTCATACAATGGAACACTATATACCTATAAAAAAATTAATGAAAGGGCTTTCTATGTACTGATAAGGAAAGATATTTTTGCTAAGTGAAAAAAACTAATGGGCAAAATAATATGAATAGAATGCTATTTTTTATATAAATGGGAAAGGAATAACATATACAGTAAGTCTTCACTTAATGTTGTCGTTAGGTTCTCAGAACTGCAGCAAAATGAAGTATAATGAAACCAGTTTTACCACAGGCTAATTGATATAAACAAGAGTTAAGTTCTGTGGTATCTCATCAAGGTGATAACGAAACAAAGTTGAATGAAAGCACGTCATTTGAGGAACTGCTATATTTAATTTTGCTTGTAGACACAAAATTTTACAAGCTAAAAAACTATAAAGAAACCAAAAATAGTTGCCTTTAGGATGGGAACTGGAGAAGATAAGGAACAGAATAGGAGGAAAACTTTTCATAACCTTCCACGTCTCTTAAGTTTCAAATCATATGGGAGTATTGTCTATTCAAAAATTTAAATTGATAAAAAAAATAAACCTCCATTCACAGAGCATTAGAGTATTTTAAAAATCAAAAAATACAGCTCTACTCGAGCTGTGTGACCTAAATAGGGAAAGGAAGACTCTAAGTGGAAAAATACTCATGCAGATTGGGCAGAAATAAGCAGAGCTGGGGAAGTTTCTAGGCATTTTGGCCTTTAACTGACCAACAGGTTAGTATAACACGCAGCACACATGACAAAAAGACTGCAGCCCCAGTTGGTCCATTCTCTTTCTTTGGCCACTCCTTTACTTTCTAAATGTCATGGTAGCATACTTCCCATGTCCTTCCCTTTCTGCCTTATCTCCCGTCCTCCATGATATCTCGCTCAACAACCTCCTCCCAGCCCAGAACTCTGTTCTGCCTTGCTGACAAACCCTCTCTCATTGTATCCCTCCAATACTCCACAACTCACTCTTAACCCCATTCAGTCTTCCTTCTTTCACATCTTGCTGGGTTCACAGCAAGTGACCGGACCAGTAACATGGTGCTACCTTGAGATTATCAGTGAATGAAAGAAGAGCAAAGGGAAACCGTGCCTAGTTTCACTAAGAAAATATAAGCAAGAATCCATTATCATTTCTCTTTATCCAGCATGCAGTAGCACAAAAAGAAGGCTTGGAGACAGGATTTTAGGGGTTGTAGAAGAGACAGCCAGAATGTATGCATCTTTTAAGGATTCGAGCTCTGCGCACTGCCCCATTGAAGAAGTGCCCCTGAAGGAACATGTTTGCTCCCAATCTTGGCTTACACGGGCACTCAGCTCAAGGGCAGCCATCCACAGGGGCCGGCAACCTATCATGTTAGCTGGGGGCCATCTATCTTTCCAGCCGTCACATCTTTGGAGCCCAATTCTATCATGCAGAGTTACTGACTGTAGATTCCTCCCTGCTTCAAGTTAGCCTAAGACCTGACCAGTAACACTGTCAACTGCCTCCATCATGTCAAGTCTCTCTTACAGAACCACGGACAGAGGACAGTGGCAAACCATCAGAGACTCTAAAGAAATACCATTTAATCTATTCATTTTATTACCCACACCTTTTTAAATACAGTTTTGGCAATTATATGTGTATATGTAAAAGAAAGGTTAGCAAAGTGTTGTTAAATGTGTGAGTTTAAATAAAGACGTCAATTAAAAATAACAATGCATTATCTCGGCATATTATTTGTCTTCAGGGGCCTCTAAAATACTCAGTGGGTTCCCGTAAACAGAAATAAATATAAGCCTGAACATTATATTTTAAGTCCTTTGCAAACACAATCAAAAGCTACTATGAATGTGAATTTCTGTTTAGCCTATATGCATCCCACCCCAGGTTCCATAGCAATGGACTCCAAATGAGCCAGATTTTATCATAGGTGAGAAATAAATCGTGACAAATATGTGACACAACTAGAACTTCCATACTCTGCTGATGGAAATATAAGTTGGCAGAACCACTTTGGAAAATTGTTAGGCAGTACACACTAACATTAAACAACATATATGGTATATGACCAAGCAGTTCCATCCCTCAGTATGTATCCAACAGAAATGGGTATGCATGTTCGCTAAGAGACAGACAAGAATGTTCATAGCAGCACCATTCATAATAGCCAGAAACTACTGAGAAACAACCCAAATATCCTTCAACAGTAGAACAGCTTTTCACAAATTTGGCATATCCAACAGAATACTATATAGCAATGAATACATGAACAATTGCTCTGTCAGCATGAACTATATCTCACAGATACAATGTTGAGCAAATGAAGCCACAAATAGAAGAGTACATACTATAGAATTCTATTTACATAAAGGTTTAAAACAGGCAAACCTGATCTTTGCTGTTAGAGAACAGGACTGCGGTCAGTTACGCTTGGTAGGCGGAAAGGTACAAGTGGTACCTGGGACAGACACTCAGAGAGCTGCTGGGTGCCAGCAACACTCTATAACTTCATCTGAGTGCTGAATACACTGGTGTGCTCACTTTGTAAAACTTAATCAAGTGGGGCACTTAGGATTTGTGGACTTTTTTGTATGTATGTATGTTATACATCAACAAAACATTTATTTTAAAGTATTTAGAAAAAATATTGCCTGCAATTACTCCTCAAAGCGTCAGGTACCTGAACTGCTGCCCCAAAGTTAGAGAGACCCTTAATTCCTATCATTAGCTCCTGACATGTCCAAATGATTCTTTGGCGACTTGTTAATAATGGAATCAAACAACACTAATCTCATTATCGCTTGTCAGCAGGCGCTGTCAGATGCTGTTGGCCATTAGACGCCTGCTGCCGTAATCAGTCCGAGACTTGCAAAGCTCCCAAAAGGAGACACAAGATACCACTACTTTAGTTTTTCTCTTGTCCCACTCACCGTATACCAATCTCATGCCAAATTCTTCACCCCCACCACAGGTTGCCTTCTCCAAGAGGCCATCCCAGACCTCGCCAGCCAACACAGAAGTCCCGTTCTTTGAACAAAATTCCAACATTTATTCACACACTCATCTATCCATCTGCACATCCATCTAAACATTCCTTGAGTACCCACTATGTGCCCGGCTCTGTGCTCAAGATATGACACTGAGGAATGCGTAACTCCTTTCCTTGAGGTGCTCACAGTATTGTATGGAAAACAGAAATAAAAACAGAATTATAATGATAGACACGTACACAGAGAATAGAAAGAACACAGGAAAGGAACAGGCAAGACAGTTTTGAGGGCAGGAAGCAGGGAGGAAATGATTCCTAGAGGAGGTTTCACATAAAATATGCCTTAAAGGATAAGTGGAAGTTGGCAAGTCAAATGAAGATGAAGGCAGCTCCTAGCAGAGGGCGTATGATGAGTATAGACACGGAAGCAATGAAAGGCCTGGTGTGGGGATACGGGTGCTGGCACGTGGGGGAAATGCAGGCAGCTCCATACGGTCAGAGAGTAAAATATGGGGGAGAGTAGGCATCTGCTTGTAGAGAGAACAAATCACAAAGGTCTTTGTAAACCATGTGAAACAGATGAGACTTCATGCCAGAGAGGAGGAACAGTCACTATGGGTGGTGAGCAGGGGAACAGCAGGGTCAAGTTTGTCATCACAGAGCTGTGTAGGAAATGGAATTGGAGAGAGAAAGAGGCAGGGAGATGTCATCGTAAGACCTGCTTGAACCAGAACACTTGGGATACAATTGGAGAGGAGAAAATTTCAAGAAATGCATAGGTGGTAGAAATCAAAAAGACTTAGTGACCAATTTGGTGTGGTGTGAGAGTGGGGAAGGAGAAAGGGAAGTTGATGAGAACTGACGGATTGGTGACAGGAACTAAGAAGAGGACAAGAGGAGAAGAAGCTTGGTGTGGACAGGAGGAAGGTGCTGAGGTCAGCATTGGAAGTATTAAATGTGAGGTACCTGTGGGGACTTCAGAGAATATGTTCAGCAGGCGAGTTAAACACCTGAGTCTGGCAGGAAGGAACTTTGGCTGATGGCAGAGATGGACCCCTCAGCACATACTAGAAATTGAAACCCTAGAGTATAGAAAGCACAGCGTGCACATGGTGTGCAAACAGAGATCTGAGGACTCTTTGTAACGCCAACATTAAGGAAGGAGTGAGAGAAAAGTCTATGAAGAGGACAGAAGAGGACTGGGCAGAGAAGTAACTCAGTGAATCAGGAAAGTGTGATGTTATCAATGCCAAGGCAGTGCAAAGTTTTTAAACATGAGTGACACATCAATAGTCCCAAGTGCAGTAGTCAGAGGTCCAGGAAGTCATTGATGACTTCTGTGAGAGATTTCAGACGTCAGTTCACTTCCAACAACACGGCAGGCTAGGCTGCTATAAACCCAAGTCACAACACTCTTAAAGAATCTGGATAAAACATAACCCTCCCCTAAAATTTTAATATATAAGAGAGCTTGGGAAAAAAGACAGACAGAAAAACTGCCAAGTAAGAGAAACAAAGACTAAATCCAAGTCTACACTGCAGAAGCCCATGACAACATCAGACCTGGATATAAACCCTAGGATTCAAGTATTTAAAACCCTCAGATGGATAGGACATGTTGCTTTGGGCCCACACAAGATGGGGAAATGGAACTAAGAGTTCTACATAAAGCTGGATATGTAAGGGCTGCCCAATACATAAAAGGGGAAAAAGAGAAACTTTATCTACCAGCCCAGAAAAGCAATAAGGAAGCATGCTGTTTCTCAGGGCTCTAGACAGAAAAGAAGGCCCCATGCAAGAAACTAAAACTGCAAGCCTATACTACCCAGGGTAAGAGTAATGGTATTTCAAATCCGAACTGAAAAATAACATAAAGCTGGTGCTAGAAAGCTCTGTTTTATTCAAAAATAGTGATCATTCCACAATCTAGGACCCAAGAAATATAAGCTCACAGTAAAAAAGAAGAAGAAGAAGAAGAAGAAGAAGAAGAAGAAGAAGAAGAAGAAGAAGAAGAAGAAGAAGAAGAAGAAGAAGGAGAAGAAGAAGGAGAAGAAGAAGAAGAGAAAGAAAAAAAATATTATAAAACACACAAGGAAACAAAAACTATAAGGGAGATTCAGCCAATCACAAATGGGAGAATGGGAAGTTATAGAAAAATCATAAAAACTTAAAAGGTATAGAAACCATTATGAAATAAGAAAACACTATGGGGGGGAAGAATAGAATATCAAAAAAAACATAGTCCTCAAAATTAAGTTTGTGGATGAGCACACTGGAATATTGGGTACAATGAAAAGAAAATTTGTGAATTATATGGTAAATATGAAAAGAATTACCCAGAATTCAGCATGGCGAGATAAAGAAATGACATATGATATAAAAGATACATGGCAAGGACAGAATAAGATCCATGATGTAATCTAATAGGAGTTACAGAAGAAAAAAAGAGACCAAGGGGAAAAAAGGCAATAATAAAAAAAAAGAAAAAAGAAAAGAGTAGCTGAGGATTTTCCAGAACTGGAAAAAAATTAAATACATGAATTCTCAAATTGAATAAGGTCACTAAGTCCTAAGGATTTCAAATTAAACAAATTACACATTGATATGAAATATTGTTATGAAAACCCTAAAAGGAGAAAAATCCTTTTAACAAGTAGAGAGGGAAGATTATCCTCAAAGAAACAAAAGATTTAAAGTAGACTTCTCACCAATAACAGTAAATTACAGAAAACAATGAACTCTTTATCAGTTTGTGCTACCATAACAAAATACCACAGAGTGAAGTTGTTTAAAAACAGACATTTATTTTCTCAGTTCTGGAGGCTAGAAGTCCATGATCAAGGTACTGGAAAATATGATTTCTTCTGAGAACTCTCTTCCTGGCTTATAGACATGCAGATATACTCATGCAGAGAGAGAAAGGAGAGGGAGAGAGCAAGAGAGAGAGAGGAAAGAGAGAGAATTTGATCTCTGGTATCTGTTCCTCTTCTTATAAGAACATCAATTCTATCAGATTAGGGTCCTACTCTTATGACCTCATTGAACCTAGTTCTGTCCCTACAGGCCCTATCTCAAAATACAGTCACATTGGGGGTTGGGGCTTCAACATATGAATTTGGGGAGAAGGGACTAGAGAAACAATTCAGTCCATAACAAAATATCTTCAAAGTGAGAAAAATAACTATTAGCTAGAATTCTATACCCAGATAAACTATGTTTACCCTTCAGGAATAAAGCCAACGGAAAGACATTTTAAAACAAAGTGAAAAAACTCGTATATCTGAACCATCTGAAAGATCTATTAAACTTAGCAGTACACGAATTCAAACTAGTAGCAAAGAGTGAATAGAAGAAGCAATAAATCAACTAAATTGATAAAATAGTCTCTCAACAAATATGGATTAAGCACTATTCTTCTATGTGCCGTGACCTGCTCTATTTGATGAGGCTAGTACAATGAATAAAACAAAACTCCTGATTTGTTATTAATACACATAATCTGGTAGATGGTGCTAAGAGCTATGAAGAAAAATAAAGCCAGAAAAGAAGACAGAGAATATAAAGGTTTTATTCTATGCTATTAAATTTAAATTGTGCTTTGATTATTAAAAAGTGGTGAATATGAGGGTTTAAAAATAAGGGATTCCAGATTTGAAGATGAAGGCAACAAGGATCATTTTGATCAGATAGGTTTAGGAGGCTCAGAAGTCAGTGCTGGGGAACCAGAGTCAAGTTTTAAGGCCCTTTCCACATCTCCCCGCTGCCACCCTCAGTATGCCAATTCATCCGCAGACTATCAGACCCATGATGGTAAGATGACTCGAGTTACAAAAGTTCTAATGCAGACTCAATAGAATCTAGTGGAAAAAGCAGAATCATCTCTTACTTGTATCTCTTCTTAAGAACAAAGATACCTTTCCCCAAAACCTCTTGGAAGATTTTCCCTTATGCTCATTGGCCCAGAGAGTATCACATGCCCATGTCTAAACCAACCACAAACAAAGGAAATAGGATCCCAATATTGATCTTAAAACAATCCAGATTTAACCCCTGCAGCGAGGTGTAGGTAATGTGGAAAAGGAGAGACATGCAGACAAAATCCCAGTTTTTCCAGCAAGAAAGAAAGCACTGCCCACTGGGAAAACCACAGTGTTTGCCCCACCTGTCATCTGCCTCAAATCTCACCATACAGTGGTAACCATGTGATACTATGATCACACTTCCACACAACATGACAGAACATACCCATGGAAATCTGAAAAAAAGAACCTTATGTTAATCTAATTCTTTCTACAAGTCCAACTGCATTGACCAAAGCCCCCAGCATGTGCTCAGAAGCCACGTGCATGCGTGTTACCCCGAAAATAAGACCTAGCGAGTTAATCAGCTCTAATGCATCCTTTGGAGCAAAAATTAATATATGCCCCGGTATTGTATTATATTATATTGTATTGTATTACATTACATTACATTATATTATATTAATATTACGTAAGACTCAGTCTTATGTTATAGTAAAAGAAGACCAGGTCTTATATTAATTTTTGCTCCAAAAGACACATTAGAGCTGATTGTCCGACTAGGTCTTATTTTTGGGAGAACATGGTATCTCTATTGTGTTAATTCAATAACCAAACTACAAGGACAACAAGACCATCCAACTACCCCCAGCAATCCCTGAAGATGGTGGAATGGAATATGCCGCATGCAGTAGGCCAAACGATGATCAATTTATGCAGATACTTAGAGCTTCCCAGATGCCACTATAAAAATTCTCTCTTCAGACTACACAGCCACTTCTAGATTAGCTGAAATGTCAAAGTAATGCCCCTTTCATTAAATACCATTTCCAAATTATTTCAACATTATCAAGTTGGAGGAAGGTTGTGGAAATGACTGGCTAGAGTGGATTAAATGCTTTCATTTCTATGAGAAATTGAAGTTATGATAATGGAATTTTAGAGCCAAAATGGACTTCTCAGAGACTATTTAATAAGACTCCCACATTTTACAGATGAGACTTTGTGCAAATCAGTGGCACCAAGGCTGGCAATTTGACAAAAGATTTAATCTAAGAGGAACCTTTTAAATATCTTTGTTGTCACATCGTCCTGGGAGCATACATTAATTCAACAGTTCTCAAACTTTTTGGCAAAGTCACAGACCCAAATTTTATACCCAATTTAGGTTGTTCCTGGGCCCTCTGAAGCTCATCTAGGGAACTTAGGAATAAAAGTTCCTCCATTAGATATAGGTAACACATGGCTCAGATAAATACATTGAAGTTATGATTTCCCATGTTATTATTTAGATGTACAAAATAAAAATAGCTTTGCGGTAGTTCCTCCCACCCCCTGCTCATCCTATTGCATCTTACAGTTAGTATAAATTCAGGAATTCTATCCATGTTAAAAGTTCTCCAAGAAAAAGAGAACAGCAATCCCACAATGAGAGGTTAATAAAGGGACGTCTTTGCCCTCTTTCCAGTCCACCACTGAACCCAGTTTCCCTTAAAATAAGACCTACCCTGATAATAAGCCCCAGTTAAGATCTCAGCCAGTACATTATGACAATGTTCCAGAAGAAGATAACATGACTGTAATTGAATAAATATAGATTGTTGTACATGAAAAAATAAGACATCCCCTGAAAATAAGCCCTAATGGAGCAAAAATTAATGTCTGACCTGTCTTATTTTCGGGGAAACATGGTAACAGAAGGTAAGCAAGCCATCAATAAAGGTCTTTAAGTAAGTAACCGGATCAATGGAATGCTTTTAACCTTTCAAGATACTTGTAAAACTATTATCTCAAATCTTTTACCATCCTGGAAGGGTTGGTTTGACTATTATTCCCATATTATAGAAGAGGAAATACAAGACTCAATAACTTGCCCAGGGTCATATATCAAATTAAGAGCAAACCTAGGGTAATACCTGGGTTTCCTCACTGGTATTTCCAGCTATTGGGCCAATGGTACACTGCAGCACTTTTTCAACTGGAAAAAACCATACACATATAAGCTATTGTTAATATACTGTGCCCCTTCCAAAGCAAAGCAGAACTTTCTTGTGGATTATCTGCTCACTTTGAGTAATCCATGCTGCTTCACTCCACTAGCCTGGAGAATAGCACGGGCTATGCCTTAAATATGTGTAAAACTGCCTCCATACACATGAATTATCCACGCAGTAGAGGCACAAAAATGAGGCTTTCCACTGGCCAGCTGACCACAGCTAACCTCAGCAGTCTCCAAGTAATCCTGAGCAACTTGCACATCTCCTTAATCTGATTTGTGCCAAAAAGAACTAATCCCTTCAGCTGGGCATAATCGGAAGATGAAAACAATAATCATCTTCACCAACTTGGATCACTTTCCAGCTCATTTTCGCTGGATATGTAGCACCTGCGAAGTGAAATGAAAATGGAAAATGTTTTAAAGGGTTTTCGCTTAATGTCTTCATACTACTGTAAATGTATGAGAACTTTATATCCGGGTTTTTATTACTGCTGATTGCTCAACTGACAAGGGAAAATAACTCGAGCTGGCACATTAATGAAATATGACTGTTTTCTAAGTTCCTTTTTTATTTTTTTTATTTTTTTTTAAAAGATTTTATTGGGGAAGGGGAACAGGACTTTATTGGGGAACAATAAAGTGTGTACTTCCAGGACTTTTTTCCAAGTCAAGCTGTTGTCCTTTCAATCTTAGTTGTGGAGGGTGCCATTCAGCTTCAAGTTGTTGTCCTTTCAGTCTTACTTGTGGAGGGCGCAGCTCAGCTCCAGGTCCAGTTGCCATTGCTAGTTGCAGGGGACGCAGCCCACCATCCCTTGCGGGAGTCGAGAAATTGAACTGGCAACCTTGTGGTTGAGAGCCCACTGGCCCATGTGGGAATCGAACCGGCAGCCTTCGGAGTTAGGAGCACAGAGCTCTAACCACCTGAGCCACCGGGTGGCCCCCTTTTTTATTTTTTAAAGAACAAAGCTAAATGCAATTAAATGGTGAAAAGCCACTCCAACTTTTAACTCTTTAAAAACTGAACAGTAGCTCTCAAACTGTTTGTTACAGGCTTAGCCACTTCCCCCTTGTCTAGAAAACCCTCTGCTGTCTTCTGACACAGCAGCTTGCCCAAACCCAGCCTTATGTTTTCAGGTTTTCTCCCTCAACACCACTGCTTTGCCCCTCTTCAAATAAATGTGTTTTCAGAGACTTCAAGAACATGCCTATCCATTCCAGAGAGCGGTGGCCAAACAGAGGAAGAGAGAGTAGAAAAAGAGTGCCAGGACTTGTAGGCATAGAGCACGAGAGCCTCCATGGAAATAGTGCCAACAATAATCCAAGTCTCTCAGAAGTGGGTTCAGCCCCACCAGTAACAACAAAGAGGAGCTAGCACCCTTCAAACAATGCTCTCTCTCACAGATACTCATGAACGCGTTGCTTTAGAAGCTCGCATTCATCCAAGAAGTAGTGTCAGCGCTGGAATTAGTCACACCTGCCAGTGAATAGCAAATAACAGCTGTATAGACACAAGTGAGTTATTGCTTGTAGGCTACAATCTCCCAGGAAGCAAACTATGCAATTTCTGCTGCTTCCAGGCTTACTGAAAGGAACTTAAACTTGCAAATGATTAAGTACCTTAATTGTGTCATCTTAAAGCATTTCATTACCATAACCAATACCAAAAGGCTGGAAGAAGCCCAGCTGCCACTGTCAGATGCCTGACCCTCAATTGTAGCAGCCATGACACTTTCCATCCTACTGCTCTCTCATCATCAGATCTTGTATGTGGGTTCTTACTCGCCTGATGTGAGCTAGTTAGTGGAAGAGACACCCCTAGATATCAGGGATTCTGACTTCCAGTGTTGTTTCTCTCACCACGTTGTTCCTTTGTTTCTATACAACAGGAAAGGGAAACTCGGGGGGAATAAGTATGAGGTTTTTAATGGATTTCTGCCAACATTGAATGTTGTGAACTCGGTCCATATTTACTAAATACCTGCAGAAAATCCGGTATTACAAATAAATAAATAAATAATATGTGGTATGTGCCCTCAAGGAAATTGTGTTCTGGATCTGAAGGCAAAACGTACATCACACTAAGAACGTTCATTCACCAATATTTATTAACACACGCTATGAGCCAACCATTGCACTAAAAGCCTTCAGAGGAACTACAAAAGGACAACAAATAACCCTCCCACCAAGGAGACTATAACTAAGTAAAGCTAGACTTGAAAGGGACCTCAGAGACCACCCAGTGAGCTCTTCACACTCAATCACACCCTGGCCAAGAGACTGTAGCTGTGCTCCCCTTAAAGAGATTCCAATTTATCTACTTCCAATTTAAAATTTAGAGCCCAGAACAGAATACAATATTGTAGGTGTGGCTTTCCTCCATTTTCAAGATAACTTGCTTCTGTAATTGAACCTACAATCTCATGAGCTCCTTAAACACTCAATTCAGATATTTAAACATTCCAAATACAACTTACTTTTTTCCTAACACATTGTCTTTATTCTGATTCTTTTCTTTAACAGTTGATTTTGGGGCCCAAGTACAAGTATAATCTTAAATTTCATTTCTTCTGATTTGACCATATGTTAGCTGAGAAAACATTGTGAGATCATAATTCTATTATCTGGTCCTACTGTCCTTCCCAGCTGTCTTCCACAAATATGATACATGTGCTTTCTGTGTCTTTACCTAAGTCACTGGTAAATATTTTGCTAAGAGTCAGGTACAAAACCAAGCTCTGTAGGAAACCACAAGAAATCTTCCTCCAAACTGACATAACTCCATTTAGGTGCCCTCTTCTGGTGGAGCTGTTTGGCACAAAGCCAGTATTAAATGCCTGCCTGATCTTCAAATGCACGATGCTTAACACATTTCCCTTATTGATTAAGTCAGAAAAGAAATGGAGAGCATATGATCTGATCTATTCACAATGAAGTCAGACTGACTCATAAACAACTGCTGGTTTGCTATCCATCCTTGTAATAATCGGTATTAGAATCTCATTCCAGATTCCAAAGGTCATATTTAGTTAGTATGCCTAAAAGAGGAAACAGGACTTCAGTTTGGCCTGACATATGGCATTTGTAGAAAAGAGTAAAGAAAGGACTGGGATCTCAGCATAGAAGACCTTGAAGCCTGCCCTGAGGAGATTAGACTTAACGCTGAAGGTGGAAACAATGAGTGCTGTGGTACAGACGAGGGGCATCATTAGGACCTCTAGAAAGAACACCCTGACAGAGGAGGGCCAGAAAGGCAGACGCGAGCAGTGATTAGAATTATAAAGATCAGCCCTTGTAATGGTTCAGGAAAGATGTTTCAATAACTCGACTCCATCGGAAATGAGAACGTCAGAATAACATGGCAACCTGGTGACAGATTAGACAGAGCAGGAAGCCAGGGAAGAAGTCAGTGATGATACGGAGACCCCCCCAGGGATGTCACTGTAAGAAAGGCCAGAAGAGAAACTGCCTTTTGGAGTAAAGGGAAAGATAAGTTAGTTTGGACTGAGTAACCTTGATGTTCCAAAGGGACATCCAGTGTGGAGTTGTCCAGAAGTCAACGGCAACAGTGGAAATGGGCTTTGGGAGAAAGATAAAGTGGAGCTGGAGACAAACTGGAAATATACGTATTTTGGAGATGACAAGAGCAAAAGAGGCCAGAAAATGACCCAGGCAAAGAATGGCCAGCAAAGTGTGAAGGTCTGGTTAGAACTATGTTAGGTAGTCAGAGAGAGGCTTTAAAGAAGACAATCATATCAAATGATAGAGTCATCGAGGAGAAGGAAGAGTGAGACATGGCCGTTAGATGTTGTGCTTAGAAGGCCATCGGAGGCCTTTAAGAAAGGATAGCAGTGCCTCACAAACTTTAATGTGTCACCAATCACTTGGGGATCCTGTTAAAATGAGGATTCTGACTCGTTAAGTCTGGAGTGGGGTCCACACTTTGGCATTTCTAACAAGCCCTCAAGGGACGCCAATGCTACTACTGGTCCACAGACCACACGGAGAAGACCAAGAGTGAGGGCTGAACAGGAGGTGAGCTTATGAAGGCAGTCAGCAGAGACAGGGCTTTTAGGAAGTTCAGTAAAGGAGAAGGAATGAGTAATGGAATAGGTAATATAAATTGTGAGTGCTGTAGGAATTAAGAATCAGAGGAAGAAAGAATCAATAGTGCTCTTTTTAAAGAACTCCTCTATCCTAGAAGCTCACCCTGAGAGCTTTGATAAGTGTGCTAAGGGAATTCAGTGTATGATTTCAGTTCCTCTGTCATGTAACCTTACTTGATCCAAGTGATTTAAAGTTTAAAGCTAAGTAGGAAGTGTAGAGTTGGACGATCAGGTTGGTCAGCAACAAATGACCATACCCCTCCATGACTATTCATTGACTGGTTAAACATCCTATTAGCTGCCCCAATTCTCCTTCCAAGATACTTCCTAACTAGAGGGATGCTCTCAGAATGCAGTTATCTTCATACTTCAGCTCTAAGCCTCCCCAGCTCATCCACACCTGTTTGATTAGAACTTAGCCTCTGTTGACAGATTTTTATCTGTGGAAATGCCCTTGGCTGTGCCAAAAAGCACAAGTGAAACAAAGGATTAACCAAAACATTCTCACAGATGCAGTCAAGCCAGCACTGAGTTAACAGGCAAAAACAATTTTAGGTAAGCACCCTCAGGGAATTGCTGCTGAGATGCCCCCAGTAAGCACCCAGTGAAAGAATTCAGCATTCAGCCCCTTTCCTCTGATAACTATCTTTGTGCTTTTTGAATGGAAATTTTATTCTTGAAGGAACTTTCATATATTCTCGATACACCCTAGAAAACAAAATCATCCCTGCAAACCCACAAAGAATGGCTCACCTGCCAAAGTCATGTGATGGTTCTGAGACAAGTCAGAACTGCACAAAGAATCTCCCCACCTAGGTGGTACCAGAGATTTTGCTTCCAGAGTTAACTAGAAAATCTTTGTGAACCATTTCCATTCCTTGGGATGGGTCAATCAAAATGATCAAATGAATGGTTGAGAGAGAGGTTGCACTAGGAGGAGACCTAAAGGATATTAAGATAAAAACATCACATCATCCTAAATGGTCCAATTTAAAAGGGAGTGTACATGCAAAAATCATCTTTCCTGACATTCTGGTAAAATCATGGAATTAAAGAATGTTACAATCTGGAGAAGTCTTTACAGATCAGAAAAGGATTGCCTATGAAGCTTGGTGAAAATACAGACGCCCAGGCCTCACCCCACACCATGGACTTACTGACCCAAACACTCCAGGAGTGTCTGATTAACTTGCTTTATTTATAAGATTCAGAGAAGTTAAGTGACTTTCCTAAGACCACAACTGTTTAAAGTTATACTGTATCTTATTCCAAAAAGGATGTAAGGCAGAGAAGATACACAGTTGATGAGTGCTATCAACGATTTAAACAGGCCCTTATATAGGATTCAAGTCAATGAAAACTTTGAGGACTAATTTTATATTATTTAGTGCAAAGTCCTATGGAAACATAGGATTGCTCTCTTATTAAAGAAAATAGAATTCCACTGTGCCAATACCCTCTAGGTCTTTAAGCCCCAAATTGCTTTACATAGCCTAACTTTCAAGTAGATGCTCTCAGAAGTTTTTAGCAGACACTCGGCAAATCAGGCAAGGAAGAAAAGGAGGACAAGAAATCATACCATGGACTGTCATCAAATTTACTTTTTTTTTCCAAGTTGGATGAAAATGTTTCCCAGTCCTTTCTCTGAAGAAGGGGTTTCGGAGTATGAGTGCCATTTTCCCAATGAAGCAGGACACTGCATACCCTCTTCCTTCATCAGAGAAGGAAAAACCATGCCATTGTACTGGCTGTATCCTCTATGCCGGCGGTGTCTTAGAGGATTTAGACACCATATAATAAAGTCACACTAGCCTCCTGCATATCAGTCTGAAAGGACACATCAAAACACCTTGTTCTTGAGACCTACTGGGGGCCCAGATGGAAGACAGTTGGATTTAACAAATCAACACATAGCTCCATACATTATGACTTTAAAGGGGGAAGAGGAATGAAGAGCTTAGTGAAAACAGGAACTTGCATGAAGATGGACAGGTTGCAACCAGGTGAAGCAGGAGAAAAGACACCTAGGCTTCTTGCCCCATGCTTCAACCCCATTTCCAGCTGGCTCTCAGCATTGAAGTAGAGCCAGTTTTAGCTGACAGAAACTGTGTAGTGTTGAATCAGGGCCAGAAGAGCTGGACAAACCATAACCCATGCCTCATGTCTGCTCTAAATAGCTCATTTCCTTTTGTCTGGTCCACCAATATCAATCTTGCAGGGCTAGAACATGGGTTTTCAGAGCCATACTGCATTCTGAAGTCCCAAAGCACTTCCACAGCCATTTAAAACATCCCTGGGAACTAAAATGTCAGGACTTATTCGTTCCATTTTAATTGGGAGTTTAGTCCATTAACATTTAATGTATTTATTGCTACTGTTTGAGTTAAGTCGACCATGTTACCCTTGTTTGCCTCTTGTATTTCTGGTCCTTTGTTTCTCCTTTCCTGCCTTCTTTTAGAGTTTATTAGAATGTCATTTTAATTTATTTATTGGCTTTTTATCTATACCACACATTTTGTATGAGTTGCTCTAAGATTACAATATGTATTCTTCATTTGTCACTATCGGCTTAGAGCTAATATTGTGCCACTTCATGTAAAATGAGGGAATTGTGCAACCACATGAGTCCATTACCCCACTTCCAGACTTTATGCTACAGTTGTCATATATACTACCCCCTACATACATATACTGTAAAGTCCAAGATACAGCATTAGAGTTTGAGGGTTAAACACTCACATGTATTTTAAAGAAATCAAGGGGGAAAACAGTCTCTTTTTTTTTGCTTAACCACATATTTATCAGATCTGATGTTCTTCCTCAATAGGAGTTTCCGTTCTTTAGCCTGTAGAACTTCCTTTATCCTTTCTCGGTATGCAGGTCTGCTAGTGACTAATTATCTTAGTTTTCTTCTGGGTGACTATGCCTTTATTTCACTTTCATTCTTGAAGGATATTTTTGCTGGATAGAGAAATCTGGATTTACAGAGTATTTTCTCCTTTCCATAAGCCCTATAAAGATATTTTCCTACTGTCTTCTGGCCTCCACTGTTTCTGATAACACACTAAAGTAATTCAAGTTGTAAGCAATGTGCATTTTTCTCTAGTTGTTTTCAAGATTTTTTTCTTACTTTACCTTTTTTTTTTTTTTTTTGAAAGTTTAACTGAGATGTGCCTAGGTGTGGACTGCTTTAAATTAATAATGTGTGGTGATCACTGATTTTCTTGCATATGTAAATTTGTACCATTCATCAAATTTGGCATATTTTCAGCCTTTTTTTTTCTTGCCTAATTCTCTCATTTCTCCTTCCAGGACTCCAATATGTTAGAACTTATATTAGAACATGTATTAAAGTTTTCAATATTGTCCCACAGGTCCCTGTGGCTTTACCTTTTTTTCTTTTTTCTATTTTCCATATTGAATAATTTATATTGATCTTTGCTTAATTTATCTGACTCTTCCTCTGCCATTAAGCTTACCCAGTGAATTTTTGTTTGATATAATTTTCAGTCCTATGTTATTATGCTATTTCAGTCCTATGTTATTATTATGCTATTATTATTATTATAACAGAGTAGTACTATTTCTCTTCTGTAATGTCTTATTTTTTTCTATATTGTGAGCATATTTCTTTTTATATCCTACAGCTTACTTAGAATAGCTACTTTACAATCTTTGTTTGCTCTTCCATCAGCAGGGTCATCATGGGGTTGGTCTCTGTTGATTACTTTTCCTAATGCAATGAGTAATTTTAGATTGTGTCCTGGATGTCTTGACTAATACATTGTAGAAATTCTGGATTCTGTTAAGTTTCTCTAAAGATTTTTTTTTTTTTTAAGCAAGCAGTTAACTTGGCTGAAAGCAAACTGCAAGACACTGTTGCCCTGAGATAGGCAGCAGTTCAAATTTCAGTCCAATTTTTTCAGTCTTACTAATGTGGAGTCTACCCCACACATGTGGTTCAGGGTCCAACTACAGATTTGGGCAGATTTTATATATGGAATTTGGAGTTCCACTCATTGGCTCACTCCTTTTAAGGAGTCCCTCTTCCAAGAGCTAAGACTGCCCTAAACCTTGGTTTCTTGTTATTCAGCCAATAAAAACTGTCCTTTCTATTGCATTTTAGCCTTCCCACATGACATAAATTGAAGCCTGCCCCAAGATAAAGCCTGTAGAAAATCATAAATTGACCCTATGTCTTTCCCTTTCTTCAAGTGTCAGTTCCCTTTCCAGGAACTGTCTGCTCCTTCCCTCCTTAGTAATCATGCAAGGATAGTATAGTTGCTCTCTACTTTTCTTTACAACTTCATTATAAGGCAATAGATAGCAGACTACATACAAAGCGGCATATTATTTGAAGATAAAGTGTGACAAGTTAAAGATACATACTTTACCCCCTAAGCAATCACGAGAAAAAATTCAAAAGGAGACAAATTTATAAGCCAATAATAGAGATAAAAAAGAACCATAAATATATAAAATAATCTCAAAAAATGCAGGAAATGGGAAAAAACAACAGAGACCAAATGGGATAAATAGAAAACAACTTACAAAAAGTTAGATTTAAAACCTCCTATATTGATGATATTAAATGTAAATGGCCTAAAATTCCAAGTAAAAAGCAGAATTCATGAGATTGGATATAAAAGAAGTTCACTATAAATATAAATACGAAGATATATTAAGAGTAAAAGACAGATATGCCACACAAAAGTTGAAATCTCTATAATGTGATACAAAGTAGGCTTCATAACAAAGAACATTTTCAGGCACAAAAAGAGTTGATTCATCAAGACATAACAAATATGTACATACCTAACAAGAGAGTTCCAAAATAGGTAAAGAAAATCTAATCAGAAATAAGAAACAGAAAAAAATAATTGTATTTGGACCTTTCAGTACTCCTCTCAGTAATTTATATAAAAAGTAAATCAAAAAAAAAAAAAAATTGGTAAGGACGTAGAAGACTTGAACAACATTTGAACCAACTTGACTTAATTGACATTTACAGAAGACTCCAACCAGCAATAGCAGGATCCAATTCTTTTCAAGAGCCTATGGAACATTCACCAAGATAGACTATTTCCTGAAAAATGTTTCTAGCTGCTTTGCGCAAAATAGCCAAAAACTTTAACCAATACGAACATCCATCAAATGATCAATGTGTTAGCATATTGTGTCAGCATATTGTGGTAATCCACACAATGGAATACTATTAAGCCAATAAAAAGGAATGAACTACTGATATATGCAACAAGATGGGTAAATCTCGAAAACATTATGTTAAGTGTAAGAAGTTAGGCACAAAAGGCTACATCCTATATAATGCCATTTTTATGACATTCTGGGAAAAGCACAGTTATAGAAATAAATTAGATCACTGCAGGCCAGGGACTGGGGAGAGAAAGGAAACTGACTGAAAAGGGTTACAAAGAACATTTTTGGTGTGATGGAAATGTTCTGTCTTGACTGGTGGTGGTAACCTGACTACATATGAGTATATTTGTCAGAAATCATCTAACTGTTCACTTAAAAAGGGAATTTATTGAATGTAAATTACTAAATCTGAATTTTAAAATAAAAAATAAATGTCAATACTGGCACCTAAGATAGAAAATAGTAGCAATTAAATATTATTATTATTATTATTATAAAATAATAATAATAGACTTAATTTGGTCAGATCAGCACAGTCTGATTTACTTTCCTGGAAAAGACTTTCTGAGAATCTACGTCATCCTGTTGTCTCACACAGAATTTCATCAAGACTATAGCACAGAGACACCTGTACAACAAGGTGTACTTAAATCTCTTTTGTGAGCCAGAGGTCAAGGAGATAAAAAATACAACAAATTTTAATCACATGAAGGTATATGGAAATTTGTTTTCTTGTTAGTAATGGACCATCCAGTATCTGGTTCTGAATTGTACCCCTTAAGAACACAGAGCATTCAAAAGGGAGTTTTGGGAAGCAGACCATTTGGGAGCTTTTGTTGAGAACAGAAACTCCTTCATTGCCCTTCGTTGTTTAGAATGTTGTGGGTTGTCCAGGTCAGAAAGAATCTAATCAACAAAGAAGAAAGCGTAGGCTGGGTCCTGGATTTCTGGGTCCTCCCTAGAATACTAAAATAAAAGCTCCTCTGTCTTAGATGGGGAAGGGGCTCCCTGATCTCTTCCTTGGGCAAAGCCAGAGCATAGAAGGGACCTTCCTACATAGAAGGAATATGCCAGCTAATGCTGCCAAAGCATTGCTGGTTCCTGCCAGGGGAAGTCAATACTGGACACTCTTTTCATTGCTAAAGGTTAATCTGCAAAAATATTAAATGCCACCCTGCTCTTGAAGAAGAGTCTTTGGAAAAGTTCACGACGTTCCTACCAAACCCAAAATAACTTGCTTAATTATCCGTTAAGAGCTCCCAACAGGCCACCTCTAGAGAAACATTTGCCCTCTGAGTGTTTTTTCCTTTTAAATGCTGTCTTTCACCACTGTGTTTATACTTGCCACAAATATATGGTGTGATTAATGCAGAAAAAATAAATATGAAAAGATTTACAATCAAATTAAGGAGGGAACTTGATAAAATGAGCCCTCTTCTTGTGAGTAATTTGAAAGAATAACTGTTTTTCATTACAACCTCAGCTCCCAGCAGGTCCTATATAAACCAAGCCAGCTGTGGTTCAAGAAAAGGTCCAAAGGAGGACCCACTCAAGGTGTGGATAAATCACAATTGTGATCACAGACCAGGTTTCTATCTTTTTTATCCCCCTTAATAAATTGGGCTTGACCTGAAACTCCAAGAAAGTTAATTTATAACAGCCAATTTTTTTTTTTACATCACAGCTCACCTTTCTTTTTCTTTTAAAATTAAACCATTATGACAAATGGAGATTTATTATATACCATAAACACATGTGGCCTGAGCACTGGTATTTAGTCTGGAAACTCAGATGGGGCAGTAAGCTGCTGGTGCAATCAGGAAATGCCACGTGACATTCCTGATAAAGATGAAACACTCACATTCCATAGTGCTTACTGTGGCCACTGTGGTTTTGGCCATTGTGTGGGCACTGTAGCCCAGTGCAGGCTGTGAACTGAAAGGTGTTTCAGCTAGCAGGAACAGGTACTGTCTGTCAGAGCCACATTCACCCAAATCAGCACTCAAGTCTTCACAAGGGCAACCAGAGCTTTTAATTAGAGATGAGCAAAGAGAGACAGCCTCCCAAGATATTCCTCCAACCTTGGCCTGGTCTCATCCACCTTCTCTGCCCCTGACATAACCCTGCAAGTGGTTCATGTTTTGGTCCAGAGACGCTCAGTAATGCTACACGGACTCATTCAAACATATCAGGCTGGGTTCACTGATGAGTAAGGGGAATCTTGGTGGAAGATGGGTTGGGACCTTATTTCCCACCATGCCAAAACTGGGATAAGACACCTGATCTTTCTTCCCCCTTCTCTTATGCAGGCTGAAATGATCCGTTCCTCTTCCACTGGTAACTCCTGTATTTCCTCACTGGCAGTGGGCACTAGGTGATTTACCAGCTAAGCAAGGTTCCCTGGGAGGTGTATTAACGGGTGAACTTTAGAGTTAATCCTGGCTCTGCCATTTCCAAATTCTCTAAACCTCAGTTTTTCCATCTGTAAAATGAGAATACTAATAAGTACTCTGTGTCTGTTGGGAGGATTTGGTGAAACAATACATGTACACCAAATAGATGGCCATAATACATTATTAAAAATTTAGAGAATTTCTACCATAATCTAATCAGCCACATAATAGTAAAATAGTTAATAGTTATCAGTAACTATCATTATTAATAAACTTTCCATATAAGTTCTCTCCAGAACAACAATAAAATTTCTTGAGGGCAGAACCTCCGTCTTTACTCTCATTTTTCTTTGCTTATAGCTCCCAGGCACAAACAATTTATTTATAAATACTTGTTGACCACATCAGTTCAACCATTCAAAACAAAACAAACAAATGGAAACCTTTATTTATAAAATAGAGACCAGTAAAAATACAGATAAAAAGTAGAATTAAAATCATCCTTGATCCCAATACTAGAAATAACCAGTTAATATTCTAATACATACTTTTCCATTCTTTTTTCTATGTACACACATGAATTGAGATCCATAGTATATACACAATTTCATAACCTGTTTTTTTTTGTTTGTTTTATTTTTTTTTTTTACTTAAGAGCAGCTCTTGGATGTTTTCCTCTACCATTAAACATGACCTTGGAAGGCAGCATGGTATGCCATCCTATGGTTATATCCTCCATTGTTCTCGTCCACCATCTTGTAAATGGAAAATGCCTGTGATACTAAAGCTCAGTAAGACCACTGAAACCAGAAAATGTGTGTGGAATCACCTGGCACAATGCCCAACACTGGTCAACACTCAATAAATGTTCTCTCATTCCTCTTCTGTGTGTCTCATGTCTTCAAAGAAACTTCAAGATTCTAACTTCCACCATGAACTAATGCTTCTCCAAACTAAGAGAACTGACCCCCAAGACCATTCCCATAAGTCTTCTGCTCATTTCCTTTAGTTTCCAGCACAAGGTTTTGGATCATAACAGAGTCGGCATGAGTTTCATTGTCATTATAAATGATAATCCTACTTACCTATTCCTGTGTCCTTCTAGAATCCAGAGCTCACAGGCTGGAAATTTTGTCACTAAATGCTTCTCTAATTATTTCAGACATGTTGAACTTTCCCTCCCAATCAGACTTAAGTTCTAGACCCTAAGAGGAAGCTTAGTATTGCAAAGAACATAGAACTTGGGGTCAGAAAACTTGGTTCTTGTCTCAACTTTGCCATTTATAATACTAGCTGCAGGAAACAACCTCCCTTTCTGGGATTCAGTTTTCATATCTGTAAAATGAAAGTTTTCAGTAAGATAATCTCCAGATTCATTATGGAGCCACCTTTAGGACAGCAACCAATTTATACATCGACAATTACTTACTTATTAAGGTCTAGTGTAAGTCAGACACTAGTCTGCAGGCTTTGTCTTATGATACAGTACTGTCATTTGTCCCATTTAGCAAACAAGGAAACTGAGGCTTAGAGAGGTTAAACAACAAGCCCAAAGTCATGCCGTATAACCATTATCAGAATCCAGGTTTGTGTCTAAAGCCTGTGTTCTTGACCAGGAAGCTCCATACTTCTCAAATCTTTTTGGTTCTAGGTCCCCAACAGCAGCTCCAAACTCTCAATAATGCTTGTTGATTGACAGATTGTTGTATCTAGCACAATCCATGGACTTTTACTGAGAATTTATTTCTGTATGTCATTATGCTAAACCAGATTGACACTTGGGATCTAATAATTCTTTGTCTTGGGGGCTTCCTGTGCATTGGAGGCTATTTAGCAGCATCCTCAGCCTCTCTACCCACTAGATGCTAGTAGCAATCACCCTCCCAGTTCAAAATTGTCCCCACCTTCCATTGCGAACCACTGTTCTAAAATATAACACACTGGAAACACAGGAAAGACAGGCAAAAGAATAAAGCATTAGACTAATACCCATGTGAACAGTAAGAAGAGCATCCTATATCCAAGTTAGGAGGAGCCTGAAGGTATTTTCCAGTAGAACCAATGCTAAAATGGTGAGGTTCTCAGGCTGGCCCACAAAAGTCTACCTAAAACAGTGCTCTTTTGCAGAACTGAATTTTGTGAGATAGCCTGGAAACCTACCATCATTTAAACCTCCGTTTTGTAAGAATGTAAATTCTAAATATGAACTACCAATCAACAATAAATTTTGGGAGTCAGACTCGATATAAGGTAAATAACCACAACCAAATCTTTGCTCTACCTGTTCTTTACCCAGACATTCCCAGTATTAATCTGTCTCCTTTCTCTTAGGTTCTCCATCAAAACTTATCACGTAAGTAAAAACACACACGTACACACAGCTTCTTTTCATTCTTAAGTGACCTGTAGTTGAGTTTTTAGGGATCTTCCTGGCACTCTTTTGAAGTTGCTTCCTGGGGTGAAACTGCATTTGGACAGAGGTGGGGTGAGGGACCCAAACTTTAAATACACCAGAAAGCACAAGCCACAGTGGGGAAATGCTTTCAGGGACCCCTATATCAGAATTAGTAAGTTTCTGTCACTGACAAGAGTGAAAACCCAGAAGTGCCATAGATCATCAGGGACATTTCAGCTTACCACCATATTTTACAGACAAAATTACATTCCAGGAACGGAAAGAGGGGTAATGGGAGAATAGATGGAGGGAGGGAGGAAACGCCACATAAAAGTTCTGAAATATATCAATGTCCAGAAGTAGGAAAGGAAAAATAAAATAAAAAGAAACCTTTGGAGAATTTAAAAAACATGAAATAAAATATCTATCTTATTTCAGAATCTGGAGTAAATAATACGTCTGATGACCCCACAGAGAGTCAAATCCAGCCACCAAAACAAACACAAATACAAATAAATACTGGGCTAGTGAATTAGGAAAGGTACACAGAGGAATTTAAAAATAGGATGAGGGTTTTGTTCAGAAATAGGATCCTTCTTCCCTCCACCTCTTCCCCCCCCCCCAATTATTTTTTCTTGAAGTAAGATCCATTATTTTGAAAACACCATTTGAAATCCTAAAGAAATAGCAAAACAAAGTATTGTGGTATTCCAAAGTAATCTCTCTTGTTTATAACCATATAAATTTAGCCCCTGGCAATACAGGGCTTACATAATAGAATAGAGTTATTTTAACAGCGCCCTGTTAAAGAAGAAGCAAAATGTTCAGCTCATTTTCTCCAGTGGGAGGGACACATGGCCTCATGTGAGAGAGAGGGAACATGCCTAAGTCATTACCGCGGGAAAGCAATCCGTCAAAGCCGGGTCGCTCTGGCATGGCCAACACCACTGGCGAGATCACAGAGGCAGCCTCTGCTTGCAATTACCAGGGAAGGACTTTGGCTCGAGGCAGCCTGCTATCAATTACTACCCTGGCCTCACCGCTTGGACTTGTCAATTTCCCAGTGTCTTCTGTTTTGTAACAGTAAGAAAAAGGGCTCCTCCTGACTGATTCTTGGAAGTTTCTCATGTGTTGTGTCACTCCTCGGTGTCATTAACAATTCAATTAAAATTTCACAGCACACAGGCAGGCAGCACCGGACAGGGGCAGGAAGGGGCCCGGGAAAGGAGATTTCCGAAGGGCCTGCAATGGGGCCACGTCCGATCAAGCGAATCCAATCTTGAAATTTCTTTGACTTCACAAGTCAGGCTTGCATGTGTCTCCCATCTGATGCGATGCTGGCTGTCATCTTGGCAAGATGACATGTTTGATGTTCTCACCCCGCTGGGGGTGTAGTGATGGAAAGGAATTTCAGGCTGGCGAGAAACAAAATCTCACACATTATTTCACTCAAAGTTCTGGCTCCATAATGGATAATTATAAATATTCATAATCCGCTCTATTAACCTAGTGAGTTCTAGAAACTTCTTTTCTCCACTTGGTTTTGTTCATTGGGCCCTCCTATTTTCTTGCTGTTCAGCGTGGGGCTGTCTCTAAGAATTTAGAGACAGAGTGTAAATCACAATTAAATTCTTCGGGAAGGTGGATGACTGGGAATGCTAAGACGGGATGGCTGGAAACAAGAAAGACTCGCTACTGTCATTATTAACTCTGTGAAAGTGCAAACACTCCTTTGTCTTGCTGAATGATGGAGCTACACATGCTCACGTGCTTTTAAGCGTCCCAAGGGTTTAGGGCAAAACCCAAAAAAAAAGTTTCAGGCTTAAGACTTCTGAGGCAGCTTTCTCTCTAACCCTCAATGAGTTTAGTCATGCAAGGAAAGATTCTTTAAAGTTACCAAAGACTTTGTTTAATGCCCAAGAAAATGCAGACTGTCAGCACTCTTTGTCAGGTTTTGGTGGCTTAAGTCCATTCTGCAATACACTGGTGACCCTCCACCCCTTATTCACTAGTTTCTTTTTGACATCAAGCGCTAGATAATTGTTTGATTTCCTTCTAGGTAAAAGGAGATTAAATGCCCAGCTGCAACAGCTGACACACAAAAGGGAAAATATAGTTTAACCACCATATTTATCAAGATAATTTTTCTTCCACACGCTGATTAATAACATTAGCCAACATCCCCTTTGGCTTGGGGTTGGGGCGGTAGGGAGAGACATGTCCCCCTCAAGAGTATCAGAAACAGGAGTTGACAGTTCAAGGCAAAAATGATTTGCATGTAAATTCTGATCAAAAGCAAGTCTGCACCCTGAAGTTGTCAAGTTTTGCTACCAATTTGACACTTAAATGGGCTATAGCAAAACTTGATTTAAACTGAAGAGGAAAAAAACATGGCAACTCAATTACCCCTTAGCAGATCGGATCTGGCAGCTGAGGTCAAACTTTTCACCCTGCCATTACACTTCTCAATACCTGATGCTTTAAACAAACACTATGTATTCCTCCTACAATCCTGAAAGAAAATGCATTTCTCAAGACTCCCTACTGTGCCCCAGATTAAAAAATAAAGTTTCACTTGTGTGGGATCTGGGGCCATTTTCTCCATGTAAATTTCCGAATAAATCAGGACTTAAGAAATGGCCTTTTACACTGGGAAAAATAGTCTCTGCCTAAAAAAAAAAAAATACTTGGTGGGGAAGATTTGTGGAGTACTAAAAGATGATTTAAAAACAAATATTCCCATAGCATTAGGAGGAAAACATTGACCTGTTTTTAGTTTGCTTTTAATATATTTCATATTTGAGCTTCGGCTGAACAGCACATTAATTCAGCAGGGAGAAGAACAGCTAGCTAGTTCCAGATCAGCTCCAAATTTATGAAGGACGTATCTGGTAAGGCCCTGGGACAAAAGCTCAAGTGCAGGAAAGACCCAGTCTAACGACCCAGCTGGCCTCTGGGATTTCCATCCCACCAGAGCTGGAATGCTGCAGTCTCTGGAGCCATTTCAACCTCCCAAGAGCTCTCATTCCTGCAACAACTTTTTAAACCACAACTCTTTAAACTCTTGCAGCTCTAAAACTGTTTCCCACCCACCCCTTTTTTTAAGTCTCATTTCCCTAAGTTAGTGTTAAGCTCCCCTTACAAAAGCAAGGAGTTTATTGACTCTGCATTCACCATAAATTCTATCACTCATATTGGGCAACCAGGTAACGTGTAGGGAATTGTCTCACTTATTAAGCCAGCACCTACACTGAGCATTTACGGGGTGGCAGGCACTGCGCTAAGCACTAGGGGCCCAAATATGAGTAGCGGCTGCTTATAGAGAGACAATCACATATACTACTAATTACAATAATGTGGGATAAGCATGCAAGAGAGTAATATTCAAAGTACTATGTGAGAGCAGATCTAACTGAGGGATTCATTCTGGGGGAGTGAAACTTTAAAATTCCCCCGGTGATTAAGACTTTATGTGTGTTGACATCCAGTGAACGGTGGAACGCGAGTGCCAATGGAGTAACGAGACATTTCTATGGATGTGAGCAAGGTGAAAACAGGAAAGCCTATTTGGCCAGGCTCTAGGTAGATGAAGACAGGATGGTCGTAGAACAAGAAGCCTATAGCTACACACATAGGACAAACGTGCAGAACATTCCTCTTGTACCTGGCTTCCTTGCAAGCCAACTGTGTCAACCCCAAAACCTGGAGCACTCCCACCGTTGCTTTCTCTGAGATGCCCTGGCCTTGCTTTTTCTCAAACTGGCCGAGCTTGTTCTGGCCCCAGGGCCTTTGCACTTACTATTCCCTCTGCCAGGTTCCCAAACCTTTGTATGGCTCAAGCTATATCATTAGTCAGTTCTTCACTCAAATGTCACCTCTCAGATCAACTTTCCCTACTATCTCTATCTAAAATAACTCCCACGTTCATTTCTCTGAGACACTCTAACCCCTTACTCTCTGCTTTATTTTCTTCATCACAAGCATCACTACCTGAAGTTTTATTATCTGTTTATTCCTCCTTCACAGTATTGTAAGCAACATGAGGATCAGGACTATACCCCCAGTGCCTGGTATAAATAGTACAATAAATATATAGTGACTCTATTAATACCCATTAACCCCCCCGTGCCATTAAGCTAATATCCCTTAATTCGTGCTATAACGAAAATTAAAGCCCAAAACTAAAATCACCACAGACCCTGACTTCTAGGTCCTTCCATCAAGAACAAACAACAGTATAGGAAAGGAAGCAAATGGAACAGTTTTGAAATCTAAATATAGACACAGGAGGGAAATCACCAACACGCCAAAAAAAAAAAAAAAAAAAAAAAAAAAGTTGCCATTTATCAGAAATCTCTGAGATCTTTCTGAAAAATACACATTTCACTCTAACTAGGTTCTCAGGCTTCCCACAAATCACCACCACACAAGGGGAAACCATGTGAGAAGTTATGTTCTGCTTCTGAACATTTAAGCATTTTTATCAATATTATTTGCCAGTATAAATATTTTCCCCATAACTTCCTATTTAAAATAGGAATGCACCAAACCGGGACTTATAATGTGCAAAGGAAACAGTTCAGTCTAAGGTATTCATAACTTCAGTCATTCTCTCATAAAACAACAGATGAAATAAAATGTATGACATTCCCAAAGAGGGAGTTTCTTGTGTAATTCATCTTAAAATGCAATGTTCTGTCATCTCAAGTAACACTTACTGAAAGCAACCATCAATACTTTTTGTCAAAAGCCCGTACTCTGTGTAAAATGTTCCATCAATCTCTATTTACATAAAACAAAAAACTTTCAGTGTGGTTCTAACACACAGCCATGGAGCGTCTCCATCTCAAGTTTTCATGCTCTACTGAAAAATAATTTGACTGACACCAGAAAAATAAAGATGACCCTTAAAGGAAAGCTTTTTAGAAGGGAAAAGCTACAATGGGAAAACGCCTTACTTTGTTAGACACAGGTCCTATTGAAAAAAAAGGTGATTTGGTTCTTTTTAAAACCAGAAGATATATTTTCTTTTTAAACACAAAAAAAATTCCATTTTGCTAGGAAATCACCCCCAAAAGCTTTTGTTCAAAAGCATGCAAGCAACATTTACCAACAAGTAATGGAGGGTTACCACGCTGCAGATTCCAAATGTGAGAATGGAACCCATCCCACTACTGCAAACCAGAAATTTGAGTTACAAGTCCTCTAGAACGTGAATATCACAGGAGGCTAGAAGAAGGTCATCGCCTGGGGGTGTTTATAAAACACACAAATTAAGGTATTAGCCTTTCGCCCTGAGGGTCTGAAGATCAAATCCCAGCTTAGGTAACAAAACAGAAAGTCTTCCCAGCAGTCTTTTCCTAATACTTGGTTGTTGAAAACATACAGACCCTTTCATCTGACCCAAGTTGGCTAAAGCCTCCATGAGAAAGCTAAGAAATTGCATGTCAAAGCCAAGAAAAACTATTCAGTGCCCATCAGAGACGTCTGAACTTCATGCCCGGTGACCCTTGCTGCCATCCTTCATCCTAACCCTATGACTTAAACAGTCCAGGGTTGAGGATTACACAAGAAACAAAAATCCCACTTACATTTTTTTTCATCGCAAATGGAAGATCCATTAGAAACTCATTCAACCTCTCCTAGCTATTCCTTGCATTCACTCACTGCCTGAGCACCCACTATGTGACGTGCATGGGGGAAAGCAGGGTGGCCAGAGACAGCTTCAAGTATTGCTGCAGTGCCTCAGCCACACCACTGCCCCCTCTGAGTCTCTGGAACTTTGTTTCTTCACCTGCAGAATGAGAGTTTGGCTAGACCAGTGATCTTCAGAGTGTGTTCTCCAGTGCCCGAGGGGTAGCAAAACGGGCCTGTGGAGGGGGGGATGAAGACTGAGAGAACAGTATCCTGGCCCCTCTGACAGCAGCCTCACCATTACCTGTTTTGTTAATGGGCTAACAGAGCTGAAGGCTTCATCTACTCTTCTGTGACCTCACGCTGTGGTGGAGCAGGAACAGACACACACTTCAAATCAGCGAAGAGGATGGAGGGGAAAGTGTGCCTCAGTCACATCCCCAGGAGATGCATGTCAGCCACCGGGGCATCAGCAGGTAGGATATTCAGAGAGCAGAGGATGGGACATGAGGGAGAGTGGAAAGGCCATCCTAAAGGGGGCACAAACAAGATGAGCAGCAGAAAACACAGAGGCAGGGCCCAGGAGCACGGGCAAGCATGGGGCAACTCCAAGAAAAGGGGAGGAAAACTACCAGTGATCAAAAGCAGAACCCTGCGAGGCAGGCTGCGGATTCGAGACACCTGGGCCCAAGAGACACTCACCACAACCAGTCATGAATGCCAATGCCCACTAGCAACCCTAGCTCACTTCAATGCTTTTCATCACATCTACAAATCCCATGCACATTTGTCCAGATCTGCATGTCTGTCCTAAAGGCCTGGTTCAGGCCTCTCACATTTGGTAGTCCATATCGTCTCTGATAACAAGAATAATGAGGATAAATGATGTGAGGCACTTCGCTAAGAGCACACAGGCAGTGTCTGACTTCATTCTGTCAGCCAGGGACAGAGGTATATCACCATTTCATGGGAGAGAAAATTAAGGCTGAGACTCACTAACTTGCCTGATGCCACACAGCTTGGAAAAGTCAAAGCAGAAGTCAAACCTGGATGCACTTGACCCCAAAGCCAGGCTCTGTGCCCCACAGCCACCCTGGTGATGATTCCCAGAGGTTGGGTAAGAAGCGGCAGCAAGGACAGTGCTTCCAGATGATGGAGAAGATGCTTCCTTCAGGAGTTTACATGTTAGAATAAGTGATGGACTGACAAGGGTTTGAGCTAAATGGGAAAATGCCACCCCACCCCCACCCCCAACAATAAGGAACAGAGAGGAAAGAGAAAGCTCATCAGAAAGCACCTAGAGTGACAGTGGAAAATGAATGGCCTCTTGGATAGTTTGTGCTTAAAATTTCATTCTTTGCTTTTGTTCTCGACTTGAACCTAACGTGAGTAGCTAAAATACCAGAGCTTTCCTGCTCTCTAGAAATTCTAGGCTTTAATCACCAACCATCAGTGGGACACCTATTATTTGTCCATTTTATGCTGGGTGCTCTGTGGGACACAATGAGGACACGGTTTTGTCCCCAAGTTCTCATAGTTAAATGTCAATCAAGGCTTGAACATCCAGTCCCTTCAAGATCAAAAATGCTACAATAGAAGAACAGCAAGTGGTCCACTATATAGTTGTGTTGAGCAGTACTGGATGGACAAGTACAATAAAAATCTGAGAAGGGTCCTCTCTTTAAACACCCAAGGAGCTAGGAAAGGCCTGAAGTATTCTGCACTGGCCCTGAAAGCATGGTTAAGATTTCAGTAGGCTGAAAGAAAATATAGAGGAAGCAGGGTAGGCCCCTGAGATGGTGAAGCTGACACAAGCAAAGCCAGGTGAGGGAGAGGGACAGACTGAGTCCAGCACAGCTGAAGCAGAGTGACAAGCAATCAAGTCAAGCAAGGAGGTGGCTTTACCTTGCAGCACACAATCCAAAGCACCGTCCGATCCAACTTCTCATTTTACATGATACTCAGGGTCTTGTTCAAAGTCACACAGTCAATTTAGTAATAGAAATGGATCAGAGCAGCCCCCAAGGGCAGGGGGGCATCAGGAACCTGAGAGAGGTCAGTTTCAATGGTAAAGATGAGTCCACTTCACCTCCATCCAAAATGCTTGCTTAATGGGCCATACCTAATTTTTTCATCCTGAAAACCCTTGAATGATATAGTTCCCTTCAAGATCATTTCAGGTTCCTAAAAAATGACCTGAGGTTTCTTTGCTATGGGTCATTGCATTAGTTTGCTCATCTTATTCCCAAAAGGCACTAAGAGTGGAAAGGGACTAAGATGGGAAATAAAAAGAGGAAGAAAGTTTCTAAATTTCAGTTTTTGTTTTCAGAGAGGGATCCATGACTTGAATAACAAATCTCTAAGTTACGGCTGAGGACTAGAATAAAAACGAACAAAAGAAACTAAAGGAAAGACGGGGATCTAAACTGGGATTCTAGGGAAGAAATCAGAGAACAGAGACGACTTACTGAGTATTTAAGATTGTTGGTAGGGTGTCAACGCTAAGAAGAAAAACTCAAGTGAAATCTCTGTGAGAGTATTCCAACCCTGGTGCAATCCTAATGAGGAAAAGGCACTAATGAATAAGCCAAAAAAAAAAAAAGCAAAAACCACAATAGCAAAAAGAAAAAGAAAAAAAGAGCCTTTTATCAAAAATAGTGAAAGATTCAAAGACATGTTCACAAAAATTTCCTCCCATAGGCTTACCCAAGTCCCTCCACTGTGGACAGAGACGTCACCAAATAAATGTGTTTTTATTTATTTTGAGTTTGGAGTCTGTGTTTGTTTTTTTAGTGAAGGTTGTAGATAAGAAAGAAATCCTGGTGTATAGTTTAAGCTCTTACTAACAAAACTTTTCTCTAAGTGTGACCCTCATTACCTAATTAAGCTTAAAGGGAGAGGTAAAAAGAAAACATGTCCAATTCCTTGAGTCCTATTTTGGGATTCAAAGTTCTTCAGAAAAGCCAAGCTTGAATTATTCAGCCATCCCGTGGCTTGAGTCAAGGTTTTATGAGCATTTTCTGTCCATCAGCCATCATTTCCCCATCAGCAAATGGGGGGAAAGACAGACATCATAATTCAGAAGCTATCCCGGGGCTACGTACATGGCCCGACACAATGCTCAAAGTCAGCTCGCTCGCCAAGGACACACATATATTTTGGAAAGCAGTCCTTGACTTAAAAGCTAAAGACCAGAACCTACGGTCATCTTCCATTCTTACTACTGAAGTTGACTCACGAACCCAGAATCCCCGCCTCAGACAAAAACACACCCACAATACTGCAGAGAAAGCTCATAAAATTCCCCAGAGCCAGGGTGACTGGGAACAGTCAAATGCCACTCCATTCCACCATACAAGTTTTTCACTATTTTTTCTTAACTTCTATTTTTAAGTACTCCCCAAGTGTAAAGGTCTCAGGACCAGTGCCCACTAACTAACTGCCCTGCACAGCACTTTGCGCCCAGTAGATGCACAGAGTTGTCTGCTTAACTGAACACAGTCACAGGTTTAGATGACAGCACCTCACAACTGAGCACCAGAATCACTCCAAGCGTTCACCCTCACATTCCACGTTCTCTGTGAAGGACCTAAGTAAGCCACATAGAGACGGCCTGTCGACGCTAGAAACGGCCAATAAAGACTGAAACTGGATCCGTGAGGACACCTGCTGAGCCACTGGATCAACCTGCCCTGAAACGTACACACACACCTAGCTAATAAATTTCCTTTATTGGTGAAGCCAATTTGAGATGGGTTTTCTCTCCCTTATGATACAAAGAGTCCTGATATTATGTCACACAGATTGCATATATACTTTATTATAGCATTTGTCTTTTTATTCCATGCTGATCCTTTCACTACATGCCAAATAGCACCTCCTCCAAAGAGCGAACAACTCTTCCAGCAGCGATGAATTATGACTTTCTCTGGAGTCCATGGAATTTTGTTGACTCTTTTTCTCCGCTCAACTCTCCCAGTGACTCTCCCAGAAAGGGGCAGGGAGAACTTGCTCAGTCATAGGCTGCCACAAAGGCCTGATCCCAACCCCACTTCCCCAGGACACCATGGAGTATGCGCCCCAAGTTTTCCACTCCAAGGTTCTCCAGAAAGTTATGTGTTCACACAGAACAGACAAGATGACATAGATGTGCCATAACACAATTCATAACTTCAACCAAGCTGGTGGGAGGAACAATAAGGATGAGTGTACCCAACAGTCTCTCATTCAGACCCAGAGAAACTCATTTACAAAGAACTAAAAATTTTACACCCACAAAAATCAATGTTTTTCCGGCTACACAAAATCCTTCCAGGTTCTGTCACTGGCCTTTCCCGGAGGTAGATCCAGGTAGACTAGGAGTTGTTCCACCTCTAATTACCGCTGATTTCACTCGTGTATGGGTTTTCCTCATCAAATGTTACGAGGGCCCATTTGAAGGGCAAATGAAGAGAGGTACATGAGCAGCTCAGCCTTCCCTAAAGCTAACGTCAGTGCAATCTGACCCCCGCTGTGTTCTGTGTGTGAGCCCTCCCCCTTCACAGTTGAAAGGATGCAGAATGTGCTTACTTTCTGCAGGTGGCTTCTCTTTCCATAAAATCGCACTGGCTGCGATGTGTGTTAAGATTGACCAATCAAGTACACGTCTTTTCTACCTGCTATAAAGTGGATCCTTCCTCTGATCAATAATACTTGCTCAACAAACATGGCTGTGCTCTGTCTTGTATTAAAAGTAGCTATCTGAGGGTGGTCTCTCTCATTAGAGAGTGAGCCTCTTGAGAGCAAGGGCAGCTCTCTAACCCCTGCAGCGCTTAGAACCAGGCTTCCTACAAAACAAACCAGCAATTTTCAAACTTGAATGCACACCAGGATCAAGCACAGGGCTCATTCAAAATACAGATATCTGAGTCCCAATTGAGGGATGCTGAGCCACTGGGTCTGGGGGAGCGCCTGGGACTCTGCATTTCTCACTTCATGAGGCCGACTGCTGTGTGCTGTCTGCTGAGCATACTGAGAATTACTGAAGTAGGCACTCGATAACAATTTTTAAATGAGTGAGTACAGACACACTGATCCATGCCACTACCAGTCCTTTCCTTAGTATGCATTCCTGAGGATGTTTCCTGAATTGTCACCTACAGGTCCTGGAGAACAAAGCTTGTCTGGCAAACTGGCCTCTCTCCACAGCAGAAAGAATGCCCTGCCCAAACCTCACCTTCTGCCCTCAGTATGTCAATACCCAGGCTCAAAAATTACACCTGAGGACTCAAGGGTCCCAAAAGCCCAAAGACAACAAGCCCAGGACAAAAACTCCAGTATTCAGCATTAAAAAAAGGCAACTCAGCTCAGGAACCATCATGGAACCAGGCCACTAGGAATGCCGTTGTCACCTTTCCCCGGGATCTCGGGGATCTGGCTCCCACAACAAACTTCTAGCAAGAGGTCAAACAAATGAGATGGAAAAGAAGACAATAAAGACAGCGGTGGGGCAACTAATAGCCGACAGGTCATGAGAAGAGACATTCATTACCTTTAAAAAAATTTTAGCTGCCTTGTGCTCTTTACTGTGTGGTTGTTTTCTAAGGCCAGTTCCCGTTGGCCGCGCTGGAATCGAAGCTCCCTGAGAGCAAGGAGTGCATGTCCCATTTCTCTTGCACTGACCTTAAAGTTGGGCAAATGTGGGGTGCTTAAAAGACTCTGTCAGAGAACAAGGCAATGTAACAAGCCAGTGAAAAGTGCTGGCTTTAGAGACAGAGAGAACTGAGTTCTAAGACCACCTCATCTTTAATCCCTGTGAGACCTAGAACCAGGCCTCATACAAACCAAACCAGCAATCGTTTATTCTTGGGCCAGTCACTCAGCTTCTACTGCAGAGCAAAGGGTAGGCTTCTGGGGGAGGGGAGGGTCTGGCTGTCAAGACCCTCGGTTATGTTCAGATACATACCCTGTGCTGACCCTTTCTAAGGTTACACTCACCGGGTGCCTAGGAACAGAAAAGGAAAATTTTAGTCCTATATCCCTTCTCCGGGCCCCTCGCTCACAGGCTCCCACTGCCCAACTGTCCTCCTCCCTTTTTTCAGGATAACTCCTCATCCTTCAGGACTAAACTCCATTGTCCAGCAAGCTTTCCCTGACTTTCTGACTGTGTTCACTGCCCCCTTTGTTGCAGCCACAGGCTCCTGTACCACTCCCACCCTAGCACTTTTCACACTGCATTATATCTGCCTACTGGCTTGTCTGTTCACCCTGCCAATGAGCTCCATTAGGACAGGGTTTATGGGTATCCGCCCGCCATAGATGTGTCCAGCGCAAGAATGGATCTTACTAAGCCTAGATCTTCTCAGATGTGAAATAAAGACATTTTAGGACTGTTTTACTTATAGGACTGTTGTGAGGATTAAAAAGGATATATATAACACAGCCTAGTACAGTCAATATTCAATAAAGTACAGATAATCTCATTGAGGTTGCTAATATTGAATTATTTATTACCAAAAACCCATAGTGATGGAACTGAGACTGGTAACCAAATTCAATATAAGCAGCCTAAGTGCTATGTCGATGTTTTATTTGAGACTTTCTAAAGGATCAACCCCTGAAGCACCTCTTTAGGTTTTGCTTCTAAGAAAAACACTCAGGAATACAGAGAAGAGGAAGGAACATTTACTCTTTGTTCCAAGGAGCCCAATGTTATTTCCCAGTCTCAGTAAGCCATCACCTGAAACTAAGAGTCTAATGGGAGGGAATGCGAAGAAAAGCTGTTCCCACAGTGAAGAAGTGAGGCAAGCTAATTTATGAGGCAAGATTCTAAAGGAGCTAAATACACACAGCTTGGCACAGCAACCGGGTGAGGAATTGGGGGGAGCCTTTCACAGCCAGGAAACATCAGGGATGAGTCAACACTGAGGTCAGCAGTGGGAAAGGGGCAAAAAGCCGGTCCCTTCGTTCTGGGAAGAACTTACAGGCGTCCCGTCACTTGTCAACTGACCCAAAGTGCTCTACGCATTTCTGTCTTTGGATTCCTGCAATTCTGTGATCCAATTAACAACTGTCCCCTTGGGAGAGTCACAAGTAGAGTATGACTCCATGGAGACTCATCAAGAATTCCCATCCATCATTCTCATAAATCAATATATTTTTAATTGTTTTCCAAATTATAAAAGAATATAACCATTGTAGAAATTTTGAGATATATGAAATGTATAAAGAGGCAGAAGTAAATACCCATAATCCCACTGGCAGTTTCCCTCAAGGTTTGTAAGTCTGGGTTTGGTTTTGTTTTGTTTTTTAATTTATACATATATAAAATATCAAAAAGTTCCCCATGGTTTGTTACAAAACAAATCTTTCTCCTCATTTCTCCTTCCACCATCTTTTGGACTAATACTTTTGATAGTTTCCTCCATGTTTCTAATTTACAAACAAGTATCATTATTTCTTGATTTTTCACTTTTAGGCATTATCTATTGATTTCCTACTATGGCTCTCTCCCTATGCTACAAACGCAGATCCTTCCTAGTCGCCTTTCTATTTTACCAATATAGTCATACGTGATTTGACTTAGACCATCTTTTCTGTTCCTAGTTACATTCAGTTACATTCATGCTGTAACTGAGTGTGATGTAAAAAACAGTTTTTCTTTCCCGCACATTTTTTGTTTTCCCAGGAGTTAACAATTGTCTACCAATTATTCAATACCAAATTCTAGCCAATTTTTAAAGCTTCCTCTCCAAGTGTCCAGATTATAGCATATTCGTTATCCTGGAGAAGCCTCTCTGGAAGTTTTCTCTCTTAACCACTCGAGGCTAATGGCCCTCCCCTGGCACACAGCTGCCATCATCCTGACATCTTCCCTGTCCCTCACCCTGGAGATGCCCTTCCCTTCTCCCCAGCAACATCAGCTTTCTTATTTACTGGCCTGTTTTGATGGAACACCACCTCCAGGAGTTTCCGCAGAAGGTAAAATGTTTGAGACATTCCATACCTAATTCATCTACCCTCGATCTTGTCTAGCAGATGATAGACTTCCTGGTTAATATCGTTTCCTTTCAGAATTCTGAAGGCTTTGCTCCATTATCTCCTAGCTTCCAGTGTTGCTGTTTGGAAGTCTGAGACCGTCTGAGCCCTGATTCTTTATATGTGATATGTTTTTCCAGAGTCCAGTATTCTGAAATTTCACATTCTGCATAGTGGTGTAAGTCACTTTTATGGTACGTACTTGGTGAAATCTTTCATTCTGGAACCTTCTGTTGTTTGGTTCTGGGAAATTTTTTTGAAATAATTCATTTGTTTCTTTTTTCTCTGAAGCTCTAATTATGTGGATATTGGACCTCTTGAGCTCTTCCTTTAATGTTGTTTCCTCTCCTATTATTATCTCTTTACCTTTTCTTACTCTACTTCCTAGGAAAATTAACTTCTATTGATTTTTTTCATTTCTGCTTCCTGTTTTTAATTTTCAAGAGCTCTTTTTATTCTCCGCATATTTTTTTTCTGATATCCTGTTCTTATTTCAGGACTACATTATCTCCTTTTATCTAAGGATATTAATAATGAGATTTTTCTTTTATGCTTTCTTTTCTCAGCATAGTCCCTGATTGAACCAAGTTTCTTTCTTGCTTGCTTGTACTGACCTCTATCTTTCATGTTAGAGGCTTCTCACAGATATCAGGCAATCCTTAGATCTTGGCCCATAATTAAGAATGGAGAACTGAAAACTGACTGGAATCTGAAAATGAGGAGGGCTTGTTATCTGGAGCTTCACTGTGAGGTGAACTGGCTTGACCATTTACTTGAGAAACTTCCAGGGGAAGTACGTTCAGATCTCTTCTTCAGCTAGCTCCCCAACCCCCGCATTGGGGTAAAGGCCTGACTACCAGTCCTAGAAGTCAAGTAAGTAAAAAATGCTCGGTGGGGATGAGGAGTGTCTCAAAATCTACTATGTATGTGTTTAACTAACATGCACGTTAAATTAAAACATTCAGCTACCTGTTGTCTATAGTGAAACCCTACCCACAAGAGTGCCTGGGTTCCCCATGTCCAGAGATCCTCTGGTTTGCTCTCTCCAAAGAAGAAATTTCCAGTCCTTTTCCAGAGTGGGGGGAAGAGCAGTCACCAGGCTATATGGAATGGGAGAGGGCACCAGAAGTCTCACATCTTCCAGAGGGACTTGTGGCATCAACTTCCAGGCTTTGGGGGAATTATGTAGTATAAGTCAGATTGGTTCTTAGCTTTCCCTCCTGCTGGTTTAGGGTTCAATTTTCCTCATCTACTTTCCAGCTTGCAAAAATCTATTGCTCACATGAAAAGATTCTCAACACCATTGGTCATTAGGGAAATGCAAATCAAGACCACGACATACCACTTCACAACTACTAGGATGGCTATAATTTTTTTTAAAATAAGTAAAATAACAAGTGTTGGTGAAGACATGGAGAAATAGAATCTTTGTCCATTGCTGGTGGGAATGTAAAGTGGTACAGCTGCTGTGGAACATAGTCTGGCAGTTCCTCAATAAACTAAATATATAACTGCCATATGATCCCTCAATTTCACTCCTAGGTACACACCCAAAAACCTGAAAACAGGTGTTCAAACAAATATGTATACAAGAATGTTCATAGCAGCATAATTCATAATAGCCAAAATGTTGAAACAACCCAAATATACATCAAGTGAGAAATGGATCAATAAAATGTGGTACATCTATGCAATGAAATATTATTCAGTCACAAAAAGGAATGAAGTACTGACATATGCTGCAACATGGATGAACCTCAAAAACATTATTTCAAATGAAGAAGCCAGACATAGAATGTTATATACTGTATGACTCCATTTATGTGAAATATCCAGAATAGGCAAATTCACAGAGACAGAGTAGATTAGAGGTTGCCAGAAGCTGGGAAAGGGGAAAATGGGGCACAATGCTTGATGTGTATAGAGTTTCCTTTGCGGGTCATGAAATGTTCTGGAACTAGATAGAAATAGTAGTTCCATAACATTGTGGATGTATTAACTAACTAAATTAAATACTTTAAAACTATTAATATGGTAAATTTTCTGTTATGTATATTTTTACCACAATTTGTAAAAATGTTTTCCTGGTGCCTCCATGTTTATAATCTTCATAGCCTATGAATTTATGCCTTTTTAAATTTTTTTCTCTCTTTTACAGGGTTTCAGGGAAAAACAAAAGATTCATGGGTTCCATCTACCATTTGCACCCAGAAGTCTAGCCACACATTGTTCAAAATATGAAATCAACAAGTATTTACCAGGATTAAGGAACATACAAAGCATTGTAAAGCTATATCCTAACTTCAAAGAGTTTACAATCACGTTGGGATTTAAATAATAAATAAAATTAATGTTTTAAATGAAAGAAAACCACACTATGCAATAAATTATTGTGGCCAGACTATCTCAAACAATACATGCCAGACAGATCAAAAGAAAGGGTTGTAGCTGTGGATATTTATGAAAGGCTTTGCAATAAACACTGAATTGGAGCTGGGTAAGAAGTAGCCTAAAAAAAAAGATTTTCCTAATAAATTAGGTCAGAAATGAGATAAACACAGGACAACAAGAATGTATGTAGGGTTTGGTCAGGAAAACAGCTGTGCCAGTTAGTAATGAACTATATTACAGAAAAATAAAAAAGCAGTCTGGGGTCAGACTGAGAGGTTATTTGCTTACATGACCTTTTCTAAAAATAAGAAGGAAGGAAGGAAGGAAGGAAGGAAGGAAGGAAGGAAGGAAGGAAGGAAGGAAGGAAGGAAGGAAGGAAGGGAGGGAGAAAGAAAGAAAAAGTCCTCCAGATACATAACAACTCAGGTTAAAGTATTCGCACTAACCAACCCACTCAGAACCCTCCATACTGGATTTAATCTGAGGCATTTCCATTTTCAGCTCTGGAAGATAAATGGCCAGATAAAATGCATACTCCAAACTGCTGCAGAATTTTAGTCCCCTTAGCATGACAGGCCTGGGCTCACATACCCTCCCTGACTTCCACATACAAGACTCATGTCTCGTCCATCATTCTGATTCAGCCCTAGAGGTAGGAACCTTAATGACCGTTGATTGGTAACCAAATGGCCTCTGAAGACCAAAAACGCTCTCTCCTCCCCGATTAAACAGGGATATCAGAGAATCATACTGTGGATGCTACAAAGCCATGGGTGGTCTGCAGACTTGGGGGACAGGGGGTGGCGCTAGGAGGGAAGGTAAAATCATCACCTCCAGACCTCTGTATCCAGTGCTGGGCTTCCCAGCTACATGAGCCAATAAATTCCCTCTATGACTTTTGCAAATTTATTTTGGGTTTCAGTCACTTCCATCTCAAAGGGTCCTGATTAATACATATCCCTACTAAGCCCCAACACCCAGGGCTCAATTATCTTATACTTAAAAGCTCCAGTTTCCCCTAAATCAAACTCTAGCTCCCATTAAATCAGCTAGGCGGTAAGTTCTTTGGATGTCTTTGTGTCCTCCTCCCATTGATTTGTACATCAAAACTATTTAACAAATGATGGATGAATGGAATGAAATTTAAAAAGGAAAACAGAAAAAAACATATGACAAAAAAATACTAAAGTTTCTGCCTAATTTCATATGTATTCATCTTCTTCCAACTCCAAGTTCTCTGTTTTGAATTCCTTGGACGACTACCGAGGCCTTGGTTATAAGGGAGAAGCAATCTACACAGAGAATTCCATTAATCTATACCAATTTCCCATTTCCTAACCAAATGACCCTGGGAGAGCAGAAAGGAGAAAGCAATGTGTAATATTTTAAGTGTCTCTATGAGCCACCGAATTAAGTGATACATAAATAATATCTCACACAATCATCACCAGGGTCCTGAATTATAGGTATTTAGTCACCATTATACAGATGAAAAATCCAAAGAGAAGGTAAAAATCTTGCCCAAGGTCATACAATTGAAGAAACACACTTGTATATTTCTGTACCTTACAGTCAGTTATTTACATGGATAAATGTCTATGTGATATGAGTTTAGGGCCCCCAAAAAGACCAATCTCCACAAAAATGTCTCTTCCCTTGAGGCTAGAAATTCTATGGTAAATTCATTCTTTAGGTTGCTATGTCCCAGACTCATTCATAATCTTAAATAATAATTTACATTAGGATTAACCCTCCATTAGTCATGAATCACTTCCATGTAAATTCTTTCGTTTGATTTGCACAGCAACCACATGAAGCTAGTATGTTTATCTCCATAATACAGATGAGAAAAACCAAGGCTCAGAGCAGTAATGAGCCTTGGCATCCTGAGTCTTCCAACTGCATGTTTTCAGATGCTTCTTTTACATACAAATTATAAACTGGGGTGAGGGCTGATCTTGTATTTGGACACTAAGGAGATAAGTGTCTCAGGAAGGAGCAGATACAAGAAGGGATGCTGGGGAAAAGGGAGGGAGAGAGCAAGGAGGCTAGAGCCTAACTCTGTCATCACCCAATCTGCCCTGGACCCGACACTGGACCAAGATGCCCAGGTGTTATTACAAAAATGCCCACACATCCCAGCCTGGGACAGTCCTGGAATGTGCCTGTTTTCCCAGCATATTAATAACTCCCTTTTTCATTTTCAAACATGTCCCCGTTTGGACGATAAATTATATGATCACTTCAGTTTTACCTGCCACAGGTAGAGATTTGGGGGAGGTCCCCATACCACAGTCCCTGCACAGCTCCCAGCTATGTGTTTCAAGTGAATGCAATCGAATCCTCTTGTTTCCCATTTCAGATGAAATTAGAAAACAGGATTACAACAGTTCACACAGAGGCCCCTGGGCAGCAGAACTGGGCACCCCACTGCACAAGCTCTTTTTTCCCTTCGGTAATCTCTGGTTGCTCAGCTAGCTTAGCACCAACACCCTCATAAACCACCATGTAATTATGAGAAGGCTTGAAAGAAGAATGCCCTCAATGTGGCACAGCCTCTTCCAGGAGAACACAAACACACACACTCATGTGCCTGTTCTCACAGGCTCTCTACTCAGGGAGAGCCAGTAGTAGCAGTAACAGCTTACACGTAGACAGTACTTTACAGTTTATGAAGCTATTTTACCTACGTTACCCGATTTGTTTTCCAACACCCTCATGACGAAAGACAGCAAGCAGTATAAGCTCCAATTTACAAGTGATGAAACTAAGGTTCAAAGAGATGGGCCAAGGTTGCACTACTGGGAGGAGCCAAAGTTGGGACGAAAATGCACATCTTCTGATTGGTGCTCAAATGCCCTCTCCACCAACCACACGTACCCAAGCACCTTTGTGCTCAGCTCAGAGCCACCTATTGTTCTGGGGAGGCCAAAGAGAAAACTCTCCAGCCTCTACTCTCAACAACACTTCCTGGGCCTGAGGTCACTCACTCAGTTGCCTCTGTTTTCCTTTTGTCCCAGAACCTCAGCCTTCTCTCCACCCTTCCACACACTTTTTGTGCCTCATTATTCAGTTGGTGTTTAGAAAATAACTCATCTATATTCAGCCCCAAGATATCAGGCTTGATCTCGTCTTCCACAGCAATGACAATCCCATGGTGTAAGAAAAAGGAGGGCCCAGCACTCAGGAGTTCTGGGCACCCAGGTCTCCTCTACCACTCACAGGTTGGGTGACTCAGAGAATTTATTTCATCTCTTTGTGTTTCCATGTCCTTATCTTTAAAATAAGGAGGGGAAACTAAATGGGAAGTTGCAATCTGGTGGCCAGGAGGCTGCACCCAACTCCCCGGATGTCTAGAATTAGCCTACACAGCATTTTTATATCATTTTTTAAAATCCAATCCTTCTACTCCTAATTGTATTTCACGAAGCTGCTTTGCTCTTTCATGTTCTTTGCATGGAGGCTTTTGAATTTCCAACCACTAAACCAGATGACCTCTACGGCCCTCCTAGTCCAACACTCTGTTTGGGAGGTGACAGACCCTGGAGCCAAGGACCTCTCCATCCACAGGGTCACGCACATCGGTATATCTTCTTTGCTGAAGTGTCTGTTAAGGTCTTCGGCACACTTTTTAATTGAGTTATTTTTCTCATTGTTGAGTTGTAAGAGTTCATTGTGTATTTCAGATAACAGTCTTTTATCAGCTGTGTCTTTTGAACATATTTTCTCCCACTCTGTGGCTTGTCTTCTCATTCTCTTGACATTGTCTTTTGCAGAAGTTTTTAATTTTAATGAAGTCCACCTTCTAAATTACTGTATTTTGCCATGTATAATGTGCTCCCATGTATACTGCACACCCACATTTTTGGCTAAAACTATCAGAGAAAAAAAAAATCTTTCACTTTAATTTTTTAATTCAAATTTTTATTTGTTTACATTTAGGTACTTTTTTGTATTATAAAGGAATTTTAGCATTTATTTTTTAACATGTTATAATACAAGAAATTTTATGTAACAAATAATTACAAAACACAACAAATACAAGGTACAAGAAATTTTATGTACTGGTAACAAATTTACAATATTTATACATCATAGAAGGCCAAGATCTCTCCATTGTTGCAAAAACTGATGATTGTATTCCAGGGTATTATTTTGCATATGGATATCATTATTGATTTCTAGAGTTACACTTTTAACTCATAAGCATAAATAAATTAAAAACACTTATATAGATACAGAGTTAGTACTATCCATGTATAACGTGCATCCTTATTTTTCCCTCACAAATCTGGGCAAAAAAGTGCACATTATACACAGCAAACTACAGTATTTCTTTCAAGGATCATGTCTTTGGTGTCATATCTAGAAATTCATCATCATACTCAAGATCGTCTACGTTTTCTTCTTTTAGGAGTTTTATAGTTTTGCATTTTACATTTATCCCTATGATCCATTTTGAATTAATTTTTGTGAAGGGTGTAAAGTCTAGATTCATTTTTGTGCATGTTGATGTAAAGTTTAAGCACCATTTCTTGAAAAGACTATCTTGGTGATTTCCAATCACAATGGTGCAATAGGTAAACTCTGTGCTTGCCTCCTCTCTTGACCATATCAAACTTACAACTAACCTACAGAACAACCATCTTTGAGAATCGCCTGAAGTCTAGCTGAACCAAAGTCCTACCCCTAAGGACATACAGAAGAAGCCACCTCAAGATTGGTAGGAGGGGCAGAGATGCAGGACAGGATGGTCCCACAGCTGGATGTAACCATTAAAAATTTGGAGGGTTCATAGACACAGACAATAGTTTAGTGGTTACCAGAGGGTAAGGGGGGTGGGGGGTGGGAGATGAGGGTAAGGGGGATGAAATATATGGTGATGGAAGGAGAACTGACTCTGGGTGATGAACGCACAATGGGATTTATAGATGATGTAATACAGAATTGTACACCTGAAATCTATGTAATTTTACTAACAATTGTCACCCCAATAAATTTAATTAAAAAAATAATAATTTAAAAAAAAAATCTGGAGGGATATCTCAGTTGTCGAGATTTCCCAGAGAAGCGAGTGGCCCCAGCCCCACTCCAGGCTCCCCAGTCCAGGGTTCCATTGCCAGGGAGAGAAGTCCCCATAACTTCTGGCTGCAAAAACCCGCAGAGATTGTGGTTGGGTGAGATGGAGGGTAACTGGATCCTTTTAAAGGGCCCATGCACTCACTTATTCTCTGGTGGAATCACTTGCTCTGAACTCCAGCACTGAGACAGTAGCCCAAAAGGTGCCAGGGACATATGGGGAGAAACTAAGTTGTCTGGCTGCAGTGTGAGGGCTAGAGGAGCAGCTTTCTCCCAAACAGAAGTGCTGGTAGACTCCACTGGTTCTTTGTTGAACGCTCATCCATCCTGGCGTGCAGACACAGGCAGTCATCATAAATAAGTCTCTATCAACCTGGCTAACACTATTTGTCCTCCTTGCCCTGGTAATTCCCTGAGACCCTACCCAACTTCCAGACACATCCAAGACACTTCCACTGGCTTTTCCCTCCAAATGACCTGTCTTGACTCATGTTATGGACTTTCCTAAAAATCTCTCAAAGGTTCACAAACCCCAAACAAGCAGCATCTGGCTTCAACATGTCCCATACCTCTTGCTGAGCAGCCCCAAACTGAGCACAAGCAGCAGCTAGCCTCAGGTCACAACTGCCTCTCCAGGCATCTCCAAAACCAGCACAGAAGGAGGCAATCTGCAGATTTCTTTGCAGCTCATGCCAGGTGGCCCATGCAGGGCAATAACTGAGGCTGAACTTCACATATGGCAGGGCCCCTCCCAGGAAGCCCCAGGGCTGGCACACCTGGTGGCCAGCTTCAACCTGAACTAGAGCATCACCTGGCCACCTCCAAAACTAACACACCCAAAGGGAAGATTAGGCAAGCACCTGAGCCCAGCTAAAGTGAATCCTGCTCCGTAGGGTCAGCCACTGCAAAGCAGCCGCTCTACTGTATCACAACCAATCATCCTGAGGGTCAATCTCTCCCATTGACATACAAACAGCAACCAAGGCTCAACTACAACAAGAGGGCAAACACAACCCACACAAGGAACACATCTGGAGTACCCAGATCTGGTGGCCAGGAAGACGGTGCCAGTGTGCCCCTCAGCACACCTACAACATAAGGCTACTCTACTAAGACCGGGAGACAAAGCAGCCATACCTAATACATAGAAACAAACATAGAGAGATAGCCAAAATGGGGAGACAAAGAAACAAAGAACAGAACAAAGCTGAAAACAAGCAATCTACCAGACAGTGTTCAAAACACTGGTTATAAGGATGTTCAATGATCTCAGGGAGAACTTCAACAAAGAGATAGGAAACATGAAAAGGGAGATAGAAAACATGAAGTACAAGTCAGAAATAAAGAATACAATAATTGAAATGTAGAATACATTAGAGGGAATCAACAGTAGAGTAGATGAAGCAGAGGACTGAATCAGCAATTTGGAAGATCAGGTAGCAGAAAACACCCAAACAGAACAGTAAAAAGAAAAAAGAATCCAAAAAACTGATGGTAATTTTAGGGGCCTCTGGGACAACATTAATATCACAGGGGTACCAGAAAAAGAGGAGAGAGAGCAAGAAACTGAAAACCTATTTGAAGAAATAATGATGGAAAACTTCCCTAACCTGGTGAAGGAAATACACATAGAAGCCCAAGAAGTGCAGAGTCCCAAAAACAAGATGAACACAAAGAGGCCCACATCAAGACACATCATGATTAAAATGCCAAAGGTTAAAGACAAAGAAAGAATCTTAAAAACAGAAAGAGAAAAACAGTTACGTACATGGCGCTCCAATAAGATTATCAGCTGATTTCTCAACAAACTTTGCAGGCCAGAGGGACAGGCACAAAATCTTCAAAGTGATGAAAAGCAAGGACCTACAACCAAGATTACTCTACCCAACAAAGCTATCATTTAGAATTGATGGACAGATAAAGAGCTTCCCAGACAAGAAAAAGCTAAAGGAGTTCATCACTACTAAACTAGTATTACAAGAAATGTTAGAGGGACTTCTTTAAGACCAAAAATAAATAAATAAATAAATAAATAAATAAATAAATAAATAAATAAATAAATAAATAAATAAAATGTACAATAAAATGGCAATAACTACATATCTATCAAAATGACTTTAAATTTAAATGGATTAAATGCTCCAATCAAAAGATAGGGTGGCTGAATGGATAAAAAAAAAAATCCTCACATATGCTGCCTACAACAGACTCACTTCAGATCAAAAGACACACATAGACCGAAAGTAAAGAAATGGGAAAAAGATATTTCATGAAAATGGAAATTAAAAAAAAAAAAAAAAAACTGGAGTAGCAATATTTATACCAGACAAAATAGTCTTTAAAACAAAGGCTATAACAAGACACAAAGAAGGACCCAATAAGGGCCAGTGGCTCAGGTAGCTGGAGCGCCGTGCTCCTAATGCCAATATCGCTGGTTCAATTCCCACATGGGCCAGTGAGCTGCACCCTCTACAGCTAAGATTGTGAACAACAGCTCTCCCTGGAGCTGAGCTGCCGTGAGCAGCAGGAGGTTGGCGTCAGCTGCCACATGGCTGCTGTGTGCTGCCATGGGCTACCGAGTGCTGCCGTGGGCTACCATGTGCTGCCATGAGTGGCTGGTGGCCAGCATGAGTGGCCAGCAGCCATGAGCTGCTGTGAGCGGCTGACCAACGACTGGAGATGGACTGCCTCAGCTGGGGGGAGTGCAAGGCTCATAATACCAGCATGGGCTAGGAAGCTATGTCTTACACAACTAGACTCAGAGACAATGGCTTGAAACGGAGTGGTGGGGGGAGGTGGTAGGAAAGGAGGGGAGAAAGAAGGACCCAATTATCCCACTTCCTGTTATTTTTATCCAAAGAAACTCAAAACGCTACTTCAAGGGGACGTATGCATTTATATCATTGCAGCATTGTTTACAATGGCCAACATGCAGAGGCAGCCAGGGTGTCCATTGGCGGAAGAATGGATAAAGAGGAGGTGGTACATATATACAATGAAATATTGCTCACCCAGAGAAGGGAATGGGTTCTTGCCATCTGTGGTGGTATGGATGGACATGGAGGGTATTGTGCTGAATACAGCATGTCAGACAGAGAAAAACAGATGCAATGTGATTTCGCTTATATGTGGAATCTAAAGAACAAAATAAACAAAACAGAAACAAACTCATAGATACAGAGAACATTTTGATGGTTGCCAGATAGGAGGAGGATCAAGACGGTGAATGAAAAGGGGGAAGAGATTAAGAAATACAAATTGATTGTTACAAAGTGGTCATGGGGACGGACATACGGCATCGCATAAGGAATATAGTCAATAATATGGTAATAGATATGTATAGTGCCAGGTGAGTACTAGACTAATCAGGGGATCATGTCACAAATGTCTAGCCACTATGCTGCACACCTGAAATAAATATAAAATATTGAATGTCAGTTGTGGTCAAAAAATTTTTTAAAGAGGGGAAGTAAGGTGAAAGGGAATATAATAAATAAAAATTAAATAAATAAATAAATAAAACTAACAAAAATTTAAAAAAAAAACACAGTGGCACATACGTCTTTAAAGATAAATGCTTTCAGATTTTGGGGGGTAGATACACAGAAGAGGGATTACTAGGCCATATGGTAATTCTATTCTTAATTTTTTGAGGAACCTCCATACTGTTTTCCATAGTGGTTGTATCAGTTTACCAGCAGTGTATGAGGGTTCCTTTCTCTACCACCTCTCTGTTATTACTTGTCTTGTTGATAATAGCCATTCTCACAGGTGTGAGGTGGTATCTCATTGTGGTTTTGATTTGCATTTTCCTAATAGCTAGTGAAGTTGAGCATCTTTTCAAATATCTGTTGGCCATTTGTATGTCTTCTTGGGAGAAGTGTCTGTTCAGGTTCTCTGCCCATTTTATAATTAGATTGGGATTTTTTGCTATTGTTGCGTTGTATGAGATCTTTATATATTTTGTACATTAGCCCCTTATCAAATGTGTTGTTTGCAAATATGTTCTCCCATTTGGTTGGTTGCCTCTTTGTTTTATAGACGGTTTCTTTTGCTGGGCAGAAGCTTTTTAGTCTGACATAGTCCCATTCATTTATTGTTGCTTTTAGTTCCCTTGCCATTTGAGGTCAAATTCATAAAATCCTCTCTAAGATCGAGGTCCATAAGTTTAGTACCTATGTTTTCCTCTATGCATTTTATTGATTCAGGTCTTATATTTAAGTCTTTGGTCCATTTTGAGTTAATTTTAGTGTATGGTGACAAATAGCATTCTAGTTGCATTCTTTTGCATGTGCCTTTCCAATTTTCCCATCATCATTTATTGAAGAGGATTTCTTTTCTCCATTGCATGTTTTTGGCTTCTTTGTAAAAATTATTTGCTCTTGCATATGTGGGTTTATTTCTGGGAGCTCAATTCTGCTCCATTGGTCGGTGTGTCTGTTTTTCTGCCAATACCATGCTGTTTTGATTATTGTCACTTTGTAGTATAATTTGAAGTCAGGGAGTGTGATACCTCTGGCCTTGTCCTTTTTTTCACAGGGTTGCTTTCTCTGTTCGGGGTGTTTTGTGATTCTATAAAAATATGATGGTCTTGTGCACCTGAAACTAATAAAAAAATGATTTTTTTGTTCTATTTCTTTAAAAAATCCTATTGGAATTTTGATGGGTATTGCATTGAGTCTGTATATTGCTTTGGATAAGATGGCCATTTTAACTATGTTGATTCTTCCAATTCATGAACACGGAATATCATTCCATTTCTTTGTGTCTTCTTCAATTTGTTTTAATGATGTCTTATAGTTTTCAGTGTATAGGTCCTTCACATCCTTTGTTAATTTAAAATTCATATTATGTAAAATTAACTCTTTTAAAGGTAACAATTCAGTAGCACTTAGTATACTTACAATGTTGTGCAACCATCACCCCTATCTAGTTCCAAAACATTTGCATCATCTTAAAAGGAAACACATACCCATTAAGCAGTCACTCCCTTGCTCTCCCCAACCTCTTGAAACCATTAATGTACTTTCCAACTCTATGGATTGACCTATTCTGGATATTTCATATAAATGGAATATAAAATATGTGACCTTTTGTGTTTGGCTTCTTTCACTTAGCATATGTTTTTAAGGTTCATCTATGTTGCAGCCTGTGTCAGTACTTTGTTCCTTTTTAGGGTTGAATAATATTCCATTACATGGAGATACCATATATTGTTTATGCATTCAGTTGATGGACTTCCTTTGCTTTTTTCTGCCATCCAGAATAGAAATTCTAAGGTGTCCTCAGAGCAGCCCAGTCACCCTCCCCAGGACCCCTCTCAGGCCCAGCCACTCTGACCCCCGGTACATTCTGAACCGACACTAGAAGAACCATCTGCTCCTGCCCTTCCAGATGAGGACACTGAGCTTCCCATACAAGTGACAGGGGAATGTATGATATTTGGAGACTGATATTTTGGAGTTTAGTTGTTAGGTTTCCAAAAAAAGAAGAATATATAGTCAGAAAACTGGTAGAATCTTCTCTTGGGAACCAAAAAAGAAAAGAAAAAAAGGCAAAAGCGCGTTGGCTACCTTTGAATCAACTGTACCATGGGCAGGAGTTGAGCTAAGGTGTATAGTTTAGGCCCTGGAGAATTAATAAAAACCCTCCAAACAGGAATAATTAATCTTTTTTAAAATAATAATTACTCTTTTATAACAAAAGTTAGTGATTCCAGAAATTCAGGAAAGTTCTGGAGAATACTACCAAGAAAAATACGTCCACTTTAACCACCTGATGTCTTGTCCATTGTCATAGGCAGAATAATGCCACAAGATGTCCATGTCCTAACGCCTAGAACCTATGAACGTCACCTTACATGACAAAAGGGACTTTGCTGATGTGATTAAATTAAGAGTCTTTCAATGGGGAGATTATCCTGGATTATCCAGATGGACATAATGTAAGCACAGGGGTCCTTTATAAGTGGGAGCACAAGGATCAGAGTCAGAGAAAGAGATGTGAAAACAGAAGCAGAGGTCAGAGCGACGCAGGGCCACCAGCCAAGGAATGTGGGCAGACACTAGAAGTTGGAAAGGTAAGAAAGATTCTCCCCTAGAGCTTCTGTAAGGAGCACAGTCCTGCCAATACCTTGATTTTAGCTCAGGAAGACCCATTTTTGGACCTCTGAGCTCCAAACTACAAGATAATAAGTCTGTGTTTGTTACTGTGTTTGTGGTAATTTATTACAGCAACAGTAGGAAACTAACATATCCATCAAAAATACCCAGCATTCCTGCAGTTTATCGACTAGTCACCAGCACATAGAAAGGCACTCTGAGAATTGGACGTTCTCCATGGGGATGCTTGAGTCTTCATGAAAAAACACGCTGTCTGCATGTAAGAAAGAAAGCCAACACACATACGAGAGAGAGATTGAGCCCTGATGTTTGTTATACTGGAATGGAGGCGGGGGAAAGCCTTAAGGATCACAAATTTTTCACATCTGTGAAATAAAACATTTCACAGCACCTTCAAATCAGATGGGCCCTGGTGAAAGGTTTTAACAAGCAACTACCCCATGTGGTAAGACTCAGAAAATGAACTTGGCAATTCTCTTAATTTTTCAGTTAAATGAATCTGATTCTCTCTACAGGGAGAGAATCAAACTCCCCCAACCAAGAAAACCCCCTTTTCCACATAACAACTGATATAGTAAAGATAAACTTGTCTATGTAATGGCCTCACTCTTGTTGCAAATCATCTGTCAAATTTTGTTTAACAAGCAGGGTAAATTCAAGAGAAATAAATAAGTTTTCTGCAAACCCTCATGTCCACACAGGTATACTTTAAATGAGCTATGCTTGACATAAAGCACACACTCACTCACACACACACACACACACACACACACACTTTCTCAATTTCCTGGCAATGCACTCTTGCTTAAATATACAATCATCAAGCACAGAGAAAGATGCAAATCATTCCTCCTCCTCTTCCCTCTCTTCCTCTTTCCCCCTCCCTCCCATCTCGTTCCTCTGGGACCTCAGACTCAAACCCGTTCTGCTCCTTCCCAGCTGCCAGTTCCCAAGAACCCTCACACTAGCCCTCACAACTGCAGTCCTCCTAAAACAAACAGCACATAAATCAGCAACAAAAACTCACTCAACTTCAAAACAGTCCGTTCCAACATTAATAGAGCCTTTGTTGTCAATAAACCTATATTTGACTTCTCCTATTTTTATGTGGATTTTATTTATAAGTTACTAATGCTTTTCCTGGAGCAAACTGGTCAAAATAATAGTCTACACTGAGCCATACTTCATCAGCTTGAAAAGAAAAAAAAAAAAAAAATACAGTTCAACTTGAGTCAAGGAGAGAGAACTATTAGCTGTGAATATACAGGCATTTCCCATTTCTACTTGATCTGCATTATCTACACTTTCCATCCCTTGTAGAAGAAACCAGTACTGTACGGACTTTAGGCAGTAGTCAAACAGGGAGACAGAAAGTGGCAGTCACAGCTCTCAGGAGCCAGTCTATGTGGCTGTGCCTATGCAGAGACAACAGTATTGCTGGATTTGCCAAAACCAGGAGAAGGGTAGTGGTGGTTTTATACTGAGAACCTACTGAAAACCAGGTATGAGACAGAACCCTCCAGCCCCTCAGGAATGCAAAGAACTTCCAGAAGCAATAGTTCTCTCTTCCTCAAACTTCAGAGCAAGCTAGGACATGGTGCTCGTGGGAGGAGATGGAATAGTGAGCTGCTCGCAGAGGAAAGCAGAAGAGGCATATGCCAGGATTTAACATGAAGTTCCAGTTCCTTTTTTGCCCAGAAACCAAAAGACTTATTTCTCTCCTGGAGGGATCTCTCAACCTAATGGGTTTGCAAGATGAAAACTTCACATGAAGGGAACAGAAGAAAAGGAGGACAATCCAAGTGTCTTGAGCCATCCGGCTTGAAGGAAGCTTTCTCCTCTGATTCCCGGTTCGAGTGGTTCAACGTATGTGTTGCTTTCACAGAACTTGGGAGACAGTGGGAACTGTTACATGGATGGGTAACGTCTATCATCTTGGGATGGGGAGAACAGCCTCTGAAGTGCCAAGGACTTCCCCAAGCTGGCCCAGTTTACAAACAGACACATGGAGTCCACATTCCAAGGAGCACAGGTCCATGGCAGGTAAGAAGAGCAGGAAGGCACCTGAGAGATTGTCTTGTCCAACCCCTCACTTAAACACTGAGGAAATAGGGGCTCACAGTCCCACAATATGTTGAGGGGTAAAGTTGAAACCAGAATCCTGGTTTCCTTACTCCTCCTATATTTTATCCTCGATCCATAGGTGGGGGTCCTCCAGAGGTCGATAGAATAGGTGCAAGTGTGGATGCCGTGGGAGACAGCAAGGAGAGGGGCCCCGCCACAGCGCCAATTGCCTTTTGTTTCCCTTCCAGGGATCCAGCTAAGGAATGAGCAGGTACAAACTCAGAGCAGTGGCCTGGCCTTTAGGGCTGGATATGGCTATTTCAGAGGAGAATGATCCACTCTCCTGCCTCAGGGACCAGGCTGGTCCTACCCTTCCTGGGCTTGCTCAGTCCCTCACACTACCCTCCCTTCTGCCTCCATGGCCAACATCCCCACCTTTTCCTACCTTGCCATCAGACCAACTTCCTCCGTCCCCACAGGAACCGTCACATACCACCATCCATTCAGTCGGCCAAGAGAGCAAACTCAGGCTAAGGAAGGCCAGTGTCTATGGGTATAGAAGGTTTCAGCTTGAAACTGGTAGATTTCACCTATCCCAAACACCTATCAATCTCCCTTCAGAATTCAGCTCAAATCCCATTCCTTCCTCCAAGAAGCCTCTCTCATATCCTCATGTGTTTAGACATCTTAGATCACCCCCACCCCAGGGCTCTGAAGTAATCATAACAGCTAATGTATCAGAAACAAGTTTTAGTCCAAAACTACATAAGATACAGAGCCCCTTCTCAGGGACCCACTAGCATCCGTACTTTTCTTCACCTCTGACTCTCTTCTCCCCTGAGCCCAGAAAATCTTTCCCTAGTATGCAGAGTCAGCCAGTTCTTCCATCAGTATGCATTCTTCCAAATCTTTCTTATACTGGGGCCTAAACTATGAAATTCAAACACTAGGATTGGACTCTCCTCTTGTTTTTCTGCCATGTCATCATTGTTGTTGAAGAAAGTAAACATTAACATCAAATACCCAAGATGATAGGAAGGGCAAGGGGTGCAAAGAAATGTAGTTGCAAGGGGAAAAAAAAGCTCTATGACAATCTCAAATTCAATATCCTGTCACACAAACATTTATCGAGTGCCACTTCTGTGTCCGGTACTCTTCCGGGCATTCCCATTTCTGTTCTCTCCTCTAAACTCAGAACCCTGACTCCACATTACAGAGGAAGAAACAGACTCAGATGGCCAACAACTTCCTCAGAGCCACATAGTTCACGTGCCCTCTGCCTCCGACAGGTGTCCAGGCCTCAAGACTGGGGCTGTGAGCTCACTCACATGCAGGGTGGTAGAGGAGAGGGGTTAAGAGTGAGGGGCCAGGTTCCAACCCCCACCACCTACTAGTTGAGGACCTACTAGCCAACCTCTGAGCCAGTTTCTTCATCTGCAAAGTGGTGATAACTGTACACACACACATCCCTCCTCCCCTCCCTCTCTCGATGGTCTGATGGAGGATTTAATAAGTTAACACCTGTAGAAGTACTTAGAATTGTGCCTGGCTCAGAGTGGTCCTTTAATCAACGTGAGCCATCATCACCGTTTTCCCAGCCAGGTACGGGCAGCACCCAGGGCAGGTCACACTGACCACTGCAGCCAACACTGCAAAACGAACTGGATTCAGGGGAAATTCTTCTCATGCACAGACACGCTCATCTGAGAGGGATGCGTTACAGGGTGACTCAGCTCCTACTGTCTCTCATGCCCTCAGCTTTGACAAGCCAGCCACACTTGGGGATTGCACATTTTCCCTCCTCAACTTCCAGTTTGCACGTGCATCCCTTACTCTTTTCCACACACCTGTGCACGCTTTAAGACCTCCACAGTGACTCACTTCTGAGAGATTTCAGTGCTGTATCACATTCCCAACTCGACTGCAAGCCCCCTGGAGATGTACGTGAATCGAGGCCACAAGTACAATTCCACACTTACCTCAAACCAGAGACATAACATGGATGGGGATTCCACCCCAAGCTTGCTGAGCGGGCACCAGGAAAGGAACAGTGCTTGGAGTTTACCTGTTTGGCTAATTTCCTACTACTCATCAGTATCAATGTTGTTCTCTCAACTTTTTGAGTTCAGATATTTCTCGCTTTTACCTCGCAGTACATATACCTAATCGTGCTCAAAAAAATAAAAAAGTACGTAGTGTTTATTTCAGATCAAGGTAATCAATGATACAAATATTAGCTGCAAGGTAAAGTAAAACAAGGCTAATATGCCCGTCTTAATATTTCATTTATGTCCTTAGAAAAACTATTCCTTCTGTTTTAGCCTGGTGAACTACAGGAAAGAGGGAGAAAAGTTTAGATTCTGGAGAGCAAGAAAAGAAGGGACGAGGCCACACGTTCAGAAAAGACAAGCCTCTGAATGGTTTTTTAAAAAACTGTTCCCAGTACAAAGCCCAGTCCTTCCTCAATTTGCATCGTAAAAATTCATAGGCTTCTACAATGCAAGTGAGTTTAGAGGCTAGCAAATTCAACCCCCTTTATTTTACAGATAGAGAAACTGAGACCAGAAAAGTGAAGTGACTTGTCCAGTGTCTCCTGACCAAAATAAAAATGAGCCCTCAGTGAAGATAAGGAAAATAATGAAGGGGAAAAAATGGTTGATCTCAAACAGGGACCCATGGACACCAATCCCGGTTCTGCCACCAATCGTGCTACCTTCTCTGGGGCCCAGTCTCACCTGTAAGATGAGATCTGGAAGAAATTCACAGCAAATTACAGTGGCAATAGATGGCAAAGACACCATGCTGGCAGTAACATTTTGTGACCCCCAAGATCCAATCACAGTCTAGAGTTTTCTACACACAACCTTAAAGGCAGGACCCTAAATAACATGCACACACTGCACATCTATACAAAACCATGTATATGTCTGTGCTAGCGGAAAGCAGAAGAGAATTTTAACTCACAATAAGAGTTTTGAATTTAATATTCACTTTTTTTATTTTTCCTCCTGGTAAAATTGCTTAAAGTGTGTTACACACACACACACACACACACACACACACACACACACACGGTCCAACTTCTCTGGCCATCTGAGTCTCTGTTCCCAGGCAACACTGCGCCAAGAGGGATGTAAGCCAGCAACGGTGGCCCAGGAGGGCCAACAAAGACGGGCCAAGCACTCCCATTGTCACCACCCTAAAACACCTGGTCGAGTCTGATTAATGAGATGAGGACCAGATGCTAAAAAATGTCTGCTAAATTAAAAGAAAAAAGAAACAAAGGGAAAAGGAAAGGAAACCAGAAGCCTGCCTTTAATACAGTGCACTTTGTTATCTGTAATGTCTTTCAACCACAGATAACAGAATCAACCACATGGAATCTAAGATGCATGCCAGGTGAAAAAACATCATAAAGACATAATAAAAAGTTCCACCAGTGCCCATAAATTGCTGGGGGACTGTTACAAGGGCAGAACCATAAATTCTTGATGTTTCCTAAATTAGAGGGTACCAACACGTATGCAGATATATTTGTGTGGGTAATTGAGGGCTAAAAATCTTACATTAAACACAGCTACTTCCTTCAAACGCTGTTAGGGGAGCCTCCAACAGGCACACACATACAGCACACACTGTAGGAATTCAATTTGGAAACCATCATCTAAAGCACAGAGGAGAACAGGAAAGTCATATTGCTATAATGCTTAGATTATCAATCATCTTGACAGTTTATTGGCTTTATCACCACACATACCATTAAAATGATGTCTGGCCTAGACTGTCAGGAGCAAACATTAAACAGACCAGGATTAAAAAGCAGATCCCAAACAGCACTCCAGTCAAGTTTCCCTTCCACTCTGAAATTAGTTAGAGCTGACTAAGAAACTGGCGCTAGACTTTGAAGAAATATACAGCCCAAAGGCTGCGAGTCAACTCAGACCTGACGAGCTGATAGGTAATGTCATGTTATGGCAAATCTGACTCTCCTGAGGTTGATTTATCACGTACTGTGTGCAACAGAATGATTGCTAATGGTGGAAGGGAGAAAGAGGGGGGTGGGGGGAAACACCACCACAACTTGCCTCTTCTTGCAACCAAGGGCTTGCATCAAAAGGGCCAAGCCAGCTCCCCGAAGTGGGGTAGGAATGCTAATAAATTCACACCACTGAGCAAACATATTAACATTACCCCCACATAGGTTATTAAAGTAATTTTACAGATTCAAAAGAACTGAATAGGCAGTGGAAGAGACATTCATAATTCAAGAGCTCTAGACAGCGAAAGAGTTACAAACCCTATACGTTTTTAAAATGCTTCTGCATGTGTCACTTTGGCAAGGAAATCTCAACACAATTAAAACTATACTAGCACATCAATAGGGCTCAATTGAGAGCTGTGTACCTGCCTTTTACTAGGCCAGGGCTTTATAGATGCCTCAGGAAGAAAGGGGAAATGGGAAATTCACTGCTAATTAAAGGGAACCTTCTGTGCCTAAGGAAAAATGGTGGCATTTCTAAAATATATATAAAAGAAACACATTTTCAAATATCTGCCAAGGGTTTGGCTTTTTCACAGCCCCTAGAACTGTTCTGTGTTTGTTTGGAAGTTACAGAGCCATTCTGTTTGTGATTAATAGTTTGCTTTCCAGTACAAATAAGTCATTAAGAAGGGTGGGGTGGGGTGCAGAGAGAGCTGACAGGGTAGAAACTGGCTCTGAAACAATGCAAGTAAGAAATTCATTCCACATTTTCCAACTTTTTCACTCCCTTGCCTTTACCCAAGTGGGGTCCCATGTCCTGCCCACTGGGTGACTTAAACATGACCCCTTAGGTGAAAACACTCATTGGGACACCATATTAGAGGCCCTTTCTCTTGCGCCTTTTCCCCCCCACTGGGCTTGTCAGTACTTCAGGAACTCAGTTAACTCATCGTTCAGAAAAGGCTCCGAAAAATGACAGGGCAGAAGTGGCCACAGGGCATAAAGGAGCTACCAGGGCAGTGCTCATGCTCTCACTGGGGTACCCCGACTACCAACATCTCTCCCAATGTTTGGTGCCACCATTTTGTAATACTTCCAACCAGCTTCTCTTTCTAAGTCGTGGCATCTTGTTTCGTTGGTTATATGCTGGGGGAGAGGGGTAAAAATACACCATTTACCCAGGGGTAGTCATTCCTTGTACGTAAGATGTCACCAGGCAGGAAAGAAAAAATGATAAGAGAATACAAGGCTCGTATAAGCTGAGCAAACACTGAACTTTACACCTGAATTAGCATCTGGGTTTGGGAAGCCAGGCAAGCCCCACCCACATCCTCGAGCATGCGCACAACCAAGAACATCACAACTGCTTACACCAGAGCCAGGAGGAAAATATAACTAGGGGAAGGGCAGCCAGCATCCAAGCGCCTCACCCCCAGAAACTTCCTCTGCCATCACCTCTGGCTCAGATTTCCAAAGCATTTTCACTATCAGTGAGGAGGAAACCTCCTACAACCCGTCTTCCACCCACCCACCCCCCAACCAGGAAACAGACGGAATCTCCACTTTCACACTACAAGACATCAAGGCACCAAGTGCTCCATGTAGAGATATGCAGCAATCAGTCAGTGAAGTCATTCATCAAGGTCACTGGGCACAAGTCAAGGGACCAATATTGTGCTGAGCTCTGTCAGGGACAGATGGGACTCTGGAGAGCATGTCCATGTCTCCACCGAGCCTACCACCAATCCAGCTAGGGGACATGATTGACTTATCACCAAGTAGCTAGAGAGTTTTTGCTCCTTCCACCAACCCCTGAGCTTCTGCAGAGCAGGGTCCATGTCTCATTGATCTGCTGTAAAACACACCAAGGAACAGAGACCAGACATGAATGAAAAAAATACATGAATGATGATTTTTTAATCAAACAATAAAACAGCAAAGAGTGAAAAGGCAAAACTGTTAGTTGGCTTGGAAAGCCCAGCTTTGCTGCCAATTCAAGCCCTTCTTCCACCCATTGACTGAAAGAACTCAGACAGTGGAGCAGCAGGGAGCTGAATAAACGTGTTCCCTTCCCTCTATGTCCTCCTAGAACCCTCTACTCCTTTCACCACACCTTCATAATGCCCGCCGATGCCCGCACTGTAATGAGTGGCCACATTTACACGGCTGTAATCAAAACAGTAAGTCAGGACAGGATTAGTGGGCATAGGAAGTACTACAAAGAAATGAGAAAACTGAAGTTTATTTTAGGCTTTTCTATTTCATTGCCTTCTGTCATGGAAATGGCTCCAAAGGATTCCTAAGTGTCACCCAAACATGAAGTTCACTGGGGTTTTTCTTGTTATGAAAAATAATAAGCTTTGAAGGTTCTGTGTTTGTGTTTTAGGAAGTGGTAGGGAGACAGGAGAAGTTAGTCTGGCCCATAGTAGCCTCTTAATAAACACATGTTGAACAGAACTCAGACACACAAGAGTAATTTGAAAAGTTAAATCATTCAGCATGAGAGTTAAACAGAAAAGACAAGTCATCGGGTGAGAACTGTTGTCATTACACAATGCAGTCACAGAAATGCTGAGTGTTACGAGTTCATCTAAAGGAAAGCTGGGGTGGGGGTTTCAGGGACAGCTTTATGGAGCTGGTAAGAATCAGCTGGGCCTTGAAGCATGGGTAGGGAGAGAGAAGGGCATTCCAGTTAAGAAGAATAGGGATGGTACTGGGGATGCGGGAAGTATACCTCAGTGGGAGAATAAAGGTGTCATGGAGATGAGATGGGAGAGCTAAGACAGGAGAGGGGGGAAATCAGAAGGATCCCAAGCAGAGCATGAAATAAACACCTAATACTCGCTCCTGATCTTCTCCTACCAATTGGTCCTTTTCTGGCGTTTCTATGTCATGACAGCACCATTATGGTACAGATGGTTGGTTGTCCCCTAATCATCTATAGCTATGTGTGGTCATATGACTAAGTTGTGGCCCATGGGATGTGAGCAACTTCTGAGTAGTGACTCTAAAGGGAAGAGGCACGTCTAAAATGAGGACATAGTGGTAAGCCAGCGAGAAGCATGATGATAGACAACAGTCTAGAGCTGGCAGCAATATAACCAAAGGATTCTGGGAGTGCACGACATGAACCACCATATCAGCCCCACAGCGCTTAGCCTTGGACTGTGATGTGACAGAGCAACCCATTTCCATCTTGTTTAGCCACTTTGAGTCGTGTTAGTAACTCAAACCTGTAGCATAACTAAAATAACAACCCTTATTCATCCAGTTTCCAAACCAAGCACTCAGGTGTCAGCCTGGACTGCTCTCTCTCCCTCATCCCTATAACCTGTCTCTCTCCTAGTTATTCTGATGCTAATGAGTCTCTCAAATTTGCCCTCTTCATTCCATCTCACTGCAATAGGCAAGTATGTGATCTAACCACATTTATTCTGACCTCCTCTGATCCACTATCACACTATAGCCAGAATCATTCACATGCAAATCTGAACCTATCTCCTAATGAAAACTCCCAATACTTTTTCATCGTTCTCACAGTAACAACACAAATCTTTAACACATTCTACAAGGCTCAGCACAATCTGATCCCAATCTGCTTCTCTTCCACCACACTCCACACCAACCTTCTATTTATTGGTCCCCAGTACCTACCATGCTTTCTCCCACCTCAGGGCCTTTGCACATGCTGTTCCCACTGCCTAGAATGCTTTGTCCTCCCCCACTTTATTTAGTTAAGTCCTACTCATCCTTCAGATCTTAACCCGAGCATCACTTGGATAGGGAAGACTTCCCTGACCTCCCACCAGGTCAACTCCCCCATTACTGCACACACAAATACATACATTTATACACTAATATTTACATGTTTACCTACAGGGCTTTTATAATATTTCTATTTGTAATTAGCCAGGTGTCTGTTATGCCTTAGCTCCTATTAATCTAATAAAATAAATCAAATACTACATTTATTTGATTAATATCAAACCCCCACTCCCCACCCAAGACGATATGCTCAATGAGGATGGGACATCCTGATGCTGCTCAATTCTGAATCTCTAGCACCAAATGTGACGCCTGGCACAGATGCATTCAGTGAATATTTAACAAATAAGCTAACACAAAAATTAATGGATGGCTCTGTTACCTTCCGTGGCTTTTATTTCATTAATAGCCCTTATGCATCTAATATCTGGCTAATCAGATATCATTATGTGTGGTTGATCTTTCCAAATGAAGCAAAGAATCTCAGACCTAAATACTGGGGAAATATTCTTCCTGCTCTCCCTCCCTCAGCTTCTTCCCCCATAAAGACAACCTACTGTGTGAGTATAGCTCCTTGTGCACTCTATTCCCAGTACAACTATTATGATACCAAAAAAAAGAAGAAAAAATCCTAGAGGAATTGAGTATCACTGGTACTTAATGACCCATTAGACAGTCACCTTGATGCAAACCAGAAGGTGGGTAATGCTCTAACAAACTGACTCTAAACCAAGGTAACAGAGGGTGGCAAAGGGATTACAGCTTTTATAAACCAGCAGTCACGGTTTATAACACTAATATTTCATTAACCGAACGGTAAAAAGGGCATACCGGATTCCTGACGGATTACCAAGCAGCACAACGGAATAGTAGGGGCTGTGGCCAAGATCCCCAAATGTCCACAAACCTAATGCCACCTGCATCCCCAAAATGGCCCTTTCTCCTTTAAATATCCACCACCATCACCGCCATCCCTGTCCTACACACACACACACACACACACACACACACACACACACACACACAGCAACGCTCTCCAGCATGAGAAGCTGCCACCTCCAAACTGCACAGTCAAGCGTTCTGGAAGAAGTCAATGAAAGCTCCCTAAAAGCCAGCTGGCTTCACATTCAAATGCAAACTTGTTTTTAAAGACAGCAGGCATAATTGCGGTACCTATAATAAAGAAAATGGGCTATTAACTGACAGTGGGTATCCTTACCTCCAAAACTGCACTCCCTAGAGAAAGCAATTCCTCCCTGAGTTTGTACGTTCACACGGTTAGCAGGGAAACACCTACAGGGGCTTGTGTGCCATCTTACCCTGCCAGACACTTCAGTGTTTGGGCCTCTCAGGTTAAACTCAAAGGCTGTGAGTGATGCCAGTGAGTGATGCCGTGGGTCACAGGGTGGTGTGGGCACAGAAGCCTCACAGGAAACGGATGGGTGAAGGACTGCGGAGGAAAGAACAAGCACCAGTCAGGACAAGAAGAGGGGACGTGCAGCTGGCAGAGCCTGTGGAGGCCTCTGAACCTCTTGGAACAAACAACAAAACTAAACTTAGGCCCATGCTTGCAGCTTCCTGAGTACCAGGGCCAACCAGGCTCGGAAGTCAAAGATTCCAGGAGAAGTTTATTATACCCGATTCTTCCAAAGAAACACGGTGGCCTGGTGGGGGCCCTTACCCCTCTTTCTACCACAGGGTGAACAGAAGCACACAGCAGTGGTTCCATAAATTCAAGTCAGAGGCTGATTTAAGAAAAAAAAAATCTAAAAAGCAAGATGGCATATTAGTTGTTCTCTGGACTGGGTAGGTCAATTATAATCCCCTCCTGAACCATGCCCATCATCGGGAACGGTAAAATGGGTCATCAACAGTCAGTGTTGCAAAAACCATGAAGATGCTGTACTTAACAGCTGGTGTGCCTTCTTCTCCCATATTCTCTGTACCCATCCACCAGAAGAACGGAGATGACTCCAGGAACAGAGAGGAGAGAGAGGGGAGCTACAAGGGGAAAGGAGCTTGGGCCCTGACGGATGGCATGAAACACAGCTCTGCTCTCCCACCTCACTCCCACTCATGCACACACCCTCTGCTTTAGACTTGAGACAGCAGTAAACAGAGTTGCATCACGTTAAGCCACTACAACTGGAAGACCGGTTTTAATGGCAATTAAGTCTTCTCTGGCTAATGGAATAACACAGACTTCATTAGCATCTGGTTTGAAACCCATGCTGGTTGTGCTTGTTTGAATAGCAGCTTCAACCTCTTGATTCGACTGGGTTCTGGTTAATATTAATATTTGGTTTTTCTTCTCTCAGTTGGATCATTGAGTCTGGGATAAAAATTTCACCATGGAAAAGCCTCAATATGGAAAAGCCACCAGCAAATATTCACAAGCTGACCCCCCTTCCATGTCTATAAACAGGCCTACTCCCTCTCACTTTCATGTTCCTTCTGGTCTCTCTTGCAATGGACAGAACACACACATGGAACCCACTATTTTCAGGAGCTTATTAGGTCAGTTAGAGCTTTACTAATGAGAAAACACACACACACACACACACACACACACACCAGGCAAATGTGGGAGCAATTGAGAAAACATTTTACACATTTTGCAAGGGGATAAATATGAAATCCAATCAATGGAACAAGTTGTTATCTATTGCTTTGTTTGAGACCGCCAATTAAAAATGCTTGTTTCAAAGAATGAAGGGTAAACAGTTTATTCAGGATGTTTATCACATGTTTAGAAAAGTATAAACTGCAGACCAACTCCTGCTGGAATGATAGGTAGGAAAAGAAAAGGCACTGGGAAAAAAAGACAGCATCCTGGAGTACCGTAGAAAGCACATTTTGGCTTGGTGGGGGCCTAGACTTACCTTCCTAGAGAGCTGTGTCATTAATGAGTGGCACCTGCAATGAGCAAGTCTGTCTTGAAACAGGGGCAACATACAAAGAGCAGATCTGCCCAGAAGACTCATAGCAGATAGTATGATCTTATTCTGGAATTGGGGAAACCAATTCTGTATATTGAGTGTCCACATAACGCATCACTTAATTAAGGGTTTCTTCTCCTTGGCAGGAAAAAAGTTTTAAAAAACACTAATTTAATCCCTCTACTTGTCTCACCATTGAGGAGGTTGGAAAACAGGAGTTAACCCAGGTATTCTGGCTCTCAGCTCCATTGTCTTTACATTGAACCAGGTGGAGGCTGGGGAAGGGGAAGAACCGGGTTTCTTCTCCCAGGCAACCTGCGCTCCAGTGTCCAGACCTTGGCTCTAACTAAAAGCCATCTCTGGAAAGCCTTGTACATCGGGGAAGAGGTATTACCCATTTCCTCCCTATTATTTGCTATTATTTGCACCTCTCATTTACTGTGTTAGACAAGGCTGTCTCCATGCTAATGGCACTGCTCAGGCAAGCTCCAGGCCTGGGACATGGAACCAAGATAATGACAGTCACGATTGTAGCTTAATTATCATCGCAGCAGCATTTGTTGAGCATTTACTTTTTGCCAGGCACTGTGCTAAGCACGTCACACATATTATTTCATGTAAACTACAAGACAATTCTGTAAAGCAAGGTGCTATTTTTATCTCCATGTTGCAGAGAAGAAAACCAAGGCCGGCCCACAGAGTAAACAAGTGGGCCTGCTCACCCCCACCCCGGGGGAAAGATGGAAGTCGAGTCTGACCCCAGGCAGTCTGGCTTCATTTCCCATCCTCTTCACTAGTCCACATACTGTTTCCCAATCTCACACCCACACCCTGAGGAAGACCTACGAGCAGTGAGAGATAAACACCAAGGAGCTGGTCATGGATGGTTGTGTTTTAGGACAGGGGAACAGGGTAAATACCAGGGAAGTTGGAAGGCACGTGGGGTAGGAACTTCACAGCTCAAGAAAACTGGATGCAAAACCAAATTGTCAGTGTTTCTTAGATCAATCCAGAAAAACTACCAGGAGAAAGAGACACTTAGGAAATGTCTAGATTTCATTATTCAGGTCATCTCTACAACGTCATTCATTACCACCTTTCCTTCTCGCCTCTGACCTGTGTGTCCAGGTCAGCACTTCCCCACACGGTCCTGCTTCACACAGCACACAGTAGGCACTCAACTATTTTCCTTCTATCCAGCTGCTTTAGGAAGTGAGCCCACAGTGCTTCTTAGGGTTTGCCTTCCCAAAACCAACACTCTCCCCTCCTCAGGCTTCTGAAAGAGAGAATTCATAGAAGGTCACACCCCTGGCTAATACTTTGCCAACTCACCCATCTTCCCTCCCTCCTTCTTTAATTTCCCCCATTATGCCTGGATCAGTTTCCTCACCCTGTGCTAATTCCTCTCCCTCTCCGGTGTTTATACCCTTCAGATGTTTGCAGGCTATTATCATGTACCCACTTAGTCAAGCAGCACACATTAAGTTCTTTTCATCTTTCCTCATAAATCAATCCCTTAATCCCTCCAAGCCCTTTAATCGTACTAGCTGCTCCTCTCTGAACTCCGTCCAGTTTCTCCAAGTCTCTGATAATGTTGTGACACAAGGCTGGATACAAGGCTCCAGCTGCTGACTCTCCAAGCACCCCAAGTGTCAAGGAGCTCCGGGCACGCACATGCACACATGCACGCGCACACACACACACACACACACACACACACACACACACGACCTCATCAGGTAAGACGGTCACCTTGCCTTACCAGCTCCCAGCACCCTTTCTGCAGCCATGTCATCGTGAAGTTAGTATGGCTATCTACAGAGATCAGAGAGCTCTCGAGCATTTGGGTGTCATACAGAACTTAAGGGAGAAAAAAATCTTGCAGGAACTTTTATAGCCCCATAAGATTTTCACTAGCAATTCCCACACACTCCCTAAGAATAGAGATAATGCCTCTGAGATCAAGGGGGATTTAGGAGCCTAGGAAAAGGCCATGTTGGAGCCCCAGGCCATAATCAAATTAAAACCAAAATGAGATACCACTACACACCCACTGGAATGACTGTAATTAAAAAGACTGACAACACCACATGTTGGCAGTGATGTGGAGCAACCAGAACTCTCACACATTGTCGGTAGAAGCGAAAATAGAACAACCATTGGGAAAAGGTCTGGCAATTTCTTTAAAAAGTAAACATTATACTACACTACGACCCAGAAATTCCACTCCCAGGTATTACATTTACTCAAGAAAAATGAAAATATATGTACCCACAAAGGCTGTATGCAAATATTCATAGCAGCTTAATAGCTGAAACCTCAAAACAGTTCAGTTGACATTCAACAGAATAGACCAATCGTAGTATACGCATACAGCGGGAGACTACGCCAAGAATGAAAAGAAACAAACCACTGATGTACACAACATGGGTGAATCTCAAATGCACGGTACCAGTGAAAGACACACCAAATAATCATACCATGAGTCCAGTTATATGAAGTCCTAACACAGTCAAATCAAGCTACGGTGGAAAGAAAGGAAGAGTGATTGCCTCTGGAGTAGAGGAAGCAGGGAATAACTGGGAAGCGGCATGAGGACCCTTTCTGGATTAAGGTCAGGTTTTACATTTTGATAGGAGTTTGGATTACAGAGATAACTCATGCATCAACTTATTAGGGAAACCTCTTCATGGACAGTGTAGATGCCTGACCACTGCACTGTACACCTGAAGCTGAGGCTGAATAACACTGAATGTCAAGTATAATTAAATATAAATATTATATATATATAGATGTATATATAATCACATGGTCATGGGAGGTGGAATACAGAATAGGGAATGGAGTCAATAGAATTATAACAGCTTATAGGATGTCAGAGGGGTAGCATGTTGGGGGAGGGGTTATCACTTTGTGAGAGGAATGTTTAACTATTACAATGTTTTGTACACCTGAAACTAATTTAAAAAGAAACTCATAGAATGGTACTCTTAAGGTTCATACATCTCTCCAAAGAAGAAAGACAAACTAATGTTGAAACTGTAGCAAATGACATGCTGCTGAGTGTTTAGGGTAAAGGGTACTATTGTCTGCAATTTGCATTGAAATGCATCCAAAAGTCAGATGAATTGATGGGCAGAGAGAGGTAGAAACAAGTAAGCACACTAAAATGTTAGTTGAAGACCCTGGATACTACCTAAACGGTGGGTACATGCCTGTTCACTATGCAATTCTTTCAACTTTTCCATACGATTGGAGTTTTTCATAACAAAATGTTAGAGAAAGAAAGACTTGACCCTTTACATTCTTGACTTCCAGTAGATACTGGAGCCATAAATGCCACACTGGTGTGGAATACCATTTCTGTCGTTCAGTCACTATCTCAGCCACTTGCTTCTCATTCTAGGTGTGGCCTACTCACCGTTCCCCGCCCATACATATATCCTCCATTCACTTCTTTTCCCCCATTCTGTTACTGTCAATATCTATAACTCTTTAAAAAATAAATAAAACATTCATACAAGGATTCTTAACCTAGGATTCCTTTAGAGGAACAGGGAGGGGGTGGGGAGAGTGAAATCCACACATCACCTGAAATTGTATGAAAAACATACACACACGTGCATTTTTCTAAGAAAACAATCCATAGCGCTCCTCAGATTCCCATAGAGATCCATAGCCCTGGAAAGCTCAATGCATAGCTTGAAGCCCTCTTCAATGGTACTTCTGAAAGTATGTCAGGGCAGGTCATGCTTCCAATTTGGAAATCACCTGCAGTTTGGTCAACCTGCCTTTTCCTGGTATACCCATCTCATGTAGAGGGAAAGGAGCCTCCTTGAAAAATAGTCACGTGAGAGCCCATGCCCCTGCACATCTCCAGTCAGATACAGTAAGATTTGGGCTATTAAATGTAAAATAAAACTAAAGTTAGGACATTCACTATTGATCACATTTTTTTAAGTTTTTGACCACAAAATTAATATTTACTAAGAATTTAGCACAGTGAATTGTTTTAAAAAGAAATTAACTTTCGCTGAGAACCTACTACGTGCCAGGCACTTTACATATCTTCTCATTTAATCTCATTCTCCACTGAGTTATACCTCACTAGGCCAATTCCATAGATTATTTAAAAAAAAAAAAAAAACTGGGGCTCAAATTATCACCCAAAAGTCACACAGCAATATCTGAACCCAGATCTACAGGACTGCAAAGTTCATTCTCTTCACAGCTACTCCAAGCAAGAACTCCAGGTATAACAGTCATAGCTCCTAGAGCTTGGTGAAATCTCCTAGATTTCAAATATTCTGTCCTGCAGACTCTATAAGCCCTCAGAATGACCCATAAAAGCAAGCATTTCAGAATGCAAAACATATCACCCAGATGACCCATTGTCTTCAGAGGTGGCATAACTTTTTCATTAGATTACATGTCCCAATTCCTGGTTTGGAAAACTCCACTCCTGCTGAAGGGCAGAGAGTGGGTAGGCTGGGGTAAAAGAAGAGACACAGAAATGTCATCTGCAGCATCATCCTTCCTCAAAGCACCTTTGTGCTCAATAGAAGGGGGCTGTCTCCCCTGGAGCGTGGGGACCACTATGACCATCATTACCTGGGTTGGCAAAGGCTGAGGCTATGGAGCTAGCTTACCCTGAGGCAGTGCCTTCATCTTCTGAGAGTTCTTGAAAGCAGCCTGGTCACAGGTGAATGTATGGCACTGGCCTTGATTTCCAGATCCCAGGGATGTCCATAAGGTAGAGAGCACATCGTGCTACAACCACGGGACTGGACCTCCAGGGGGCTGCACTTTGGCCCAGATGCCTGCAGGGTCTGGGGAAGAGTGACAGTCGTGATCCCATGAAGGGTGATAGCTCAGAGACTTCCAAGAACCACTCTGGCAGCTCTTTAGTCACCTTTTCCTTTGTAAGGGAGGCCTTGATGTTTTAGCTGAATAAAAATGTTATGAGGAGGAAAAATAAAGACTTGGCACTCAAGGAAAGGCTTCCTCCATCCCCAACATCTTAATATCGATAAAAGCAGGTTAAAACAAACATCAAGGGAAACCTTGAAAGGGAAAAGAAGTCATAAAAGGCCAGTCTGGGAAATGTAAGGAACTGGGGAGAGGCATTCCAACTACAGCTCAGAAAGTGGTAAAGTGTGCACACACACACATGTGTGTGAGCGAAAGAAAGGGAATCATGGATGAATGAATGGATACATTGGATGGCAGAGTTTACAAGTGGCCTATCCCAATACCCATTTATTCCCTCTCCCTCAGGAACAGAACCTCCCATTTTAGCAAGGTGCATTGCCACCCAGGTAAAAGACTGCAATTCCCCCCCCCCCCCTTGCATCTAGGTGTGGCCTGACATCTAGATTGCTGCATGAAATTTCGAAAAAGATTTCTTGAAAGGAAGGAGGGAATGTCCTCCTTTGCCGTTCCTCCTGTCACCAGCCTGGAATGTGGATGGGATAGCTGGGTCATGTCTATCTTGGACCAGGAGGTTTAGTCCAAAATGCCATACCCTAGACATAGTAGAGTAGAAAAAAGGGAAGGAGCCTGCGTCCCTGGTAATACCATGAAGCCATCATGTCAGCCCCAGGTTGTCAGCCTCTAGACTTCTTTAACATGAGAAATAAACGTGAAGTTTAAACTGCTGGTACTGGGATTATATATCCTATGGCACTGAACCTAATCCTAACTGATACGAAGTAGTAGATGCATAAATAATATTTTGAAGAAGTTTTTCACAGTAGCTAGCAAAAGTACTACACCCTAATCACAGTCTCTAACTAGCCCCTACCACACAAATTAGGAAAGGCTGCCTGTCAGAAGAAGGAACTCCCATACCTCTCCATTTAGGAAAGGCCAGAAGTAAAAGACCACCATTTTGAAGCCACTAAATCAAATGCCTCATTTCAAGCAAACTCACCTGTTCGGGGCATTGTACCTTATATGAGAGGGTGGAGAAAAAAATGTAAACTAATAATTAATTAGGCCTCAGAAGCCCTACCTCATAGCAAGTGAGTTCTAAAATGCCTAATTTTCCTTCAAGAAAATTTAGAGGGAGAGATGCATGCTTCAAACAAGGAAATTCCAAGCAAGTCAGTCAGGGAGTCTCAAGACCAGAAGCTACCTAATGAGACGATGGGGAATAAGAAATAGGGAATGGTGAGTGGTCTTTCCAGGCGTTCCTCTGCCCCTCAGTTATCGAGTGGGATGAAGAAATCATCTCTGACCCGAGGCCTGCACCCATGGGGATGTGTCACCACACATGTAATTCCAAGCCCAGCAATGAGAAGTTACCCAACAGCAGGGAAGACGAGGCCAAGATTCCAAGAGGTGCCAGATTTCAAGGACACGACTTAGCCACCTCAACCAGGAGAATGACTGAGTATTTTCCATTCCCTCTTCAGCAGTTGCAGCTTCTTCACTGCGCTTTTCAGAGGAGTCGCTTCAGCGTGTACCAGCCCTGCCTGTCATGTCAGTCCAGGGACTCTCTGAGAGAATATTCCTTCAACCCACAAGGATTCTTAAGGGCTCCCTTGGCTTCCCGCTTGCCATCTACCCATTCTGATTTCATGGGGTACCGTACGTGTACACACACACACACACACACACACACACACACACACACACACATACAGCAACCTCAGGACTACAAGGTTCTCACCTCACTCTTCAGGCCTCTTCGAGATCCTGAAGGGCCAGGACTTCTGAGAGTGAGTCTCAGAAATAAAAGTTTTCGACACACTTTCCTACTCTGAAGGACTCATTCTCCAGGAACATCCAAGTGGGAAGGAAAAGTCATCTTTTAGGATTTCAGCGGTTGGATTTTGGTGATAAAGTTTTAAATTGCTGTCCATTATTAATGTTAAATTCGCAGCAGTCAGCCCTGAGATCTGCAATTATAACAATTCATAAAAACAGCCCCTTTGTTAGTCGTGCTTGAAGAGCTTTTGAAATATAATTGCAACGTGGTGCAAAGTGAAATAAAAATTCAGATTTTCTTTTACCGAGGCCATGAACAATACTGCCCTTTTTTTACAGCAGCGGAAAGCCTCAAGACATCCGTGATATTCCTTCAATGAGCTTTGTTCAATAAATGCTAAGCCTTGAAGCTTTTAAATGTATTAAAGTGATTATGATATCATCACTCCAAAGGCACTTCAATAGAACATTAAGACAGAAACAATTTTCCTCCACACAAACGGCATAACAGTAACAAAAAGTTGATTAAATGCACATTGTATTAAAACTGTTTTCAGTATTTACAGACATATGCAGATGACATTAACTGTAACCTACCCCATGGGCAGGAAAGAGAAGAGAAAGTAACAAAAGCGTTAGGGGGGGGAGCAAATTTTAACAAGAAATCTTTAAAACTTAAACTGTGGCTCAACTGTGACTCTGCTTTGTGGATTTACAGTCAAAGTCACACTACATAAAAGGGAATAAGGCTCAAAATTAATAAATACTAGTGGAGTACGAGTCCATATTTGCTCTCCGCCTCAGCCCAAACATACTCCGCACTCACAGATGCCATACTTCCTTAACTGCCTCGATGTGACAACTGGCAGGAAATGGGAATCTAGTTATTGAAAACATCACGTAATATACTGCAGGCAGGCGATGACTCTGCAAGGGGCAAACGCCGAAAGCGTCCCACCAGGAGGTGTGGAGAGGTGAGGAAGGGGCCAATAGGTGGGGTGAGAGCAAAACCCAAGATGTAGGTTCTCTTTGTGGCAGGCTTATTACAGGATGCTCTTAGCACAGATAAGGGGATTATGAATTCACATGTGAATTTATCCCCGATTAAACTTTCAGCAAAAGGGTCAGTTGGCTGGAATAGCAAAGCCGAGGCACCACGGTCACATGCCAAGGGTGAACCTGCCTGTAGGTTCTACTGACACAGGAAAGTAAGAAAATGGGGGAAGTTTCAGCCCTTTCTTTGAGTACATATGGATGAGCATTTACACCTGCCTGTTCGGTTCCCTATCCTGCTATTTTGCTCAGCTGTATCTCGAGGGCATGTTCCTAGGGCATTTTTAAAACTTGGTAATACCCTTTTTAATGGATGCACAATAGGGTGCTGGCGGCTATTTTTTGTAGTGGCTATTTATATAGCAAGAATACCTAGCCAATACTTGTCCTATTGGGTTCAAACATTTATCATCAATCTGTTTGCCTCCTAAGTTTGTTTATGGAGTTTTATAAGGTGAAAGTTTTTCATTTTAAAATTAAGAAGCAAAGCATTCTCAGGAAGGGAGGGGGGGACTTCCAGGAGAAGATAAACTCTCAAACCAGTCAAGACCAAATCCCTACACATGACCCGGTGCCATTCAACTTGTCTTACCCCCTAGGCCAAAGGAAGAGTGTCTGTGTTTCTCGGTGGAAGACACTCTATAAACAATGCAGACTACACAAGAAAAGCCACTGACAAGGCCTTTTATTACCCAACTTGGGGCCCTTGTGATTTTCTTTATGGAGAGAGTATCCTTGTCCATCACGCCAAGCACTGCTCCCTGGCCCTGGCGGCTTCTTAAACCAGCCCAGAGAAAGGAACACATAACAAAGGGCCAAGAAAAATGGGAAATAAAGACCATACAGTGGGTGACAAGTTCCCCACTCAAGCAACTAGCCGGTGCCGTGGGCCAGAATTGATTTTCTATATGACATCAGAAAGGATTACCTCTCCCCCACAATACTGCCCACGGGGATGGAGGGGAAATCATAATTAATTCAGGCAAATTCAATTCTGAGAGTCCAGTGACAAATACTTTCCTTATAATATGAAGCACAGTCTCAAAACATCTTAAAACATTTGGTGGGAGCTATAGCAACACACTCAATGCAATAATGACACAAAACTACACAATAAAATGCCTGTGACCAAACGGTCATAATTCTTTCAAGTGAGGAAAGAATATTCTTCTAAAAAATAAGTTTAAACCTCAAAGAAAACGCATTTCCGTTAATAATGCTGACTCTCCTTCCCTCCTGGTGACATGGGGTAGGTGGGAGTAGAGGTCCATTTAATTCCTTAACTATCTTGGTCCATTAGACCAACAAAAATATTCTCTGTGCAGGAAGGAAATGTATTATCGTGCTTCTGATGCAAGGAATCAGATGGGAGAGGTTGCTTCCATAGCCAATTTGACCTAAACCCACAAGCATCTAAAAATACCAGAGTAGTCAACTACAAATTAGCCACACCAGCAGAGAATTAGAGATACCCACATTCTAAAACAGATTACCAAAACAACTTCTCTTTGGCTTCAGAGTCCATCCCATGAGTGGTACGGCACTCCAGAGGGGAGAGCACTGGATCCGAAAGCTGACATCCCAGAATCAATAGTACCAATTCCAGCAGTCATCAGCCAGAAACCTTGGGCCAATTAAAACCTCTCTGGAAGTCCTTCTCTCAAACAAAAATGGTTGACTTACATGTGCCCATATGCTCTTTGAGTTGTAATATTCTATAACTATGGGCTTATTATAATCTTCCCAATGATAGTCTGCTTAGAATTACATTTGAATGAGTTTCTATTCTTTGACCCCCAAACACGGTAAGAATGTTCTGGATGCAAAAGAAAAAAACACACACACACACATTCTAGAATTAACAGTCCGAGCGTTGCTCACCCCAAAGTAGAAAATCAGAAGTTGACTGTGTGTATGTGTCATATGTGACTGTGTGTGTGTTATATGCGCACATGCTCAAGCACGCCACCTTCTTGGCCACAATAATTCTCACCTCATCATCACAACCCAATGTTTATTAAGTGCCCACGAAAGAATGCTTCTGTTCAGCTAATTATCTGATTAGAAAGGGTGATTAGAGTATGATTGATAGATTCAGTCTTTGAAATCAGATGGTTGATCCATATGCCTCCTCCTCGGGCACATTTATATGACCTCTCTGAGCTTCTATTGCCTCATCTGGAAAATGGGAAAGATAAGAGTACCTTGCCCCTAGGATTATTGAAAGACTCAAATAAGACACTCCGCATAGACACAGTAACCGCTATAGTTACTTATCACCACTACCTCTACTGATATCCCATTGGTGTCAGAGGTAAACAAGATTAAGTACTTAGCACCAGTACCTGGCACACAGTAAAAGCTAGTACAGGCTGCCATTACTCTTGTCATCTATTGCGCTCATCTATGTAGTTACTAGTACGTTATTGTCAGATACGCTTGTCGCATTTCTCTTTAGGGCAATACTCGTTTTCTCCACAATGATCATTTTCAATGGAAGAGTTCGAGAACTCAGGCCCCCTCAGACACAAATCACAGAAACCCCAATCAAACCAACACTTCCTGGTGATAATGACACTTGGTGAGAGGAGCCAGGGAGCACAGACCGGGAGACTTCTGCTCCCCCTCTGAGAAGTGAGAGGGTGAGAGCGCATAAGCTCAGACATCCCTCATACTAACGTTGCACAAGCCCACCTGTCAGCCATGACACAGTGTGGGCGGCATACGCAGCTCAGCTTCCCCTCACTGAGTGTTAATGCTTGATGCCCCCAGACGGACAACTTGAAATCCACAGGAGTAACTTTCACATGCAGCTGCCACACCAACTCATGGGAGATTATTACCAAAACCAGGGTTGAAACCATTTTCCAGGCTTGGCCTCATGTTGTTCTTCATATTAAACAATGGACACCAATGCACAGAAACAAGAGTTTCTCTCCTACTCCTTTAGTTTCCACGTAGAACAGTATCAGCAACACTCAGTTTTTATTTCAGTCCTCTACTGATGAAATTCCTTCTTTTTTTTTTTTCTAAAAGTCCAAGGGGATGGGCATGGAAAGTTTCGCCCACAATGAGGTGACTGCTGCAAAGTAAGACGTCCTAACCTGTTAGGACATCGTAAAGGGTTGAGGCAGTTCACTAAGCAGGTTATTCTCTGCTCGTTATGAGCCACATTAAATAACAAGTAAGCGTTACATGTTCCTTTAGCTGTAACGGGTGTAATTTATCTTTCTTGGAAAGGTGCACAAGCTCATGTAGGGGCTGAAGTGAGAACGGAGACAACATGTGACCATGGTCACAGTTTGCCAATTTCAGACGGCTCCTACGAGGGGGAGGAAAACTGTGTGTTGAGGTTTAAGAGGGCTCCGGGTCTATAAGAGGGAACGAAGCAAACATTATGCTTCCAGGAAACAAGGCAGATGGCAATTCGGCATCTCCACTGGGCAACCCTCCTTTCTACGGACACCGCAGCTCACAGCTCTGCCGCCCATCTAAATTTTCTCTTGGCTTCCAGAAGGGTATCGCTGCTGACTCTGGATCTTTAAATAGAGCCATAGAGACACTGGCAGGACACTGGTCACCTCACCCCGGCCACCTGCTTACTGAAGGCCTGGGAAGTGAGTCTCAACAACCAACGGGCAGGAGAAAAGAAACGAAGATGATGGCAATGCCAACGTTTTATCCCTATAATTTAGTTACTTTATTAGAGTTTTCCTAACTCCTCTACACAAAGGGAAGGGTGAGCTACAGAAAACTAAGTGGCTTTGTCATCAAAAGCCTTCCCCACACTGGCACACAAACACCTGTCAGTGTAAAAGATGCTTCTTTACCAAGTCTTCATACCAATCAGGAGCCAGGCACACTCCGAGCGTTCAGACTATTTTCTTCCAATGTTTTGAAGTCCCTTTAGTTCACATGAAGGCTAAATATTTCAAAAAGGTAGGGAAAGGAGAGAGAAAGGTTTTTGTTTTTAGGGGTTTTTTTGTTTTGCTTTTTAAGAAAAAGGAAAAGAGATGGGGCCATGATTAAGAAGTCCTAAAAGCCTTTTAGCTGACAGCATAAGGCTTTGTTGAACAGCCTCTAAACCTCCACTGAGAGAGACAATTCGGCAGTAAGATAGAGGCAGAGCATACACAGGTCAGCACGCCCAGCCGCCCATATTCAGGTAGCCCCTTTTACGCCACAAGTCACGCTTCTCCCCAACAGCCCTTTGGCACACCGGAGGTCCAAGGTGGTATCAGACCAACAGACACATGAGTTCAACTACCTGATACATCATGTTCTGCCAACAGAGAAATTCGTTTGTACCAAACTCAGCACATTTCTGCAATTAAAACCTGAATTTCCAAAATAGCAGAACTGGTTTAAACCCTCAGTGTGCCCCGTGCCCCCCACCCCATATCAGTCCACTCATAATGCTCTGTCCTCGGTGCCGACATTAAGAAATGACTGCCACACTAGCAAAGTCGCTTTTCCCAGAGCTTGTCCCAATCAGCAGAGTTCGGACCACTCACAGATACCCAGCACTCGGGCATGCAAAGCATTCACGGGGAATGCCACTGGCTTATTGAGTGTCATGGTGAGAGCTGCATAAACCTGCATGTCATAATTTCAGCAGCTACTGCACTTCCTGCCATTCCGCCCTGATCAGCTGTAAGAGAATAGGAGTGCTGGGTGGGAAGCAGAAACCACAAGCAAGATTATATTAAATAACTTCACACATCTCCCACACATCCCAACATGAAACCATGGTTTCGGCAGCACGTGCAGCATTCAGCTTGGGTGTGTGAAACACCAGATTTTGAGTGATGGAGCACTCACCCCTATTCCAGACACACCTTTTCTCTGAAACTATTACACTTGGAGAGCTTCGAGCTCCTGCTCCAGACCCATCCATCTAACAACAGAAAGCCCCTCTCAAGCTCCTTTCTGACACCAGCCCATCACTCACCATTTGCTGGTACGCACAGTTTTTGCTGACAAAGCTCCATTACTAGAAAAAGCTCAGTAAGTAAAGCTGATTTGAAATAACTATATATTATATGGAGGCTGGATGCGGAAAACTGATTTGAAGTCTAGAAAATCATCATATAAAGAGGCTCTAGAAAGAAGTGCTTAATTATTGAAATACCTTCGCTTCCTACGGACCACACATCATTTGATTTATCGTCAGTGTTAAATATTGGTAATTTACTGGGGTCATCTGACAAAACAACTCCGTACAGCAAGTACATATCAGACACTGTAATTCTTCAGTTGAAATGCCTACAGCTCCCTGATTAATGTCCAAATACTCTGCTAATGCCATCAAACTGAGGTGTGTGCGAATTTCAGCTGACGTGAAGCTGCAAAGCTGAGAGCACCCCGGTAGGGAAGCCTGAAGAGTACATCGCCACGAGCTGTCCTCCATTGTTGCACAGTAGGCCGGTAACATGGCTGGGACGGCCCCAACGAGCATGCTTATGCCTAAGTGAATTGAATAGAGATGGCTGGTCCTGTGTGCCTCTCACTCCCCAATTCAACTGCAACAGCAAGTTACAGAGCACAAGACCTTGGGAGGAGAGTGTGTGCCTTCTGCCCCACATGCCTGGCTCACCCCAAGCCCAGCTCAGCTCATGGTTCTCCCAGCTCAGAATGTCTCATTACAGGCTCTCTGCCTCCTAACTCCTCCTAGCTCTTCAAGGTCCATCTCCTGCATAGAGCTTTCATCAGCCAAGCTCAAAACACTCTCTCCAGTGTTTCAACTCCTACTACTACCAGTAAGTTTTGACGTCAGGTTGTCAGTCTCCTTAATAAATTCAAGGTAGAATCCACATCTTCTATGTAGCCTATGGAGTTCTTAGTAGGTATAAGAATGAAAAAGAGTGACTCAGTCTCAGGCCATGATTAAGTCAGGCGGTCCAAAACCAAGGAATAAAAGAATCCTGATGCCGGGTCACAAGGAAATCTAATTGATAGATTTCTAAGCCTATAGGTTGAAAACAGAAGTACAACTTTTGGAAGGGCCTATTTACAGAACTCAACCATAAACTACGTCCTAAAGAGTACCTAGAATTCCAAGAAATAGTAGTAGTACAAACCATATTCTCTGATCACACTTCACAGAAATTTTAAAACCTTCTCTTCACAACTAGTGACAGTACATCCCTACAAAGGGATGTTAACAGGATTAATAAGTGCCTCAATATTAAGAAATCTAATACAGTTTATCATATTAGTTAATAAAAAATGGGGGAACCACATGCTCATCTCCACCGATGATGCAAAAGCACTAACATTAAAATCCAACATCAGTTCCCAATTTTTAAAAAAGCAATAAACTGTAGATGCCACTTTAATATCCTGATTTCAAGTCCTTTGGGTATATGCCCATAAGTGGAATGGCTGGGTCATTAGGCAGTTCTATTTTTCATTTTTTAAGGAACCTCCATACTGTTTACCATAGTGGCTACACCAGTTTACATTCCCAACAACAGGGCACAAGTGTTCCCTTCTCTCCACATGCTCACCTACACTTGTTATTTTTGTTTTTTTTTTTGTTTTTTGTTTTTTTATAATAGCCATTCTAACAGGTATGAAGTACAGCCAATACTGTATTGTATTCTTAAATTTTGGCTAAGAGAGTGAATCTCATGTTGTGTTCTTATCACACACACCATCCTCATCATCATCATCACAATGGTGGGAGGAAACTTTTAGAGGTGATAGATAGGTTTACAGCATAGATTGTGGGGATGGTTTCACAGATGTATACTTATCTCCAAACTCATCAAGTTGTATGCATTAAACATGTACAGCTTAAGGGGGGAGGGGCGTGGTAGATGAGGGTAAAGGGGAACAAATATATGGTGATGGAAGAAGAACTGACTGAGTGGTGAACACACAATGGGATTTATAGATGATGTATTACAGAATTGTACACCTGAAATCTATGTAACTTTAATAACCATTGTCACCCCAATAAACCTTAATTTTAAAAAAAGCATAAAGGAAAAGACTAATAAACTCGTGTACCAAAATGTAAAAAAAAAAAAAAGTACACCTTTTTGTATCTCAGTCATACCTCAGCAAAGTGGGTTTTTTTAAGCAACAAAGAACACTGCTTTTAAAAATATTTTTTACAAGCCTCTCAGTACTATTAACCAATGCAATTAGAGAAAGAAAAGAATTGAAAGTATAAAAATTAGACAGCAGCAAAATAATTTTTTCCATATGATACAACTGTATGCCAAAAGCCAATAGAATTAACTGAATAACTTTTAGAAAAGAGACATTAATAAGGTGGATTGTTATAAAATTAACATTTAAAAACCAATAGTTTTACTCATTACTTCATGTCCAATCATTCCATTTCATTTAACTACAATTTACAAGCCCTTTTATTTTTGCAAAGCATTTCTCAGAATCCTAGGAAGTAGATATTAATCAATCCCATTTTACAGGTACAGAAAAGAAAGCTCAGGATGGTTAAGTCACTTTTCACAGTCACAAAGCTAATAAATAGCAGTGCCTGTCCTCTGACTCCAGCCCTGTATTCATTTCCTTAACAAGATGCCTTTTTTCCCCCATAAGACAAGAGATATTAAATTCCGTGGGTGTTTTTCTCAACTCAGCCAAAATTAACTCTTAAACCAACAGCAGATCTTAAGGCCTTGCTCTCTGTTTCTAATGTAGAAATTATCTATGAAAATGGACCTATGTGTTAATGAGGTAGAATGATGAATGCTATACACAGACACCTAGATAATGAAATAATTCTTAACTAAGCAGAATATGCAATTAACACTCATTTTTGCTTCAAGATTGCATATGGAGTACTTTTCCCCACAATTCTTAATGCAAACCAATGATTTATCAAAATTTCTTTTTTTTTTTTTTAAGATTTTTATTGGGGAAGGGGAACAGGACTTTATTGGGGAACAGTGTGTACTTCCAGGCCTTTTTTCCAAGTCAAGTTGTTGTCCTTTCAATCTTAGTTGTGGAGGGTTCTGTTCAGCTTCAAGTTGTTGTTCTTTCAGTCTTAGTTGTGGAGGGCGCAGCTCAGCTCCAGGTCCAGTTGCCGTTGGTAGTTGCAGGGGGCACAGCCCACCATCCCTTGCGGGAGTCGAACCGGCAACCTTGTGGTTGAGAGAATGCGCTCCAACCAACTGAGCCATCCGGGAGCTCAGCGGCAGCTCAGCTCAAGATGCCATGTTCAATTTTAGTTGCAGGGGGCGCTGCCCACCATCCCTTGCGGGACTCGAGGAGTTGAACTGGCAACCTTGTGGTTGAGAGCCCACTGGCCCATGTGGGAATCGAACCAGCAGCCTTCAGAGTTAGGAGCATGGAGCTCTAACCGCCTGAGCCACCGGCCGGCCCCCAAAATTTCTTTTTAAATCACAGGAAACACATATTTCTAAAAGCTGTCATTTCATTTCAAGTTAGCAAAGTATTATAATTGAATGCAAAATATATCCCGATACCTGTGGCAGTGGACCAATTTGTCCAGAACTAGTAAACTCCTCAGATTATCATGGAAGATAATGACATAAACCACAAAGCTAAGCTGAAACACAGACTTTACTCAATCACTTAAAATGTGTTGCATGCCTACCATGTGTCAGGCATTGTGCAGGGTGGTTGGAAATACCATACACAGTAAGACCCCAAACTTGCCCTCATGGAACTTAGTATTTAGTTGGGAAGACAGACAAAAAATTATATATACATATACATATACATATACATATACATATACATATACATATACATATACATATACATATACATATACATATATATATATATATATATATATATATATATATATATAAAATTGCAACTGTAGTTGCTATCGTATCAGCCATCTATTGCCAAAATAACCCTGCGAAATAAACTACCCCAAAACTCATTTATTCTCATGTATCTGCAAATCAGCTACAACGTGTAAGGGTTAGGCTGGACTCCAGATTGCAGACTGCAGAGACGGCTCAGGTTCACTCTACATGAGTTCAAGAGGCCCAGTCTCATAAGGGGCAATGGCAGAAGCTCAGCAGAGACAGACAGAATGTGCAAGGCCTCCTAATATCTACACTCAGAACTGGCACACTCTCGCCTCCACCGGTTTTTCACTGGCCTGAGCAAGTCACATGGGCATGACCAACATAAGTGGGCCAGGGAATATACTCTGGAGGAGTAATTGCAAAGCCACATGGCAAAGGGCATGGATATAGGGAGGGCGACACCTGGGAACAATGCCATCTGCCACAGCCATAAAAGAAAGACAGGCGATTCTATGCGATCACCCAACAGAGAAATTTGACCACGTGAGGGAGGTCAGGGAAGACGTCCCTAAGAAAGTACAGCGGGGACTAAAATCTGACAGACAAGTAGAAATGAAGGCGGAGAAAGGAGAGGTAAGAGACTTCCCCACCAGAGACTGCCACCACCATCCATCCAGTTGTTCCAACAATAAACCCAAAAGTCAGCTACTATTCCTCCCATGCCTCAGCCCTCTACATCCACTCAGCACAAATACTGTTAAAACTGCCTCCTAGAATATTGCTCAGACACATCTACTCTCCTTTCCTCCACCACTGCTCCATGGCAGGCCGCTACCCCTCATCTGGAAGATTCCACAGCCTCCTAACTCACAGCCTAAACTGCACTGCCAGCCCACTCTCCACCACAACAAAAGTGGTATTTCTAAAATACAAATATGATCTTGCCACTCTCCTACCTAAAACCATTCAGTAGCAACCCTTTACCCTCAGAATGAAATTAAACCCCTTTGTGATCTGGCCCCTCCTTCCTTCTTTGTGTGCCCTGAGCATACTCATTCTTCCTGGGTTGCAGACATTGTCCATTCTGTTCCCTCTGCCTGAAATACTCTTCACCTCCCAACAGCACCTTACTTGGCCACCTCTCCTCACTGACACAGAAGCTTTGCGAGGATGTTTTTCACTGCTGTTTGCCAGCAATCAACATAGTGAGTACTCCCCTTAACACACAATGGTTTGTAAACTGAAAGAATGAATGAGTGAATTCTTCAAGTTTCCCTAGTTAAACACCTCCTTCAGGATGCCTTCCTTGGTACTCTTCCCACTTTCCCAGGATTGGGTGTACCTTTCAGTTGTTCTCAGAGCAGACTAAGCTTTCCCCATGATAGCATCACCTCACTAGTCACTTGGCCATATCCTGCACTCAATGCCCCAACTAAAATGGAAGCTCCATGAAGGTAGGAGCTCTTCCCGTTGCAGGCAAGAGCCCTGGAAGCTGGAGTGAGCCAGAAATGGCATTGCCTTGAAGGAGATCTCCAAAGACATGGGACCAAAGAAAGATGGAAATGAAGCAAGGGAAGAAGCTTAGGGTGAAGGCCCAGATCAAATGAACCATGTACACGCTTCAGGGATACACAGAGGACATGCGTGGGGGAGGCGGGGTGTGAGGCAAAGATCAGAAGGAGGACTGACGTTGGCCCTGAGGCCACACAGCCCCATATCTGACTCACCATCACCGGTTACACAGTGATACGCTCCTTCTATGCAGAAATGTATGCAGGTGGGACAGTATCTCCATACCTTGTAAAAATGCCCAAATTTCTACTGAAATCCATTACACATTGTGAAAGAAATGGTCTTTGGGACACTTTTACTCGTTGTCATTTTTGTTTCAAGGGGGCAGAGTACACGTAAATAAAACTTGAGGGAGATGTTAATGCCTTTTATAATGGAACAGGACTTCATCAATTCAGTCAACTCCTTCCGAAGTTATTAAAGAACAGCTCTTGAAATGCAAAATGCTAAGTACTTACGTTGAAACAGAAACCTTCCTTAACTCAGTCACTTAAATGTAGTTCTGTGACAAGGGACAAAGCAAAGCCACTCGAGAGGCAAGCCCAAGCAAAATCAAATATTAAAAGTAAAGAAGTTAAAGGACTGGAGATGCTCTGTCAACAGGCAAAGCTATGGCCTCTTTGGGTCTTCAATCTCCTAGTTATTAATGGCAGACAGTGCCACATCCGTCACCAAGCCTGAACCAAGGACCTTTTGCCTGAGGTTAGGTTTCCAAAGTATCCACTCAGCACATTCTGGCTCTTAAATATGATGTTCCCTTTGCTATTTTTCTCTACCTAACTCGGAGCAGGCTGTCATGTTGGGAGAGAGCTGCCTTCTCTCAAGGTGAATGCAGATGGCACTCAGCAGGTAACGGGCAGCACAGAGGCATAAAGACCCACCCTCTGCATCCTTTGGCCCTTCAGAGTAACAGTCTGAAAAATCAAAGGGGTGACAATCCATTTCTTAAGTGGGGCATGGCTGAGATACCAGAGAACTGGGAAAGGGGGAACAACAGAGAGAGAGAGAAAGGAGGCCTCATGGTAGGCTGTGCCTCAGGGACCGTGGCAGCAGTGGCAGTGACCCAGCTTGCCTCTGTGGGAGAGGGCAGGGGCGTCTCCAGTGCAGGAGAAGAAAGGGGCCTTCGTGGATAAATCATTAGAAAAGGCATAGTAATTACCACAGATACGACAAGAAGGCCTAAATGACAAGGAGTTATCTCAAAGCCCATAATTCCTGCAAATGAGTGACAGGCCCTGGGTGATGTGAATCCTCCCTCGTGACTTACACGGGTGGCCATGCACGCTGGTGCTGCTTCATCAGAAGGGACCCTCTTGGTAGGGACAGCAAGACCCCAGGAGTTACACAAGCCTCATGCTGGCAACCACATGTGGGGACTTGGCTGAAGTGGGAGGCTCCTGGGAACACAGAGGCAGCTGAGCAATTAGGCACAGAGAGTTAGGGCAAACTTCGTGGCAATGAAGCATTCATATTGTGAGCCTGGAACATGTAGACATTTGACAGGTGTTATGGGGTTTCCTAGGGAAATGGTGTTATGGTCAGAATTGTGTCCCCCCCCAAATCTATATGTTGAGACCCTAACCACCTTGTACCTCAGAATGGGACTATGTCTGGAGGTAGGGGCTTTAAAGAGGTAACTGACAAATAAGGTCCTTAGGGTGGGCCCTAGTCCTCTATGATTGTGTCCTCAGAAGAGCAGGTTATGACATAGACACACTCAGAGGGAAGACCTGTGCGGACACAAAGAAAAGGTCTCTACAAGCCACGGAGAGAGGCCTCAGGGGAAACCAACCCTGCCAGCGCCCTGATCGCAGATTTTTTTGCCACCAGCACTGGGAGAACATAAATGTGCTGTGTAAGCCACTCCACCTGTGATATTTTGTTATAGCAGTCCTAGCAAACTAATACAAAAGAACAACACAAACAAAGACCAAGAGCTGGGAAAACACTAGACACCCTGAGTCAGGCCATTTGGCTGGAGCTTAAGAAAAAAGGAATGAAGCTAGAAAAGTCTCTTGTAACCTAAGAGGCTGGCCTGCATTTCAAGCAGGGGAGTAATCTGGATCAGACGGTGCCTCTGGACCATTCTTGCTCTGTTGGCAAGGTTTTAGAGGAGAGAAGAGATGTGGGTAGCCAGAGCAACTAAGATATTTTAGCAATTCTTAAGGGTATGAGAACATGACCTTAGACTTAAACTTGGGCTATTGGGTAGATGGTGTCACCAGTAACTGAGATAAACGAGACAAGAATGAAGGCGGGGAGGAAGCATATGAAATCTGCTTTGGATGGGCTGAGTCTGCACATACTCAGAGTAGGAAGGCAGGGCAGAATCCACCCCCCACTTCACTGTCAGCTTATGACACCACCACCACCCACTTGCCGAGCCTGGGTCCACACATGTGCAAACACATCTCTTCCTATTTGGGGCCCCACATTCACAAGCAGTGATTTTTTTTTTTTTTTAATTAACCCAACATGATGACACTACAACAAACTGAACGCTAACACAATGCTCTTAAAACAAAAACCCAATAAGTCGTATTAAAAAAGAGACAATAGGCCCAAAGTGGAGTCGCTTGTGCTAAGCCCCGCCATTATGAAACAGAAACTTAATACCTAATTACAGTGTCAACTTCTCCCAGGAACAGAACCTTAAATCAGTCAATCTGGAATTACCTGGTCAGCACTGGTGAGAGGTAAACTGCCTGACAGACCTCTGCCACCCGCTAAGGGAAGGTGACCTTGCCACAAACAATCCACTTTCTTCTAATATAACTTCCTTGCCCGTCTTCATTCTGCCTATAAAAAATCTTTCATTGTATGCAGGTCTTCAGAACTCCTTCCTATCTGCTAGATGGGATGCTGCCCAATTCATCAATTATTGAATAAAGCCAATAAGATCTTTAAAATTTAGTCAGTTGAGTTTTGTTTTTTAATACTATGAATAAGACTTGAATCACACCACTTTAAATTCAGCTCCCCATAATTCCAGAAAGGCTCGGCATCCCACTTCCATTCTGATGGGTCAGAATCTCTGGTGAAGCTGTCAGAACATTCTAATGTTTGCAAATTGTGAAAGTTCAAGCAAGAGTCAAACATGTGGGAAGGGGGTGGTGGTGAAGGGCAGCTCTTAGAATATTGTGGTCTTGGACCACTTAAAAACAATCACAAATCTCTTTCAACACCCACACCTTCTTTCAGAAGGAGAAAAACATTTAAAAGCTCTGCCTATTGGAAAAGAAAGTTGTATGAATCATTTTATTTCGTGCTCCATCATTTACTCAGCACAGGCTTCAGTGACACCTCCTGATTGGGTTTAATTTTAAGCCAGCAAGCACACCACATACCGCATTGTCAGAGAAAGTTCCATTTCTCTCCAAGCCTGATGGGCGACTATTGTAATGTAAAACCCTGGGATTTAAATAACACAAGCGGATTCTATTATGAGAAGAAAGGTTTATATTTTGGAGTCTTTTTATTTCAAAGGAGCCCAGATACCAAACCATGAATTACCTGAAACAATGGGCTTCAATGATCAGCTCTATGCCAGTTTCTTGAGGGAAAAAGACTACTTTACTTGCCTAATGACCAGGACTCGGTGATCCAATTATCTCTCAGAAACAGTCCCAGGTTCTCAAAATTAACACTGGTTAGGAAACCTGGAGGAGGAAGAAGACCTGGCTGACCCTGAAATGGCCCCTGATTTCTTCACGACGCCATCCTCATCCAGGCTCCAGGGCCCTCCCTGTCCCCAAGGCCCTGGCTCCCACAGCCAAGCTCTGAGCACCAAACACCCACGTTCATCTCTAGGGAGAACTTCTGTAGAGGCCTTGGGGTCACAGGAGGACCATCTCCCCAAGAAACACAGAAAGGAAGCAATGAGAATCAGAGGGAGAAAACCTAAGAGCGATCGTGTCCTGATTTTCAGGCGCCCAACCAGAAACTGCCCACTCCACCCTCCCGTGAGGTCCTGGTCTCTCCAACGATCCCACTGACAACACGGAAATCTTACTCTGATGTCCCCGAACAGCATTTATAGTCTCTCAAGAGACATTTTTGAACATGACTATGTACCAGATGCTGTGCTAGAGATAAAAGAACTAGTGTCCGCCCTCAATGAGCACAGCGGGTGGGCAGTGTCATGCAGGGTGTCATGCGGGGTCTCAGCTCCTGCTCCCTGCATAAGAACGCAGGACATGGTGAGGCCAAAAAGGAACACCAACAGACCCATAGATAGGGGAGTCATACCACTATATTCTCGATGGCGGCTGGGTTGGAGACACAGGAAGCAGGAGCCACAAGATCCGCAACCCACCATCCACTTTTCTGCCAACCAACGTCACATGCCAATTGCAATCTGCCATGTTAATTGCAATCCGCGCTTGCTAGCACAGCCACCATCCACTGCTAGCGTAGCCACGGCAGTTATATTAGTGGCCAATGGCTCACTGGTTACAGCTGACAGCTAACTAGCCACCGCTGATGACCAACCAATCACAGTTGATGGCCATTTACTACCCAAACCAGCATCTTTCCATGTGAGGCTGAGAGCCTGGAAACTGCACTCCTGGCTCTGTCCCCACACTCCACCCCTCCAGGGTCTTGCCTCACAATCTACACGACAAGCATCCTCTGCGAGGGGCCCTGTGCGAGGAGCCTGGAGGTGAATGAAATATCCTGGACACAGCCAGCCTCTCTGGGCACAGGCAGGGTTTCTCAGGCACCATCAGTCCTTCTGGGCATGGCCAGTCTTCCTGCGCACAGCCAGGGTTCTCAGGGTACATGCTGGAACAATAATGGCTCACAGCCAAGGTGCTTACATATTCTCAATGGCGGCGGGCGAGACACAGGAAGTAAACATCCATCAGTACCCCAACATGGTGGTACGTTCCCAAGCAAACAGTCAAGCTGTCCATCAAATCAGGGCTGAAAGGAAATTCCCCATAATCCACAGTCATTTGCCCGGGTTGTGTGTTGGCCTCACAATGCATGCCATCTCCACAGGGCGAGGGCTCCAAGTCCTCCCCAACCTGGGGGTGAGGGATGACCTTTACCTCACCCTCAGCTCCCACGGAGGACTCAGCAAGCGTTTCCTCCTGGGACTACAAGTCCCACACCTGGACAGCTTCATCAAGCACTTCCCAGCCCCAGGGCCACAATGACTTTTGCTTTCTCCGGCCTATGCTGGTTGGAGAACCATCCACTCCTCCACGGGGGTCTCCGGCAGTTGTTCCTCCTGGTCTTCCTGAGACTGAGTGTTCATACATATAAACTGCTCCATTACCTTTCAGAGAGTTTTGGCTGACACCATACCCTGCTCACTGCGCCATGTGTCATGCAGGGTGTCATGCAGAGTCTCAGCTCCCGCTCCCCACATAAGGACGCAGGACATGGTGAGGCCAAAAAGGAACACCCACAGAGCCACAGATAGGGGAGTCATACCACTATATTCTCACTGGTGGCTGGGTTGGAGACAGAGGAAGCAGGAGCCACACGATCTGCAACCTGCTGTCCGCTTTTCTGCCAACCAACCTCACTTGCTAACTGCAATCTGCCATGCTAACTGCAATCCGCGCTTGTTAGCTCAGCTACCACCTACTGCTAGCATAGCCACAGTAGTTATATTAGTGGCCAATGGCTCACTGGTTACAGCTGATGGCCAACTAGCCACAGCTGATGGCCATCCGATCACAGCTGATGGCCATTTACTACCCGAGCCAGCACCTTTCCACGTGAGACCGAAAGCCTGGAAACTGCACTCCTGACTCTGTCCCCACAGCAGATAGTGCCATGAAGCAACACTTGTCCTACAGTGTGACACACATCGCCAAGTGTTAAGGCAGGACAGACAACCAAGAACAATTTCCTGTCGGAAGTGGCACTGGGTCAGATCTTGAAAATAGTGCCTCAAGATTTGTTTACCAGATGAATCAAGTACTATGTCACACATACTCACACACAGGACTCTTAACAATCCATTCGAAGGGACTAGTCCCCGGGAAATAGGACACAACACAAAGTGAAATGATATCACAATGCGGGCCTCAGGATATGTCCCACTCTAAGTACCTTCCAAAAAGGTCCAAGGCAAACTGCCCTCGAGCCGTGGTCACCTGACAGAAGGTCTGCTGCAGTAACAAGTCTATCCCATACCACTAGGCTGCCTTGAAGAGCAAAAGCACTCACTGCCCTACTGCCTCTTCCTGAGGCCTAATCCGCCCCTAGATTCTCTTGCTTTGATCACAAGAATCCTTGGTTTCAAGGGAATTCTGGGTAATGAGTCATCTAACCATCCAGGAGAGAGGGCAGCGCAGGGGGAGGAACAGCATATGCAACCACACGTTTTAAATTATATCACATAGAACATGGTTCAAAGGGATGTTCCCCTTTGTGGTCCCCAGACCAGCAGTATCAGCATCATTCAGACCCACGGAACCTGAAACTCAAAGGGGAGAGCCCAAGAATTGATATTTCTAACAAACTCATAGGTGACGCTAAGGGTCCCAGACTATAGGTTCAGAACCACTGCCCTAGGGGAAATTTCCTTGGTCACTGGTGAGATGATGATGGTGCAATTACAACAGCACTAGTAACACTTACCAAGCAGTTACCATAAGCCAGACACTACCCTAAGCAACCTGCCAGCTTCTTCTCCTTTAATCCTCACAAGCAGCCCTTCACAAATGAGGAATCTGAGCCCCCACAGAATGTTAAACAGCTTAGCAACATCACAGCAGGCAACGGAAGGGCTGAGATTTGAACCTAGTAGATCTCTTTTGAACTCCCAACTTCTCTGCAGATGTACTAACAAGTTCACCTCTAGATGCAGCCGGCTGAGCTGCTGCCTGGAGATTCCAATGGGAGACTGGGACAAGAGTCTCTGAGAAACTCCGAACACCAAGAAAGCACTCAACTTTGGAAACCCAGCACTTCCCAACACAGTTTGAGGAACACTTATCTCTTTGTAGAATACCCAGATCTATTATTTCTTTAGCTCTCCCACATCTCACGGAACTTACAGCCTCTGCAGCATTACTACCTAATTCTATCAGTGTCATACACTGGCCCCTGCAGAACAGCTCGCGGTTGGGGTCCACTTTAGTGTACACTCCTGCTCTGACCCCTTCAGTTGGTACCCCTGGTTTCCCGCCATCTTGATATACATCCCTGGTTCACCCTCACCGTGGTGTACACCTACAGTTAGGCCCCTACTTGGTATCACAGGACCCCCGCTTTGGTTTACATCCAGTCTATCTCTAGCCAAGAACTCAGTAGCAGCAAGAGGAAAGACTTCCGTAGCTTCCAAAGCTTCCCAGGCTGGTGGTAAACAGCTCTCTTGTTCTATCATGGGGGGAGAGAGGATGCAAACCTTAGAATTGTTGCATAGACCAAACCCCATGCTGGGTCGACCTGACCCCTAAAGCTCAGAGTGACCAAGAAGGCAGACCATGCCCCCTGAGCCCTGCACTCCCAAGCTCAAGGGCATTGAGCTCTCCGATCTGGTCACATCCACTCTCCCACCTGCTCCTAGGACCTCAGCAAGAGAGGGGAACTGGGACCGAAACAAGGACAGATGTCAGGCTTTGCTCTGGCTCAGGGCAGAAGGCAGCTTTAGAACATTTTCCCTTCTCTTCACCTTTTGTCAATGCCTGACCGTTGCCAAACTGCAAAGATCACTGCTCAAAATTAAAAGTGCACACCACATGTACAACCGACATGATTTTTCCCTCCTGATTCAGCAGTGCACAGGAAGAACTTTCACTCCCACAAAGGAAACTTCCAACGATTCAATTTGTAACCGAGCAAAGGTTCCATCCACCTGGTGCTACAGACCGCCAACTACACTGATACGGGGGTGCAGTGAAAGAAAGTGGTGTTCACACTATAGCCCTACTCAATGGGGAACGGGCAGCTTGTGCTGGGAAAACCTCAACTCCCAATCGAGGACTCGGGGTGGGTTTTTAAAGGTTTAAGGGGAACAGGAAAACAAAGCTTCCACAATGCTTAGCGGACGCATTAGTGGGCAACATTAATTAGAGGACCTTGGAGCTTGGCAATATATGGTAAGGGGCGTCAGCACCAGACCTTCCTGGACAGTGGACCTTGTGCTTCTCAAAGGGGTCCAGTGTTCAAATTCTGGTTATGTTCTGGTCCTTTGGTTCTGTGTGTTAGGGAGGGCGGAGGTGAGACTGATTCTGGGTGCAGCTGGAGGTCAAAGTTCCCTCCTCTGGGCATGCTTCAGCTGCATGACTTGTGGTTTTGGTCTACTTTGTCTGAAAAAGCAAATCAGTATCTGGTTAAATAGGATAGGATCATTTTGAGCTGTCTCTATAATTATAAATCACCCCTTTTTGTTGTTCATGCCTCAATTTTAAGGGAAATAGGGCAACCAAGTCTGGGTTCAATTAAGATAGAGGATTAGCTTCAAGATGGAGTCGTATTTTTCTGTGCCCCTCTTACCCAGCTCTTGCAGTGTCACCCCACCCACCTCTTCCGCAATGCTCCCTGAGCCAATGGTCCCTGAGGCATTCTGGGGTGTTCAATTTACAATCAGAGACCACAGCAATGGCAGAGGTAGCAGCAGGCCAGGACACCTGTTCCGTAATATGAGACAAAGAATAAAGAGTAACTTTTGTTATTACGTCCCTCCAGGACCCAAACCATGATGGAGATTATCGTGACGATCACTGGAGACCAAGAAAATTGGGTTTGATAGCTACTCGCTTTGCTCCTAGCTGTAAGAGTACCTAAGATCAGGATTATGTTTTAAAAGGAGTTGTTTGGATCTGGTTCTGGGGAAAAGGCATTTCGAACAGCAGAGGGAAGTAGGTAACACATCATCCCTATAATATATATTAGAAAAAGGATAACCAGAAAAATTTGTAACCCAGATCAGAGGAAGAATCCAATACCACAGAGGAAGCCAACTGAAAAGATCAGAGAGTAGGTCAAACTCTGCTTCTTTGTCAGAGACTTGCTGGAGCCAGGTGGCTTCCTGTCTAATTGTATCTAGGTGGGTTTTGATGTCTGCAGAAGTGTTTATACAAATGCAACATAACAAGGTGGCTACTGCATAAACACCTCCTTGTCCAGATAACACTCTAAAGCAACCCCATTGCCTCAGGACCCAAGCGCTAAGGACACTCAGGTGGTTTGGGAGTCTTGGAGCTTGAGCAATACAGCAGGCCAAATGGCTGACTATAACGGTTTAAACTCCGTAACCTCAGGTATTTGATAAGAGATGTATTTACGAAAACAAGAGAAAAACAAAGGTTAATGATAAGAGCAAATTATAAACAAGTTTCTGAGTTTGTAAGACTATCAGTCAAAAGAACTTTTAGAGATAAGGTTGGGAGCATCTTTTATAGTTTGACACGTCTCTGATGGCATCAGGTGCTCAGGTAAACTCAGGTAGCTTACACCACATCAGTCATTGAGATTGTTTAAGCACGAGCTATTGTGGGGATTTCTCTAAAATTTGTATCATGTCACCTAGCTGCAGTTTGTAATTGTGAGGCTCAGGAAAAGGGCAGTTGCAGCTCTCAGTGATTCCAAGTCAAAGGACGAGAGAAAAACTAGAAACACGTTTGGAGAGTCATAGGCAGATATTGGAAGGAACTAGAAGAGTTCAGGATCCAGGCCAGTTTACAAGTAGAAAACAAAATTCAACAGACAATGAACAGCACTAGACTCTAATATCCACAAAGGTATATTATAGTTTCAATTGCAATAATATCTCTCTAAAACTCACCCCCATGTTTACCAAAGATTGACAAATTCAGACTAATTTTTTTGCAAAATAAGTCTAGCTTCAATAAACTTGGCCTGATTATTTGTATAAGTCCAGCAAGAATAGTAATGAACCATATACGCACTTTTAAATCTTTGCTGGAATTTTTCATAAGGAATCTTCAGATTGAATTTAAAAAGGCCTCTTAAAGCCAGAAAACCCAGAGCAAGGACTTGCCATCAGAGATTGCCTGCAATACCAATAGTTTTGGGTAAAGTCATTTTTTTCCTGCTCCACCTTTTTATTATTAAATTTATTGGGGTAACATCGGTTAGTAAAATTATAATTAAAGTGTACAATTCTATAATACATCTATATAATGCATTGTGTGTTCACTACCCAAAGTCAAATCTCCTTCTGTCACCATATATTTGACCCCTTTTACCCTCTTTTACCACCCCTCTCCCCTCTTACCCTCTGGTAACCACTAAACTGTTGTCTTTGTCTACGATTTTTTGTTTGGTTTTGTCTTGTTCTTTGTTGCTTTCATTTTATATCCCACATGAGTGAAATCATATAGTTCTTGACTTTTCCTGATTTATTTCGCTTAGCATGACAATCTCAAGATCCATCCATGTTGTCGCAAATGGCAACATTTCATCTTTTCTTACGGCCGAGAAATATTCCATTGTATATATGTGCTACATCTTCTCTGAATTCCTCTGTTCTTGAGGTCCTCAACATACGCTGAGGTCCTTTCCTCTCATTATCACAACTGCAGTGGCTTAATCTCTATCAGTTAACATGTATGCAGCTTATGGGTTTTGTGCAGGCGGTGAGCATCCGGCATGTCAGGCAGGGTGAAGGTGCCGCGAGCATTGCAACGTGAGTGGGGTAGCAGAGACCATGTTCAGCAGCCTACCTTAGTGCTGTGGCGGTTCCTGTTCACAGAGTAATTGAGCTAACTTCTACAGGACCGATGAGGGTCACATTAACTGGCTAAGACACACCTCACTCTGGCAACAAGTGTCCTATCCAACTTGGAGGAAGTTGCCAGTCCAACCTGCATTCACGTGTCCCCTCCCCTGGTTCAGTATCTCAGGGAGCTCTGAACCATAGTTGATGGCCCTTTATCAGCTCTGGTGCTAAGGCACCAAGCCATATAGCCCTTAACAGATATGGCAGAAGAACGTCCTTTGCAGCACTTCCTAAGCCTCGGTAAGGAGCCAGCCCTGTGCTATTATCAGCTGAATTCATTTTTCTAACTGCCTCACCAATAACCTTTGCCCACCAGTGCGAGGTAAAGGATATTTAAGGAACTTGCAGCTGCTGGTTAGGGCAATACACCTAGGGGCTTAAGGAATAGGAAGGCTTTGCACCTAACTGGAAATATTTACGTGTACAATATTTACATTCAGCACTGTTGTCCTGCATTACTAGTATTTTGATGCCCTGACCTACAGCTCTTGAACAACAGTTGACCTCTGTACAGATACCACCCTGTTCAGCTGGAATATAATCTAAAGCAATTCCATTATCTAATACAATTTTGGCCAGAGAGTCTAAGGCCTCCTTTTGAGATGCTATGGCTTGAGTAGTCTCATTAGCTATTTTTCCTAACATTACGGAAACGTTTCTACTCACGTGTTCATGGGTTTCCATGCCCCACCAGGGAGATAAGTCCTGCCAAACAATGGCAAAAACCATCTTCCTGAGAACCAGGTAGATAGTCAGAATATCGGGGAGCTTCTCTTTTGAGTCAGCTGAATAAATTTAAAGGAAGCTAATTAAATTGTATATGTCCAAAGGAGATGGCAAAGCACATGGGATGTTAGAAATTCAGGCGAGTAGACTGGAGACAAAGGCACGGCAGTGAGTCATGCACCACTTCTCTTTTGTTAGTTGTCTTCTAAACAGTGACTTGAGATGAACAGACGGGTGGGTTCGAAGGAGTATTCCAACTGTTGGGCTATATCCATGGCCAGAACAGGAGCACATCCCCCGCCCCGTGATTTCGGGAAGCATCCTGAGAGGATTTCCGTTAGTGGTAATATAGGTCTAGGGTTTCTTAAGAACAGCTGAGTCAATTTAACAGAGGATGGGTTATTAGAAGAACCTGGTAGGTTGGGCTACCTCACTTGGGCTCAAGCTGATCGTCAGGATGTTTGTTTTCCCATGATTTTAACATTACCCAATCTCCAGGACTGATGCCATGGAGAAGGACATCAGTGAGGCACATCTACTTCTAGAAGTAAACTTATGAATAGCTATTAAATTTAGACCTAAGGACTGCCTGTAAATTAAAAAAAAGCTTAAGATGACATAGCTAGAGCTCTGATTATAATGCAATTGACAAGTTTGCTTTTCTCTGTAACATAATATTTTAAGATACCAAATGAAAATATATGAGGACATTGTAGACTCTTGGAGATTATAATCTTCCTTTTAGTAACAATAATATATGCATACAAATACAATTAACTATTTCTTTACATGACAAAGTTCCCCAATGCAATTTTAGTACATCAAATAGGCTTTATTAGTTTGAATTTTCTGTTTCATAAAGAGAGAACAAATCTTTGAGGCTTTCCAGGGGCTCACTGGAATAACCCAAAGCCATTTCCAGGTTAAGAAAAGTCTCCTTTCACATCCTGAACTTGGGAAGTTTGTCAAACATGCTTGACCAAAAGGCTCATATAACATTGTTAAATTATCCATTTACCTAAAGTGGAAATAAAAGATATCAAACACAATTAAAAGTTGCCGATGGTTAGCAAAACCTTGGTCTTAGGATTGTTTCCTTGAATAATCAAGTACCTGATTAAGACAATATAAAACACAAAAAGCTATTTTAATAAAATACAAAATCCTTGCTTTCTAGGTAGAAAACTTCTCATATCTTAGCTGGAGCAGAACAATGTAGGAAAACTTTGTCCTTTTGACAGTGTGAAAGAGAATCAAACTAATTCTGTATCAGCTTACTTTTGATACTTAAATTAACTTACTCTATTAAATTTATTTTAATCTCATTCAGCTTGGCAACACAATTTCCTTTCTTAGGTTTCCTTTTCCATAAATCTACAACTTTCCAAGTCCCTCTTAGTTTGTCTCATTCAGAAATAACCAACCCGATTTTAGGACAAACTACTTTCTTTTAATTCCTTCAAAAATGTATTTCTAAGAGGAGGAGTAGATAGGGGGAGGGGATTATCACTTTGTAAGGGGTATAAATGTCTAACTATTACATTGTTTTGTACACCTGAAATAATAAAAAAATGTATTTCTATACTTTATACCTTTCTCTAGCGAAAGCACACATTTCTTTCCACATCAGAATCCGTAACCCTTAGAAACCTTAATTTCAACTGACAACTAAAATGTAACTAATCAGCATTCTTTTGATTGTCCAATTTATGAATCTAATCAGCATTCTTTAGACTGGCAAATTTATGAATCTATTTCATAACCTTTAGAAACACAGGTTCTTTTACTGGCAAATCAAAACATTTTCATTAACAGATATAAATTTATCTTTTAGTTTATCTGTAACAAGAGGGCAAAAGTAGAAAAATATAGACTTATTTAACAGTTAATGTTTCAGTATTTTATCTTATTTGTTAATGATTTCGATATTCATTGAATTTAACTTGACTCATTATTTAACTTAACTTGGCAAAACTAAGGTTTCAAGTTACCAAGATTTTAGAAACTATTTGCTGAAAAGTTCACCTAGAAACTCTTAATTCATTTATAGCTAGATAAACCATTTGTTTTTAACAATCATATTTAGATTATTCCTAAAGATTTCGTGAGATTTTTAAGCAATTAGCTATTATATTATTTTTTTCCTGACAAATTTTGTAACAGAGAAAATATGAGCTTGTTTGACTAATAAACTCAGGTAGCGTGAAAGCTATATGTCTGCATTATTTTCAGCATTGATAACTAAAGGCATGACCATTTCAATTAAATCAACAACATTAAGCTAGCTTTTATATACTAAAAATTAATCTTAATTATGTGCACTTAAAAAACATTTAGTTTCTGTTATCGCTCCAATTTGTATCAGCACTCATTTGTTTAAGCCAACTGAATAAGGCTCCTTTACAATCTAATTTTGAAATTACAAACCAATTTTGGCAATACCATCCAAAGGTAGAAATATGCCATATTTATAACAAACATACATAGACATACATAAACATACATATAAACATAGAGATCTCATAGCTTTCATTTAAAAACGCTAGCTTTTGTATCCCAGGTACAATGCAAAACTCAGAGAAAAAACTGGATGCAAATTTTGTTTCTGGCAGATGGACTCAGTTAAAATGTTGATCAGATGGCCCAAGCTTGGCATGCTGTAAGAATTCCTTTAAAACCATTTTTAAATTAATTTATAATCAATCAAAGAATGCATTCCACTGTCTCAGAGATTTGAGGGTGACTTTTAAGATGAATTTATCGACAAACACAAACAAAGTAGGAAGCAAGTGTTCATAATAAAGTTGGAAAGTTCAGAAAGTAAAGAAAGCAGCCTCAAAGCTTGAATTTAAAAGTGGTCGATTTTCCCAGAGGAAGATATGCCGGGCGGAGCCTACGTACAAGATGGCCACTGCCACGTACCTGGAAACAAAAAAGACAGAGGAGGAGAAGCAGCCTCAGATGCCATTTGACTTCTTACTTCCAGGGGAATTAACGACCCCTGTGTTTGATCATCTCAAAGGGTTGGGGGGAATGAACCACACAAAGGAGGAGGTTTTTTTACCTTTTTTTTTTTCAGGCTGGCCACAGCAAACAAAGCATAGGTTAAAGTCTGACTGGGAATCAAATTGGGGCCACAGCGGTGAGACCACCAAATCCTAACCATTGCACCACAAGGGAGATGTGGGTGAAACTCTGACCATGTGTCATATGCATTCCTCTCTGGCACCAACAAAGTTCAGGTGAGTGAGTCCCGACGCACTACCACTGCTTTGCCCACATTAAATGAAATCCCAGGAGGAGTGTATGAAGTCCCCAGTCTCCTGGGAACAGCTCGAAAGTCTAGAGGGAGAGAATGGGGCCTCTCTCCTCCAGGGTCCGAAGTCTCTCACAAAGGAGTTCCCTGTGGTCACCAAGAAATTCAGTTCCTAAGTCAAATCATAGAAAACAAATAACATCGACAAACATATCTCACTCACATTCATACATTTCCTCCCCGCCCCCGACATGCACAACTCTGACTTCATCTGCCAGCTCTCGACCAAATCCAAAACTGATTTCAAAACGAAACTGATTTCAAATTCCACAGCCGGGTTCACACAAACCAGATTTCAATCCAGATTACCAAGGTAACTCCCCAAAGCCCGTTCCCTTATCAAGCCAATGGGAAAGCCCCAAACCACCAAAAGGGAAAGTTCCTTTGGTGTCATCCTACATGAAGTGACTCACCAAGAGACAGCTTCCAAGCCAGGCACCCAATTTCTCTCACTGCAAAATGAAAGCAATGCCTGGTCAGCAGTGAGCACTGCAGGTCTGTCCTTAGAGCCATCAGTCCAGGTAGCTGCTGGGACAGGACCTGGAGAGGCCACCACTGGCCAGGGGTCTCTGAACCAAGGGTGGAAAGCCCATTCAGGGCTAAGTGCCATCTGAGCTGCCATTTGTAACCAAGCAAAGAGTTTGTCCACCCAGAGCTGTAGAGCGCCAACTACACTGACACTGGGATGCAGGGGGAGCAAGTGTTTACTGTATAGCGCTACACAATGGAGAACGGGCAGCTTGTGCTGGGAAAACCCAAACTCCCCGATCCACGGCTCAGAGAGGGTTCTTAATGGTTTAGAGGAAAGAAGTATGTGAAAGCATTTTAGGGGTAGGAACTTGGAGGACCTTGGAGCTTGGCCATATATGGTAAGGGGCATCAGCACTGATCTTCCTGGACAGTGGACCTTTTGCTTCTGAAAGGGGTTTAGTGTTTAAGTTCCAGTTATGTCCCGGTCCTTTGGGTGAGTGAGTGAGTGAGTGAGTGAGTGAGTGAGTGAGTGAATGTGAGTGAGTGTGTGTGTGTGTGTGTGTGTGTGTGTGTGTGTGTGAGAGAGAGAGAGAGAGAGAGAGAGAGATCGAAGTTCTCTCCTCCACCCTGCTTTGGCTTCATGACTTGCGGTTTTGGACTACTGTCTCTAAAAAGCAACTTAGTAAAGCTTTTAATGAGCACCTACTTTGTGTCTCGCACTGCCCATTGACTAGTAAGGGGAAGGGATAAGAAGTTAAAGAAATGATTCCTGCCATTTGGGAGTTCTGTCGCTTACATGGCATTCATTTTTAGTTGCCCTGCCTGGGATAACTTGAACCCCTGATCACTGTGAAGCAAAGGTATTATAAATCCAATCTCAAAGTGTTGTTATAAGGACAAAATGAGATAACAATGGAAGCACACTGGGAACATGAATGTGAGACACACACACCCCCACTCTCCCCACCCCCCGCCTCTTTCCTTACCCAGTTTTGAGGAGATAGGACTTCATGTGACAGCATATAATTTGGTGTCAAGTTGAAAAGGGTGGGGTTTCAAGGAGTTTGAGGTAAAGAGAAATCAACTTTGGCAGCGGGGCCCGGAGGCTGTAGATACTGAGCTGAAGTCTAAAGGCTGGACAGTTAGGTAGAGAAGGTTTGGGGGAGGTGGAAACAGGGAGCATTCCAGGTAAAAAGAATGGATTTAGGACTAGTGAATAAGGTGGACAAGTTGGTTGGATAGAAGGGACCAGGGACAAGCCTGGCAAAATGGTTTTGACTCTCCCTGAGGAAGGTGGGGAAGTTGGGAATCTCTGAAATGCCCTGCAAGGAAGTCTGGCTTGAGGCAAACCCAGAGGGTCAAGGACAAGAGGTGAATCTCTCCTTCCACGAATCTTCACAGATGAAGGCAAAATGCTCCTCCAAGAACCTGGAGACCCTCACAAGGCTCCATCTGTGCTGGCCAATTGCTCCTTTTAGGGAATGGTGGGGGAGAGCGGGTGGTTTGACCACTCTCCACTCAATTTCCAACATCAAAGAAATTAGGAATAAGCACTCACTATTTCAGGGACTGGTTTACATTAGAGTACATCAGCATAGGGAGAAAAATCATGTAGTCATTTAAAGAGATTATCATGAATACCAAGGAAATACAGAAAAATGTTTTTGACATGTTAAGTGAAAAACAGCAGAACTCAAAACAATATGTGTACCCTTCCCAAAAGCACCATGCAGTCGAGGTAGCACAGGCTCGGAACAGACAGAACCAAGTTCTAATACGGACTGCAAACTTAGGAGCTATGAAACCACAGGCAGATTTCACGTCTACTCCCTTAGAGATAAAAGGGAGATAATAAAAACGACTTTACAGGGCTGCTAAGTCTTCAAATGCCTGGCACAGAACCGAAGTTCAACTCCCTCCACTTCCACATTGTATGGCAGGGTGAGCCATAGCTCTTTGGATGAAATTTGGTTTTTTTCAACAGAAAAAAAAACAAGTAAGCTTTTTTTAAATGCAGAGAGGGAACTTCTTAAAGGCAGGGACTGACTTTCTTACTCCTATATCCCCAGACCTCAATAAAAGCAGGATGAAGGTGATGGGAGAATGGATGGTTTATTACTACCACTATCTATGGTTGTTAAAAAAGACCATTGGGAAATGCCAATCTCTAGCAGACACCAAAAACATGACCTTGATCAGGCCACTCCTCTTCTCTGGAGCGACTATTCATTGCTCAAGGCAGAAAGCCCAGGAGCAACCGACCGGCCGCATCTCTGCAGCACGGATGTGCCCTGGGCCAGAGCTGGTGATTCAACAGGGAAGGCCTGAAGCTTCAAAGACCTCCCAGGACTGGACAGAATCTTCCCAGGATATAGAAAAGCAGGACCGCGCATTGGCTGGGATGGGTTGGCCAGTACTGAAGCCTGAGGATCTCCTAACCATCACCTAGGAAGTGACTGGCCCTTCTGAGGGAGGATTCCCGAAACTCATGTACTCTTGGGGCATGACTGTTCCCAACGATCTGCGGGCTGTTCAGACTGGGAAGGACCACTCCACAGAGAGACTAGGTCTGAGCCACTAAGGCCATTCTAGCGTGGGCAAGCACCACTGACCCTACCACCAGCCCCACCAACCGTCTGCTCCAAAACCCACCCCCACTGACATGGCCCAAGGACACCCAAAATCCCTTTCTAATGGCGAAAACCCCTTCAAACGAATCTCTGTCCTTCAGCGTCAGGGTATCATCTTCACAGAAAGACAGATACACACAAGAGAGTTAGAACCCACTCTGCCCACTCAACCTGAATATGAAAGGGGGCCTGAGCTGATCCTCAGACTATTTTGATGACAGCAGAGGGAAAGCAGGAAGGTACTGGAGTCTTGAGGGAAAAGGGAGAACGTGTCATTAAAAAGAGAAATGCATCAAGGAACCAGGAGCATGGGGCCAGTAAGACAGCCTTTTGGACTCCATCTGTCATGTTGCTGAGCTCCAAGGTTGGTACCCTGGAGGTAATAAGCCACAGCACACAACAGAGAAAGAGAACTCCCTGGAGACCAACACCAGGCCCTGAACCTTGTCTGAGGCTCCAAGTACAACTCCCGTGATTGCTGGGCCCAAAGGCTGGATCCCTCACCCCAGCACCAAGCCCCTGGTTCTTCCCCTGAACAAGCATGGTGACAACCCACACCCCTCTGCAAAAGTCCCGCATTGTTCTGCCACACAGAGAAATGTAAAAAGTCACTGGCTCCCCTCTTCTCACCCACCCCACCATCGTCCTCCAGCACCTACCACTTGAACATACAGGGGCAGCACACTCCCCAAAAATACACAGACATGCAGAGGCAGCCAGTACAACACCTGCACACCCACCTTATCCTACAGGAAGCTAAGAACCAAGGATGCAATCAAAGTCATCAGCAAGGTGGGATGGTGGAGATGGGAAGACAGAAGATAGCACTCTCTGGGTTCAAGCTGGGCTCAGGCTCTCTGAACCCCTTCACAGCAAGGCCCTAGAAGCTGCTAAGGCCTTGGGTTGGGTTGAGGGGGTGAGGGGGGAGGGCAAGGTTTAAGGCAAATAACTCAAGGCATTTCAGTTGACGGTGCTCCCCCAGTGATTCACTGTTTCTTTATTGCAACATGCCCTCTATAAAAGCCATTTTCCTCTCACAGGATCTGCTTGGGCAACATGTGATGTCATCATAAATCATCTCTTTTTTCCCCCCCTTTAAAATGTCAGCAGATTTCTTGGAGTTCCTATAAAGCCAAGAGAGCCAGCACCATCTCCGAGTTTTGGCAGAGAAACCCATCTTCTTTCCCAAGATGTCTGTCTTCACTTTTTCCCCCTTGCTCTCCCATAAGAGCCCTACAGAGATAAAGCCTCGAAGAGTACAGAAAGTCACAGAAAGCATTTGTGAAAAAAGCTTTCCTTTCTACCCCTTCCAAATGCCGGCTCTTTCTCTCGCTCCCTTTTTTCCTCTCATCCTATTTTGGTGCACTTCCAGGGGAAGTGAATGTATAGCAAGCACTTTTAAACAAGGCCTAATACAATCCATGCCTCCCAGACATGGATGCCATTAATCAGAACGAAGGCTTTGTGTGAGAGAGGCCATAGGCTGGATGGGCGCCATGGACCAATAATGCAGACAGGGTCCTACCTTCCCACCCCACCCTGTGTCGGGGCTTGGTATTCAGCCTTCCCGCCCTCCCCCCTCCCAAACCCTGTACCCAACATTCCCCCAAAGACCTGCAAAAACCTTCTGCCACAGGAGGAAAAAAAAGCTTCCTTTCTTTCCCAGTTCACTGAACCAAAAAGAAATAATTATCATCATTTTAACTGCAGAAACTCAAAAGCAAAAGAAACATCCAACACAACTCTAAGCCATAGAGCTGGTAGGGCCATCACAGAGGGAGTCTACTGCTGACTGAGATGTGTGTTTTGTCACACTGGTATCTCTTGAAGCAAATCGACCTTCTGGAAGACCTCCTTCCAGAAAGATCTCTAGATAGAGACGATGGCTGCCCTATCACCTATATGCAATGATCACACAGTAATGAAGATGATGCTAGATGTCTAATGGTCCTTCTTTTTACATCCTTGCACCACAGCCAACAATCTGTCCTCTCCCTGCCAACAGAATCCAATTAACTAAATAGAATCCAATTAACAACTGGAGCAAAGGAACTTATGTGTGGAGGAGAATGACAACCACCTATGTGAAGTCCTGTGGGGCTATTATGAATGCCCCTAAGCACCCCCACCCCTCCCTAAAAACAAATCTTCAGGCCTGGTCCGAGATGCCTGATGCTCCGCCATTAGTCCTTGATACGTTAGGATTAATCACGGGAATAATGCCGCTGTTCCTTGGGGGTTTTATACTGGTACCAGCTAGTTGTACCTCAGTATGGCTAAGTGGCAGGTGTCTTAGTAAAGAGAGAAGGAAGTGGAGAACGGGGGTACCATAGAGCAATAAGGAATCAGGGAAGATGATAAACTTCCAACCTTCACGTGTGGCACTGGTGCTGCCTCTGGTCCCCACAACTCATCCACACACAGGTGTGAGGTCTTCCAGGAACCCAGCGCATTGCACACTGCTTCCCCCCTCTTTCTCATTACCCTGACCGACCAATTCCTTATCATAAAGAAAGAAGGCTAGTGTCAGATGGTTGCTGGATTTACCATGGTGAGCACGACTTCAGTATAGAGAATATAATCAATAACGTGGTAATAACTCTGTACAGTGCCAGGTGTGGGTACTGTTGGATAACTATGATATATACCTGAAAGTAACATAATTTTGTATTTTAGTTATATTTTAATTAAAATCTTTAAAAAAAAAATAGGGGAAATTTAGGCGGGAAAAAGAACAGGAAGGAAAAACAAGAGGCACAGAGGGCAGAGGTCTTTGCTTCATTCCCTGACGTAGCTCAAGCATCTAGGACAGTGTCTGAAAAAACGTAAACACTTAATATGTGTTTGCTAAATAAACCAGAGACTACTAGGGGTCAAATGCTGCCCTGGCCACGAAATGGCCGGTGGGGAAGTCATCCACTAGAGCAAGCCAAGCCTTGGCTCCGGCTGTTTCACCCTTCCCCGCCATTGCTCACACTGGCCCTTCCGCCACAAATGTCTGTCCCTGTCCTCCCAAATGGCTCATCCTGCTCATCTTTTCAGATTCAGCTCCGACATGCTACCACTCCAGGAAACCTTCCTTGCTCCACCCCGGGACTGTTCAACTGCCACTTCTCCACATCCGTACCCTGTGCATGCCTCCCTATTTCATCACCTGACTGAGTTGTAGTTGCCAACTTCTACGTCTGTCTCCTCTGTGGGGATGTTAATCCCCTCGGTATCTCTAACGCGTAGCCTTCCACCTGGCACATAGCGAGCACTCAGTAACTGAATAAATTGATTGAGCCACTGAAGGAAAACCAATTAAACCTGATTATTCAAGTTTGTGTTGTTGTTCTTTGCTTTGCTTTCCATTTCAAAGAAGGTTTCTCCAGAATCAAATACTAAAGGAGAATCCAGGGAGGGGGACATGGTTTAGAAGTGGGAGAGATCAATGTCAAATATGAGAAGGGTTAATTCAGTAGGGGTCGTTCCTGTTCTGTGATGAAGGAACTTTCTGGAACCTGTCCACAGGGCTAGGCCATACCACCTGAGATGGAAAACCCTGAGGAAGGGATAAAGTACCGCATCACTTAACCAAGGCAGCCCCAGCCTCATCTTCAGAAGGGAAGGAGACTCATACCTGATGTCTGGCCAGGGTAGAGAGGCTTCCACGGATAGAAAGGAGTTTGTGGATAAAGACGTGTTAATGATTACAGAACAGCTGAGGGCTAAAGCAAACCCCCTGACTCCCACAGCATCCAGAAAAAGCAGGGACCTATTGAAGGAACTTACCAAGTCAAAAAAAAAAAGGTACCATCAGGGCTTCCCCCACAGACCCAAGCAAGATCCCATCCCCTGGAAACTGCTGGTGCCATCACTACAGACTCAGTGCACACCGACGATGGGAGGGAAATAAAAATCTCTCCCCGAATAAAGCCAAATACACAAGGCAACAGCCCTCCAAATCCTCTCCTATCCGATGCCTTATTACTACCTTTTGCAATCTCCAGCCTTGTTTCTGGAAAGTTTCAAAGTCACCACCAGCCGACCCTTCCCAATGCACAATGGCATTTAATAATTGCTTACGGTTCTCGCCTGGGAAGCCAGGCAAGCACCCACAATTCATTACACGTGTGACCTTTCGAGCCCTCAGCCCCCAAATGATTTTCACTCACTTTAATCTGACTAGGATTCAAAACAGATCTGCTGTCAGCAGCCTGAATTCTGTAGCCCCATAGATGGGCAGTGCCTACGGCTAATCTTTTAGTGCCTTAATCATAAAACGCAGCACTTCCCCAGCTGTTTTCACCCAAATAGCCAGAAAGGGGGGTGAGTGGGGTGTGAAAAATGATGAATTATGAACTCCGAAGTAGTATTTCATTAAGCAAAATTGGACGCTAAAACTTTAACTGTGCTCTCTGCAATTGAAAGGTCGTTTTATAAAAACCCAAACTTACAGAATTTTCAAGACTCCCAGAGTTCACAGGGGATCTCACCACTATGTGCCAGATTGACAGGGATGGAGAGAAGATGCAAAAGCAGTGGTCAGCATAACATATATTCTACACCATGACCACTTTAGATGTTTGCAAGGCGATGCCGAGCACACTCAACAGGTCTACAAACGCACTGTATGAGCCTAAATTTAGTGGGTGTTAATTGAAATCAGAGTTGCAGTCGTTACCACCGACATGTTTCTAAATACTACCCAATAAATTGTTGTCTGTTTCAGACTCTCTGTGACAGCCAGCAATGAAAAACCAAGAGCGGCACAGAAAACGGCTTTCTGATGTACCTAGTCCCGTTGTATGCGTACAAAAGGCTGTCTGTGTGTGGATCTGGCCTATGTCTGCACACACAGACATGTGTGTGGATAAACACAAGATAGATGAGCATGCCTTGCCCATTTTTAGAAGACGAGCAGGGAGACATGTGCTAGGACACACACATATACTCTTTGTAATCAGGCAACTTCCTTTTTACTAATGCACCTCCACAGAAAGCAAAATCCGCCTCTCACAATGTGACAAAGACATTCTAGTTTAGTGTGAAAGAGGTATATGGTACAACTTACGTGCCTTTTCAGATGGGCCATTTCCCGTTCCTTCTCTCTGGCTTGCCTCACTCCCTTCAGGTAAGTCTTGTTTCAATTTAAAAAACAAAATTAAAAGTTCCTCCAGAACAGAGCACGTAAGGGTCAGCCAGGAAGAGGTCTGCAATACATAGAATTTGAAAGGAGGCGGCCTAGGGGAAGGAAAGAAAAGTCTGGAAAAAGAACCACTGGCTTTCCTGAGTTCCCTCAGAAAAAAATACCAGTTTCGTCCTCCCGATTACTCATTAGTTCATTATTAGTTTATGTGAAAAGAGGTGGCTTTGTGCTCTGAGTCATGATTCTAGATGAAATTAAGAAAAAGAAAAGGGAGGTGAGTGTCTAGTCTTGCGGACCCACACGTTTTGCCCTCCCTTGATCCTCCGATAATTTGAGGCCCTCGGCAGATGCCAGTAGTACTGCCTAACTTTGCCAGGGGTCCATTCCCTCTGAAACTAAACACTGCCGTCAGCTTCCACGGCTGTGGGCCAGGAGGAACCTTGGAGGCAAATATGTTTACCCAAGACTAACGACACCAAAGGACAAGCTCTAACCCCAGCAGCAAATCCCCATGCAGTTTTCTCCCTCACATATATGTGATCGATCTGGTTATTCAGATGAGCAGCCCTTCAGCTAAGGAGCCCTCGTGCTGCACATAGCACGCACACACACTCTCTCACACACGCACACGCACACACCATCTCCCATATTTTGGTACACGCCTGTCCCCAAACATATAGCAAACACAGACATGTTTACATTATCACACACAAACAAATAGCATCCACTCAGACTTGTTACCTGCCTGTCCCCAAATACACCACTACATGTACTCAAAAACACACAAGTTCTGCCCACACACACAAGGTTTGGTACATGCCCTTCCTTAATTAAACCATGAGTGCATATGTGCAGTACACACACACACACACACACACACACACAGCCAACTCCTTCAGAGAAGATGGGGTACCTTGGACTAGGAAAGAGGCCTGTCCCCCAGCCACATGGAGCTCCAAGAAAATTCATCAGTCTGGGCCTCCTCCGAAGGGGCTAGAAATATTTCTACAGAAAAAATTACTTCATGATCTAGAAATCATCCAGAACCATCTAGTCCATCCCAGACTTCCCCCTTCTCAGAACCCTATAGGAGTCCATCGAATGGTCTGTGGAAAGATGAATTGAACTCCGTGCTACTCCACTGGGGTCTGCAAAGCAGCAGGTCATCAGCACCTGGGACTGTGCTAGAAATGCAGAGGCTCAGGCCCAAGCCCAGACCTACTGAATCAGACACAGCACTCGAACAAGACCACAGAGGATTTGTGTATACATTCAAGCTTGGGAAGTGCTCCCTAAGGGTCCACCCATCCTATAACCAGGACATGCCCCACTGAGCTCACCCATCCTTATCTGCTCTAAATGTCTAGGCTCTCCAGCTCCTGCTGCAGCAGACAGAAGAGGCAGCAGGAACACTCCTCCACCATCAGACCTCCTCTCTCACCTGAGACTCCCCTTCTCTCCTACCAGCAATAACTTGAGTTAACAGCACAGCCTCGGGTGTCCAGACTCGCCTGCATCTCTAAACCCACCAGGAGCTCAGTGATACTAACAGTTTTCTCCCCACTAATTGTCTCATCACTCCACAACTGCTGCTTTTTATTTCATTATGCTTCTCATCAGTTTCAGATAGGAATATAACCGAAAAAGAAATTGGAGGGGAACAATTTCAATATTTCAAAACACATGCAAATCAACACCCGGAATCCTACCTGGAGTGCTTTTATTGAGACAATTCCATACTTGTCTGAGAGATGACCTTATAATAAATAAATTCATATCTTGCAAAGGTAGATTTTTCTCCCCATCTTATAAAGCTAATTATACCAGCACAACATAACATTTTCCTAAATGCCTGATAACCTCATCCTGTTACTCAGGAAATATTATTTTTAAATAGGTGTGATAGATACAAACTGAAACACTCAGATTTCAATTCCAATCCCAATTCCCGGATCCCCTCTCTGAGTAATTTAAGGACTTCCTCCAGATAGTTTTTCATATTCTTTTAACTGACATTTTATCTTTATACAGTATCTCACAGAATGAGCACGCACTAAGACAATGACAGCCAAGAAGGCCTGTCATTTCTCATTCCGACAAAGACAGATGTCTTACACTGGCTTATGCCAATAATAGATCCAACAAAAAACAAAAGAGACTACACCTGCCGCTGATGTAAAGGCACCAATTCACATTTGTGACACTCATTTGTCAATTAACAGATTTCTTCCATTGTTGACACACGAGACTTAAAAGATGTGGGCTCGAATGTGATGAATTAAAAAAGACAGATGAGTAAGCTATGAGCTGCAAAGTAATGCTATAATGTGCTTTAGATATGAATATCAACTGACACCCCTGACAGGCCATACAAGGTTTTATTTCATTTTGCACTGTATCCAGGCTTCATACTTTGTCTTCTTTGTTCGCTTTTCATCAAGCTCCTAACATCTCATTCTGACAGCCAGAGACATTTAAGGCACTTTCGTTTCAAATGCAAGTTAGTGTACTTGATTTGTCATTAAAATGCAAAACGACTGCCGTTGCAGGTAAATGTAGGTACGCTTAAAAGGTTGGATCTGCAAAGCTGAAAATGGTTTGTGTTTCTTTTTACCTTCTTCCCGCGGCTAGTCACCTCTAGGGGTCCCGCCCGACACCCCACTGGGCAAAGGCCTGCACGGAGAGGGCCTCAGGAGGTCCGGATCCCCACAGTGACCAGGGAGGATATGTGGACTCCCAGGTGAGCCAGGCCTGAGTGAAGAACAGCTTTCCCCTCCCACAGGCCTGCTGCGCTCCCAGACTATGGGCAAATATGAACTTTACCTGTATGTGAACCAGTAAAAGCACAGCCTGTGAAGAGGAAGTGTGGACAGGCTTAGGTCAAGATGTTCAAAATAATTCTTCCCATGGATCCCCCATCTGCCACCTCCTCAACCTCCTACAGCAAAGGAGAAAATGCCACACCCTCGACTCTCTGGGAGGTAGGAGAAGGGTTAGACAGGGGCTGCAGGGGAAAATTTTTTTAATGAACTTTAATTCATGGATTTCACTCTTTGGGAAATTATCTTAAGGAAACAGTGAAAGAACGATTTATAGGCAAAGATGTTCATCACAGCATGATAACCATATATATGTGTGCGTCAATAAGAGAATGGCTCAATCATGGTGTATCTGTGAAAACTATTACGTAATTGCTGAAGAACCACATTATCCTAAAAAACTGAATCACATGATATAATATTAACAGAAAAACATAGGATACAAGACTGTATAGACAACGAGAATCCAAGGTTGTAAAAATTTATACGTACTCAAATGTTAATAGTTGTTTATTCAGCAGTAAGACCCTGGATTATCCTTAATTTCCTTCTGTATATTTTTCCTATACCTTTCCATTTTTTATAAAATGAATATGTATTACTGTATAACCAGAGAAAACAAGAAAAGCTTGAAAAAATTAATTTTGAAAAGTAAACATTTCTTTGTCCCAGTTTCCTGTTCCCCGCCACCATTCGTACTTTCTGGGCCTCAATTTCCTTTGTTCAAAGAGAGTATTAGACCCGTGTTTTCAAACTGTGTTCTATAGAACCCTAGGGTACCACAAAGGGCTTCTGAGTTTCTTCAAATGACTAATTTGAATTTAACTTTTAAATTACTTTAACCATTTTCTGAAACTATAATTTAAGGGCAGTTAGCACTCTCAAATATGCTCGATACCGAATTGCAACACACTGGAGGACAACAGCCTATTATCTGGCGCTGCCAAATTAAATAAAGTTTCTTCTTCTTACAATTGTCTAATGAAAGACTATCCTGATGTTTACAAGGTTAACTTTAAGGGGGGTGGGGGGGGGAAACTGAACTATTTGCAACTACTTAACTGAGTGAGTTAGCATGTAGATAGCACACAAAGTTAAATACAGGAATAATCTAAACACGGGGACCAGTATAAAACTGCCATCTTGTCTCTAACCTCAGTGTCAAACCCAGTGTTCATCTGAACAGCTTCACTGCTTTTGCTGACTCACAAAAAAAATAATTCAAACATTTTTATTCTATAATGTTCTTTCTATATAAAATGTTTGTTTGACTAGATTCTGCTACTAGAAAAATAACTTTGAAAACAGCTGGATTAAACCAGCCTACCGCTAAGAGTCCTTCTGACAGCACATGGTTCTATGAAGCTTAGCATGGGGTATCACAGGAAGAGTGGACCTCTGTGATAAAGGAGGTCCAGTTGAGTGCCAGCTTTCACATTTCACTATGTGACACTAGGCAAAGTACTTGATCATCCAAGTCTCAGTGTCTTTATCTGTAAAAGGGGTATAAAAACCTCATGAGGTAGCATGGTAAGCACTTAGTTAACTGTTAGTTGATGGTACATCATTATCACCACTTGGGACAAGTGAAAGGAAGGAATGGCTAAAGAGTAGATGGCTCAACATCGCACAAACAGTTCACAGAGGCCAAAGACAAAAATGCTTTCTTATAGCGAACAATAGAAATTTCTTTACTAACTTGATGAATCAAATCCAAAGCAGTCTCTTTCTAGGTTACCTGGCCCATGTTTATTTCCCCCTTTATTTCCTCACCTTCTCTATCTTCTGACTAGTTTATACTCTAGAAGTACGGTCTTCTTTTAATAGTAAATCAATTTAAAATCTTTACACTCTGTCTCCCTGTGCACTGCCTAAATGTGATTTTTACAATTGTCTTCTGGAAAGAGGCTCTAACAAGCGCTTTTGTAAAAAAGCTAACACTCAGAGCCAAAAACAGAAATAATGCAAACACTGGGACCACTATAACCAGTTAGTTACAACAGAACCGTTCAATTCAATGTAGATCAGAAATTACCTAAAAAGCAAACTTTTAGTCAAGGCAAGAAAATCAGATGGGAGAAACGTATGGTTGTAGAAAATAGTCACACATATTCCTTATAAGGAAACACTGTAGGACTATGATCTCCCTTTTGATTCATACACAAGTCACAAACAACAGATGCCACATGACCCCAAGCAAAATAATATTAAAGATAATTCTGCTCAAAAACAAAAGAGGCCAAAACAAAAACTATTTTGGGGATAGCTGCTCTTTTAGTACATTATCTACAGGAACAAAACTCTTTCACATTTAGTATTTCATTTGACCTTCACAACTATGATAGGTGAGTATCATTATCCCCCATTTGAAAAATGACAGCACAGGTTAAATTACTTGCTCAGTCTCTTACAGATAATTTGTGATGGAGTGAAGACTAATAGTCATGTATCCTGTCTCACAATCTCATTGCTTTTCCACCAGAACACACTCCAGCCAAAATGCCCCTGGGTTCTTGGTCTCCAACACGACACTGAACTTCAAAGTGCAAGAGTTCAGCTTCTCATTAAAAACAAAACAAAAAAACAAAAAAAAGCATAATGACAAGAATGCATTACATATTAACTAAACTTACTGTGGTGATCATTTTGCAATATACACATACATCAAGTCATTATGTTGTACACCTTGGACTAATGCAAAGTTATATGTCAACTATGTCTCTTTAAAACTGGAAAAAAAATAATGCATTATAGTTAAGTAGTGCTTAGCGATTTACAAAGCACTTACATTCAAATAACTTATCTCGTGTGCAACCCAGAGACATCTTAAGGAGAAGAGTGGACAATATTTTTGTGTCTGTCACGGATAAGAAAACAGACTTATGCCTCTTAAAGGATTGTCCAGATAAACAGCAGCAGCAACAGGACTCAAACACCTGAAGTGGAGCCAAAAACTACAGTGGAGACCCAACCCCCTTACGGATGCATGAGGCAGTTTCTTCTATTGTTATTGTTGTTGATCTTCCTAAAGGAACAGGACGACGAAAGTTAACCAAACCTTATTTTCTGCAAACTTCTAAACTGCTAATATTTGATAGAAAGACTGACTGTCTACAATTTTTATCTTCCCTGAAAAATGATGAGGTCAAATCTAAGTTTGGGAAGAAAACAAAACACCAACAGGTGGTGGTGGGAGAGGTCCCTTTTTCTTGGGCCTATAAGACAAAATTTTCCTCTTCTCTACCATTTAGTCACCAAGCCACTTTAGTTGACCAGATAAAGGTCTTGAAGACAACAATGAATTAGAATCAGGGGAATGCAATGGGATACAAGACAGTATAGGAGCTATGCATGCAGGCTTTGTGGTTGGGCAAAATGAAATCTTGGCTCTCACTGACCAGCTGTGTGCCCCTGGGAAAGTCACTTAACCTCGGCAAGCTTCCATTTCCTGTCTTTAAACTGTGAAGAACACCTCAATGCAATAATGAATTAGGAAGGTAATCTGAGAAAGCTGACCTATGAATGGTGATTACCATTGCTGCTACTTCTGTTAAAGTAAGCTATTCTGTTTTTAAAGATCCCTTTCAGCAAATGAGAAATTCTGAGATTAGCTAGTGTCTTTCAATAGAAGGGTACCTACCACCTGCATAACTTGGCCCTGGGCACTCCTAAGAGAGCTGTTCTCTAGCCCTGGAAAAGCTTATGTCCCAAGGGGAGGCAGAATTATTGCAAAGGCCCCTAGGCATTCACAGAACCAATAACATGCAAAATTTCCCGGGGGGAGAATGAACCCCTAAGAGCCAGCCTGGCAGAAACACTGTGGCATGGAAGAACTATAACAAATGCAATTTCTAAGAGATGAGATTTGAAGATTTGATTCCTCCGCTTCTGAAGGAGCCCAGGGCCAGGCTCCAAGGCCTTGCTGGGTGCTGAGCAGCACAGCACGCTGTGGCAGGAGTCGGCGGAGAGCTGCATTAACGATGACCCTCTAACAGCAGAACTGCCATATATACATGTCAGGGCTGACACTCGGACCCTGCTCAGCCTGGGAACGGCTACCCTCCATCGACCGGAGGTGGCCTGTCTCCCCCACATGCCGGTCACTCCAGGGTGAAGGTTTGACGGGGAGAAGCCATACCTCCCCTTAGTCCTTACTTGATTGGCCTCCCCAAAAGACTCCGGCCTGGCCAGCTTCCCCCCACCCTCCATCCACCTTCTATGTCCCAGAACCACCTCCATTCTGCACAGCACAGCGGCTTGGGCCTGCATGTGTGTGAAGGAGCTTACCCTATCCCCCAATTTCTCTTCCTGGACTCCTACAAATTCCTAGGGGCACACAGACCAGGATCTCACCATCTCCACTTGGGACAAGCCCGGTTCCAAAGTCCTGACGTTGTGCAAGCTATCTATCTACCCTGACCAGAAATCTGGACTCAGTGCGGCAAAGCCCTCCCTCTTCAGAGCACGGCCCAAGTCCCTATCTTATTATGTAGTTTCCTTTGAAGAAGTCCTCCCTCCTGAGACCTTCGTGGGCATGAGAATCAACAATCTGCCCCCGGCGCTTAACAGAACTGTGTGGTCCTATGGGTATCTTAAGAGATCTGTCTGAGGCCACCCCCAAGGGCTCTCCTGGGTCAAGTCCCCTGCTCTATTTGGCTGGGACCCTTCCTTTTCACATGTGGCTTCTGAAGTTGCTCACTAACTCAGAGAATAAGCCTCCCAGACAGTAGGTGGAGTAACACGCTCCCCAATAGGAGAGAACCACCAAGTTCTCAAAGGCTGCCAGCATAATGTGACAGTGGAATTGTATTGCTCTCTGATAATTTCACCTGTATTAGCCTTATCTCCACATCGAGCACTGAGCTTTTTCAAGGGGAAACACCAGACCTCTAAGTTCCAGGTGCTGGGGAACCCAGCATGCACTGAATATTTACATGTCTATAAGGAATAGGAAGGGACCTGCAAAGAACACTGACTGAAGCCCTCAGCCCTGCAGGACACCCCCAGACAGCTTGGAGAGAACCATCCTGAGCAATCCCCACCTCCACTTAGCAGAATTGTATAACCCAAGGTCATAGCCCCATGAGCCATTGAGAGACCTTGAAGACCACGTAGCCCAGAGGTGCATCCTGCAAAACATAAGTCACCCCAGGCCTGATTTCCACCGACCAAAGAAAAAGAAGAAAAACTAAACTCTGTAGTTAAATTTGTCCCTACAGTCATTCTTCATGGGCTGGAACAAATGCATACTGCTCAGGCGCAGGACACTAGACAAAGTGACCTTCAGGAGTCATTGCCAGGCTCCCTTTTCTTCTGTATCCCAGGTCAGGCTGACTTTTCTTACCAGAGCCCAGCCTCCAAGAATAGAATTTGGGGTATTGGTTTGTTACATCCAATTACAGCCGGAAGGACGCTTAGCTTACTGTGATGTTAGCCTAGCTCAGGTATCTGGGAAGAATACACAAGAGCCAACCAGGACAGACCCACGATTCAACCGTCAGCACAGATGAAGACAGTCAGCCCTCCCACGCTTGCCCTCAGCGTCCTGGTCACCCACTGCCCTTAGGAGGTGCAAGTCCTGAGGGATCGAGCTCCCACACTGATCCATTTAGAAAGGACAGGGAAGATGTTTTCAAAAATAAGTCCCTGAAATAAAATTAACCCCCCGCCAGGCAATCCCAACACACCCCCTCAAAGACTGGCATGCAAGAGGGCAAATGCCCCTTCATCCAGCTTCTCAGAATGAGAAGAGCAACAGCTCTTAACTCCGTCCCCTTTCTGCTCCACCAACCCCACAAATACAATTTCGTATAAAAAGAAAAATCATTAGAATTTCTGAGGAACAAAGCACTTAAACTCACATATTTGAACATCTAGAGGGGTGTGTGTCTCAGTGAAACAAACAAAACAAAACAAAAAGAGTCTTGGGAAAATGATGCCTTTACAAACAGCAATTAATTTGAAAAGAATACTCAAAATTCTCCCCCGTGCAGATATTTCTTTAGCAGCTGAGGGACAGAATAAAGCTAGCTCCAATTAAGGCATCTTTAATTTTCAAATAATAAAAGTAAAAAGAGGCTCCTTTTGCCAGCATCCTATGTCCTTCCCTACTCACATCTGTGCGCCATTCAGGAGAAAAGAATATAAAAACCCGCAGCTAAGCAGAGACTACAGACAGCGAGACAACTACTCCAAATGCCACATTTTGACACTGGTCAACAGCAGAGGGTTTTTCTTCACACATCTTCTCTCCATCTCTCCCCCGCGCACTGCCTCTGTCACATTCGCCCAGCAGAATGCCCTCCCTGAAGGTGTGCAATATCCAGAATTTCTCTTTCTCTGGTAAACAAAGCTGTGCCTATGAAGCATCCGGTTTCTCTTTGACCCATATCCAACTAAATCAGGCCAAAGTTCCACATATCATTTTCCCCTCCAACGATGAGTCTTTTCCCCTCAGAAGTTCCACACATTTACTAAAATAATTTGAGACTTCATCAGAAAGCCATTATGCCTGCAAACACTAAATTATTTAAGTGACTCCTTGTATATAAATATTTCATATCAGAAATTGATTTCCAAATGCAGCTCACAGGAAGAATGACCACACTAAGCAGTGTCCGAGTAGCTCTTGCTGTTCGAGAAGATGGGCAGCATTGTAATGCAACTGGAAAAACTGAATTCCACACGAGGTCATGCATGATTGCATGTACCATCTATGTAGAAGGAAAATTGCTGCCTCCAACTCCCTTCGTGTCAGAACTAGAAACATACCCAGTAGAATCTTCAGGGAGCAGAGCTAAATAAAAGGCTATGAAACAAATTTTTAGATTATGAAACTGGACACTTTTTTTAACTGTCATGTCCTGAAAGCACTGAATTTCAACTTTGGGTCACACCGGGTAAGATTTTAAGCACTCCAACCCTAAAAAAGACCTCTGGCCACTAGCTCTTATTCTGTGTCAAGAGGCAAAGAAAAAGAAAATTCTGTTTCTCAAACTTGTGAGAAAAAACAGGGCTGTGGTGTACCTCAAGCCTCCAAACACACACATGCACCCTCAGTGGTATGAACAGCAGTCACGTTGAAAGGGATGAACAAAGAACAGAGATGCACAATAAACATCATTAACCAGGGCTCCAGGCAGCACAGAATAAACCACCTCGAAACAAATGGGCACTGAGACCCCAACAAAAACTTTCCAGGCAGCCTTAGGAGTGTGACAGCCCAGGACCCCGGCCAGTAGCCCTGAAGTGTGGCAAAGAAGGGAAAGTGGGCAGGGGGTCCTCACTGAGCCCCTCCCCTGCCCTCTCCAACAACATTGCTGCTCTTTCCTCCATCTCCTCCTTGGGTACCCAGGGAAGAAGGCATAAAAAGACCAAGTGGAGCTGAACCAAGTAAAAAAATGCCCACTTTTCACACCAAGCCAGCGGCACAGAATCGAGTCAATTAGCATACACATCTAACCCCCAATGTACTTATTCAGCAAAGCACCACCTTGCTGATAGAGACTTAGAACGAACACACACATAATAAAACTTCCTTTTACCAGAGCAATAGCTGAGAAGAAAAAATTATTACTCCTCAAGCCTTAGCAAAAGCTAAATCCTGTTTCTCTCCTTAGCTGCTGCATTCAGCTTGATGTAGCTAAATTAACAAAATGTTCCCTTGGCATTTAAATTCTCTTTTTCTTCCCTTTTTTCTCCTTGTAAGCAGGGGAGGGGGAGGTGATGCATAGTACGTCAAAAGACAAAGCAACTTCAAAACAAAATCAGTTATTTGTAAATAATCCTTGTGGGGATTTCCCCCCTCCCACCCCAAGAAAAACAGCCCTGCCAGTTGTAATAGAAAGCCAAGTAAAGATAAATCAATTAGCTTGCTAATTTCTCCCCTCTCATTTATTTAGCTCTGCACTGTATTTGTCGTAATTGACTACAATTATGTTAATTACTAACTCCAGTATAATTACTATATTTATTGTCATTGAGCACGCGATGTACCCACAGCAAAGCTGGCATTTGTCGGGCATCAAGAAAGCAAACTGTCGAGAGGTGATTCTCGGCAAACTGGCGGATGTGGCTTCAGCAAATGAAAGGGCAAAAGAGATTTCATGCAATGTTAGTCTGAAAGCACCGGTTCATTAAGGATATTAATTTTCTGATAACTACACATTTAAGCATGACACCCTAGCACAGTATCTACAGGATTTTGCAATTATTAATGCGTGACAGTTTCAAATGCTAAGTGAATCAATTAAACAGCAGCATTCACAATTTGAGAAGAGATAACTGCTTCATAACTACCTAAGACTACAATTTTCACACGACAAAAAAGAGCCATTGAGGCGCCTTCAAAACCTGACAGGTCAAGAAAGAAGTTTGAAACAAAAGCACCTTACAACCATCATCTCTCCTCTTTACTTGTCAGATCAACTTTGCTAGTGTCTCTCCAGAAACGGCATCACATGCCAGCTGCCACAAGGTGATTTTTCATGTCTTGTCAAAGAAATCTTTTATTCTATTTGCTCTGCATTAACATGTTACATTTATTGATCAAGGGCCTGTTCGGCAGCCACAGCAGGGCACTGAGCTCTCCATGCCTACGGGGCTTTGATGTCCCGGTGACATTCCAGCCCGAATAATGCACATACTAAATGGATTTAATGCAGAAATGTGTTTGGGCCTGACAGTTACATTAATAACAGCCCCTCACACTGATAAATATGCAATTGCTACTATTAAGAGTTACCCAATTATGGGGAAAATATTTCTCTACCTTAAAAATAAATCCATCAAGGAAAAAAAAGTTTTAACAATGGTGCATTTTCTTAAACCACTTCTCCAGCTGCAGAAAATGCACCCGTGTGGGGGTTAATACCCCCTTCTGCTGCCTCCCCCTTCAATTGTTTTTAATAAGTCTTGCTTTATCTCAAGAATGGTTTGGGTTTGTTTTTTTTTTAACCTCTTTTGTTGGTCTTCCCTGCTCTACCCGTCTCTTATTTCTTTAGAACCAGAGAAAAAGCAGACACCCAGAAGACTAAAAAATTGGGTTCTGTATAAACTCAGAAAGGAACTAAGGGGAGGTGGTGCAAAGGTGGGGGGCACGTAGCTGATCTCCATAATGATGGGTCTGGAGAAGGAGGTGTCTTTTTTTAATATAAACTCTAAATGAAACATGAACATGTGCGTATGTGTCTCTCCCTCATTTAAAACCCTAAGTGACCTTGTGCTGTGGCAGTGATGGGGGTGGGGATGCTGAGGGAAAAAGAAAGCAGCTGGGATAGAAGAGACCTTTTATTAAGACAAGTCTCGGCCAGGGAGAATTTGTACTTATTATATCCCTGCAATTAAACACAGACACCAGCAAAAAGCATAATCGCTCCCCTTTCATCATAAAGGAGCAGGGAACAGCTGAAATCACCAACTCTGCAGTCCCTGAGGAGACAGGAAGAAAGAGGCTTTTCAGATGGCGGGTGTGTGCATGAGAGTGAGTACACGTGCAAGTACAAACACACAGAGGGACACATACAGCCCCCGCCTCTCTTCCTTCCAGTCTCAAAACTCAAGCATACAGTCATCTGTCCTAGGGTTCCCCATCCCAAGGCTGGGACAGGGAGCAGTCTGGCCACAGCATTGCTGAGCCATTTCTCGCCATGACAGTGACCTTCACCTGAGCCATGCCTCACAGCCCAAGGGGAGACAGAGGATGGGTTCCCTGGGAACACCCCAGCTCCAAGTCAGCCTGGGTCTCACCAGGTCCTGCCAACCCGAACTTTCCAAATCAGGAAGGTTTTAGAAAAACAGGAGAGGGAAGGAAATGCAACAGAACCCGAAGGCCTCCAACTTGGGGCTGCAGGATCCACCGTGATCCTGCTACTAGTGATTTAAAAGAAAAAAACCCCACGCCCCCAAAGACATACAGGCTTGGAAATGGCCACCCGTCTTCTCGCACAAAGAAAGCAATGATTTCTACTTTGAGAAGCATTTTAGAGTAAAGCTAAAGTCAGACCACTGGGGCCATTTAATCCCATTTAACCATGGAGGGGTCGGGGGCAAATTTCTTCTCGTTTGGGCCTTGGTTGCTTCATCTGTAAAACATGGCTGATAGTCCCATTGTCAAAATGTTGTTGGGAGGCCTAAATGAAATAACACGTGTTAAGTGTTCTGCCCAGCCTTGGCACATAATACTTGTTCCATAATACTGGTTATTTATTACTAAGACAAACATGACCGATGTCACTTGTTTGATCATTTGCCCCTGGACTCCACTGGAAAGTAGAGCCAGTCACCGCTAGGTACTTATTTGCAAGGCTCCTGTGTCTTGAAGCTCAACAAGAGAACAACAGAACTACTCTGCAAACTATCTGACAGGTCTGAGGTCTTCCTCAACAGAGTGCAGTTGGCATGGGGGAGGGAGAATTCTTTTCTGTCCAAGGTCGTCCTGTGCCCTGCAAGACATTCAGCATCCCCGGCCTCACCCACTAAATGCTAGTAGAGCCCCTACTCTCCTCACTGCAACAGAACTTCCTGGTTGAGAACCTGGAAGGCTGGTGAATAGGAAGTCTGAAAGGGTTAAGGTCACCAGTCTCTCCCCTCCACCCCCCAAATCACCAGCACTTCCAGCAGCCACCCTGATACCACAGAGGGCAGCATCACCCACAGGCTCAACCACGTCCTCAGGACAGAGGACAGGGCAGAGAGAGAAGGTGAAACAGTGAGGCCCAAGATTCTGGGGAAGTAAAACGGGTGAAAAGGGAAATAGAAGGCATTACTAAAAAGTCTAGGAATTCCTTACCCTGGTGGCAAACACTGTGGGAAATACGGAGACCACGTTTTCCACGTTTTTGAAAGTACTTCCTAAATCGCACTGCAAGTTACGGGGGGGGGGGGGGGGGGGGGGGGGGGGGGGGGGGGGGGATCGTCATCTATGAGAAGGCTGAACCTCACCTCTACGGCACCTTACACAACTCCCTCTAATCACTCACCACTTCCCAGCCAGTCTTACCCACAGTGGTTCAATACCTCCCTTTTCTCAGGCCAAAAGGTGCAAATCCAGGAAAGTACACCACTTGGGGGTGGGGGTGGGGGTGGGGGGAGGTTGCCATGTAAACCTCACTCAAAGTGGCTGATGCCTGCTCCCTTAGTGATCTTCCCTCCCTCCCGCCAACTGTTTTTAGTGGTTCCACATTCATGGACGTCACTCCAGACAGTGTTGCAAGTACAAGAAATCAAAGTCTTGCTACGGAGACATGAACTATTACCTTCCAAGTCATTTTACACATCATCTTTTGATGGTATGTCCTGTGTCAACAGCTGGGAACACTAGAATTGCCAATGATATTCTTGGAACAAAAATACAAGATGCTTTTTACAGCACTGCCCAGCTTGGAGAGAATGTGGTTTCTAACATATGTAGACCCCTCCCTCCTTGGAATTTATCAATGCCCTGGAACTATTTTGAAAATTCACTAACAGTTTATCTTTCTAAAGCCTATGTTTCCTACCATTGTCTCTTCCTCTCAGCACTGACATGCGCTCCGCTGCCCCCCCCCGACTCCAAATCAGCATGCTCCCCAAGTAAAACCACTGCATTTGAGCTTTGAAAACAAGGCTCCTGACTACAAAGACATGGTTTGATGAAGAAAGACCCAATGCCAACAGAGCATGCCCTTTGAGCTGTTCTGAGAAGCGAGGCGGGGTGGGGGGGGGGACTTTCTCTCTCACCCATTCCTACTGTCATATGAGCAAAGGTTATGCTCCTAGAGGAGTGACAAATATGTATGAGATGAGTGGGTTTAGCCTATGAAATGTCAGAGACAGTTGGAGAACTAAGGTATTTATATTGGTTAGTATGAGCTAGGTTATGCTGCATTAACAAATACCCTCAAGTCTTATAACACAGATTTATTTCTCATTTATAATCAATGTCTTACATGGATCAACATGAGTTTCTGCTCATTTATGGTCAGAACCCAAAACCAATGTATATAACAGGTAGAAGCAGCTCTTGCCAAATTATGCACTGACTCTTAACATGTCTAGCCATTGGTCACACTAAAGGGTGCAAAGATGTGCAAACATACCATGTGCTGAAGGAGAAGAAATTCTAACATTCTGTGAGGAACTCCAACATGACTACCAGAGAAATGGCCCCTGTGGAGGATCAAGCCTGGGCTTTTAGCCTCACAACCACCATGTTTAAGCTCTAACCATAGTTATGCTTATTGACGACCTATTACCTATTCCAGGTAACTTGCTAGACACTTTACACAGTGACACACTTAACATTTCTCCAATTAGCTCAAAGCCAGTTTAACAACTGGTGAGTGACAAAAGCAGGATTTCAAGCCAGGGTGGTCGAACCACAAAGCCTCGGATCCTTTGAATCCCACTGTCCATTTTCCCAACTGAGCAGCAAGTTCACCGGCCCAGTTTTGTCTAGTAGTTCACCACAGACATAGAAATGCTGGTGTGTCTGTCCTAGAAGCTTTGATGGTGCACCACGTGTCTGCCTCACTGCCTGGGCGAGAGGACAAAGCCACCATCTCTTTACTGGAGCTGCCCCAACTCCCCAGTTCTTCACTTTCATCCTGGCCAAAGCCAAGGAAGCAACAAGCAAGCTCCCCACTAAGAAATGTTCTCCTAAGCAATTCCCCCATTCAGTGCATTTGTCAGAGTGATGCTAAGTAAGACGCAACTGCAAATCATTTTTAAAACATAAGCTTCCTGTTGCCATAGATCAATTAAATCCTCTCAATTTTATTGCCAGATTGACACGGGTATATTTATCACTCTTTGTGTTCAGTGTTCAACAAGCTCAGCAGGCAACCCACTCAAACCACTCAGGTCCCTTGAGGGAGAGGAATGGGGTCACCAGGGAGAACTCCGCCCTTGCCCAATCAGGGGAGGAGGAACCCTAAAGCTGGAACAACTCGTTAACAAGCTCTTTGCCTTGAGCAGATCAAGGAACCAGCCCTGGTGAAAGCAGAGGATCTCTTTATTGATCAGCCAACAGAAAGCAAAATATGAAAACCTCAGAAACAAGCTGAAGGAAAAGCTTAGGACAATGGATATTCAAATATTCTTGGTAGCAGAAATTGGTATAACATCTCCTGGGGGCAATGTGACATCTATATCACAGCCCTCTGAGAATTTTGTCTCTGGGAAAATGTCCCAAGCAACTCATCAGAGACCTATTCATCAATCAGTATTACAAGGATATTTATAACACAGATATTTACCACAGTAAAAATCTGGGAACAACCTACGTGTCCAACACTAAGAAATAAATGATTAAAACCGTAATGCAGTATTTCTTGAGATGGAAAAAATACCTCCAAAACAAGGAAGTGCATCATTTTTTTTAATATTTGGCATTATGAAAGACAAAGAAATAAAATGTTAAAAATGGTGATTTCTGGGTTATAAAATTATCAGGAATTTGAGAGAAAGAGGGTTTTCTTCATACCTTTCGAAGTTTTCCAAGATTTCTATATTGATCGCTGTCGTTATAAGAAAAAATTATCTTCAAAAAAATAAAATCTATAATCTCATGCAGATGTAGACAGTGGACTCATGATCATTAATGCATTCAAGTTCAAAGGGCAACCCTACTCCTGTCAGCTATTACCTAATTAGCTCCCTGAACCTTCTGTCACCATTTCAGGGGGGATGGCAGGACCCCACCCCTGGGAATCACATTCAGGAAGAATGAGATCTGGGCTGAAAGGGTAGGAGAGAAAAATATTTGAGTCTTTTAAAAGGAGCAAAAATGTTTTCGGACTTCTTATCTTGCTTCCCTTTCCAACTTCCAACCCAACAGGGCACACACTGGTTCCAGGGACTTTCATTCCCTGAGACAGAATCATAGAAACAGCACAGCCTGAATTTCCACGACCTTCTGCATGGAGAGGTAAGCAGTCTAGTATTAGACAACCCAACAGAAGGAGAGGAAGTCTCGTGATAGTTAATGCAGAGAGAAGACTGAAGTGTAATGGGAAGAAAAACATATACTCGGATAGCGACTTAGAACCCAAGTTCAGAGCGTATAAATCCATAACCACCCTGCCCTCCAGCACAAACAGGTGGCCCTGGGAGCAGCCGCAGAACCGTCACTTTCATGAATAAGGTTAATAATGATGGTACGTGGCTATGAATTAATCGTAAGACAACAGGGAGGGATGTTCCTAATGAGAGCGGTTGAATAAAGCCTGGTGCCTCCCTTTTAACATCTTGGCAAGAAGTCATACAAACCTGGCCACCTGAGAAATTCACATTTGTATATGCATGGAATATCTCTGCAGACTATACAAAAAATGGTGAATAACAGAAGTCAGCAGGGCAGAGGAGAACTGGGAGGCTAAAGGACATAAGTGCAAAGGAAACTTTTTCACTGTTGCATATTTGTTCCTTCTAAAGTCTGTGCCATGTATTAACTATTCAAAAAATGAATAAATGCAACTCAGCAGACAGAGCAGAGAGATGGTTAGAACAGGGGGCTGTGATGAATCTGAGTGTAGGGCAAACTGACTGGAACATATGTTCCCCCAGAATCCCATGGAAATGGTAAGGGGGAGCAGGGGGAAAACTTTCAACAGAATGTGGGACAGGAATTCACAATATTTCATTTGGATTCAATGATTCCTGTAGCCCGGTGGGCTTGGGTCATCTGTTACATATCCACTTAGTTGGAAGGTAACCTTATGATCTTCTTTCTCTTCCCTTCTCCCTATTCTCTCTCCCGTCCACCTTTTTTAGGAAGAAGAATCTAAAATGTCTTTAATTTTGCACCAGCTGAAGGCAAAGAGAGACCAGTGCCTCCATAAGCTCATAACTTCCTCTGACAGCCAAGAAAAATAGTACAGCCTCTCCTCACCCCACCACCATTAGGTAAATAAGATGGTCAAAGATGATCCAATCCCAAATATAACCATATCAAGTTAGGATTGTTGTTCTCCATTCTGGTCTATAATTCCCTCCAGTTTAACCAAGTCCAAGTGGAAACCCTTCCCGAACCTTAGACCTCACCCCTCCCTTACTCACCCCTGCCCCAACACAGCCAGAACCCACTTTGCAGATCACACACTAACCACAACACCACCAGACAGGTTGCTGACCAGATGTGATAGTTCCTCAAACTCAACCCTATGGAAATTTCTCTCCTCTAAAAAAACGAAAATAAAAACCATAAAAATAAAAAACTCCTCTCCCTCTGAGTCCACTTTACTGGCCCTCCTCTCACTAAACTTTCCCACCTCCAGGACCCGTCATTTCCTCTAATAAATCCTTAAAGATCCAGCCCCTCGGGGCCAAGTGCCCCTTCTCACCACCAACTCCACTCACCACACATACCCCTCCCAGGGTCCAGCCCCTTCTCTGTCAAAGCAAGGCAGGGCCCCTGAGTGTGACAAAGACAGCTCTGTTTCCTCAGACCTGACAGCCCAGTCCCATGACCTGTACCCACTGACATACTCCCCTGTGGGGCCCAGTTGCCTCAAACCCACATCCGGGCTCCCACCACCAAGGCGGCCGCAGCCTGAGCCCCTGGAAGCCAGTCACAGAGGAAGAACTCCTTCCAATGCCCCGGCAAAGGCACCCTTTGCCTGAGTCCATGCTGGGAAGCTATTTAAGGAGTGCACACGTGTCTAAGGCATGGTCCCGCCCAGGCTGTGTTCTCAGCCCTCCCTTTGGGCACTGGGACCAAAAACCATCCTTACTTCCTTTGGAGCCAGCGTTTGTTTGTTTGGCACCCTCTCATCACTATGTATTACTCTGCAACATTTCAGTTTCCCCATCTCCCCAGAAGCATACAACCCCGTTGCGAGTGAGGAAGAGAACGCACACAGTAACCACTCTCTTTCTACATAAGCCTCTGGATGTCCCTTCCCTGGAGACAATGCATCTCAGACTGGCCCTGTGTCACTTGAGCACCCAAGAAGCTCTGCTGGCTTAATTTAAATGTAAACTCCCCTCTACCCACTGGTGCCTTAATGCCCTGAGTTTTGTTCATCTTCTCTCAAATTCTTAATTCCCAAGTGTCCTGCTTCAGAAGTTGAGAGAAAAAGACTGCAAAGCACACAAGTTGGAAAGGGCCTAAGCCCTGGGGTGGGATTTGGGCTCATTTCTCCTTTCACGCCAAGACCCCTGTTTCTGTTCAGCTGTCAAGAGGGCACTTAATGGAAAAGCTCTGCATGGGACCAGCTTGCTAGGAGGAAAAACCACCACCCTGACCCCTGCTCATTGATCCCACTGATACCTGCTTTCCAACTTCCCTTCCCCAAGCCCCCGAACCAGTGACAATTCATAACCTTTCAGGAAGAAATGAAATAACGGTCTGCATCCTCCACTGGAATAATATAGAAAAATCACACTTACCTTTTGCCAAGATTGGAACAGTTGTTAAAGTTTCCCTCCCACCCATCCCATGCCAATAGTGTTTGAATTACTTTGAAATATCATCTGGGAGACATCATCACCACAAATATTTAAGGTTCCAATTCATAAAAAGGCAAAGAAAGAAGGTACATACAAACACACACCCTACTATGATTTGGCCCATCTTTGGGAAATGGGGTTATCCAGAAAAGTATTCCTACAAGGCTCGAAAACACTCTTGCTGATTCCATCTCATTCCTTCCCCGACAGTATTCTAACTTGTCTGCATGAGTATTAGTGAGAAAGGAAAGAACAAAGTGAGACTCGCGTAGGAACTCACGTGAGATGGGTGACGCTCATGCTCACTGGTTCTTCAGTGGCACAATGTGCTACCAAAGAATCATTGGAAGCAGAGTCTGACCTCCGGGTGTGGGTCCATATGTCTCAGATCCGGGCACCCTATGCAGAGCTAGAACGTGTGGCTTTTCCCTTCCGGCCATTACCAGGGCTACCGAGCCCCCCAGGCCTGGTCTGTGTCTTGCGAAGGCTACATACCTCAGAAGGTTAAAGCTCAGATCCAGCCTCTTTGCGAAATGGCCACAGTCCCTGCCGAGGTGCTCTGGAATTTCTCTGCAGTCCTGGCCTATGTAGGACACCTGGAAATTAAATAGAACAGAAACAATGTGGCAAAAGGAAATCATCCAGCTGCTCACAACCCTGAGTCATTGATCCGATGATTGCTTCCGCAACTTTAAACACACGCTCCACACACACAAAAAGGCCACATTTGTGGCTGTTTTCCTGATCAAATCAGCTTTGGGGGCTTCAGGGACTCTGCCAACAGCTCCCCTTTCCTGGTATACTTTGCACGATGGAGACTAATCCCAGCAGAATGGAAATTGGACTAAAATTGGCCGGATTCATGTGTCCAAAAAGAAACCCAACGTCAGAGCACGGTGATATAATCGCAGCAATCAGTCTCTCGCTCAGGGGCCTTTCCAACAGCTGCCCCTCTGGCTCTCGCTCTCCTTCCCCTCCCCTGTCCCCCACCCAAATACCCTGTTATTCACATTATCTCATAAAAGACACAGCAGATGCACTTACCAGCGTTCAACCTGCAGGGTGCTGAACAAATAGAGTTGGACAAGAAAACCTCCCCAAACGGCCAATCCCATCCTGTTACCACTGTGTATTAAATGTCCGCCAGACTCTGAACAAAGCTAATTCAAAGGTGACAGGGCAACAACAAATGACCGGAGTTTCCAAGTCTCCCTCCACCGGGGAGCCCTTTGCAGTCAGCACCTCTCTGCTTGCAGAGTTGTTCCCTTAGCCATTCTTTTACTCCTGTTATTATTAACCTAGTGTGTGCCCAGATCTTAAGAGGCTGAACTGAAAGTTGATCCCAAAACTTCTGACTGGGACTAGGCCAGAGGGCTTTCTTGCTGCTCCAACCACTCAGTTTTTAACCCATTTTTACAGAGAGCACCCTGTGGGCAGGATTAACAACTCATCCCAAAACAAACTCGTGGGTCAGAGATGGCCAGTGGATCACAACACACGATACTTCCCGGAAGGACCCTTCCCTGAACTGCCAGGTAGTAAGTCAGGTCCATCACTTGGCTACAGCCTGGATCCTTCCTCCCTACAAATCCACCATCTTCTACGCATACAAAGATGTCTTGGATTGAATGGGAGATCATGAGTGGGTTATGATTACTAATGGGGAACAAGAACATGGTGGCCATCTCAGATATTGGGTTGAACCATGTGAATTACTAATATTCAATCATTTTAGAACTACAAAAGCAGCACTTTCGTATGGCTCAACCTAGTACAAAGCACACTTCATCCTTGCACCCTCAATGTTTCATCTCTCAACCCTCTGCTATCCAATGGGGACAAACTGCTCATAATACAATATCCTGTATTCACTGTCCTTCCGTAACTTCATTCCTGATGGAGACAAAGTGGAGAGAAGAGACAGAAAAATAGCTGATTCCACTAAAACAATTATGACTGGGGGAGATACAGGCCAAAAAACAAAGGACTCTAAGTTCGATCTAGCAAGCTCCCACCTTCCTACATGGGACTCCCTTTCTTCAGAACTCCTTATGTATTATATTGAGTTCAGCTTCCAAGCCAAGATGGAAATCAGACACCAAGGAGAGACTGCAGATATAAAGCTCAATTTAGGGCCTTCCATTTCCCTCAGGATGTCCACCCAACCTGCAGCTTGTTCTGTATTCTAAGTTCACATTGACCACCGCCCCCGACCCATGGCGCTCACCACAAAACCCATCCCTCTCACCCTGGCAAGCACCACCCTCTTGCACCATCATCATTCAAGACCCCTCTGATATATATGGCAGAGAAGCTGAGCTTTAGATGTAGAAACTGAGCTCTTTCCTCATAGACTCACCAAGGACTAAATCTAGCAGGGACCTAGTTTGTCCAAACCCTTCATGTTTTATACAAGGAAACCAAGACTCCAGAGGCCTGTCCAGTGTAATACAGCTTCTTAGTGATAGAGCCCAGACCAAGTCCTACACCAGGAATGAGGACTTCCAACTTGGGGGCTGTGAGTTCTTACAACGCCATATGTGGATTTTCTTGATCAAGAAATGCCAATGGCACATCTATCATATGTTTTAGCTTCAAATTGAGTCTTCCAAACTGAAAGGTTGAGAACTATCTCATGACACCATGTTGAAGGCCCCAGGAGACTGTCAGACACTGAGAAAAGGGGATTTTTGCTCCCCTCTTCCTCCTGTAGGATTCCCCTTTAGAGGAAACAGCAACACTAAGGAGAGTTATCACCACAAAGCATTCAGATCGTTCGCAAACATGTCCGACAAGACTTTCATCAGCTTGTTTTATTACATGGTCGTAACATCACAACATCCCAAGAAAACTAAATAAAGCACAACATATTCCCATTCAACAGAGACAAAGACCAAGTCTTCACATTTTAGTAGGAAAATCAACTTGATAAGCCATCTGCATACTTGGACCACCCCCTTGGTAAAATGGAAGCTTTTTAGAGATGTGAGTTAAACCAAGCACATAGAAGGGTTCACATTGGCTGGGACAGGCTTTAAAGTGGCAAGAAGCCAATGCCAGGCACTTCAACCAACACTCATAAGAGGAGACACTTGTTTAAAAAGTGCTCCTCAGCATAAGACATTACCTGTCAGGATGTCAGGAAGCTTCCGAAAGCACATGACCCCCTAATGTGAGCGACAAGGCCAGAAAAGCCAGAACAAAAATAGTCAGCTTCTTCAGCAAACAAGAAAAGGGATGTAGAAATTCATCTTAAACGGCACAAAAGAGCACATCCAAAATAAGAAGTTATTGCATTTAGTCAATTATCTTGACTTAGACTGAACTGAGGAACCACGTTTCATACTTTTAACTTGCCTACTTATATCATCTGTACCCCAAGACTTCCACCCTGTGTGGAATGATAGCCGAAAGTAACACCATTATCAGGGAAATTAAAACATATCAACTTAAAGACCCCTACAGAGAGGAACACCAGAGAGAAAAAGAAGAATGTCTTGGAGGGATCCCCACACATACATACACCCAGCCCCTCTAAGGGATTGCAGAAAATTACCAAACTGCAAACACTGAGGGTTTCTCTTTGCAGTTGAGACATGTAGGCTCCCAGTACATTTTTGAGGATGGTGCATTTGTCAGTAGTAAGACAGAGATTATTTTATGATACCTCCCCTCAGCCAGGCGTGAGGGATTCTTGATTTTAAATTTGCAGTATTGGAAGCTCTGTCAGAGTAGAAACAGCCCTGGGCACTAGTTCAAGTCCCTGTGCTGCTACTTACGGGCTGTATCACCCTGGATGGGCCACAATCTTGCGGAGTCTGTTTCCTCATATGTAAACTAGTCAGACACTAACCACCTCCAAAGGTGTTAAGAATAATGTAACAACTAACAAATATTAAATGCCTAGCTCCTCTGTTATCTATTCGATCCTCATGAAACAGCCCCATGAGTCATACGAGTATATTATCCTCACTTTACTTATATTACAGGAATGAGATAAGATAACTTTAAAGTACACAGCACTGTCCTCAGCACCTAGTGGCCACTTGGTAAACAGTTATTGAATCAGACCAATATCACTGTGGAAAGGATTTGTTATTCTGATGTCTCTTGGGCACAAAATTTCAGTGCCCAAATTCCAAGTTTGCATTTGTGTCTACAACTGCATTGATGCCACTATTTTAATTGTCACAGCTAGTGGAAAAAGATTGAGAACTTTATGCTGAATATAAATGATGCATTCGAGCCAAGAAAAGGCCAGATGAAGTCAGATCCATGTTGAATGAAAGATTTTATAAAGAAAAGTGGAGGGAGAACTATAACATCCCCCAACATTTGGTGTTGTCAGCCCATGGAACACCTAAAAAGCAGGGCAACGGCCGTCAGTCAACAGTGGGGTCAAAGCAGTGTTTCAGCAAAACGTCATAATCCATCTCATTAAATCATTTTAACTTTATTGGGGTGGTGGTGGTTTTTTATTCTCAGTACTTAAATTATCCCTTTATTTGGGGTTTTTAGGTCTCTAAATATGAACTTAGAAAAAGATATATCTGGTTTTACATTTGTATATTTAAGCAATGTTGTGAGAAAAACAATATTAACGCTATGGGCTCATGGGAAGTTCCCCCACCCCTTACCCCTTAAGGATCTACTAAAATTTGGGAAGTACCACGTGACACATTCAAGGTGCTACCTCTTATAGTGACCATCATTAGAAATTGCAAGGTGCAGAAAGCTAAAAAGACCCTAATCCCAGGGCTGCCACTCATTAGGGTCTTTAGGAGGTTTTAGGACATGGGGCACTAACACCCCCAGAGACATTTTCTCAGCCTGCCTTCTCAACTCCTCCCCCTGGCAGCTCCATCTGTTTAAAACAGTCCCAAGTGTTCAAAAATGCCTCACCCACAGGTCACTGATTGCCATTGGGCTGTGTGGGGTGGGATAAAAGCAGGAGGTATAGGGAAAATCAAGTTTGGGAAGTCAGGGGAGAGAAATGGAGGCACAGGAAAGTTCTCAGTCCCATGTCAAGTCCGCCACGAAGCTGAAAGAAGCTGTACCCAGAGAATGCTGGCTCTGAAATGCAGAGACTTAGGATCTGAGGGAAAGGAGACCCTTCTGGGGCAGAGGCCCTGTCCTCCAGCCTTTCCCTCCAGGCAGCCAGCCATGTTAACTCCCAGGAGCCCCTTTTCCCTGCCAGCTAAATAAGACCCATCATTTTTAATCTCTCCCCCAGGCTGGTACCTCCCTGGCCTGCTCACTTCTGAACCGTGAGAAGGGGAGAACATTCCCTTTAGCCTAAAGTAATTTCAAAATCTAATTGTGCCTGACACCACCTGCCTTAGGCAATGCAAGGGGAGAGCTTCAAAACCTTAGAACTAGTTCTCTAGGGTGCAGAAGGAAGGGCAGGAAGTAGGAGGGCTGGCTTCATCAGAGGTTAAAAGAGAAACCTGGCTCTTCCAGCAGGTAAAAGGCACCCAGTCCCAGAGTGGTTGAGTCCATCCCTCCAGCAATGACTAGAAACACAGAAACACCGAGGCTTCTCTACAAGGCTGAAAGCAAGGGAAGCTGATTTCTATCACCCAGGGTTGAAACTGGAGTGTTGACATTTCCCACAGACAACTATTCAAGAAATCAGGTGCTGAAACATAACTGGAGCGCTACAGCCTTCTACCTGCCCTGGATAAGGGGTCTATGGTTAGCAGCCAGAGCTTGTCTGCAGTGGAGTCCCTCAACCTAGAGCCTGCTGGGACGCAGCATGATTTCACTATCTTTGGTGGGACCCAGGTACTTTTGCCTTCCTGGGCTCCTTCCTCCCTTAGGAAAGACAGGCACACCTAGGAGATACAGCGAATTCGATTCCAGACCACCACAATAAAGCAAGTATTGCAATAAAGCCAGTCAGAATCTTTTTGCTGGTGAAGGGTCTTGCCTTCAGTTACTAAAATACGCAACATCTGTGAAGCTCAATAAAGCAAAAAGCAAGAAAAAAAGGTATACCTGTATTTTACAACTACACTGGTATAAAGACAAAGATATTAAAACGTTTTCTATGACTAGAGTTCTTTTCTTCTGATTATGAAAGAACCTAAAACTTTTTTTGTGGGGCCGGAAAAGTGCAGTGGGTTTTGGGCACTGACCACTCTGCCTGATGAAGTCCACGCCGCTGGCCCTGGTCAGTGACACCAGGAGCAGAGGGAGATGGAGGGAACCAGGGCGACCTTGCCCTCCCCCCACAGCTAAGGGGTGTGCCAGGCCCCAAACGGGTCTGTTCTCCCCTAACTAGGCAGGCCTGTGCACCGGCCAGACTCCCCACCTGCTGACCTGAGGTGGAGCTGGGAGCCCGGTTTAACCTCGGGGCGGGGCGGCCCTCGCCCCAGCCCTCCCTCCCCAGGCCGACTGTGCCCCAGCGGGGGCGGGGCTGGCCTGGAGGACTTACTTGAGTTCCACTGACCGCGAGCCCGGCCATGGTGAAGGGGCGGACGCTGGGCTCCGAGTGCAGAGCACAGAACAGAGAACGTGACGGCGCCAAGCAGCGCGGGTCCGGAGCTTTAGTTCCGCACTCGGAGATCAGCTGACCCGGCGGAAGCCCGAGGCGCGGGCTGGAGTCCGGACCTGCGCTCCGCTGTGCGCGGGCCGACCACGCCAGGACGGGCCCTCGCGCAGGTGAGCCTCGTCTACCCCACCGCGCGCCACAACAGGTGGCCCGCGCGCCCCGCCGGGAGGGCCTGAGCGCTGGATTTCTCCGTGCTTCCCGGGCCTCCCGGGACCTATCGCGCATGAGGCGGTCAGGGAAATAAGAATAGCGTCCCCTAAAGCCCCATGCCCAGAGCTCTACTGTGTTAGTCGGGACAGACTGGGGATAAGGGGGCCTGCCCATCAGAGGCGCCCCGTCTGAGCGTTGGCGAAAGAGGGGTTAAAGAGCCATTCCTTTCCAATATTTCACAATCCGGATTACATAACTGTCTTCAACTGCAGGGAGGAGGGGCCTCTTGCCCGGAACTCCCCTCCCCAACTTTTGAGGGGAAGGGGGAAGTGAAGAGGTTGAACGGACACCTGGTGGGGTGGGGTTTCCATTTCTGGAGAAGGAGGCGGGAATTGAAATGCTGGCTCAGGTAGCAGCACGCGCTGTAAACACACACACACACACACACACACACACACACACACACCACCCCACCACCCCATTCCCTCACCCCACCAGGTGTCCGTTCAACCTCTTCCCGTTGACAGTAATAAACCCCGGGAAGAGAATCGAATGATCTGCCCAAATTTCAGGCTTCTCTTCTTCTCTCCCTGTTCAGAGAAAAGGTACTGGTGAAGCTCAAAGTCATCCATGAGGTCAGACCACACACGCATACACACCTTCCGCTCATCTGGAAGTGAGGGCTGGCCATTTCCTGCCTCCTGTCTGGATGAAATTCGGCCCAGCGGGCAGGTAACCGGAAGCTCATGCCTGTCCTCAATGGAAAGGATCCAGATCTTCTCTATGCCTATTTTTGCCTTTACACCCCATTCCCAGGATGCACAAAGCTACTACCAGATACCAATTCTTGGTCATGTTATCACCTATTGCCTATTGCAGCTAACAGCCAGCCCAACCAGTTATGGCCTCTCCACCCTGCTCCCTTCATACTCATGGGTACAGGCACCATTCAAATAGAGAACGGAAAACTGAGTTCTGACTTGCCAGACTCCAGGTCTCACTGCATTGCAGGTACCTCAACTCAGTAGACCTATTGTAATTGCAGCTCCCCACCTCTGTCCAGGGGGTGTCCACAGGGCTTTTCATTGTTCTTTGTGTCTAAACAGCACTTAGAAACTCCTGGTTGTGAAGCTGAGGATGATCATTATGGTCATGGTTAAGCATTGTGTGGCGCTCATCGTTGTCTCAGGGCTGGTGCCAACACATTGTGTAATGTGAGCCCTTATTGTCAGCATTTGGATGAGTGGTGTTGACCTCTGAGGGTTGACCCGACTGCCCCTCTCTCTGCTGGGAGGAGCGGACACAACACAGTGGAGCTATAAGAACATAGCTGTAAGAATATTTGGCTGTGTTTGCTTTGGGAAGTTCCAGGAAACGCTGTAACAAAAGGTCTTGCAGGCCAAAAAAGAAAGCTTGCCCTCCAGAGATAAGGGGGATCAAAGGGAATCTTTTGAGGCCTACTGCCCCACAGACCAGCTCCTCACGCTCCTTCCTCCTTCTCTGCTGGATGTACCTTCTCTGGTCCATTGTCCACTTTTGTCTGCCTTTCCTGCCTAAAAAAGAGGAAGTGGGCCTCGTCTCTGACTGTCATGATAATGTGCCCTCCCCAAGCACCTTTCACCTTGGCCTTCCTAGAAAGGCTTTGACCAGCAGGAGAGGACATGTGGAAACAGACTTAAACCTATTCAAAGATGAAACTGGAAACCCCCCTCCCAGGAGGAGGGTGCTGGTGGTCATCTCACCCATGCCCCTTCCTCCACACGTGGCTGTCTTCTGAGTACACTGTTCTGCAGACTCGACCTGCCAATAACACCAGTGGGCAGGCATCTTCTCCACCTTTCCAGACCCCCTCACTACTGTTCCCTCCTCTGCATAGCCCCAGGGTGATCATTCTAAAAGCCCTATTTGATCCTACCTAAAGTCTTTCAATGGCCTCTGATCGACTAATAATACTCATAGAGTCCAAAATCTCTAGTATGTCCCTCAAGATCTTTTTAATCCCATCAACCCTTACTTCTGCCTCTTCTACTTCTCACATCCTCTACTTGGCTTTTCAGTTGTTAGTTTTGCCTAGAATGACTCATCCTACTCTTGTCTCCACTAGGTGAACACGTCGGGAAGGCCAGTTGACGGTAGGGGAGTGATCATTAGCGAAATCACAAAAAATAAAGTTCAGGATAGCTCATATTAAGGTCGGCTTTAGTGTTTGAAACGTAAGCTGATGCCAACAAGGAGCTATTGAAAGTTCTTGAGCAGGGTAGAAATTTGCTGAAGGTAGTGGGGGAGGGATCCTCTAGAAGCAGACTGGATTAACCTTTCCTTACTCCCCTCAGGTTTTAGAAGTAAGTCTTCAGAACATAACAGAAGACGGAGAAGGAGAAGGAGGAGGGGGGAAAAGAGGAGAAGGAGAGGCAGGAAAGGCAGAAAGAAAAAAGAAGTCTATATCTCTGGACCAACGAAGATTGGAAGAGGGAGGCTGAGACACCCTTCTACCTCATCCCCTTCTTGAACAAAAAGGAAAATTAAGTAGAAATAGCAAAGGTAACACTCTGCAGGTAATGTGGCCCTTCCTTGGGAAGGAGAGAAAGCAAAAGAATACTGAGGTAGTGCTGGCCCAGGAGGTGGACAGCTGATTCCTTCGAAATACAAGAAATTTACAAAAGTGAACAGAGGAGATAAGTCTTGTCGGGGCTTCTTCCTGAACACGCCTCTTTCTGCCCCTGCCCCAGGAGCCCTGAGGGAAGGGGAAGGCTCATGCAATCATCTAAGTTCTTCCTCAGTCCCCTCACCCCATTGCATGAGCAATGGAGAGTGAGCTGCCTGCTCCCCTTGCCGCACTCCATTTTATTCCCCAGCCCTTCTGCCCCAGCCTCCAAGGACCAGGCTCTGTGCTAGGCACTGGGGGTATGCATTGACTAAGACCCTTCGGGAAAGATCTGTGCTCCGACATTTACAGTATTACTAAGTGGGCTATGTTAACAAGAAGCACTGTAATCGTGACCCTATTTTCTGAACCCAAAATTGAGACATGTCACCTAATTTGTACAGTGCACTCATGAGGACCACAGCACAGAAAGTTCAAATCAGACTTGGACTGGAAATCCTGCACCTATAAATTCTGGAACTCTTAACATGTGCATGTGGAGAGTGAGAAGGCTCAACACATACAACTGGACATTTCCTGATCACCCTTGATGAAGAGGGCAATATTTTATTTCTACTGTCATCTTTGTTATTATTATTATTCTTCTTTGGCAGCAGAGGCCCTTTCCCCTCGAGTCCTTCCTCCATCACATTCCTGGGGACAAAAAGGAAGATCCTGTTTATTTCTAATCAAGGGAGTTGATTCTGGGGTCGGCCAGAATCAGCAAAACAGGAACTGATTCCTTAAATCTTCCAACCCTATGCCTCAGCAGCTGAGAGGACAAGGCCAGTTAACAAAGTTTTATCAGCATTCCTACCTGTCCTTCGCCGAATTTCTATTCAGCCTGGCCTCATTTCTCCCAGGCCTAGCCCCTGGGCAGATTAAAATGGTTGCTGTAATTAATCATGCCCCAGCCCCTAGTTCAGACTCACCACATTCAGATTTCAATTAAAAAAAAAAAAAAACTGCTGGATGTCTGCATACAAAATGCTCTTTGTTGCTGAGGCAGCCTTCTTTCAGCCTAAAGAAGGGAGTTTAGGAAGTGTAGGAAAGAGGAAAGGTTTCCAGGCCCTCTCTGCAGTATTTGCACAGAAGTGACGGATGGAGGATGGTCTGTGCTCCAAAACACCTCTCTGATCAAACCAGAACGAATCAAAATTTTAAAAATGTATGTTAAATGCAATCATAATGCCTGGCATGAGTTAGTCATTGCACAAATGTTAGTTTATTGTTATGATTTACTATTCTAGTAATGATTATTTACTAGTATAGTAATTATTATTGCTATTAGTATTAATTCTCAGTGCTTCCAATTTCCCTTCTCTTTTGATCTTAAAAGATTTCCTTGTTGTTGCTTCTATTAACATGCAAATATTAACAGGGAGTGGGGAAGGGAGTAGGTTTGGGGCGGTGAGTGGAAAAGGGGCTTCTGCTTTTCACTCCATTTCTTCTGTGATTTTTGCAACATGCATCCTACTACTTTTGTAATTAAAAAGGGAGGAGATTGGGATGGAAGGGGCAGGAAAAGAGAATGTAAAGTTGAAACTGCCATCTGCTAATCTCTTAATTAGCATTATTTCCACAGATCCTGAAAATGTCAGTGAGAAACAAATCTTATTCCCCAATTTGCCTGGAACTTGCCCAATACTCCAAGTCCTTAGCTGGGTTCAGACGGAAGTCATCTCTGTCTTGGGGAGAGGGGCTCATATTGGACTTTCAAGAGGCAAAGGGAATATTGACCAGAAGAATCTGCTCAAATGTATATTGTCCAGTGGGAGCAAGGGGAACAGTGTCTAAGACCCAGGTACCCTTCCGGAATCCCAACTTGGCATAGAGAGGTTCTAGCACTTAAAGGCTGAGGAAACTCCCCCCACCTCAATTAACATATATGGAAATGAGATTCTCAGTCAGTAGGTAGTACCCTATCGCCTGTGTTTTTCTCAAGTGCCCCCCGTAATGTGGATTTGTGACCATCCAAATGCCCTGCTTTAGAAATCATCTACTCCAACTACTGACAGGAGAGTGGAAGGGACTGGCCCAGTGTCACCTAGCAAATGAGCATTTGACCCAAGGCCAGAAGTCTGATCTGAAAAAAATAAAACAGGACTCCTCCTATGTCCCAGTAAGAGCAAAGTGAAGAGACTGGGCAGCGGCACCAGAAAGATGCCACTTCACATCTAATCGCTTCTTGTCACGTTGTAACCATTTTCCTCATATGGAGCCCCACGCTGATGGATCAGAAATAACATTTTCAAAGTTATATCTGCAAGGAAATGGCTATTAATGTTCTTCCTCTCCTTTTAGAGCGCTGAGGAATACATATTAATTTTCTCTCTACTTATATTGCCTATTTGCAAATTGTATTCACTACCCAGCTCCAATTTGTCCTACCCCTGAAGAGATTATGATGAATAAATGTGTTCCTGGAAATAAAATAAAATAAAAAATTTGTCACTGAGATTTATTTTTATAATTATTTACAGGAATTATTTTAGAATTTATGGGGGGCAATAATAATAACGCACACACGAGGGTTCTGGCATGATTTACCAATATTAATTCAGAGTCTCTTCCCACTTCTCCGAAAGGAGCCCCAGCTCTCTCTGTAGCTCTGAGCCAGGGGCAAAGCCAGTGTCAGCTGCACCGGGCACCACCGGTGCCAGAAGGCTGAGGGTCAGATGAAGTGCTCGTCAAGCCTTATAGTGCCCAGTGCCCTGGCCTAGGAGTCCTGGGTTCAAGACCTAGCTTTGCTACTAACTAGCTGGGTGCCCTTGGATAAATCCTTTCATTCCTAATATCCTCAGTTTCCTTAAATGTAAACTCACTGAGCTAAACAACTATTTGTACTAAAATGAAAATACAAGGAAGTATGGAAATCTCCCCCAAATAAGGAGAGAGAATGGAGTCATTAGTAAGTATTTCTTGAGCAACTACTGTGTTTCAGGCACTGAGAGCACAATAAGGAAAAAGACATATACAGTCCTGACTCCCATGAGGCTTACATTCTGGTGGGAGGACACAGGTAACAAGTAGGTAAATAATACAATTTCAAGTATGTGAGATATATGATTTCAGATAGTACTGACACATGCTATGAAGACAAAAGCAGACAATGTGGGGCAGTGGATAATTTAGGTACAGTGTCCAAGGTCTCTGCCAGCCCTTCAGGGCCTTTCTTCTGTGAAATCCTTGATGAACAGAGCATGGTCTAGACTTCAGCCCCACTCACAAGGCTTTTGTGATGCACAAACTGCATAGCCTCAAACAGCTATGGAGTGTTCTGGGAGGCTTCTCTACGGGGTGAAATAATTGCTCTGAAGTTTGAATAATAAGATGGAGTCAGCCATGAGAAGACTTGTGAGAAAGGTTTTCCAGGCTGAGGGAACAGCAATTTTGCTTATGCCTGAGTCGTTAACTTGAACTCAAGTGCTTTCAAGGGCCCAGTATCACCCCAGTGAGAACGATGAGTATCCCAGGTACAGCTGCACCAGGCCTTGGATTGCTCTAGCTCCAAAGCACAGGCCGGCTAAGCCTTTGAGATGCAGCAGCTAAACACAGAGACATTTATGGGCACTCACAAGTTCTAGGGTGAACATCGAGGGGAAAAATGTTCCAAGCAGCTAGAACAGCAAGTGCAAAGGCTCTAAGGCAGGAAGGTGTCTGGCAGGTTTGGAAAACAGCAAGGATGTCAGAGCATCTGGAATGGAGTAAGCAAGGAGGAGAGTAATAGCAAACGACATCATGGGGTAGGGTGTGGGACAGGGATGGGGGCACATCACCTAAGGCCTGATAGACTGAGGTTAGGACTTGTGCTTGTACCCCAAGTGACTTGAGAAACCTTGAGCAGAAGGCCCACATTTTGTAAGGATTGGTCTGGCTGCTGTGTTGAAAATGGACCACGGACAGGGAAGGGCAGAAGCAGGGAGACCAGAGAGCAAACTATCACAGAAAACCTGGAGACAGTGAACAGTGCTTATATACATATACATATATATATATATATATATATATCTTGAAGATGGCATCAACAGAATTTTCTGATGGATTTGACATGGAGAATATGAGAAACACAGGAATAAAGGGTAACTCCAAGATTTTGACCTAAGCAATTGGAAGGATGGCGTTGTCGTACTGAAATGGATGAGAAAATTAGGGGATGGGGGGTCAGGGAATCACTTTTGGACCGTAAAAGTTTGAGGTTACTTTGAGACATACCAGTGGAAATGTCAAGGAGGAAGTTGGATGCAAGGAAACAGATCTGAACTCGAGTTAGAAATGTACAAGTCCTCAACTTTCAGATGGCATTTAAAGGCACAAGACAGGATGAAAAGCATCTGAAAATTGGGTCTTAGTGCACTAACACGGTTAGAGATACAGGAGAGTGGAAGAAACCACAGGGAAACTAAGAATGGGCAGCTGGAGAGGTAAGGAAGAACAAAAATGAAGTGAGGCCCTGGAAGCCAAGAGAAGAAACTGATCCAAAAAGTTGAGTTTCCAACGTAATGACTAATTCAGCCAAGGATAATCAGGGGGGTGTTGAAAGCACTGGGTGAAGATGATTGGATAAAGATGGGGTACGTACGTACAATGGAATATTACTCGGCCATAAGAAAAGATGAAATAGTGCCATTTGTGACAACATGGATGGACCTTGAGATTATCATGCTAAACGAAATAAGTCAAACAGAAAAAGTCGAGGACTATATGACTTCACTCATATGTGGGATATAAAACTGAAAGCAACAAATTAACAAGAAAAACAAAGAAAATCTCACAGGCACAATGTTTAGTGATAATCAGAAGGTAAGGTGGGGTGATAGAAGAGCATAAAGGGGGTCAAATATATGGCGATGGAAGGAGATTTGACTTTAGCTGGTGAAACACACACTGCAATATATAGATGATGTATTATAAAATTGTACACTTGAAACCTATATAATTTTACTAACCAATGTCACCCCAATAAATTTAATTTGAAAAAAAAGAAATCACTGTATGAACAAGAAGTCATATAATCTTAAGGTATCATCCCACAGATTACCTATAATTACAAAGGGGAAAATACATCTTTACAGTGACGAGATCTGGTGGTCACAATCTGACACAAGAGTTTAAACTTAGCACCTCCAAGGGCGAGACAACCTGACAATTTGGGCCTTTGCTGGGAAGTACATATCACCTACATGGTAGTATTGCCAAAATGTTTAACCAGAATCTACCCAAGAGGAAACAGACAAGTCCAGAAAGGGAACATTCTTCGAGACAACTCGGGTAGACTGCACAAAATGTCAGTATCATGTCAGGGGTTGGGGGACAGAAGGGAATGTTCTAGATAAAAATGGACTAAAGAGACATGAAAACCAAGTACAATGCATGATGTGATTCTTTATTGGATGCTGGAACTGGGGGAAAACAGCTAAAAAGACATTTTAGGGACAATTGGGAATACTTCAATTTGAACCATTTGGTGATATCACTGACATTAAATTAACATTACTTTTCATAGGTGTGCTAATTGTATTGTGATTTCATAAGAGAATGTTCTTTTCCTTAAGAGAAGCAAGCTTAAGGAATGAGGGATAGACATCAAAATGTCTACCGCTTTCAAATGGTTCAGAAGAAAAAAATGTGTGTGTGAGAGAGAGGGAGAGAGAGAGAGAGAGAGAGAGAGAGAGAGAGAGAGAGAGAGAGAGAGAGAGAGAGAGAGAGAACAAACCAGCATGGGAACATGTTAGCTGACAAGTCTAGAAGAAGAGAATTGGGCATTTATTATCCAGTTCTTTAAACTTTTTTCATAAATTTGAGGAACTTTTATAAATAATATGTTAAGTAATAAGAGGAAGAAGTAATTAACTTGCCCCGTGGTACTTAAGATCAACTTAACTGAGGACAGAGAATTCCCCATTGGATTTAACAACATAGAGGTCACTGGTGAACTTGAAGATAGGGAGAAAGAAAAAGAGGTAGGCAGGGGCCAGATCATAAAAAGACAGGCAGGCCTCACTTTGAGCACCATGGAAGCAAATGGCTATTAAACATTTGTGTTTTAGAGAGATCAGTCTGACAGTTGTGGGTAGGATGCGTAGCAGGAGAGAAGGGTCAGGAAAATGTCCTCAAAGGCTCTGCAAGTGCGCCTGACCCCCTATGAAAAGTGATGAGGGACTGCAAGGAGAAAATTGCAAAGAGACTGCAGCCCAATTGCCAGGACTTGATGTCTGTTTGGGTACTGAAGATGGAGGAGCCAAGATGGTGCCATTCACCAAAATAACGGGGGTGGTGACCTTGATGCAATTACAAAGTCTACAAGCGTTGCTCCCTCCTCTGGAGGAGGACACCCCAGGAGCGACAACAGCATGTGATGGTGTAAATGCAGCACATCTGAAGACCTAGTGAGTCACTGCCACACAGCACTCTGCATCTGACAAGCTCAATGTGCTGGGGGCCATGACTTTGGGTGTGTGGCTGGAGGTGACTTTGTTCATAAAGTCTCCTGCTCCAGGGAACCCCTCTTCCCATAACCCTTTCCAAGTGCTGCTTACCCTTGATGACAAGTTTTCCCCAATGCTCCGGCCCTCAGTAACTGCTCAGGATCTGAAACATCGCTGTAAAGCCTTTCCCGTGTGCCTGGCTTTGATGCCTACTATTTGGTGTTGTAACGTACATTTATATCTGTCCCTAAATTCCCAACTAGCTGGTGGACTCCCAGAATGTAGGAAACCCAGTTTATAGCTCAAAATATCTCAGAATAGGTGATCTATAAACTGAAAGATAGAGGCAGGGAGGGAGGAAGAGGATGAAGACCATAGTTTAACACTCCCACTAAAAGCTCACCGTACTGATTCTGAGTTGTGAGGACCACTTTTCACTTCTATGGGAGGGGGTGGTGTTACTTAGAGGCACTTGCTGCTGCTCCCGCCCCCCCTCCTGAGTTAGAACCCCTGGTAGGAAGCCTCCCGGAAACAGCCCACAGTGCTCTCTCCTGAAGCTGTTTGCACTAAGTGACTCACCCAATTAAAAGCATCTACATAACAAAGCCTCACCGGGCTGCAGAGGTCACGGAGACTGTGAAGTGTGTCTTTAGTGTGTGCTGCAGAGAAGGCTCACTAATTACCAGTCATTTCCACCCCTCAAGAACCTGTCAGCCTTTGAGATACAGAGGATAAAAGAATCCCCAAATTCCCACCCGACACCAATCACTTTTCCCTCTCAACCCTCCCCTGCATTTCAAACCTGTGACTATCAAGTGCCAGGGACGGGACTTTGCCCACCTGGCTCAGAGCTGGGAGGAAGGAAGGAGAGGAAAGAGGTTTCTCAATTGGAAGCATTTTTTAGTAAAAGGGAACTGGGAGGGGCAAGGAAGTAAAGAGAGTTCTGGAAGCACTGCATTTTCTGTTAAATGAGCAAACAAACAAAAAAAACTTGCATTGTGTTTTTCTTTACTTATAAAGGTAATTAACGTTTGTAGTAAAAACTACAGGTGAGCAAGAAGAAAGTGAAAATCACCGATGATCCCACCCCCTAAGATGACCAGTGGCTGGTCACACAGACACCCTTGCAGCCTGCTTTCTAGGTGACGTGTATTAACTGTGTGTGTGTGTGTGTGTGTGTGTGTGTGTGTGTGTGTGTGTGTCCCTGCTCTTTCATAACCAGATCTTTTCATCAGCTAATGATGTATCTCCAACATCTCTCCCCATGGGCACATGGAAAGAATATTAGAGCTGGCAGGGGTGCTGAATTGGGCTACCAGAGAAAGTGCATTTGGGCATTAGAACATGAGAGGGAGGCATTGTCAGAATTTCTGAAAGCTGAAGGAGGCTGCTGTGAGTCAGGAAAGAGTCCTGACCTTTGGAACTTGGACAAGTGATTTCCTGTCTATGAACCTCAGTTTCCTCATCTGTAAAATGGGAATAACCGTACATATTTTATAGGATTTTTGTGAGAATTAAAGGAAATCATGATTGTGAAAGGATTATACAGGCAGCGGATGTTTTATTACTCATTTTAGTAAGTGCTCATTCATGCCTATTTTTCACTTAACCCTCTGCTCATCTGTGTTATCAATATAAAGAAGTCATCTGGTTCAGGCTTGGAGATGCTTAAAATCTAATTGGGAAGTTGAACACACGCACACAAAGTAAATTTATTGATTAGTTAATAAAAGATATCAATTAGTAGATAATTAAGTTCCACATGAGATTCAGAGGTAAGAAAGAACACAGGGGGATAATAACAAAATAATAATAACTACTTTGAGCACTTTCTTCATGCCAGGCACATGTGTTGTCTCATTTAATTTACCTATTGACCTATGAGGTAAGTACCATGATTACATATACTTTGCACAGGAGGAAATTGAAACTTCAAAGAGCTTAAGAGCGCTGCCCAAGTCACACAGCTAGGAAATATGGCAGTACCGTTCTTTGGAATCGAGCAGATGGACGCCGGAGCCCACCACCTGCAGAAGCACTGTGAGCTACTCTGATGGGGGCCAAGGAGGAAGCTAAGCCCTGAACTCAGTGGTACAAGAGGGAGCCTCAGAAGCAAAGATGGGACCGAGGAGGGTGTATTGGTGTGAGGGGAAAGACCCCAGTCTGGCCGGATGGCCAGTCTATGGGGACTGTGAAAAGTACGCTTTGCCGGTAAGAAGACTGAAGGAAAGGAGCTAAGGCACGTGAAACATTCTTTGGTGGGAAATGGATTTCCCGTGAGGGTTTGGGACAATTCAGGGTCTAATCAAAGCTGTGTTTGGGAAGCGGGGCTGGAGGTTTTTAGGTGGAGGTGAGGAGGACTGAAGCTGGAGCAGAAGCACCAGAGGGGAGAAGCCATCCTTCCTAGAAAGCGCTCGTTCCCCTACTTTTTCTCTTCGTGACATTTGGGGCTGATCTACATTTGGTTCCCATGACCTCTGGCCATGTTTTGGCATGTTTACTAACTCCTTTCACACTTTGGTTCTATAGGAAGTAGCTCGTTCATTCATTCCATAAGTGCTCCCATGTCACAAGGAGAATCAATCTGTACAACCTGGGGGCTAATTATTGTTAAAGGTGGAAGAGGTTGAAGACGATGCTGCTGCTCTGCCAGAGCTGATCCTTACCAGGCTCCCCGGAACCCTCCTACCCTGATCCTGACAGCCCCTCCCTCCCCACATCACCCAGCTCCTCAGGCCACTCCTGCCACTTCTCACCCCCAAACCTCCTCATCGCTGCTGAATGGGCTGGTCCCCCACCAGCTGGTGGCAAAAAGGCCCCCTTTCTTCTGAAGAGGCAGGACAGGAGGACAAAGGATACGGCAAGGCCTTTGGCTCTTCAAGTGAAACTTTGTTTATATGAGGATGTGGCAAATAACTGTGTGGTAAAAAGAGTCCCTGAGAGGTCAGAAGGTTCAGTAGCAAAGATGGGGACTAAGAAAGAAAAATCTTTGAAAAATGGATTCATGTAACCAATATTTATTGGATATCATTGATGTGCATTGTAGATTCTGCAGGAAACAAAAGTAGGGTGACTTCATTCATGCCCTTAATTAATGCTTTGGAAAAGGTAGGGGGGAGGAAGGGAAGAAGTAGAGATATACAAAAAGAATAAGCATCGAGCCCAGAGACATGAAGCATTTGGCCAATGTCAAGGGTTGGGAAGAGTGCAGTACAGTGTGGAGGGAAAACCTGCTACCCCTTCCTTGATGCTACTCATATGCAAGACCTCAAATGCTTCAAGCCACCGTATTCCCAAGGAAATGGAGGCAGACGTGTTCCCATGCCATTGACTACATTCCACAACCTTTTCTCATCACTCCAAAGTCCCAGGCACTTAAGCTCTTAAGCTCTGCTGAGAAGAATCAAAGTTGATTGTCACCTAAGGTGGTCAACCTTAATCTTGACAATGTCTTTTGATGCCTTAGAAACTTTCATCAGACATATTGAGTGCCATTGAGGCTTGTGGGGTAAGAAGGTTAGAAGTAAAGGGGAGAAATTCTGCACATTCTTGAACCAGGTCGGGATAATAATTCTTTTCTCACTGGGCGTTGATAAGAAGTAAACAAGGTAAATGTTGTGAAGATACCTAGAATAGGGTCCAAGACACAGTAGGCATTCAATAAAACCATCTGAACATTATGTATGTTCTCTCACTCAATTCTGGTATGACGGATTCTCTTGACTGAATTTACCAGTTTTTTCATTGAAATCATTGCCTGGCTGGGTTTAGAGGTATTTCGCCAGACTGCTTGGACTTGGGGCCCCTACCAGTACCCATCATAGGAACCCAACTAAGAAATAATCACCATCAGATATGTTTAGATGCTACCTAAACAGCCATGCTATGGCAAATCAATTGATATATACTTGGTAATGAGTGAGAGAAACTGGCTAAGGCTAATTCAAGCAGAAAAGGAATCTATCAGAAGGATTTCAGGAAGCTTAAGAAGACTGGACACCCAGACTTGGAAAATGGATAGGAATTGAGAATGGCTGGGAAATGGAAGATGTAGTTGGTCATGATACTACAACAGCCTGGTTAGGTCACTGCCTCAGTGGCTGTCATCACACTGGATATGACAGCAACTGTCCTCTCCACTCTGCCTCCCCTAGAAAGTCAATGTCATTGGTTTGAGCTCAATGCTCCTGCTGGGCTCTCAGAGTCTCTGCTGCTGCTGAGGAGGAGGAGGAGGATTTCCGCCCTACCCCAATCTTCTGCTCACCTCTTGATAATCAAATATCCCATTGGTGAAGCCTCAGCTATCAGGGGCAGGAAGAAGGAGAACATGGCCCCTTCAGTTTCTGCAGTTGGAAGTCGGCCCTGCATTATAACAAACAGTAAGGGAATTCAGAATAGGCAGACAAAAAAGATTTTAAAATACTATATGTCCACTATATGATAGTTTATAGTAACACTGAGAGTTAAAGGTATGACCCAACCTGATTCCAAGTGATTTGGAACTATTCTAAAATACCAAAGCCCTCAAGAATGTTTTAAAGCATCTACCGTGTTTCTCTGAAAATAAGACTTAACCAGAAAATAAGCCCTTGCATGATTTTTCAGGAAGACATCCCCTGAACCTAAGCCCTAATGCATTGGAGCAAACCTTAATATAAGACCTGGTCTTATTTTCGGGGAAACATGGTAATAGGTTTCTGAAATTTTTTGGACCACTGTGGGGGCATTTCAATGTTGGAAACACCACTGGAAACAAGATTTGTGAAAGGGGACAGGTAAAGAATATGTTTAGCTGCAAATATGAAAATCCCCAATTTCATTGACTTAAACAAATAGGGATTTTATTTTTTTAATATAACCAAAGTTTTGGAGGTGGGTCATTGCTAGAGATGGCTCAGTGTCCCGGTGATGTCAGGATTAAATGTCTCTCTGCTATTATTCTCTTGGACTTCTCCTCATGGTCACGAGATGGCTGCTATGGCTCTAGATATGATATCCAAGTCCATAGAAGGAAGAGAAAAAGAGGGGGAAAGGAAAGGGTCAAAATATCTGCATAATCTCCTTCAATCAGGAAAACAAGAGTGTTTCCCAATGCTCCCCTCCTGCTTTGCCATCTCCTTACTTCTACTTGTGCCTCATTTGCCAAAACTGGGTCACATGACCATCCCTAGCTGCAAGGATGATTGGGAAAGATGAAAACAGGATTATGAAGATTGATCTACACCAATCATGAGCCACTGCCTGTCCCACTGCTACAATATTAAGCTTAGGAAGAAGGGAGGGAGGTGGATATTCAGCAGCATATCTAAATTATGGTCTGGGATTTGGGCATTGCAGGATTGGAAGTTGGACACACAAGCATGGGAGAACAGGCCTTCCAGGGAGAAGTGACAGGAGTGCAGATGGGGAGAACAAAGAAATCATGTTTGGCTGGGGTATAAGGCACTTGTACTTTTGGTAATCTACCATATAGAAATAAAATCACTGATCACAAATAAGAAATTTTATTAGTAAAAAAATACTGATAACAACCTATATGACTACCAGCAAGGGAAGAGTTGAATGAGTGAGGAATAACCATTCTATGGAATACTATGCAGCTAAAAAAATGAATAAATTAGCTCTCTCTATATATAGACCCATTTGTTATAGAGGAAGAATGACAAAGTTGCAGAGAACTCTAACATAATTATTTCTGTATAAACAAATGATAACATAATAGCATCATATATATGAGCATGGTGAACATGGAGAAAGGAATAGGAGTTCTACCCCAGGCTGTTAACATTGAATATATCAGGAGACTGGGTGGGAAATGGAGAAGAGATGGGTGAGATCGTAATGTTTTTCTTTATATATATATTTCAGTGCTTTGTGGATGGAAGTTGATGTCTTCTTTATAATTTTGGAAATTACTGCAACTTAATCCAAGCTTTTTAAAAGTATTTTAGAACTAGATTGTGAAGAGTCAAGTGTTACATGTGGACAATAGGGAGCCACTGAAGATTTTTGAGCAAGGGAATGATGTGATCAAAAAAATTAACCTAGGGCTGGCCCAGTGGCTCAGGCAGTTAGAACTCCACGCTCCTGACTCCGAAGGCTGCTGGTTCGATTCCCACATGGGCCAGTGGGCTCTCAACCACAAGGATGCCAGTTCAGTTCCTCGAGTCCGCAAGGGATGGTGGGCAGTGCCCCCTGCAACTAAGATTGAACATGGCACCTTGAGCTGAGCTGCCTCCCGGATGGCTCAGTTGGTTGGAGCATGGGCTCTCAACCACAAGGTTGTCGGTTTGACTCCCACAAGGGATGGTGGGCTGCGCTCCCTGCAACTAGAAACGGCAACTGGACCTGGAGCTGAGCTGCACCCTCCACAACTAAGACTGAAAGGACAATTTGAAGCTGAATGGCACCCTCCACAACTAAGATTGAAAGGACAACAACTTGACTTGGAAAAAAGTCCTGGAAGTACACACTGTTCCCCAATAAAGTCCTGTTCCCCTTCCCAAATAAAATCTTTAAAAAAAAAAAAAATTAACCTGGAAGAGATACAAGATGGCGGAGTAGATAAACACTGTGCCTACTTCTTTCCATGAACACATGAAAATTACAAATAAATTATAGAACAATCTACCTGGAGAATCATCTGAAGTCTAGCTGAACAAAAAATTTATAACTAAGGATATAAAGAAGAAGCCATGTCGAGACTGGTAGGAGGGGTGGAGACACAAAACAGGCTAGCCCCAAAACCTCCATGTGGTGGTTGAGAACCAGGAGTGATATCTCAGCCACAGAGTTCCCCACCACCACCCCAGAGGAGTGAGGGACTCCAGGTGCAAACCAGTTTCCCCAGCCTGGAGTGCTGGTGCCAGGAAGAGGAGCTCCCACAACATCTGCTGTGAAAAACAGTGGGGATTCAACCATCCAGGTGGGACGGAAGCCTATGGGGAAACCCAGATGTCCTCTTAAATGGCCTATGCACAGACTCTCTCCTCACAGGCACTAACCTTGTGCTCCAGTGGAGGGACAGTAACTCGGGGGGCTGTCGGAGACACACGGGGTAGGGGTGGGCAGACTGAGGTGTGTGGCTTCATAGCATGGGCTGGAGGACAATCACCTTTTCCCTGTGTGGGTTCCCTCTGCTGTACAGCAGGCACGCCGGCGCCATCTTTCCTGTGTTGAGGCCACCCTCACAGGCCAAATATGAATCTGATTGGCCTGGTGAGCTCCAAGCTCCAACCTGCTGATGCACTGAGACCCCACCCCACCCAACTCACCCAATACCAGAGGTACTTTCTCTAGTAGAAGCCACTCCCACCCTCATTGCACTCCTTCTTGGAAAACTATTGGAGTCCACGAGCCCCAGGTAGGCGGCAACTGGCTTCATTGTGCTCTAAGACTTTTGCTGAGTAGCTCCAGACTCAGCACTGGCACCAAACCTGGCACATTAACCTGTTGACCACAACTTTTCCCACTCTAGTGACTCCCTGAGACCCTGCCTCACCCAACTTGTGTACCTCATGAAGCTTTATCAGTGGCTGAACCTTAAGGGAGCTGGCAGGTGGCAGCAGGCCTCAGGGTGTCCTTGCATTTTATTGAGCTACCCCAGGCCTGGTACTGGTGGCAGACATTCTCGGTTCCCAGCAAGGCCTCTCCCACCTGCTTCCACAGTTAGCACAGGCAGCAAACAACTGTGGGTCATGTTGTAGCTCCTACCAGGTAGTCCCTGGCCAGTCACAGGCAGTGGGTAACCTGAGCCTGCACCAGAGCTCCTCATAAGAGGTCCCAGAACCAATATACTAGGAAGTTGGCTCAGACAACAGCAAGGCACTGCCCAATTAGCTCCACAAGCAGCACACCCAAAAGGAGGTCTCAACAGGCACCAGAGCCAGCTGGGGTGAATCCCACTCGTTGGGGTCAGCCACCTGCACAGGAGCCCATACGCTGTGGACATGGCCAAACCCCACAGCACGTCAACCTAAGGGTCAATCCTACCCACTGATGTGCCAATAGCTATTAAGGCTCAACTATAACAGGAGGGCACACACAGCCCACACAAGGGACACTCCAGGAGTACCCAGTGCAGGTGACCAGGGAGACTGCCAGGGCCCCACAGTACACCTACTACAAAACTGGGAGACATAGCAGCCCTACCTAATACATAGAAACAAAGAGAGGCAGCCAAAATGAGGAAACAAAGAAATACATCCCAAATGAAAGGACGGGAGAAAACTCCAGTAAAAGAACTAAACAAAACAGAGGCAAGCAACCTACCAGAGACACAGTTCAAAACAATGATTATAAGGAAGCTCAAGGAATTTAGTGAGAACTTCAACAAAGAGATAGCAAGCATTAAAAAGGACATAGAAATCATAAAAAAGAACCAGTCAGAAGTGAAGAATATAATAACTGAAGTGAAGACTACACTAGAAGGAGTCACCAGCAGATTAGATGAAGCGGAGGATCAGATCAGCGATTTGGAAGATAAGGTACCAGAAAACACTCAATGGAAACAGCAAAAAGAAAAAGGAATCCAAAAATGTGAGGATAGTTTAAGAGACCTCTGGAACAACGTGAAACATAACATCATAGGGATCCCAGAAGGAGAAGAGAGAAAGCCAGGGATTCAGAACCTATTTGAAGAAATAATGATGGAAAAATTTCCTAACCTGGTGAAGGAAATAGACATAGAAGTCCAGGAAGCTCAGAGAGTCCCAAACAAGATGAACCCAAAAAGGCTCACACCAAGACATATTATAATTAGAATGGCATAAGAATGGCAATGGTTAAAGACAAACAGAAAATCCTAAAAGTAGCAAGAGAAAGGCAACTAGTAACTTATAAAGGAGCTCCCATAAGATTGTCAGCTGATTTCTTGAAAGAAACTTTGCAGCCCATAAGGGAGTGGCATGAAATATTCAAACAGATGAACAGCAAGAACCTACAACCAAGATTACTCTACCCCGCAAAGCTATCATTTAGAATTGAAGGATAGATAAAGATCTTCCCAGACAAGACAAAGCTACAGGAGTTCAACATCACAAAATCAGTATTACAAGAAATGTTAGAGGGACTTCTTTAAGATGGAAAACAAAAAGATCAAAATTCTGAATAATAAATGGCAATAGCTACATATCTATCAATAATTATTTTCAATGTAAGTGGATTAAATGCTCCACTCAAAAGACACAGGAGGGCTGAATGGATAAGAAAACAAAACCCTTCCATACAAGTAAACTGCCTACAAGAGAATCACCTCAGATTGAAAGACACACACAGATGGGAAAGTAAAGGGATGGAAAAAGATATTTCATGAAAATGGAAATAAATAAATAAAAAGCTGAGATATCAATTGTTAGATCAAATAGACTTTAAAACAAAGGTTATAGCAAGAGACAAAGAAGGACCCAGTAATCCCACTTCAGGGTATTTATCTGAAGAAACCCAAAATGCTACTTCAAGGGGACACGTACATCCATATGTTCATTGCAGCATTATTTACAATGGCCGAGATGTGGAGGCAGCCTGTGTATAGATGGAAGAATGGATAAAGAGGAAGTGGTACATATCAGTATATACAATGGAATATTGCTCGGCCATGGAAGGGGATGGGTTCTTGCCATCTGCGATAGCATGGATGGACCTGGAGTGTACTGTGTTGAGTGGAGTGTGAGACAGAGAAAGACAGAGGCAATGTGATTTCACTTATATGTGGAATCTAAAGGACAAAATAAACAAGCAGAACAGAAACAAACTCATAGATACAGAGAACATTTGATGGTTGCCAGGTGGGAGAGGGGTTCGGGTGAGTGAAAGGAGGAAGGGATTAGGAAGTACAAACTGGTAGTTACAAAATAATCATAGGGATGTAAAGTAAAGCATAGGGAATATAGTCAATAATATGGTAATAATTATGTATAGTGCCAGGTGAGTACTAGACTAGTCAGGGGGATCATTTCTTAAATTATACAAATGTCTAACCACTATGCTGTACACCTGAAATTAATATAAAATAATATTGAATGTCAACTGTAATTGAAAATTTTAAAAAGGGGGGAAAAATTGAAGGGGAATAAGAGGTCCAAATTTCCAGGTATAAAACAAGTAAGTCATGGAATATAATGTACAACATAGGGAATATAGTCAATAATATTGTGATAGCCTGGTACGGTGCTAGATGGTTGCTGAATTTATCATGGTGAGCACTTCTTTAGGTATGTAAATGTTGAATAACTAAGGTGTATACCTGAAACTAATATACTATTGCATGTTAGCTCTATTTTAATAAAAATCTTTTTTTTAAAGTAAATATAGGGCCAGCCCAGTGGCTCAGGCAGTTAGAGCTCCATGCTCCTAACTCTGAAGGATGCTGGTTCGATTCCCACATGGGCCAGTGGGCTCTCAACCACAAGGTTGCCAGTTCAATTCCTTGAGTCCCGCAAGGGATGGTGGGTTCCACCCCCTGCGGCTGGGATTGAGCACGGCACCTTGAGCTCAGCTGCCTCCCGGATGGCTCAGTTGGTTGGAGCGCGGGCTCTCAACCACAAGGTTGACAGTTTGGTTCCTCGAGTTCCTCAGGGGATGGTGGGCTGAGCCCCCTGCAACTAGCAACAGTAACTGGACCTGGAGCTGAGCTACGCCCTCCACAACTAAGATTGAAAGGACAACTTGACTTGGAAAAAATGTCCTGGAAGTGCACACTGTTCCCCAGTAAAGTCCTGTTCCCCTTCCCCAATAAAATAAAAATAAAAAAGTAAATATAAATATAAAAAGTAAATATAATATAAGGAAAAAATAACGGGAAAGTAACAGGGGAATTTGTATCATAAACCTTCTAATTGTACATTGAAACTTTAATATAAAATTATTAAAAAGAAAGAAAAAAGAAAATTAACCTGGCAAGAGTATGTATAATGGATTAGAGGCAAGAGAGGCTGAGGATGTACAGAACAATTAGAATATTCTTGTAGCAGCAGCTCAGTCAGAAGCTAATAAAGAACTAAACTATAATAGCGATAATATGTGAAGTGAGGAAGAGGAAAGAGAGCCTGGGCTAGAGCCTTGGGCCATACATGCCTCAATGGTGGGAGGAGTGGTCCGGAGGAGGTTGTTTTTTCATTAAACTGTGTCAATCAGCACATCTTACACTTTGAAAACCTGAATAAATGACTGGAAACCATAGATATTTCTCTTCTCCAACCTCCTCAAGCATTCGCTTATTTGATATTCACAATATACAGACTCAAAATAATCATTACTTTTTCATGAGATTTCTGTTATCTCCCTTATTAAACTGAAAACATCTTAGGATGTGAAACCATAGAGAACACTTACTGCTGGTCCCCAAAAGTGCTTTTAACCCCAAAAGTTATTCATTCATTCAGCACAGTTGATAGTATATACAAATGTTCTTTTCCTCATTAATTCCTTGAAGGAATAGCCCCAGTCCCTGACCCCTCAGAGTTACCACTCCAATGAAAGGGATAGACTCTCAACAGGAAATCCCCAGTGTGGTTAAGTGCTTTGAGAGAGGGTTAGGGAGCCCTGACTCAGTACCAGGTGGGAAGGTTCAGGGAAGTGGTATGTAGGATGAGACATGGATAAAGAGGAGCAGTGAGCCAAGTGAAGAGAAGGACAGAAGTTCATTCCCTATAGAAGGAAAAGCATTAGCAAGTCCTGGGGTGGGAAGTAGCATGGCACATTTAAGCAACCAAAAGGCAGCCATTACTACCATGTTTGCCCAAAAATAAGACCTAACTGGAAAATAAGCCTTAGCATGATTTTTCAGGATGACATCCCCTGAACATAAGCCCTAATGTGTCTTTTGGAGCAAACCTTAATATAAGACCTGGTCTTATTTTCAAGGAAACAGGGTAGCTGAGCTCAAGCTGAAGGGGAGTAGGAGACAGACAAATGCAGAAAGGTGAGCTGAGGCAAATCCAGCCTCAGAGACCTGCCAGCCATGCACTCAACTGGATCCTAAGAACAATGAGAACCCAGGGGTTTTTAAGCAAAAGAGAAACATGGTCTGACATGCTTTTTTTTTTTTTTTTTTTTTTTTTTTTAAGATCACTCAGGCTTTGGCAGGAAGTATAGAGAAACAACAGGCGGATGCTCTTTGGTCCAGTTTCCCTATCAGGCTAGGAGCTGCCCAGGGGCGAAGTTGAGCCCATCTCATTTATATTTTTCTCCTCTGTGAAGGCCTTCCTCCCATTGAGCAAGGCCTCACCTGCAAGTGGATGTGGTGAACCAGACACAGACAATACCTCCATAAGGTAAGCAAAAGCCCAGCAAGATCCCCCAAAAGTGATGGGTTGGGATGCTGAGGCTCTGAAGAAGGGAGAAGAACATGAATGAGATGGGAGTGAGGCAAAGCCATTTCTCTTCTCTGTGCCTCAATTTCTTTATCTATAAAACAAGGCATTCATGGTACTTACCTCAGAGAATTGCTACGAGACATGATTTATGTACAGTTCTTAGATAGTATTTGGCACAAAGTGAACTTTCAAAAAGTGTTAACTTTTGTTTTTGTTCTTCCTGAAAGACAGATTGGACCCTGTGGGCACGCATATGTATTCCCTACTGTGCGAGGAGATGACTGGTCAGATCCCAGAGAATGTTTGAGAGCCACTGGGCCAGGCAAGTCTCAGTATTACCAAAAGACCAAAATTTGACAGTCTTATGTGCAAGGTTGCTAGAGTGTATGTCCTTCTGTTCCTGTGATTTAAAAATCCTAAAACAGAACCACCAGCTGGGGCAAAGGAGCTACTAGCTGCCCTCCCGGGAGACCCGAGTTGTATGCCAGGCCTGAGGCAGGCAGGGGCCAGAGATCTTGCAGCCCGGCGGGCGGAGGCAGAGCCTAGAGAGGTAAGGGCGGGCGGGAGTGACAGAGGGGCGGGGTCGGCGTCACAGCCCGCGGCCCCGCCCCCAGCGGAAGTGCCGCCAGGCCCGCCCCGCCCTCCGGAGGCCAGTTTTCCCCCCGCCCTTCTCCGTGTCAGCTCTACCCTGCTCAACTCGGCTCCTAGGCAGAGTTCGGCCAGGACCCCAACACCAGGTCGGAAGAGGATGCCCCAAGTCTGCGTATCTGGCTGTCTCGGGTGGTGCTTTCGGTCTCTCGCACTCCCCCGCCCTCCCTCCTATTTCTCTGTTACCAGAGCGGCCGCAGGCGCCGCGGGGGACTGTACAGGTAAAGACCGCTAGTGAGGGCGCACGTGTGGGTGCCTCCAGATTGGACAGGCAGAGGAGAGAGGCTGACGGCAAGTGTCTGACCTTTTTCCAAAGCGATTATATTCCCAGTGGAGTTCGGGGAGGGCAGACGCAGACACCAGGAGGGCTGTGGTGCACTGGGGAGGCAGAAGACCCCACAGCTTGGGGCCGGATCATTTGTGTCCCAGAGTCCTGCGCAGGCTCCGTTGTGCCTGGGAGTAGTGAGCTGGTTGGGTGGGGGTGGGTGTGGGCCGCGATATCGGAGGGTTATCCCCCACCCACTCCCTGCGGTGACTGGGGTCTGACAGTCGCCCTGCCTGGGCGCGCACAATCTCGGGTTTGCAGAATGAAAATCAATAAAAATCGATGCAATGGTAAAGAACACGATACATGTTGGATTATTATTATTATCTGCGTTTGTTAAATTCTTATTCATTCATTTATTTATTTATTTATTTTACTTCCTTCTTGGAAAAGGTGGCTTCAGCTTTGATCAGGGCATGGGAGAGGGACGCAGAATGCCTCCTGGTCTCCCCACAGGGAGCAAGGGCCTGTCCTCTGCACCAAGCCGCTCAAACTTCCGGGAGCGGCTGTGCTGGGGTCCGGGGCCAGAGGGGAGCCTCCCAGGCCAGAGTGGAACCCCCGGTGCGCTCGGCTTTGGATACGGCTTTCCTCCGCGCCTCATTGTCCGCACTTTAGGGAGATGCCCCCCTTCCAGCCACATTTCCACGGTTCACCACCCCCAAGCCCCGGGGGCTGCGCTTTCACCCCTCCCCCGAGCTCTCCTCGGCGCTTTAAATAATGATATTTGCATGCAGGGAGCGATTCATAAATATGTCAGGGCCTGTGAAATATAGGCAACATTTCAAACTTTCTATTTAAAAAACATGAATTATGGCCGCGGAAAATGTGTTCCCATTTAAAGGCGATACGAAGTATTTGGTGTCTCGTCCCCGGGCCCATCCATCACGCAGACAATAAAGAGAGTTTTTCGCCCTGACACCCGCGATTTATGGGCGCCCTTCTCTGCCCTCATCACTCACCCGCCGTGGCCGGCCCGGCGACAGGCCCCGCGGAGAGACCGGCGGCCGCCACCCCCCACCCCGCGCCAGCCCGCGCGCGCACTTTGCGCCCTCGCCAGCCCCCCAAGACTGCTGCTTCCAGGGGGAAGCACTCGCTCGGGGGAGTAGGGAGGCAGGCGGTGATGGTCTGGGCAACCCATGGGAGCCGGAATCACACTAGTCCTCTCACTTCTGCGCAAGTCTGTCTTCGGGCTGGGGCTGAGCCGGCGGAGGGGCGGCCTCGAAGGCCGGCTTTGCGTTCCTGCCTCGCCCGCCGACCCCGGCGCAGCGCCGGGAAGTTTGCAGTGCAGCGGCAGGAGGTTATTTACGCGCGGTTTCGAGGTGAAGAGAGAGGACTGGACAGGGGGCTCCCCAGGCGGATTTCTGACCATTCCGCCTCGAGGAAGGAGATCCCGTCCCAAATCTTTTTTGGACTCCGCTGGGCGGCCGCTTCCGGGCAGAGCTCTGTCTGCAACTTTTACAAAGCCCCCGCCACCCTGGTGCAATACCCACAAATACATCCTAGGCGTTCGCAGGACCTTGGAAATTATTTTTACGGATGAAGCCGAGAAGTTGGCGAGAAATAAGGAAGGGGAGGTGCCTTCCCTAGCGTTTCGCCTCTGGCCAGGCTCGGCGGCCCTGTATTCTTTTCGCCCGTCGCCCCACCTCTCGCGCTGACAAACCAGCGCGCTGTCCTTCCAATGCCTCCACTGAATCTTTGCTGCAAACTTGGCGTCGAAGAAAGTTAGAGCTTCACCTGCTGCAAAATTTGCTTTCAATTTTCGCCGCGGGCGGACTCGGCCCGGCTGGTTCCCGAAACACCGGCAGAAGTAGGGGCTGCCAGGCACTCTGGGGCCGCTAGGCCCAAGGGCGCTGATAGTCCAGTCTCCCTTGGAGGCCAGACCTGCAGCCTCACTAGCATGAGGAGCCACCTTGTGTCCCGCGCTGGACAGATGCATCTGCGTACACGAGAATTAGAAGCCGTTTCCTGCGGGGATGCCTGAGAGCTGGATTTATTCGTATACAGGCAATGCAAACCGCAGCCAGAGAAATCCCGTCGATTCTAAAAATGACAAGGTTGAATTTATTAGATCAAGATTCATGTGTAGTGCAGGGAGGTGAAAATTATACAAATAACTCCACGTCCAGTGTAAACGGAAGATCGCTTCCGGCTCAAGGGCATGTAACATAACATCTGAATATTTAGATCTATAGAGGTATATAAAATATTAAATTCTCAGTGTGTGCACATAAAGTTAAGTTGGGAAAATTCCAGAGCAAGTGTCTTTTTACAGCCCCTGCTTGGGTGTAATCTGGGCTCAAGACAGCACTTATGTCCAAATAACCACACAGCGAATATTTCCTATAGCCAGAGTGAGTTCTGCATCGTTGAGAGGTGCAGTATATGTACCTCTTTAAATATCTGCCGTGTGGCAGAGGTGAAATACATTTAAGAAAAACAGGCGTGCAGGTAACTGAGCCACTACATCGCTACAATATTTCTGGGTAAAATAAATATTCCTACCAGATCAGCTGTGGAAAGTGCTCACGAATGGGGGGGTTTCAGGAACCCGGGGTGAGGGCCATGAGTCCTACAGCTTCGAGCGCCCAGCACCTTGAGGTGGGCTCTATTCGATATCCGTGGCCTCGGACCCGGATGTGACTACTGGGAGAGGCTCACCCCGGACGGCCAACACTGCCTTGGGGGGTTCTCTCGGATACACAAGCGGTGAGGGAGTCTTCGCGGGGCTCCGAACCCGGAATTTATGGTAGCAGGGCCTGGGGTCCTGCGGACAGCCCTTCTTCCTCAGATACTTCAACCGTCCCTCAATTCTGGCCACTCCAGGCTCAGGGAGTAGCCATTTGGGCCTAATGATTTGGAGCAAGAGTTCCAAAAGGGCGGGTGTTGCTTAGTTCTGAGGCGTCCCAAAGCACCAAGCCGAAGGCCACCTTCGGAAAGAAAGCCAGGATTTCACATCCCTGCGGGATCCACCTCAACCTTGGAGCACTAGCTTGAGGCCACAGCAGAAGTTATCTGAGTGTATTTACTTATGGAATGTTAGGCAGCCCTTCACACACTCGGTGCTGAGGCCCAGATGCCCTGTGGGACTCCTTCGCATATTTGCAACGCCGTCAGCGAGGTCCGCGACATTGCAGCAGCGAAATTCCAGAGCCAAATACTAATTCCAGAATAGGGCGCTTGCAAAGGTCCACCCATCTCACTGCCCTGGTGTCTCTTTTTTTCTCACACCTCCAAACGCACGCAATCCTTAAACAGGCATAGACTTTCTGAGAGCCCCTGCTTGGGGAAAAATTAGGAAGGATTTTGTCATGAGTTCCTGGGAATTACACACACTTCTGAGGCAACCCTTCCGCAGAGAAATAACCCGGGCCCTGAGAACGCCCTGCTTCAGAGAGCGTGACTGCACCGGAGTGGTATATTCGGCATACCTAGAGGAGGGAGAGAGAATAGGAAATATTCCTTGGCAGGTAGGAAAAGGGGAAAGGAAAAGGGGAGGAAGACGGAAAAGGTTAGGGAGACAAGAAAGAAGCGGGAGAGGAAACAAAAAAGAGAAGATAGAGAGGAAAAAAGAAAAAGAGCCTGGGGAGGCGAGCGAAGAAGAGTGCAGGCCATGGGGAGGCACCGCGACCCGGCCAGGCTATGGCTCCCGCAAGGCGGGTGCCTCCTCGGCCTCGAGAAAAGGAAAGGGCCATCCAGGACCGTCGTCTACCAGCCCCGAGAATCTGGGCCCCGCTCCCAGTACAGAGGCTTAGGCCTTGGTCCAGCGGTTTCCGCGCGTTCTTTTCTCTCCCCCCTCCCGGGGGACCACAGGGTGGGGCGGGACCCGGGTGGGAAGGCCCCCAGGGGCGCACGCCAGTCCCGGACTGTTTGGGCGCTCTGGGCCAGACTTTCCAGCTCGCCGGGCCTGACCTGTCAGGCGGATTATCTTCGAAGGAGATTAATAGGGGAGGCGGGCTGCAATAATAATCGTTTTGTTTGATGTGACAACTCTGATAGGCGTTGATTTACTTACAAACTGATAGGCTTTTAATTGAGCGCCTCCGCCGAGCCCCAGATGAAAGGGAAGCGGCGGTGAAAGGCGGCCCGCCTGCCCTCCGGCCTCAATACTGATTAGCCATCTCGACAGTGAATAGTTCAAGGCATTTTCAAACTTTTTTCCTCAACTCTCTCCCCTTCCTTCTCCTCCCACCCCCCTCCACAAATATCTGCCATGCCCACTCCTGTTTTAGAGAAAACAAATCATTTCCATTGTGTGCAAATAAAACCCACAGGACATCCACGCCAACCGCCGCTGGGGGTTGGAGGCGTTAGGCCTAGCACAGAGTAATTAATAACTCCCCCACCCCCATGGCCTACGGGGATTCGGCCTCCCCCGTTGATGCACAGGCTCAGCTGCTGGAGCCTCCTGAAAGCCCAGGGCGCGCAGGCCGCCAGGCGCCCCCGTGCGCTGGGACCTTCGGAGTTGGTTTTTGGGAAGAGCGAGTGCACACGGACCGTGACCATGAGCGCGCAACACCGTTCCTGGAGACACAGGGGCTACTCTCTGGTTACCCCACACTTTGGGTACTGGGGCTACCGCCTCTGAGCCGCCCGGCATAAAAAGAAAGCTTCTGGAATTCCAGGAGAGGGAAAGAACTGAGTGTGGAGATGGGGGTAAGGAGGTAGGGCACGCCCGTGGTCGCCTCCACCTCTGGCCGGTGCCCCCAAGATTCAGTGTCCCGGCCTCGAGGGGAGGCCGCAATCACATGCGGCCCACGGATGGGATCGCGGAGCTGGGAGCTCTACAGTTGATCTGGGCCGACACCTCCAAAGCCGCGCACTCTACAACACAGATACACACCAACACCCGCAGGATACAGGCGGCCTCACAGGCTGCTCTTCAGAGACAGGTTAGGGCTACCTGGGACTCGCTCCCCAAAGACGATCAAGACAATTTTCATAACCTTGCTTGTGGCCTCACCAACGTCTCCCAAACTCACCTTCCTCGGTTGTCGCACAGACACTTCAAACCCCTTTGAATGCAGGTAAGTTCTTACACCTACACACACATACACACACCAACATACAGCAGCCCCAAATAGGCACCGCCTCACTCGCCTCTTCTCCAGATGATCTTTAGTCAAGTTACCGTCTCGTGAAATTTACCAACCTGAAGAATCAAGGGATAAGATTAAAACACAGGAAATGAATGTCTATAAGAAAATTCTGAAACTCACCCCAGAAAGTTCTCGGTACCTGTGCGAAGTGGGAAACAGAGAAAAAATGGGGGAGAGGGAAATGGGGTGGTTAGAGAGGAGAGGGAGAGCACCCCGAGGGCAGGTCGGAAACCCGACCCTGGCGCGAACGGGATTCCAAGCCTGGAGAGCGGGGGTGGAAACCGGGTCTCCAGGCCCGGTCCCCTCCTCCGGCGCGGGTACTGACAGGCTCCTCGCTCCCAACGCTCCCTTCCCAACCATTTATCAAAAGAATTGACAACAAAAGAAGAGCCGGGGCGGAAAAGTGGGGGAGGGGATTTTCAAAGTCTTCCAAATCCTTCTGAGGAAGGGGATATATCCTCCTCTCGCCCCCCTTCCAATTTCTGCGACTTTCTGTAGGTGACTCCGGAACTCGCTCCGGACGCTATCAAAGCTCTGACAACTCACAGAGTCACAGGCATACATACATACACACTTGTGCACCCAGATTCAGATACACGGAGACACGCACAGCGCCTCCCCTCATCCTTCCAAACCGCGCGAGTGACGGTGCAAATCGAGGGGAACCCGGCAGTCCCGCTCGGCTTCCCTGGAAGAGCCCTCGTTCCCACAGTCAGCAGCCCCCTCCCTCTCTCGTTCCTTCCCTGTGCTCTCGCAGCGCAGGTCAATCCCAGCTCCGCGTTCCAACAAATTCAAGCGAACAGCCAGGAGTAACCCCGTCTACCAAGCCTGCTGGGATGGCGCTCAGTGGGGGAGGACTGGGGAAGGTGGCTGAGTGAGCCTGAGACGTATCTCCCCTATACACCCACGGTCAGGCCTCCTCTTCGCAGTTTCTCAACCCTATTCACGATCCCGGGGGGGGGGGGAGGTCAATTGAAGGGGGTACCCCACCATTGACCTCAAGGTTACGTTGGTGATGTGCCTCTTAGAAGTCTCCGAGTTTGGGGTCAAGGCACTACGGAGGGTAGGGTCTGCGGCAGGCTCGCAGCCTGGCATCCCAACGCTACACGCCCCCGAGTAATATCCCGGGGGAGAAAATATCTCCCAAGCTAGGAGTCGCAGCCTCCGGTCTCAGGTACCCGAAGCCGCTCCAAACTCCGCGGCCCCAACGGACCCAAGTCCCCAGAGGTGGAAGGGTGTATCTATGTCTCCGACGCCGAGAGGGGCAAAGCACACACCCCAGGCCTGCGCACCCCTCTCAGCGCCCTACGCACACCTGCGCACTTTACTCTCACTATTCATTTTCCTGACACTGAGCGCCTCCTGCCCCTCTTTCATTCTTTTTCTTAGAGCCCCCACACTCTTCCCATCCCTGGAGGCTGCTCCTCTTTCCCCCTACTCCAGTTTCCCCTCCGTCTCTTCCTTTCTCTCCGTCTCTCTCCCTCTCTCTTTTCCCCTTCAAGTCGCACCCGCCTTGTAATCAGCAACAAAAGCTGACATAAATCACGGGCGGATTGACAAGAGCTGACAAATAACTGATTGATTGCGGTCGAGGAACATTGACAATTGATGGAGGGGTGGAGATGCCCAAAGAACTTTGGGGGTGGGAGAAGAGAGGGTGGCAGGGGAGAGTAAGAAACGGGGGGGCTGAGTGTGAAACAGAGGAAACATGTGACCCCCGTTCCTGCCCCAATCTGAGAGTCCCCGGGCATCACGTGGCCGGGAAGGGCGGGGAGCCCAGCACCGAGCTCGGAGATGAGCCGCCACCACCTCCGCTGCCCACCTAGCTTCTGGTTTCTCCGCCACCGAATCTCAGGAAATCGAAGCGGGAGGGCTGACTTCCTCCAGCACCCGCTCCCCACCTTTCCATACCCTGGCGGCCGCACAGCGAGAGATTTCAACTACTGAGGAAAAGAGAATATTTGGTGTGCGGGCCCCCTTGCGCCCCTGGAGTTGACAGTCCCACTGTTATCGAGACTCCTGTGGGTACTCCGTTTGAACAGCACCTCAATCTGCTCCTCACACGCACCCTTCTGTAAAACGTTTCAGTTTATTTTCGAGCTGGGAAAAGGAAGGACGACAAGGAGGAAAAAAAGAGGAAGGCGGCAGATAGCAAACGTAGAATAAAAGTCCAGCTCGTCCTCGTAGCGAAATCGAGGGAGGGGACACGGGGGGGGGCGGCGAAGAGGGAGCTGCCCATTAAAACCAGCGCTGAGAGTCCTAGCTGCGGCGGCGGCGGCGCGGGACGCGTCACATCCCCTTGACCCTCCAATCACCTCGGGCTCCCATTTGATTGGAAGGCGGCAAAGGCTTTAATCTCCCCCTTGGTGCAGCTGCTTTTGAAGTGAGTTTCCTCGCCAGAGCTCCGGCTGGACAGGCAGCGGCTCACACCGCAGAGAGCAGCGCCAGCGCCGGGCCGCGAGTGCGCAGCGCAGGGGCACAGCCCGCGGCGGACACGGCGAGCCCCCCGGCGCTCCTGCAGTCGGGCCGCTCCTCCCGCTCGGACGGGGCTCTGCTGCGGGCCACCCAGGATTATTCGCTTCTGGCTCCAGGCACCGAGGAGGCGCGCTGGGCGCCCGCGGCCGCCGCGCCAGCACCTCCTGCTGCTCTTGCTCCCGGGGCGAGCGCGCAGCCCAGAGCCCGCCCCGCGCCTCCCGGAGCCCTCCCCCCGCTGCTCCCATGCGCGCGGGTGGGTCATGAGCACAGCGCCCTCGCTTTCTGCCCTAAGAAGCAGTAAGCACAGCGGCGGCGGCGGCGGCGGCGGCGGCGGCGGCGGAGGAGGAGGAGGAGGAGGCGGCAGTGCGGACCCTGCCTGGACCAGTGCGCTCTCTGGAAATAGCTCCGGCCCCGGCCCAGGCTCGTCCCCCGCTTGCAGCACCAAGCCTTTTGTGCACGCTGTGCCCCCCTCTGACCCTCTCCGCCAGGCTAACCGACTGCCCATCAAGGTGCTGAAGATGCTGACGGCACGGACTGGCCACATTTTGCACCCCGAGTACCTGCAGCCCCTGCCTTCCACGCCTGTCAGCCCCATCGAGGTAAGGATCCTCTCCCTAGATGGTGCTGGGACCACCGCCGTGGCTGCCGCTTCACGGAATTTCTTTCTCTCGGGAGGATCTGGGAGTGGAAGTTGTGTGTGTGTGTGGGGGGTGTCGGGGTGATTCAGCTCCGGGATGAGGGGAGAGACTAGTGCTCCCACACCTTAAAACTAGGGCAGAAAGGAAAGAGGAGGTAGAATGGGGTGTGAATGCTAGGGGCAAGGCAGCCAAAACTTGTTTCTCCCTTTGGTGTTAAAGCCCCTACCCCGACCCGGGCCCACTCACTTTCGGAAGACGGATAGGAGTCCGAAATACGGTTCCTAAGACGCAGTCCTCCAGTTCCTCAGAAACTGGTATTTGGTATTTGCACACAGCCACTCAGGCGCAACCCCCCGAGTCCTTGCTCTGAAGAATTAGGGATTGGGGTGGGGGTGGGGGTTGTACAGTCCTGGGTCAAGGGTTCAGAAACCAAAACATTTTGTGAGTTTTTTAAAAATCCAGAGAGGGCATGAAAGATCCTCATTGGAAGGAAGGGGTCTGCTACCTTTCTCAAGGACGAGAATGTGTGTATGTTTAGAGGGGGTGTCTCCTAGAATTGCGCCTCGGGGCAGGGAAGGTCTTCACGGCCAGTCACAGAAGGGCGTTTAAACCCTGGGAGCCAAGATTCTAAAGGATTTTCCCCTTCTTTCTCTTTGTGCCCCCCTCCACGTCTGACCCCGCAGCTTGATGCCAAGAAGAGCCCGCTGGCGCTGTTGGCGCAAACATGCTCGCAGATCGGGAAGCCCGACCCCTCGCCCTCCTCCAAACTCTCCTCGGTCGCCTCCAGTGGGGGCGGCGCGGGCGGTGCCGGCGGCGGTACCGGGGGTGACAAGGACGGAAAGTCAGGCCCCCTCAAGCTGAGTGACATCGGTGTGGAGGACAAGTCGAGTTTCAAGCCGTACTCCAAACCCGGCTCGGATAAGAAGGAGCAGGGAGGTGGCGGAGGCGGTGGCGGCGGGGGTGGCGGCGGCGGTGGGGGGGTTTCGGCGGAGAAGTCCGGATTCCGGGTACCGAGCGCCACCTGCCAGCCATTCACGCCCAGGACAGGCAGTCCAAGCTCCAGCGCCTCGGCCTGCTCGCCAGGAAGTATGCTGCCTTCGGCCGGGGGCGGCCCGGAGGGCAAGGACGACAAGAAGGACCCTGACGCGGGCGGCGGCGGTGGCGGCAGCAAGGGCTCCGGGGGTACCTCGGCCGAAGGGGGACCCACCGGGCTGGCGCACGGCCGGATTAGCTGCGGTGGCGGGATTAATGTGGACGTGAACCAGCATCCAGATGGGGGCCCTGGAGGCAAGGGTCTAGGCTCGGACTGTGGCGGCTCATCGGGCTCCAGCTCCGGCTCCGGCCCCAGCGCGCCCACCTCCTCCTCGGTGTTGGGCTCAGGGCTAGTGGCGCCAGTATCGCCCTACAAGCCGGGCCAGACAGTGTTCCCTCTGCCTCCCGCAGGCATGACCTACCCAGGCAGTCTGGCTGGGGCCTATGCCGGCTACCCGCCCCAGTTTCTGCCACACGGTGTGGCGCTGGACCCCACCAAGCCCGGAAGCCTGGTGGGGGCGCAGCTGGCGGCGGCCGCAGCGGGTTCTCTGGGCTGCAGTAAGCCGGCCGGCTCGAGCCCCTTAGCCGGGGCGTCGCCGCCGTCGGTGATGACAGCCAGTTTGTGCCGGGACCCGTATTGCCTCAGCTACCACTGCGCCAGCCACCTGGCGGGGGCGGCGGCTGCCAGCGCATCGTGCGCCCACGATCCAGCCGCGGCGGCTGCGGCTCTCAAGTCCGGATACCCGCTGGTGTACCCTACGCACCCGCTGCACGGTGTGCACTCATCGCTAACGGCTGCGGCGGCTGCGGGCGCCACACCGCCCTCCCTGGCCGGCCACCCTCTCTACCCTTACGGCTTCATGCTCCCGAACGACCCACTCCCCCACATCTGCAACTGGGTGTCGGCTAACGGGCCGTGCGACAAGCGCTTCGCCACGTCGGAAGAGCTGTTGAGCCACTTGCGGACCCATACGGCCTTCCCCGGGACAGACAAACTGCTGTCGGGCTACCCCAGCTCGTCGTCTCTGGCCAGCGCCGCAGCGGCAGCCATGGCTTGCCACATGCACATCCCCACGTCCGGCGCTCCGGGCAGCCCCGGGACGCTGGCGCTGCGCAGCCCCCACCATGCCCTGGGACTCAGCAGCCGCTACCACCCGTACTCCAAGAGCCCGCTCCCCACGCCTGGCGCTCCGGTGCCGGTGCCCGCCGCCACCGGACCCTACTATTCCCCCTATGCCCTCTATGGACAGAGACTGACCACGGCCTCGGCTCTGGGGTATCAGTGAGAGGAGGTCGCGAGGGCTTGCAGGGGAGAGAAAGAAGTTGGGGGGAGGGGAGGAGCCGAGGGAGGGGCGGGAACAGGGAGAAGCTACTGTCACCCGCGCGTGGGGATGACCCGGGCCAGGAAAGGAAAAAAATATATACCGTATCTATCTACCCGAAACAGCGACCGAGACCCGGTGGGAAACTCCCTTTTCCCCCACCTCACCTCTTCACCCAAACTTTATAAAAGTTGAAAAATTATCATTTGACTTTTTATAGAAAAAGAAGGAAAAAAATAATTGAGAAAGTGTCCGTCTGAGGACTGCATCGGTGGACACTGGTATTTATTTATGTTAGCTCCAAGCGGACCCGTGGTTCTAAAGTGCATTATTTAGTTTGAGCTCCGTAGGTTAAAAGGGGGGGATTAAAACTTGAGGGTAAAAATGGAAAACAAACCCTCCTGTCCGTTGTAGATTATAAATACAAAACCGCCACAGAACTAGAGGTCTTCTCTTTAATGTTACTTTAAAATTGCTATGATTGTATTGTACGTTCTTATTTAATGTCTGATTGAAACACAATTTACATGCATGTTTGTTACAAAAAAATGAAAAAAAAACAAGTCACAATTTGTCAGCTCTGATTTCAAATTGCAATTATTTTTAAGGTGTATACCATCGGAAGAGAATGGGTATTTTTTTGTATGTATTCTGGAAGAAAACAAAAAAAAAGGAAAAACAATTCTATTCCAAAACCTCATTTGCCTTATTTTGTTCTTTAAAAGGAACACTTAACTATTTTTAATTTTTAAGTCCACCCGCTGAGAAGGGGACAAGTAAGGTTTACGTCATGTACTAAAATAATAGACAATGTATCGCTTTAAAGATTAAAATTCCGTATATTTGATGTATTAAAAGGTTTTTCTTATTATTATTATCTTTTTTTATTTTTTTGGCTAAAGAGAAAGAAGAGTATGACAGTTTCAGACGCAGTGGATCCCCTGGGCCTCAAGGCTACTCCTTCCCAGGACTGGCCGCATTTCCGATTGTTTTGTTGTGATTTTCAGGAAGAGGCAAAGGCTTCGGAAGGGCAGGCCAGTCGTGGGGTTGGCCTTAGGAAAAATGTTTTTAAAGAGGGGGATTTCACAATTTGGAAAGATAGTGTCCTTAGCTATCGTTCATTTTGTTTTTAATTTTTCTCCCAGCAGCCTGGTTTATTAAATGTGAAAGAAAAAAAAATGATTCAAAAATATTTCCTCTTGAGATTTTTGAGAGTTTGGGTTTCGTTTTGTGCAGAGAGCGGCGCAGGCCGGGACTCCACCGCCTGGCCTCGGCCCCAGGGAGGTGCTGCTGCCCGCTGTCCCTCCCTTTGCTTTCCAAGCATCCCCAGTCCTGGGCAGGCAGCCGGGATAGATTGGGTGACCGAGGGCGCTTAGGAACTTGTCTCCCAGGCCTGGGAAGAGCGCGCCGGCATCCTCTTGTCTCTCGGGGGAAAATGAGTTCGCTCTCCTTTTCTTCTAGTTGCGGAGGGACAGAGGTGGGCGCCAGCCGACCCTTCTAGCGTTCCCCTACCCCCAGCCTGGGCTCCTTCCTCTCTCTGGAGTCGGCACCCGAGGCAGGCTGGCGCCGCGGCTCTTTTTCGCGTCCCAATTTCTCTGCAGTCAGCGCCCTGTCCCAGTCTGCGCCGCAGGAGAGCGAGCCGGGGCACGGGACCCGGAAGCCCCTTCAAATTCGACCCCGCGAGGGTCCTTGCACCTTTTCTTGGCCTCCCTGGGGCGACCAGGTGGTCGCCGAGTGCGGTTCTGGGCTTCAAGGTCTGCTCAGCAAAGGCGCGGTAGGACCCTCCGTCCCGGAACTGATCCCCGCCGCGCGCACCTCTCCCTTCTCCCCAACTTGAGCGGCGGGACTGAACTGCCTGAAGCGCCAGTGGAACCGAGCAGAGAAGAGCTCTGATCTTTAATTTGTGGGGGAGGGGGTCCGAAGCCCTGTGCCCCCCCACACACACACTCATACTCCAGGCCTGGGCGTGACTCTACTTCTGGCTGTTTGGGTGCTCGTCCTCCGGGTCCGCAGGAGCTCTGGGCCCAGAGCACGCCTTTCCTGGGATCCCGGGACCATGCAGTCGCGTCGCTGAGCTCATACCCCGAACTCCCTTCTCCCTGGGGTCAGGCCGTTCTGGGTTCTCCCAGTCACCGACCTCCCTCGGCGCCAAACTCCCCCTGCTGCCTCAGGAGGCTCAACGCCACTCAGAAGCCTCCCCCGGCCTCGGGCCTCGGTCAGTCAACCGCGCAGTCCCCGCCGCCATTTGCTCGGGGTCTGGTGACTTTGAGAGATTTTCCACCCTCCTCCCAGCGTCAGCCTCACGGGCCTTTTCCCGGGTTGCACGCAAAGCAGCTCCTGGGACACCGAGGGGAGCTCCTAGGCCTTCGCCTGGAGAGGACTAGGTGCAGACTCAAGGTCCGACGCCGCCACCCAAAGGGTGCAGCCTCCAGCACTTCCGACCCTCCTCCCTGGACTCCCCGACTCCAGGAAGGGGAGCTAGCGTCCGAGGAGGTTGTTGCAGCGTCCTGGGACACCGCAGCCCTGCTCCCACTCTGGTTCGGCTAAGAGACGCTAGGCTGGACCTGGCTGGGCCTGGCTCCTCGAGAACCCCGGCCTATGGGGAAGCTTGTCACCCCCAGACTCTCAGACAAACACCTCCCTCCCGCGAAGTGCGAGGGGAAGACGTTAGAGGAGGTGGTGAGGCCAGAGTCCCGACCGACTCCAGTGCCTATGGCTTGGGACGTGAAAGCTAGGCCCCATCTCACCCTCTGCCCAGCACTAGCCACACGCTGCTGGCCACTCCGCCCCACACGGTTCGCCCTCTTTCGCCTTGCGTCTTCAAACAGGGGGCCTTGGGCCATCACGCCTCGCTTGTCGGGACCCGCTTGGGCGGGGATACCTAGAAATTCCGCAGCCCTGGAATTTCAGGTCTGGAACCGGCAGTGAGACTAACTGGGCACGTTTGTGCCTTCATGTCCACTCTTGGTATTTTATTAACAAAAATCAAAACCAAACGCCTTGATATTTTAATGAGACCTCCTTCTGGGAGAAGCTACTCAAAGGCAGTAAAATTCCGGAGCTGGGGGCCGAGGGCTGGGGGGAGAGAGACTCCCCGATGTGCTGGACGGAACTGAGTCAACCTGGGCGCGGGGTTAGAGAAAAGAGTATGCCACTGTGTGCTGCAGTCCAGGCGGAGGTGCAAACCCCTTGGGGAAGAAACGCCCCTCCCCGCGACGCGCCCTGGTCTCTCTCCTGCTTTCTCCTGAACTGCCGCGGGATCCCCCGCGCACCAGCCGGCTGCCGCCGAAGCACGAGTGGAGCGCGGCGTGTCCGCCAGGCGGCGCTGCGGTGCCCGACAGAGCGGAAAGACCTGGAACCAACCCTGACCAGTGCGCGGCCTGGCTGGGTGGTCATCCCAAGACCCGGCGCCTTCACCTTCGCATGCTTTTCCCGAACGGTGTCCTGGGGTCCCCTCCTAGTAACTAGTCGCTCCTCTCCTGCTGCGAATCATCCTCTGCACTTCTCCACCTGCTGTAGTTTCTGCTATCGTGTTCCTCTTGCTCTCTTTCTCTATCCCAGAGGAATTGGCCCAGGTGTCACCGGCCCCTCCCCAACCCGGGGAGCTCCCACCGCCACCCTTGAGGTCCCAATAGGTCACCTTGTCTGTCATACTGAAGTGGTCCCTACACATTCATGAATTCATTCACTCTCTCCACTGATTATTTACGGGGGCTGTCCATCTCTTTACCAGTCCCTGATACAGATGGAGAAACTGAGGCTAAGTCCTGGAAGCCAGTGGCAAGGCCAGCAGAGAAAGTCCAAGCCTTTCCCTCCATTCAGTCCCTGCCCCCATCTGTACCTCTGGTGGTGAGGCTGAGTGACTCTGGAGTCTTTGTGCTGGGTGTCCTTTAAGCAATAAGAAAAGGCAGATGATAACGCCCTTCTAGTTGGTGAATTCCCTGTGCTTTGGATAAAAGTTGCCAAGAAGGTAAGGCCTGTCCCTGAGAGGCCACCTAACGTCTTCTTCTGCATGTATTGGCTTAGGGTTCCTCTCCCACTGTGGCTAGAGGCCTGGTCATGCTCAGAACCACTGCAAAGCTCAGGCTGACCTGTTCACTCTGTTATGGACTATGTCCAGCCCATATTATCCTGTATTATCCCATTTAAACTTCACAACAATTCCATGAGATTGTTAGAATCTTTACTACATTTCATAGATGAGGAAGGTGAGGCTCAGCAGGGAAAGGATACTAGCTTGAGGTCACATAACTAGTGAGAGATGGAGTTTATGCAGAGATTCTCACCTTGGCTATTCTCAAATGAGGAGATTTTTAAAGCCGAAACAATGCCTGGGAAACAGAGATTCTGTTTCAGCTGGGAGAGAATATGGTGGGCATAATTGGTTTTTTTGTTGTTGTTAAGTTTTCAGTGTTATTGTTATTATTTTACTTTTTATTATGGAGATTTTCAAGCATATGCCAATGAGGTCACCCAGAACTAGAGGTAGAGTAAATGGCATAATAGACCCCCATAAACCCATAACCCAGCCTCAACAGTTATCAACTCATGGCCAATCTCATTTCCTCTTGACCCCCTCCAACTGGCCTCCCCTGATTATTTTGAAGTGAATATAGACATCTATCTTATCACTCACTTCCTCAGGTGTTTGTCACTTCCAGTGGGACCTGAACCAATCCAGGGCTCATCCCGCTGCCCTGCCTCAGTTGAGGTTCGATGAGGTTAAGGACCTTGACACCAAAATAACAGGGTTGTTGAGAGGCTCAAATGAAACAATAAATATGAAAATGCCCATCCTACTTTCTGGCCCATACTGGCTCTGAATAAAGACAGATTTCTTTCCTTCTATTCTTCCCAATGTCTCGTTTTATTATGACCAGCCCTCTTGCTCAAGAACAACCTCTGGCTCCCTGTGGCCCTCAGGCTCAAATTCTCACTCTACCAGCTGGCTGTCAGAGTGCCTGTAACCATGGTTCATCTTCTGATCTGGCCTTTCTTTGGCTGTCCTACCGGTGTCTCACAAATCTTCACAGTTCAAATACTGCCAACCAGCCAGCCTCCCAACACCTGAGTTGGGGGTGCTCATCATACACTCCTTCTCTGGCATGCCTTCCTGCACCCCTTCCCTCAAAACTCTCTTAAGACTCATGTCTTCCAGGAAGCCAGCCCTCCAAGTTCTTCCCACCACACACGCACACACACACACACACACACACACACACACACACACACACTGATCTGTCCCTCACTTTCCCTTGGCACTTAACACAAAGGCAGAGGGTAGAGGTATAAAGGCCACTGAACTAGGGATGAGGACACTTGGGTTTGAATGGTGCCTCTTTATAGTTGTGTGACCATGGACAAGTCACTTAGGGTCTTGGTAAAACTTGTCTCCAAAACCAATATAGGACTCTGTAAACCATAGGTAAGCAGCACATTACCAATAATAACAGTGTTAATAAGTAGCACGTATTGCATATTTACTTTCCAGGCATTCATCTAATCCTATGACTGCTATTATACTCATTTCACAAGTAAGAAAACTGAGGATGAAAGAGAAGTAACTTGAGTTCCAGTCCTTAATCACTATACTACACTGTGCCAGTCCCTGTGCCTGGAAGCTTTGTCTTCTGCCTTCTTTTCCTAATTACCAGCAACTCAAAACTCCTGCTTTAAATCTCAGGTCAGGGTCACCTCCTCCTGGAAGCCCCCACCCCGATCCCAGGTAGTTCATTCCCATTGGAGCCAATGCCCTTCTCTTTGCTCCTGTTGCACATGTCCATCCCACCATCACACTCTCTTTACATTTTCCTGGAAGCCTAGACTCTGAGAACCTGGGGAGAAGGGTCTGTCTCCTATACCTATTTCTAGTCCTGGCAGCTAGCATGATACCTGGAACGTAGTAGATGTTGAATAAATGTTAGAGGGAAGGAGGGAAAGGGAAGCTAAGAAGAGAGGGAGAGAGAGAGGAGCAGTCAGAGGAAAACAAAAAACAAAACACGGAAGAGAGGAAAGATGGGAAAGAATTGGGCCCTCTTAGGCAAGATGATTCTTCCAAAGAGAGTAGGAGGAAATGCAGCAATGGCCTTAGAGGAACTTTGAAAATCTTTGCCCATGCCACAAAACTAGGGTTGGGCGAGCTTCCATGCATTAGTTAGAAAGTACATTTGCTGAGAATAACAAAGACTGTTAAATAGGGGCTTAAAGAAGATAAATGTTCTCTTCTCTCATTCTGAGGGTGAGCAGTGCAGGCTGAGTGGCCCTTGGTAATCAGGGACCCAGGGCCTTCTGTTTTCAGCTGTGCCAGCCCAACCAGCAAGCTTTCATCCTCACATCATCTCTGAATCCAAGATGGCTGCTTGAGCTCAGCAACTGTCACCTCATTGCAAACAACAGGAAGGAGGAGTGAAAAGAGGTAAAGGAGTCCCCTCACTTCTAATGAGTCTTTCTGGAATTCACACATACTTTTCAGCTTATACCTTATTGGGTAGAACTTATTCACAGGGTTATGCTTAGCTACAAGGGAGACTAGGAAATGTAATATTTAGCTGGTCACACTGCTGCCTCAAATAAATTCAGGATTCTGTTACTCAGGGGACCAAGAAGTGTGGAAGCTGGGGTAGAACATAAGAAGACTCCTCTGCAATACACAGATGGGGTCACCCAGAGTCAGAAGAGAGCTCTCTTGCTGTGGCCTTCCAGTGGCTCACTGGCCGGTGACTTCTGGCCACAGATTCTTGTTGATAGTGTTCAAGAGTGGTACTTGATAAGCCCACAGAAGTTGCAATCCAAGGTTGATTGGTTTTATTCTTTTTAGGTACTTGGAGTTGTATACTGTGCTGATTTAGAGTGGGATTGGTCAAAAGTAATCTTTACACCTATAAAGAACTTTAGTTAGATAACTGTTCATTTTGGCCTTGCACCCTGCACTCAACACCAACCCAGGAAGAAGGGATTACCTTTAAAAACAACAACAACAAAGAACAATGGGGTATTGATGGGGAAAAAAACCCTGAAAATACAGTTTGCAACTCAAAACTGAGGCAGACGGATGCTAAATCAATTTCGCACTAACCCTACCTTAAATAATTATAGTGTAAATACAGAAACCTAAAAGAAACAAACCACAACCAAAAAGAACACAAACGACATTACTGAATCATAGCAACACGAGCGAATTTCAGTCACGCTGCCATACACCTACATAGTAGTGGCCCTCAGTGCACACCTAGGCTCGGTCTGCAAGGTGTGGGCAAGGTGGGGGTCTTGGAGAAACGAAAAGGAGACTCCTAGGACTGGATGGGGTAAAGAGAAAGGAGGACCGAGAAAGCAGGAACAAGGATCCATGAATGTGAGTATTTTGGTTGCCCTGTTGCTAGAAGCTTCCTCAATTTCAGGTCTCAACAAGAGAGAGAGATTTCAGAGTTCCGACTGACCTCTTTGCGTGTCTCTCTGTGTCTCTGCTATTTTTCTCTCACACACTTTACAAACATCTCTCCCCCACGTCCTCCAGAGGCAATTCCTGTGGTGTGGGAATTCTACACTCTCCACATCACTATTTTTAAGCTTTTGGTGTGTTGAGGGAAGAATGAAGAAACCACAGCTTTTTTTTTTTTTTTTTTTTTTTTTTTTTGAGAATTTGATAAAAGCTATGGCCCCTCTTTATAGAAATAAGTACACATATTCAACATTGGAAAAATAATTTCAGGTAGTTCATGGACCTGCAGATTTTAAATCCTTGATCTTGAAGGAAATCCAAGATTTAAATATAAAAAGAGCATGCCCTTGGGAAATGCCCCAAGGGACTCTGGGGTTTCCTTTCTAAATTATTCTGACCAAGGTGACATTCCAACTTCTTTGTGTGATTAATTCTAATAAATAACATTTGTGAACCTACCACAGGCCTCTATTAACTTGTGCAACCTTCACAATAACTCTATAAAGTGGGCACTATCATTAGCCCCACTTTAGAGATGAAGAAACTGAGGCACAGAGAGGCAAAGCGACTTGCCCAAGTTCACACAGCCAGGAAGTGGTAGAAGTGGGATCTGTTATAGGCTGTAAGATTCCAGAGCCATTATCTTTTGTGCTTTTCCTCACTGCATAAGGGTCTTTACCATTTTGTACTCTGAAGCCACACATATGTGCCCTTCTCCCCTAAGGCAAGTGTCAAGCCTCACCTAGTAGTGTGCTGCAGTCAGCTCATACTGGCTCACAAGAGCCAGTTGTACATATCTCTTCCTGACTCCTCACTCTGTGGCGTTATGTTGATAGATTGAAATCAGCCACAGTGGGAGTATTTACACCACAGCAATTGGCAAACACTACAAGTGGAGGCCTCCCCCCACCCCAGAGAGCTGTTAATTAAGCATTTTCCAGCATACCACTAGACCCACTTATTCTAATCCCATTCAGCTAGCTGCTACCTGCAGATCCAGCCACCCAGGCCCTGAATCAGTACAAAGCAGGAATCTTCCTCCCTGCCAGTGAGGAGGAACTGGATATGATCTGCCCCGAGGATTACTGTGTGGGATATTTAGGGAGAGTAGAGCTCCTCTCTCTGACCCCACCATATGCAGGCCATCTTCCAGCTGCCCTTAGCATCTTCCCTCTCCTAGAACCCTGGTCATCTGGGGGCCTGGACCCCTTCTTCCACACAGGTCCTGATACTTCACACCACAGCAGACTGACCACTGTGAGATGATTCTGGCAGCCCACCTGATGTAGCCTGCCTGGCTCTATATCCCTGATGTCGGACTCTTGGTTCTTGATGCCAGCAAGATATAGTTTAACCGTGCCCTTTGGGGTTAGTCACCACACGCAGCTGTCCCCTCCCTCCTGCCCTACTTCCCCTCCTCCACTTTCTGAGAGCACCCAGCAAACTGCCCAGCTGGGGCCAAGACAGTCAGGATAGTGCACATTCTCTGGCCTTTGTCCATAGGAAACCCCATCCCCAGCAAGGGTCCTAGTAGGCCAGGCCTCAGGTGGAGCCTGCTCTGGTGCCCTTTCATAAGGCAGAGTCTCAGGTCACGGGAAAGGAACTGGATGATGATGGTGATGATTACCATTTAGTGAGCATTCTCCTGTGCCAAGAGCTTTATATTTATTTATATCTTTTTAAATCCCTACAAGAACTTGAAGAGATAAGTACTTTATTAATCTTACATTATAAAAGAGAAAACTGAGATTCAGAGAGGTTAAGTAATATGCCTGAAGTCACACAGCTAACAAGTGTGGTCTGAAATTGAAGGCCAGAACTGTCTCACTCCAAACCCCATACCCCTGGGGAAGTGTGGGAAGGGCAGCCCCTCTTGCCTCCCTTGGGGCTCCCTGGGGTAGTCCCCAAGACAAGAAAGACGACAACCTTGGTCACCTATGGCAAGAACACTGCCCTGTCAGAGCTGTGAGCCTCCAGCCATGGAAACTGAGTGTTCAACTGGCAGGCATGTAGTGAGCACCTACTGTATATGCAGCACTCTCTTAGACATGGAGGCAGTGGGAAGATGACCAGGGCGCAATGTCTGTCCTCAAATAACTTACTGTCCAGGCTAGTGGGTCACTAAGAAACACTGTTGCCTTAAGGTGGCTCTGATAAGGTCTAGAATCAGTGGAGGCACAGGATTAATTCCCATAGGAGGATGCGGAAATTTTCCTGGACTTACATCGGGGAGGAGGCAGCAATTGACCTGCGCTTGGACAATGAATAGGCATTTGATGGGTGGAAACTGGGGGATATGGGAATCCAGGAGGAGGGACCAGCAGAATCAAAGGCAGAGGCGAGATGGCCCATGAGGGTGTTTGGTAGGGACAGGCTGTAGCAGAGGGAGTGGGTGGGAACAGATGGTGTCCTGTTCTTTGATAATCAATGGGGAGCTTATCAAAGGTCTTTGAGCAGAAGTGTACCATTAAGGATGAAACAATGAGAGACTAGAGATAATGAGACCAATTTGGTCAGGTGGTTCAGACAGGAGAAGGTGAGAGCTAGAAGCGGGGGAGAGGCTGCAGGACAGGCAAAGCAAGGACAGTTCCAGGGGGCAGTGGGGAGGTAAAGTGCACTGGACTCAGTGAAGGGCGGGGGCTGGAAAGGAAAGAGGGAAGGTAAATAAGATCCCGAGGTCTTTAGCCTTTGGATTGGGACTACACTGCTGGAACAAAGAGATCCCCAAATACAGTGACTTAAATCAGATATAAGTTTCCCTTAGGTCCCTGTGATCTGTGCTAGGAAGGATGCTTTCCTCCAGACATCATTCAGGGAGCCAAGGTCCTTCCGTCTCGGTTCTTCTACATCCCCTAGCACATTATGCTCCTTGGTGTGATCAAATATGGGCGGTCTTCCGACCCACGGCAAGGGGAAAGACCGGAAGTCCAGGGCAAGCAATGTCCTTTTGAACAAGTGAGGAAGGAGTTGCATATAGTCACCCGGCCACACTCAGCTGCAAGGGTGACCGTGAAATGTAGATTCTGCCCAGGTGGCCATATGCAAGGAAAAATGGGAGAATAGATTCGGGGACGAAGGGCTAACCTGAGTCTGCCACACCTGGGTGCGGGCAGAAATTCTGAGGGAGAGCTGGCTTTGGCAAGGAGATACAGAGTATAGGTTTTGTAATATGGGTTGAGTTTCTGAGGGCCTGCAGAGGGTCCGAGCTGGAGATATAAATTTGTGAGTTGTAAGCAGAAAAGAGAGGGTTGAAACCTGGAGTATGAATGATATGTACCCAGAGAGAGAAAACAGAAGACGAAATTGGACTAAGAAATTAGCCCGAAACCCCTGAGAAAGACTACGAGGAGCATTTTGCCAACTGTATTTTTCAAAGATGGTGGCGCCAATATATCCCATCCCATGTACCCTTCTTACACTATGAAGTTGACAGACCTCCCTTGGCAGATCGGGTCTATGTTTCTTCCCCTTGAATCTGGACAGGCCTGCGGTCAGAGTAGAGTGATGCTGTGTGACTTCTGAGGCTGTCAGGACTGGTGCAACAAAATAAATGTTGTTAATTGTCTTAAGCCACTAAATTGTGGAGTCTTTTCCTTGTAACAATAGGTAATTGATATAGGCCACAACCCCTTTTCCTATCCTAGGAGAATGCCCCAAACCACACAAAAAAACAGGTGACTCTCGTCTGACTTTACCTACCCCATAATATTTGTCTCCTGCTTGTCCCTTCTCCAGCCATGACATGTCCCTTTAATCTGTGTTCCTCGGCCCCAGCCTCTGGTTCCCACCCCAGGGTGGCTGCCTCTCTGGCCTCTCTCAGGCTAGGCCCTTGGCCTGGCTCCACAGTCCACCCCACAAAGGACATTCCCAAGCTGCACCCCTTCTCTCTCCATCCCCAGAGGACCAAGAGGGTGGTCTGGTGGCAGAGAGGTAGAAGGAGAACACAGGGTCTCCGAACACAAGGGATGGAAAGGTCTCCGTGTTCCCTTTAATATATTCTTTTCCCCTTAGGATGTGTGCATAAGGAACAAATGTCAAACTTGGAGAGACAGAGGGAGGACAGTCACAGAGGAAGCCTCTGTGACCAACAGGCAGACCCATGGGGAGGTGACTGGAGGCACCACATCCTGGGAGGACCAGAGACCTCAGAGGGGTCATGGCTCCAATGCCAGGAGCCCCTAACAAGTCAGTGGGGGTGGAGGCTTTGGTAGGGGGGCTTGGCACAGCTGCATAGCCAGAGCATTACTGGGGTACACTGTGAAATGGTTACCACAATCAAGTTAATTAACACATCCCTCACCTCACATAAGTTACTTTGTGTGTGCGCGTGTGTGTGTGTGATATAAACACTTAAGATCTACTCTCTTAGCAAATTTCAAGTATACAATACAGTATTATTGACTATAATCACAAAGCTGTATATTAGATCCCCATAACTTGTTCATCTTATAACTTTGTACCCTTAGACCAGTATCTCCTCATTTCTCTCACTCTCCAGCCCCATTCTACTCTTTGCTTCTATGGGTTTGACTATTTTACATTCATTATATATGTGGTATCATGTAGTATTTGCCCTTCCGTGTCTGGCTCATTTCACTTAGAATAATGTCCTCCAGTTTCATCCATGTTGTTCAAATTGTGGGAGTTTCTTATTTTTTAAGTGTGTGAATGTGTATCACATGTTTTTATTCATTTATCCCTCTACGAACACATAGGTTGATTCCATATCTTGGCTATTGTGAATAACACTGCAATAAACATCAGAGTGCAGATATGTTTTCGAGATACTTCTTTCATTTCCTTTGGAAATACACCCAGAAGTAGGATTGCTGGGTCACGTGGCAGTTCTATGGCTGCACCAATCTACATTCCCAGCAAGAGTGCACAAGGCTTCTTTTCTCCACCTCCTTGCCAAACTTGTTATCTCATCTTTTTGATAATAGCCATCTTAACAAGTGTGAGATTATATCTCATTGTGGTTTTGATTTGCATTTCCCTGATGATTAGTGATGTCGAACACTTTTCATGTACCTGTTGGCCATCTGTATGTCTTCTTGGAAAAATGTCTATTCAGGTCCTTTGCCTATTTTTAAATGGGTTATTTGGTTTTTGCTACTAAGTTGTACAAGTTTCTTATAGATTTTGTATATTAACCTCCTTATTCAATATATGGTTTGCCAATATTTTTTTCCATCCTGTAGTTTGCCTTTTCATTTTATTGATTGTCCCCTTTGCTGTAAGAAGCTTTTTTAGTTTGATGTGGTACCATTTGTCTATTTTTGCTCTTGTTGCCTGTGCTTTTGGTGTCACATCGAAAATAATCATTGTCAGGACCAATGTCAAGAAGCTTCTTCCTTATGTTTTCTTCTAAGAGTTTTATGGCATCAGGTCTTAAGAGTAAGTCTACAGTTAATTTTTGTGTGAGATAAGGGTATGTTGATTTCTTATGTTGGTTTATCCCTTTGCCTGGCATCAAATTCTATACATCCTGAGACTGTGGCCAAAGTGTCCCCATCTATGCACCCTGAGAGCTCAATATCAGGACCTGTGCCTGCCAAGGCGAGGGTCTGGCAATTGACCAAATAGTTGGCATGCTGATTGACTGACAGGTCAATTAAACACACAACATATTGCCAGATCAGTGATTGATGGACACACCATCAGCCTGGCTGGCTAAGGATACGGTTTATACCTTCAGTACCTTTATCCCAACCAACACTTAGCACAGCACCTGGCTCAGAGCAGATGCTCAATAAATGGCTGCCATATTAGTCACATGGCCCACCTATCACCAAAGAGAGGCTGGGAAATGTAGTCTTTATTTTATTAAAATCAATTACACATCAGGGTTCTAGAAAAATAGGAGAATGGAGATTAGAGGACCACTAATGGTCTCTCCTATAAGCACATAGTGATGAATTCTGGTTAAAGGATGCAGACATTTAAGGGTAACATCTTAAGTTCAGAGGTGAGATTGGAGAGCTTTGGAATTTTGGAGTTGCCTCATGTGCAGTACTTTCATAGAGCCACCATTTCTCCCTTTACCTACTGGTGTCCTAGGGAGATGCTGAGCTGAGAAGCAGGGAGAGGCTCTTTTGAAATGATTGCTTTCTATTTCCACAGGCCTGGCCTTGAGGAAGTATAGTCTTAAGTTCTCCTTGATTCTGCTCATCATAAAAGTCTTACTAAAGTTCCCATTCAAGACCCGACCTCAGTGCGCCTGGCCACTGTGGATCCTAAATTCTTTACAGACAGGGCCCATTCAGTGTCACGAGCTTCAATTCAGAAGTGAGAAGCAGAAGTCCTAAAAGCCCCCCCTTCTTGCCCCTTTGCTGAAATCGCTTCACCTTGAGTCAAACAACAAGCTTAGCATATAGGTACTACGCCAAGATCCGGGCCCCATTGCCTGGGTTTAAACTTCAATTCTGTCACTGGCTGGCTCTGTGACCTTGGGCATATTGCTTTACCTCCCCAAGTCTCAGTTTCCTCATCTATAACATGAGATGAGAATAAGAATGCCAACCTCAAAGAGTTGTGTCAGTGGTGAGAACAGGATGTGGCAGGTGGTAAGAACTCAGCAACTCTTAGGTGTTATTAGAAACACGAACAGTCATTTCAGGCCTGTTTATTCTGTCTCTCCTGCTTTTTGAGGGGCAAACAGCCCTGTCTTTTCCATCTCATGCACCCCCTGCCGCTCCCCCACGCACAGAGTAGAGAATCCCACTGCCAGCTCAGTCTGGACGCAGAGTTGTTGTAGAGTAAACAGGTCTGTGGTTTACATAAGTCTCTTCTGACCCAGGTGCCAGGCACCCTCCTCTCTTCCCTCCACTTCAGCCGCATTCCCCCCAGAGCGGTGAGATGGCCAGCCCTGCACCATGGGTGTGAGGTGTCCACCCTTTCCCACTCCTCTTTGAAGAAACATGGTGGGGTTGAGGACCTAATGCACAGGTCACCAACCTACCTTGCATTCAGATCGCCCCTCTGCCGGAGCACAGATAACGGGATGAAAATAAAATTTGCTTCCAAGCTTCCCTCTGGTTCCTTGAGCGTCACTTTTCTACGTATTTATGGTAATCATCTCTGAAAAAAAAAAAAAAAAAACAGTGACTTCACTGTCTAAATAATAAGGTAATTTGTTACAGCTAATTACTCAAGGACTTCCTTAATCTCAATTAAAAGATCCAAGAGGATTCCTGCCCCCCTCTCATTCCAGTGTTCCTGAAGTTCCCCCTAATGTATTCTGGATCACAGATTAGTGGGTAGCCAAGAATGGTCCTTGCTGGGCAGAACTGCTAAAATCCATCCCAGCAACGTGAAGCAGTGATTTATTGTGACATGGAATGTGGGACATTTCCCCAGCTTTTGTGATTGTGGTAATGAAGCTGTAAACCAAATAGCATGAAATGAGGCAAGGCCTTACAATTTAATCAGCTCGTAAACAGATCTACTGCATCAAGCAAATGACATTATTATCCATCCGAAGTAAATCATGCTAATCTCGGGAGATAAAATCAACATCGTTAATGGTCACATGTCATATTCATCAACACTAAACCATCCCCTTTGACAGATTAATCCTAACTACAGCTCCCAGGATGTATGGTAATAGGGCTTGTAGCATGCATTTCACTCCGTGCCAGGCTAACCAGCACTCTTAGGCTGCTATTACAAATAATTTTTTTTATTGATTTACATATTTTAAAATGCATTTAAGGTGAGGCACCATTAAAAACCCTGTCACCCACCCATATTTCTTCCCTACATTCCCAGACTTTATTAATAGGAATGGGAAGACAAATGCAGGAAGCCTTATAAATACTTTGTTTAGGGCACCGTTAGGGGTAATTAAGCTCAGGATGGGGTATTTTTTTTGGGGGGGAGGAACAAGTGAGGAGCAGAAGGGGTGATAGGAAGAAGGGACCCTCTTATGGCTCAGAGATACAGGGAAATTGCAGGATCCTTTGCTTCCTGTTTTCCCTAGAGGTGCCAGGGAGACAGGGGATAAATTCTCCCCCAAATCTTCTAGCTGAGCCTCTCTTCTCCCACTTTCACTAACACCTTACCTTCACCCCATCAACTCAGCCTTATGGTACGTGCATCTGTGCTTATGTATCGGTCATTGTATCCTGCCTGCTGCCTTCAAACACCAAATGTATTTATTTATCATGAGGCTGACCTAGGATGAATGCTCCTGGAAAAGTGTCCACTATTCAAAATGTCACTTCCCTTCAACAAGCCGTGCATTATATTGACAGGCATACTTTCAGAGGCCGCTGAATGACGAGGATGGATGGAGGGCTGCCATAGCAGCCAGGACTGCTGCCTGGGCTGAGTAAGTGGATGAGTAGGTGAGTAAGTGAGTAAATGAGTGGGTGGGGTGCCCAAATTATCTGCACCCTCACCCAGGAACACAGAAGCAGTGGGAGCCAGGGTTATGACAGGAGTTGCCACATGGAGACTTTCAGGGCTGCACTTCTCAGTGACAAGCAGATAGCAACCCACCTTATCCCAGCCAACTTTGCAATGGGCACATTTGAGGGGTTTTTTGCCCATCAATAGAGCCAGTAGGGGGTAGAGGGTTGGAAAAAGGGTGTTGTGTTATTTTTCTTCTGAATGAAGAGGGTGGGGGGTCCAAGGACCACCACTTTTAGCCATGCAGACCGTGTACTGCGTAATGGCATTTTCAGCAATTATTCAGTGCAGGTCACCATTGGATCATGCCCACATCAATCTGGATAGAAATCCAGAAAGTAGATGGATTTGGGAGGAAAATGTACTAGAATCAAGCCATTAAACTCAATTGAAGCACTTCCCTTGACACACTGAAAAGACTCCACCTTGGCTTAAGTGGACTGAGGTAAGATTCAGACACTTCCAGATCCCCCCGAGCACGCTTTGTACAGCCCTCCTCCCACCATGACTTATTTCGAAGGTGGGGGTGTTTGATGCATACAACAGGAGCCTTAAAAACTCCCCAGCCCAGGCCTGTTTTATAAAATTGCATCTATCGATTAGACCAACTAATGAAATGATGCAGCGTAAATTAACTTCACGGTTTACGTGGCATCAAGTTCAAGTAGTTAGAACCCACTGAGCTCTACGAGTCTTTAAAGATTTTGTGTCGAGGATTTTCCAGGCTCCTGCCTGAGAAGCATGGAGGTGGCCTGCTCTGCTCATTGGGGACCAGGGAGGCTGAGGAAAGGCCTTTCCCTGGAGCTGCTTGGTCAGAGTTGGTATGGGTTATGGCATCAACCTTAGCTTGAGTCAAAAGCACTTGGGGGCTTGTTCAAACACAGATTGCTGACCTCTACCCCCAGAGGTTTCTTATTCAGTAGGTCTGAGGTGAGGCCAGAGGATTTGCATTTCGAGCAAGTACTCAGGTTGTACTGAGGCTGCTGGTCCTGGGACCACACTTTGAAACCCAGGGTTTGGGGGCAGAACACCTTTGCCAGGGAGGGGCAGAGGGGGCAGGGAGGGAGGTATAGGTGAAGAGCATTAAGCTGGCAGGTACAGGTTACAAGTTCCAGACTTGGGTTGTGGCAGGAAGCTGGGGCCCAAAACAGGAAGTGAGGTCAGCAGTGGGACTTCCACTTCTCTGAAGGCTGTCCTAGTCTAAGTTATCTGTGACTCTGAGAGCGCCAGTGAGCAAAGCGGGCCTGACAAGCCAGGGTTCAGAAACCCAGAGGTCAAGACCGAAAGCAGCAAGAGTCGTGGGTCCAGGTATAGCTGGATTCTAGCCCAAACCCCAACTCTGATTTGCTATGTTTCCTGCAGCCCATCCCCTGCCCTCTCTGATCTTTCCCTCTCTTGCCTCCGCTGTGAAGAGGGAGTGTTCCACTAGAATGCCTTCAAAATTCCTTCCATTTCTGATGGATATGAGGTTAGGCCAGTGGTTCCCAAAAAGGGCTCTGTGCAACGCTTGTTCTCCTTGAAAAATGGGTTTCATGATTAGGTAAGTTTAGAAAACTTTTCAAAACGTAAGACCACTCTTGGAGTTATCATTTATATTCACACGTTAAAGGCTCTTAAAAGTCCTGAAGTCAAGAAACCCATTTAACTTTATTTAACTGAGCATTTCCCAATCTTATTTGACCACAGAACCACAGAACAATTTTTCCACGTCACTCCCATTAGCATCCCTCACACCTGTTAATTAGCACTAGGGTTCTACAGAACACACTTTGGGAAACACTGGCCAATGCCAAAGGTTGAGACAAGAGGCAGAGGGATATCTCAGCATCTGAAGATGCCTTCCCCCTGTGCCCAAAGGTGCAGGCTACTTCTCCTTGACTCTCAGCACCTTGGTGCATTGGCACATTCAGGAAACATCGACTGAGCACCCACTACACGCCACGGTCTGAGCTGCGCTCTCAGCTAATAGTAGACGGAGAGTTCCCGCCCTCAAGGAGCTCCCCGGCTGGGGTGCAGGGGCAAGCGAGGTACTGCCTTGGCCTGGCAGGGAACAGTAGAGTTTCTAGCCAAGCTTGGGGCCTTTGGTCCCTGCTTTTCCGTGGGCTGATACCAATTTGCCATTGGCGTCCCTAGTAGATTTGCTCTGTTCAGTCTCACCTGCCTAAAAAGCATACAAACGGGTTCATTCATTCATTTAACAAAAACATAGTGAGCTGATTCAGCTTCTGAAAGTGGAAGTTCTTGGTTCTATGGAGGCCCCTGCTCCATGGGGGCCCAGCCTCTCCGCACCCCCACCCCGATCCTCCCGCTTCCCCATTTTCTAGTCTTGGGAGTGAGATATACCCTCTGAACATTATTTATTCATTTATTTTCTTTCACTGGGTCCTTTTCCCTAAACCTGTGAAAGTAAAAGCCAGGATGAGCCTTTGTTTCTCTGCTATCCCATCTCTTCCCTGAGGCACGCAGCATAGAATAAGCTAGCTTGAAGGGGTAGGGGGTTGGGGGGAGACAAAGAGAAGGAAATAGCCAGAGTTGTTAAAAATTAATTAGTTGTCCAAACATATTATGCTACCATGAAACAATAGCAATTTTTAAATATGCTCTTTTCAAAAGCATACCGGCCTCTGGATGGTGCTACAAGCACCTTCCCTGGTGAGTATCAGTGCTCTGTGAGGCCAGGATGTTAATGTTAAGATCATTCATTCATTCGTGTCCAGAATAGAGAGCCACTGTTTCCTTAAGAAAAATCTTGCTTGCACATTCTCTTCTGGCCTGCTGCCTACAGAGGGAGGGCGGCCATTCATTTGGATAAGTCTTGATTAGGCTTCTTAATTTTCATAAAAGGCAATCAACCTAACAGTCCCTAGGTTGACTTAAAATGTTATTTTTAAAATTATTATGAAAGTAATACCGACTTATCATAAAAGTGTTACAAAAATGATTAAGTTAGCAAGTGAGTCTGCTGTAATCTTACCTTCCCAAGATAACCACTTTTAGACATTTGATCTTTATTTATCCAGATTTTGGCTTCATAGCTTACTTTTTCAATAATGCTGATCTGCTTCATTCTTCTTAACAAAATTGCATTGTTTTCTTGGTTAACTCTTTTAAAAGTTATTTTTTAAATCTATTACATAATTATAGTAAGGAGGGCTTAGGTAAACTGTAAAATTCGCTGTCCCGCAATGTTCAACACTGTCACCAATTTCTTATGTATCCTTCTGGAAATCTTCTACACCCCTATGTTGTTTTGTTATTTCATTTTTAATCCAAGCAGAGTCACATACTACCTACTGTTCTGCAACTTGTTTTTGGCACCTAATCCTGTGTCACACAACTTTTCCTAATAGTATGTATCATCTCCTTTGTTCCTGCTGATGACGGCACGGCATTCCAGGGTACTGATGTGCTGTCGTTTATATCTCTCGATCCAATCCTCAGCCACAAGCAACACATGAATTCCAGGTCTTTGTCAGAAACAAGAGCCTCAAACTGTCCACTGCCCAGTCTCTAATGAAAGCAGAGCTGAAAGAAACGCTTTGCAGGGAGAAGACTTTGGAGATGAAGTTGGGGTAGGTTCCTGCATTCCTCTAGTATCTAGGTCTCATTCCTGAATGGAGCCATCCGTCGGTCAACCACGTACTTGATCCCCATCTCCTGGATCTCCCAGACAGGTGCCTTCACAATTTCCAATGCAGGGGCATCCATAAGCCTCGCGTCTGCTCTAACCATGAAGATGCCAACCACTGCGTAATCCACATGAGGTCCACACAAAAGTCTTGTTTCTTCTAAGGAGCTGGTCTGCTTTTCCTTTAAGGACCTATGACATTTGTAATTAACCACGTTGCTTATTTTCCTTTCTTCCTTTGGCGTCCCGGAAGCCCAGAACCAAATTTGAATAATTACAGAAAATTCTGTGTGCATATCTGCATGCTATTTTTTTCCTGTGATCTTATCTGTATCACAGTCTTTTATATTTCTCTTGGACTTTTCATTGTAAAGATCTTGATTTTTTTACTTTTGAACTTTTTTCTTTCTGTTTTGCCGAGGTTTCTCATTTTTGTTGGTACCCTTGAAAGTCACCTCCTTTGTCTTTTTAATTGCAGAATGAGCCAGAGCATTAGAAAAATAATTTTGGAAGATGCTTTTCTGACATTACCCCTTTCTGTTCTAATGCATGCTTTCCCCCTGCTCTGTTGATGAGGAGAGGGTCGGAGGGTGCCGTGGAGACCACAGAAGCAAGGTGAGGCAGCAGGTGTCCTGACTGGAGAGATTTGTAGCTCAAGGACATGGGGCAAAATTCATGCAAACTGCCTGGGCTCCCTTGAAATGAAGTGGGGAGACTGCTAGGCTGCTCTACATTTACGGGGTATTTTCTAAGCCTGAGAAGTGCATCGTCCAATAGGACTGCCACTCCTGGGATCAGCTTGGAAACTGGGAAGGCCAACTTGGGACTTGCAATGCTTTCAGTGTCAGCGTCAGGAGGGATCTTGGGTCTTCCCCTAAATAAGGGGCAGGAGGTGGCAATCCCTAGAACTCAGTGGGTTAGATGCTGCCCTGTCACCTTACATGAGGAATGGCTGTGATAAAATAATAACCAGGAACAGTAGGTGACCCAGTTTGAACAAAGGGGCTGAGGATCGATGTTCTACAGCCTCTGCCTGCTTTGTGGGTCCTTTTGCTACAACATTATATATTATATGCAAATCGCGGCACAAACTTAAGGCCGCTTTTCATGTCAAGTGGCTTCTTTGAGCCTATATGTTATATTTTACAGATCTTGGACAGTAACATTTTTCTTTTTAGTGCGAAGTTGCTCAAGGTTCATCTGAGACTCTTTTAAATTGCTGCTTTCAGAGAAATAACAATGTAAAATGACACGATGATGTATGGCCCCGTCCGGCCGACTGGGGCTGCAGCAGCCGCAAACGCCACCAAACCTCTGGGAATGAAGCGGTCTCCAGAGCGCCATTGTGCAATTGTCCTAACCGGATCATTTTTAATTAGTTGCAATTAATTTCAAGTGACAGCGTCCTGCAATATCAAGTCAGAGAGTCTCCAGTGCGTGGGTGGGGTTATTAGGAACAGACGGCTGGTGAGAGAAAAGCCAGAGGGTGGTCTCCTCTCGGACTTCTACCTACAAGATTTCCTGGGTTGGGGGTGGAAGGTACTTCTTCCTAATGATGCAAATGTTCTGATTCTTTCTGGGCTGTGTATAAGCCCTGCTAGGTGGACACTTATTACCTGTCGTACCTATGGGCAAGCATGTTCCAGCAATTATCTCGCTTCAGTAACACAAAGTGGTTCAGCCAGATAACCTCTGCCTTAGTGTGGCAGAAGCAGATCCTGAGATAGGATTTGGGCAGGTAGTTTATTTGGAAGGTGACCTCGGGAGTGGGGATGTGAATCAGGGAAGGGAAGGAAACTGATAAGGCGTATGTTATTAAATAAATTAGCCCTGTGGCTACCTGGAGTTCACTGCCATTGGGGAACTCTGGGAGACAGCCTAGAGTGCACGTCTCAGAGCTAGCCTATCCACGGGACAAAAGGTATTTACACAATGAACCTGTTGGTTATTGGTGGAGGACGGCTTCTGAGCTGCTGCGTAAAGGTGCAGCAGTGGTTGGAGAAAACTCTCGGGCAGAACACTGCAGGTGCTAGCAGCTGAAAGTGAGGCTTGGATCCCTGACATGGTAGGGCAAGGGGATGAGGTGGGCACTGCCAGTGTCTGCTGTAACCTGTAGGACCCCATCCAGTCCTAACATCCTACAATTCCCCCTTGGATATCCCCGTAAGGCATTGACATGGGGAGAAACAGGCAGAGAGGGTAAGTAGAGTGCCATGCCCGAGGCCACAAGCCTCGCAGGAGAGCTGAAAAGTCAGGTTGCCTGCCTCTCAGTGGCAGGCTCCCCCACCCTGCCTTCTCTAGGAACCAGGCTATCTTGGATGAAGCTATTGTGAGCTGACTGGATTTCCTTCCCTCCAGCCAGTGATGACACTTGCATATGCTGTGTCCCCAGCAAACATCTCTGATTTTGATCTTGGCATCCTTTCCCCTGCATCCAGGTTTAGATTTGGAATTGTTCTCACTAGGATTGCTATCAAGCAATGGTAAATGTACAAGAGAAAACTAGAGAGAGTATCCCCTCCTGAGCACCATGTTTTCTAACCAAAATGGTTTGGGGGTGCACTGATTGCATAGGCACGGTCACTCCTTGTCCGCTGCCCGGTTCTTTGGGGCCAAGGGGCTATAATCTCCACTTCTAATGCACTTACTACTCTAAACAGTGGATATAGAACCAGGATCAGGGGACTTAACCTCCATGCCCTGGCTTCTCTGGGAAGGGGAGGAGAGCATATATGCCACCGTCCCCCCTACACACACACATTCCTCCCTTCTGTTCCCAAAGCCATCTTTCGTTGGTTAATCAGTAAGGAGGGAGTGGAAGCTAATAGGAATTGGCCCTTTTCTCAGAAGTAATAACAGCAGTTACAACAAATATTTATGGAGCACTTGCCATGTGCCATATGCTGTTCTAAGCACTTCATATACTGTATTAACTGCTTTAATTTTCACAACCCAATGAAATAGTATTATTATCTCCATTTTAGAGGCAGGGAAACTGACACACAGAGAGGTTAAGTAACTTGCCTAAGGTCGCCCAGCTACTCAGTAGAGGAGCTGATACAAACTTGGCAGTCTGAATCCAGAACCCCACTGATGAAGTCAATGACCTTAGGAATTCTGACACCCACTACATCGCACTGAGTTTTGCTTCATGCTTCCCCTAAACTGAAATACACACTAAAAATCACTCTTTCCAAAAATGCAGCATGTGTCAGACCTAACTCTTTTTTCTCTCTTTAAGAAATGGAAATGGATTACTGCATTCATTTGGGGAACCCCTAGAAATAACTGGAGACCCCAGCATTGCCTCCTTCCTTCCAGGGCCCGGGCCCACTGTCTGCTTTGAGTTAGGACACAAGAATCCTCACTGGGAACATGTGGTCGCCCTCCAGGTATCACTAATGCAGCCCCTAAGTCCAGAGGAGCCAAGCCCCCCTTAGGCACCCTTTATGGTACTATCATCCATGACCTTGAATAAACCCTGTCTCTCCGCTTGGCCAGTCTTCCTAATCTTCCCATTTACGAGGATGCCTCTTTGCCTGCGAAGTCGCTCTGAAGTCATCATCACCACGTCAGACGCCCTCCCACCCCCATCCTCAACACGTCTTGTCTTTGGACGTCCAAGAAATTGTTTTTCAACCGTCCCAGAATTTGGGTGACTTATTTGTTTTTTCAGTGATTTTCTGCGAATTTTTTTTTTTCCTAATCAGTCTTTACTTTCAGGAGACTGTTGTGAAATTTCTGTTCTAGAGTCTGAGGTGTCTCCATTTTGCTCAGCTCTTTCAAGCTGCGTGATGGGGTTTTCTGGAGTTTGCATTACTTTGCTGTGAATGTCCTTCTCTTGTATTTCCCCACAGGGGTTCCTTCATCATTGGACTTGTGTATTTCAGGTCTGTGAGACAGGTTAGCGCTGGTTTCCCCAAGGCCATAAAAGGTGACCACTTTAAGTCTGCCTTTGGGGAGCTTATGTATTTATTGGGACACAAGTGACAACAAAGGGCTTCATTTAAGAAGGAAGAAGAACAGGCTTTGGGTGGGATTAAAGCAGCCAGACCAGGCTTCCCAGAGAAGTTGTTGAGGCTGGAATTCTCTGGACTGTGGCTCTCAGCTCACCAGACTCACAGCCTCCTTTTATTATCAGGTTTGTCACACCCCATTTACTATCCCAGGATGGAAAGCAGAGATAACATAACCAACCTATCCACATATTTTTTTAAGTCAATATGTTGACCCAACTGTAATATAAAGGAGAACTCAAAAGAATGTAAGTTATAATAAAAGAATACATATTTCAATATGTTAATGCTCAGCAATAATAAAGAATTGAATACTTACAGCTAAACAGAAAACCACATGATGGGACAGCTGTCAGTATCTCCTGCCATGGCATATGTACTGGTGACTTAAGGCTCATGAGAGATGTGCCTGCATGAATAGCAGTTTCTGAAATGGTGAACAATTCTTGGTAAGGTTCTGTACAGAACAGAGGACAATTTCCCCCTCGATCATCATGGGAGTTGCATTCCTAGAAAATTCAGTGTATATTAAACCATGCAAAAATACTCTGCGTATATCTTGGTTTAGACTTGGCTCATTGTAAAACAGATTTTTCCACCAGGCACACTGACGAGCCTAGGACCTCTCTCATGGCTGTGCAGGTTGGGTACTGTGTAGCCATTTACTGCATCATGTAAGTGAGTGGTGCCCCCTAGAGTTGTGGAGAACACAGCAGCTTGCTTGGGATTTTCAAAAGTTGCATGGAACAGGCGAGAATTCTTCATGGCGTGGGACTGTCCTACACATTGCAGTATGCAGAGGACAGTCCCAAGTCCTGCACATACACACACACACACACACTACATGCCAACATTGTAACAATAAAACACCCCCACAAACATCCAAACTAACCCCCGGGCAGCACAACCCCACTGAGAACCACTGCCTTCGAGCTAATTGTGGCTCCAGCATCTCCCACCAGCAAGCAGTCCTCAGCTTCTTCCTGACACCTCTTTATTGCTTCCTCCATTCACCTTTTCCTTCCCACTCCTGCCCCAGTCCAGCCCTTATGGCCTTATTCCTGGGCTCCCTGATTCTGGCCTCAGCCAGGAAACACTCCCAGCACTGGAGCACAAAGTTCTTTCTCTCTTTGTCACTGCACTCAGAATTCAGACCCACAGTAACAATGCTTCTTGCTCTGACCCCAACCTTCCACGGTAATCCTTCCTCCCATCCCCTCCCATTCTCCAAGCATTCCCCCTCCAAATGTTTGCTCCCACCATTTCCCTTCGTGGCCAAACCTTATCGTGCATCCCACCACCTCCCCCATCTCTGCCCTTAGGCACCACCTTATTCACCAGCCTTTCCAGAGGTGCATGGTCAGAAGCAATGTGCTTTTATGGTGGTTCATCTGTAATTCTTGTAGACCTTTAACACCTTTGTAGAGTGTTTTTCTGAAAATTAGAATCTCCCCAGAGCTAGGACCAGGACTTACTACTCTTGGGGCCCTGCATTGGGGCTCAGGGTTGGGTTGAGGGTAGGGCTAGCCTAGGAGGGGCATGGATTTAAGCAGTGGGCTGCTGGGAGCCATGTGGCTTCCTGAATGGGGACTTGAAACAGTGGTGGCTTCAATGGATTGCTCCAGTGGGTAGGGCACATAGTATTGGGGCAAAGAGCAAAGGCTGACGCCATCCTACAACAGGGAAGGATGACAACTTGGTTTCCCAGGAGTGAGAGGAAATCAGAAGAAGCCCTGAGTCCACTCTATCTAGGAGGTGGTTGGTGCCACCACCTCCCCCCAGGGTGAGGGAGGAGAGTGGTCACGAGCTGTGGCGAGAACATTGGCCTCGGAACCCATAGGCCTTTGCTGTCATACCTGCAGGAGCACATGGTTCCGGGTGGCCCACCTCACCAGGAGGTTCCAATAAGAAGGAATTTCACGAACTTGTCCCTGGCTAAATTAAATCCACGTTACTACCACTAGGCCTCATTTTTAAGCCACCAATCTCACTAAACATTTTCTGCGCCTCCCTCCTAATCTAGATAAGGTTTAGCAATGCAGCTCACCATGCATTATGTTATTAGAGTAGGTTACGTTATTATAAGATAAGAATAATAATATCCTATATTATTATCCAAAGGAAGAGAACCTTGTTCAGTACGTCGTCCTGCTCTATGCCACGCTAACTGTTACGTTCTGCACTTAGCCCGCCCTGCACAGGGCTTCCCCCTTTTAGCTTTGTCTCCACTGCCATTTCTGCAGGGGCCAGGAAGGGAGAGCGGATGAGGCCGGTGGGGCCGTCTGGACAGGGACTTTAGAGAACTCTGCCCGGTCTCTCCTCCTGTCCACCAAGCGTCCTCTTCAGGTCCCTCCTTATTCTAGGGGCTCCCACCTCTCTTGTGACCTCAGAGTTTTCTGCTGTGCAAAGGGTATGGCCCTGAGCAAGGCTGCTTCTAGTGACGCTAGACCAGAGAAGGGGGAGCAGGATGGAGGGTGTGCTGGTGACCTGAAATAAGCAACAGGAGCTCCCTATGGAGTACACACTGATGGGTGTCATGGTCTGGGACCCTGAGGGAGACGGGGAGTGGTGGGCTGTCTGTGGGGTGACAGAGGAAGATTTTGTCTTCACAGCCTGGGCTCTCTTGCAGCCTCCCTCTCTCCTCACCACTGTGCTGCTCTGCAACAGGTGACCTTTGACCTTTGCCCAGCCTTCCCTTGTGGGTGCAAAAGCTTCCAGAATAAAGATCCGAAGTTTAACTTTATCTGGTGCCCCAACAAGGACCAGCCTGAGACTGAGTACATATCAACATCACTTGAGAATCAGATTCTTCAAGTATAGAGGCCCAGGCCCCAGTCTGGAGAATTTGATTCAGCAACCATGGCTGATGCTTGGACTTACATATCTTTTTTAAAAATCTATGCAGTGACTAGACACAGAGTCAGGAGAGACCTTGGCTGTTGAGCAGAAAAAAATTGGCCACCTGAAATAATTTGCTACGACCTTGAGCAAAATTAGTGAGGGGAGTATCTCTAGCCCCATGGCTTTGTCTCTCACGCAGGACACCTCAGGAGCCCCCAGAGAATCACAACAGCCTACAAACCAGGTCATCGCCTCAGGCTGGGCCCAGGTCTGCTCCAACCGCCAGCTGAGGAGACAAAGGGCCTATTCACCTCCAGTGCTGGGCCTGTCTCCCTGGCCAGGGGCTGTGAGGGGGCCTGCCTGTGGGGTGAAGGTGGGCTTGAGCCTCCTCTGCAGGGCTGCCATGGGAAGCTGATAGGGCAGGTCTGGCAAATTCCCGGACAGAGAAGGGCGGGTGTGTGTGCACGTGTGTGTGAGTGTGTGTGTGTGTGTGTGTGTGTGTGTGTGTACGTGTGCTAGTGCACTCTCTCCACTGTTATTGCTACTGCTGCCACTGCTGCTGCTGCAGTCTGGCAAGAAAGCAGACATTTAAACCCCCCATGTAACTCCATCACACCAGCGGTGGGGGCTTGCCCAAGGCTACTGCTGGGGGTGGGGGTGGAAGTGGAAGGGGGGATAGAAGAGGACGGACACTGAGATTTCCCTCTGGCCATTTTGAACAAGACCAGGTAGGGGTAGGAAGCGGGTACCCAGACTCCCAGCAGAAGCTGAACTGTAGCTCCCACCCACCCCAACCCTCGCACAGGGCCTGACTCTAATGTCTCCTGATGGGACAAATTGGTGAGTACAACTATTAGCTGGGTGACATCAAAAGGCATTAATCTCTGGTTCCCGAGTAAGACCAGCACCACATTAGTGCCTCGCACCCAGTCATTAGTAAGACTTTAGCCCAAGGGTGTAATAAATGTTTTATGGCATGCAAACCAAGGTAATGGAATGCAAATCCCATAATATAGCCATACATTTATTTTCTAATGGAGCAAATGATGATGTATTTTATCTGAGAAGAGCTGCCGATAGGGTCTGCTTGGGAAATGTGAAGTTAGGGATGCAAAGGGTGAGTGGGTGGCCCTGCTACTGTGGGAACTTGGGGTGAGCAAGGGTGGCAGCCGTGTTGGGACTTCTCAGTGGTCAAGCTTTACTGCACACAACCTTGTGGACAAGCCCATCGCTCTTGTTCTCATGCCCCCAAATGCCTTCCTTTTAGGGCATATATTGAACATTCTGAGGCTTAATTACATCCCCTTTGTAGAGTGCCCCTCCTCCCGGGAGCCCCCACCCCCACGCGGAGCTGCATACCAATAAGCTACTCAGCTCATATTGGCTTTCCAAAAATATGGCCACATTAAGGTGTGAAATGTTAATGGGATTAAGGGGCGCGGGCTATTTCTCCAGTGGAGTTAGGACTTGGCACTGGTGCTGTTTTTATTAAGAGGCCAGCATTGTTCAGCTGCAGCCCTGGGGCTGGTGGGGAGGCTGGCGACCCAGGCGGCTGCAGCCTGTGGAAGGGCTTCGGGTGACTGAGCCCCCCAGCTCTTTCTGACTGCTACTGCTTCGGAAAGAACTTTTGATTATTCCAACTGTCCAAAAAGAAGGTGGGATCTCTTCTGCAGTCAGAGGGACTCTTCATACCCCCAAACCTCCCGAGTGCCCTCTCTTACCCTCCTCAGGCCCAGGCACACAGTACCCGGCTGGGCAGCAGTTCATGGGCCCGATACTGATGTCTAAGGACCTGTCCTATACCTAGATTTATGGGGACAGCAAAAAGGTCAAGACTTGTCCCTGCCTTCAAGGTACTGATGATCTAACCAGGGAAAAGGACACACATCTGAAAAGAAATTATCAGTGTCAAGCGGTATATGGGTTAAGGATAACCTGAGTGGTATATCTGAGGCATACAAGTTTCTTGTAAGATTTCTAAAGAAAAAGAAAGGTGTCCATTGAGGAAAAGGGAAGGGGAATGAAAACCTCCGTCTGAGAGGAATCCTGATGAAGACGTTACTGTAGGCTGGAGGTGTTGAAGAGCCCTTAAAATTGGAAAGGCAGGGCTTGGTTCTTCCCTCAGAAAGCTCTTAGTAGGTGCTCAATTCACACTGGCTTTTAAATGCCCTGAAAACAAGAACTGTTTTCAGAGGACTGGGACTAGATCTAGAACTGGCATTTCAATGCACGGCAGTGCTTTTGATCTTCTAATATGCCTTCTTGTTTTATAGAATAACATTAACACCAATAATAATTAATTGAGAAATTATATCAGGCCCCGTGCTAAACACTTCATTATCTCATTGAATCTTAAAACGACCCTTAGAGGAAAGCACCTTTATGACTCCCACTGAGGAATAATAATGAGGACACAAGTCTCAGAGTGAGTCTCGCCCAAGTGAGTGAGAGCTGGGATTGTAACCAGATCTCTCTGTCTCCAGGGCTCATCCTATATAATCTGCCCCTCCAAATCGGGGTAACAGAGGTCAGAGGTGTACAGAGTTGTGTTGAAGGACACACAGCCAGTTGCTGTGGTTAAAGGAGAGCCTCTGGCTTCCAGCCGCTGCTATCTCCTGAACCGCAGCAAGCAGCTCTCGGCTTTCATGTGTGTATTATCCCAGGAAGAGTCTCCCCAGCTGAGTGCTTGACTCTCTGTCTTACCTTCAACCAGTCTGTGCCCAGGAATAATATCGTCTCATTCTAAGGTAAGTTGAACCATGGAGGCACATAAATAATGATAACCTTAAATCTGTGTCCCAAATGATTCTGAGCCCACTTTAATTTGAAGAGTCTCCATTGATTTATCTGTGCCTGAGCCTCTTCTCAAACATGGATGCTGTAGGTTGACTGCCTTTTCAAAGAATACTTGGACTGAAATGAGATGCACTGCGTTCTGCTCTGGTTTGACCTGGTAAAGTCCAGAACAGGCCTTTATGGGACACTGTCCTCCAAGGCCCAGAGAATAAGCCACGCCCACCTCTAGGGGAGGAAAGACAGGAGCAATTAACTGAATTCTTCAGGCTGGATCTGGAAATGCTCAGCAACCTGAACAGGGCCAGGTCTAGGATGAGGCGAGAGGAGCCCAGGGTATCAAATTTAAGGAGTCACTCACTCTCAGAGTCATGCAAATGCAGACCTTAAAAATGAATGCCCCTAAAATCATGTGCTCTAGGCACCTCTCTTGCCAGGGCCTGACCCTGGCAAGGGTTGAGTCGCCCTGCCTCTATCACAAACAAGAAAGTGGAAAGGAAACCATGTCTCTTTGGCCCATTGTTGAGTCGGGGGAGGGGAAGGGTGGCTTCCAATTGGTCCCTGTACCCAGAAAGCTTGGGACTCAGGGGCTGAATTAGCAACAGAAAATCTAAGGAAACAGATTTATACAAGTGTAAATAAGAAAAACCTGAGCCGTTCAACTGGCTCACTTAAGTAAAAGTCCAGGGGTTGTCAAGCCTTAAGCAGGGCTGGATCCAGTTAACCTACATCCTCGACAATCTTTTTCTTTCCATCTCTCAGTTCTGCTTTCCTTGAAATTCTTCCTGGGCACAGACTAGTTGAAGGTAGACAGAGAGTCATTTGGAACCCGAGATAATACACACACATAAAAACCAAGAGGTGCTCACTGTGGTGCCGTAGACAGCACGGCCTGAAGCCAGAGGTTCTCCTGCAGGAGGGGATGAAATGGCTTCACTCTAAGGCCCAGGAAGCATCTCGCAAGTGAGGGCAAGATGGCGGCTAGCAGCTCCAGACCTACTTCTGGTCAACCCCAGTGGACAAAAGGAGCTTCTCCTGTCCAGTGGTTGCAGCAATCGCTTCCATTAGCCCAGCTGCAGCCCCACACCCATTACTGACCTAATCACTGCGGCCAAGGGGCTGACCAGCTCTGATTAGCTAGTTCTAGTCGTGGGCTGATCCCTACAGACCCCAGATGCTCAACCCCATTTGAAACCACACAGACGTAGTGAAAGAGATGTGAGTTCCCCAAAGGAGAACCTGGGTACTCTCTCGGAGGAGGAATGGATGCTGGGCAGGCAAACTTAAGAGTGGTCACTCAAGAATTGGAGACCACTCTAACCCTGGCTGCACCCAGATCTTCTCTGGGGGCCCATAGCACCTACTGCCCAAATCTACATAATTTGGGAGCATCTTCTGGATGCTTTCCTCAGGCACAAAATGCTTCTTGCTCATCTTTGGCCACCTAACCCTCTCCCCTAAGGGACTGGCCAATGACTTGTGCATTACAGTCACTCGGTAAGAATTTGCTGACGTTATGAGAGAATGAATGAGGAGCTGTGCTGGGGCCAGGGCCCAAACTTTTATTAACTGTGAGGTTAAAAGCTATCGAGGGTCAGAGGCACCACAAAGGGGCAGAGGGAGTGAGGCAATTAACACCTGCCTTTTTATTTCCAAATCGAATTGTTGCATGAGGTTTGGGGATGATGTAACCAGTCGGCAGTGGCGTCGGGGTAGCATTTATGAGCCATGGTATGTGGAGCGATGGTTTGAGCAGGCAGCTGGTGAGAGGCACTTACCCTGACTGCCCTCACTTGGAAATCTCCCTAAAATAACCGTTGTAAGACATGAAGGTCCCCTGGCAGTTATAAACCTGTCCCCCGTGCCCAGGGTGGACCTGAATTGAGTCACTTTTTCCTGGGCTGGTTTAGAAGGGTGTCCACTTCAGGCCTGGCTTCCTGCTGGGAGGAGAAAGGAGTGGGACTGTCGGGGAGTAGAAGGGGGAAGGGATGGCAGGATTAACTCAGCCTCGGGTCCCAGGAGTGGGGACATGACTCCATTGGAGACTTCTTAGGTCGGTTTACATTTGAGTAGGGAACGGTATGAGCCAACATAGAGAGTCTATTTGTTCTTGTCCATTCATTGTGTGCTACCTGAGAGGAGCAAGTTTAGCCCCCCTGCTGGAAGTTTCTGGGAATGTGGTTGGTGTGGCTGGACTCACTGACCACTCCATGGCCTGCAGTGGGGCTTGTCAGGGAAGGAAAAAGGCAGGCTTCCCTCCAGCCCTACTACCAGTGCTTGGGTCTAAATAATAGATTTTCAACTGGGTCATTAAATGCTGATTAAAGTACTAGAGAAAAGAACAGGAGTAAAAAAAAAAAAAAAAACAACAGCGAGTGTTGTACATACATACACACTCCCACCCCAGGCCCCCCTTCCCTTTTTCTCAAGATGCCTCGAAGTTCGTTCCAACCCTCCATTGGAAATGCTATAAAAGGCCAGGTTAATTAAGTCCTATATATTACCAGCGCAAACACTTCCAACTTTATTCCGGCGGCTCAATGAGTGAGGAGGAGGCCAGGCAAGGTCCAGGCAGCTCAGGGTAATAAAACAGAAGACTCAATTACCTTGTACATTTGCAGTTTTTATAAAATCATTTAAAGTTCTCCCAACGAAAATCACCATGGAGAGGGGCTGGAATCCTAAAATCCAGCAGGAGCTTAGGGAACTAGGGCTTTTAGAGCAGCCATGAGTAAGGCAGTCATGTTGGCTGTCCCCTGACTTCTGGGCAGGGATGCCCCCTCCACAGGACAGCTCAAGTCAAATTAGGGAGAAAGAAGAAAGGGTAGGGAACCCCCCACAACCATGCATCGAGTGCTCACTGGGTCTGGAGTACTGGGGTTTTACAGAACTTGCTCAGGTAGATGTTTTCCCCATTTACAGATGAGGAGACTGAAGCAGCAGAATAAGTCTTTGGTACCCAACCAAGAGGGACCCAACACCCAGAACCTGTGCCCTCTTTAAGCTACCAGGCCTATTATTTGCACAGCATGGCCCAATGTTAAGAGAACTACCTCTGGAGTCCATGGGTCTGGATTCAAATCCCAGTTCCACCACTTCCTAGCTGTGTACACTTGAGCAAATTACTTAACCTCTCTGAGCCTTAGTAAGTAGTTTCCTCATCTGTGAAAACAATGTTAGTACCTTCCTCACAGCATTGTTGAGAGGATTAAATGGGACCGTGTATAAGATGCTCAGCCTCGAGTATGATACACATTCGTTATTACTATGATTATTACACTATCAACGTGTCGTGACCAGCTCATGACATTTTCCATGGTGATATATAGTGAACCAGTTATATTAGCCACACTCGTGTGCTAAAGAAAAGGAACTCTCCCAGCTTCTTCCTCTACACCACAATAACCCAATTCACAAATGAATTCTCCTACATACTTCTGAGTCTCACCAAAGGGCAAGAAACTCTTTCCTATTGAGGAAGCCTGTTTTTCTCCCATGGTTGCAACAAAAATAAGAGCTACATATAAGTAAAAAACTTTTTTTTCTTCTTCAGTAAATAGAAACTATTCCATTTGCCTGCTTTTTCCAGAAATGAGAATATAAAACTTCAATTCAACAGCAGCCCCTGGTAGGAGAAATTATTCTCTGGGCTGTAGCCACAGTGACTTAGAGCAATATTTCCCAGAAGACGGAAGAGAATTAAGCCCAAAGTTCCCTCATCTTGATCAAATCTCCCAGGGCCTCAGGGGGAGGACCTGTGTGGGGGCAGGGCTGAAAGGCTGAGCAGCTGGGGACAGGTCTGGAAGGTGGTGCCTGGCACATGGTACACGTTTTGTTCACTATGTGTTGACTGAATGAATGACCCTGTGCACGGACACCTCTCCCGTCCTCCTGTGTGGAGAGCTTCCTCTGAGCTGGGCCCGTGAGGCACACTGTGTTTTCTCCTAAAATGGCCACAGGAACATTTTCAGTCCCACCTGCTCTTCTAGAACATTGACACTCTCCAATCAAGAAGTGGGGACTATTTCTGCCCCCTTTGGAGCTGGGCAGGACTTTGTGTCTACCTCAACAAGTGAAATGTCACAGAGATGAGTCAGCACAACCCACAAAGTGTACGTGGTACAAGACAGTATGGCTTTCAACCAGGCTCTCTTGCACAGGAATCTAGCCATCACACTGTGAGGCAGCCAAAGCTCTATGTAGAGGCCACACATAGATGTTCTGGCCTGGAGTCCCAACTACGTTCCCAGCCACAGCCAGCACCAGCCACCAGCCACCAGAAGGAGCCTTCAGATGATTCCGGTGGTTGAGTCACCTTAAGCCTTCAACTCTCCCAGAGGAAGCCCAGACACAGTGGAGCAGAGACACGGCATCCCTGCTGGATCATATCTGAATTCCTGACCTTCGGAGTCTGTAAGCGTAATATATGGTTGTTTTACACCACTAAGCTTGGGATAACTTTTAACTTAGCAATAGATGACCAGAATAGCCAACCATGCCTTTCAATGCTTGGTTCAGTTTTGGGGGCTGTGAGATAAGGGGGTCATTGACTAACTAAAGAAACTCCTGAGCATTGTAATCAGGGTGGGAGGGAACTGGGATGCTGACCTTAATGTTGAAAGCCAGAGATGGGCTCTTCCTTTAAGCGGTTGGAGGTGACCTCTGAAAATGGTTCGCTATTCGCTTGACCCAGAGAACCCCACAAAATCATGTAAATCAAGAGGTTCAAATCTTCACATTCACTTTAAGAACATTTGTGAAACTGCCCAGGCCATCAGAGTATGCATATCCAAAAAGCCACCAAGTATCTGAAGAATGTCCTTTTCAATGTGTGCCATTCTGTCGTTACCATGGTGGAGTTGGGAGGTGTGCCCACGCCTAACAGTGGGGCTGGACGCAGGGTCGGTGGCCCAAAAGGAGTGTAGAATGTTTCCTGCACATGCTTGAAAATGCAGCGAGGAATGCTGACCTTGAGGGTTTAGATGGAGACTCTGGTCACTGAGCACATCCACGTGAGCAAAGCTCCCAAGATGCAGTGCGGAGCTCACAGAGCCCACGGGTGGATGAACCCACACATGAGCTCTCCCTGCCACACTGAGATGATCCTCACTGATAAAGCAGGTTGTTCCTGAACCAGGAGAGGAGGCTGCACAGGGGAAAAAGATCTCCCAGAAAAAAACTGAAGAAACAAAAACTTATGGCCTGGGACTAAATTTAGCATCAAATAAATGCTAATAAAAGTATTTTTTTAAAAAAGAAAAGAAAAGCAAGCCAGAGATGGGGGCCAGAGTGGGGAGAGGATCCAGCCATGCTCCTCCTTTCCCTGCGGAAGGAGCGGACTTGTTCTGGGCAGCTGTGTGGTGCAGCAGGAAAGGAATGGGCTTTGGAGTCACATCCCTGGGCTCCATCCTGCCTTCCTCCCGTCTCACTAACTCTGTGACTTGGACAAGTCAGTCCCCTTCTCTGAGTCTCAGAGGAGGGTAATAACGTCTTTCTTGCAGGATGCTTGTGCAGATTAAGTAAGAGCAATATAGGTGACTTGTTTGGCACATAGACCCTTAATAAATATTCTCCTAAAAGTCTCTTGGTTGCACATTCCAACCTGCAAATAGCAAGTGTTTATGAAAATGCTGGTGCAGGACATCCCTTCTGGGTCAAGGGTGGGAAGGAGGATGAAAACATAACTCTCCTTGTCTCAGGGTTTTAATGTGCAGAAAATAGGTATAAGGAGGTGAACGCGGCTCGAAGTCTCCTCTTTATTAATAGCAGCAAATGCCCAATCGCTGCTAAAGGGAGGGCTAAAGGTGAAGCATTTTCCCTGTGAGGAGATCTTTAATTAAGGATTCAGATCTTTAATAGTTATAGGATTGTCTAGGCTTTCTATTCTTTTGTCAGTTTTGGTAACTTGTGTTTTGCTAAGACTGGCCATTTTTATCTCAATTTTCAAATTTATTGGTATAAAGTTGTTTACCTGTCTTTTTAATCAACCACGAAGTCCCCCCTTCTATCAAACCCTCAAAATCGTGCTGTGGGGTCACTCCATGTACTTATGTCTAGGGGTCACAGAGGAGGAGCTTTTGCCACCACTAGTGCAACAACCTGTGAGTAGCTCCCAGACACATTTCCCTGGACTTCCCAGGGCGGAGTCGCGAAGGTACTCTGGGCATTAGCAAGTTAAAACTGCTTCTGAAACTCACCCAGAAAGTTCAAGGGCGAGCCAAATTCCTTCTCAGCCTAAGCTCCTAAAGACAGCTCAAACATGCTCCGGGAAGATTACTGTTTGGGACTGAATCCATCTCCTCTACCCACTTCAGGTATATAACTCCTTCTTCTTCCCTCACCAGCTTCCCAAGCTGAGCAGGCTTTGTGACCTCACTTGCACTAGTCATGCATATTCCACTCTCATTGCTATTGCTAATCTATTTCTCCACCAAAGACAAGCAGTGTCTAGCAGGCTGGGGTAATGGCTGGGACCTGGAGATGAGAGGGAAGCGTATGGGGTGGGGAGGATCTATCTGTTTATCCCAGAGTGACCTCATATGTTCTGCTGAAGTGAGAAATGGACAGGTGTAACCTCAACAGTAGCTTCAATGAGGAGCCCATTCAGGACGTACCCCAATGTTCACCTTTCCCAAGAAAGCCGCCTTCCTTCCTGAGTTTCAGAGAAACTATAAAGAATGGGATTGGTGGATGATGCTCGCGAGCTCTTGTCTCCTGGGGAGTCCCTGGCTTGCAGCCCCCACCCTTTATCTGCCTTCTCAGTTGGTTCTTCTTGCTACTTTGTAGTTCCCTCCCCAGAAAAGCAGCCATCCCTCAGCTCTGCCTCCCTCCAAAGGTGGGTGTTATGAGGGCCTGGAAGTGTTGTCCTCCATCTGGTCATCCAGCTGAGGCGAGCAGAGGACACAGCAGCTGCCGGGCCTGTCTCGGGGTCAAAAGTCCCTGCAGACTTGGTCAGGAATTGGCTTCTCAGCCAGTGCTGGCTTCTCAGCACTGGAACCTGACACTCTGAGAGATGAGTCGGTGCCCAGCTGGGCACTGAAGGAGTTAAAGGACCGCAGTGGAAGATAAGAAAATGAGGGCACGAGGCACTGCTGGAAAGAAGCTAGCCTTGTGCGTGGATAATTAAAACTGAACATCAGTAAACAATGCCTTTTCCCCTCATTAAGGACAAATCTGTATGTATAATGTGCCTATTTTCTCTTTCATTAACTTATAAACGGCCACCACTTTAAAGCCATTTAACCAGCAGTTTTGACTTGCCCATCAGCTCCGTGTCTGACGTGTCTCCTCCTCTCCTACAGAGACAGAGGTTCCCACTTCAGCGCGTAGCTCCCATGGGGAGAGAGGCTGAGGGGGTGCTCCTCTGAGATGCCACAGACAGAGCTGCAGCAGCTTGGGGGGAGGGTGGAGAAGGTGTGAGGGCTGGTCCCAGGCCCTGGCCAGCCTGCACCATGGTCCTCTCAGCTGTCTCTGATGACTCACTCTCCTCTAAATTGCTTTGTCTGTGCCTTTGTACAGCTTGAGAAGCCTGACTCTTGGCAGCCCCTGAGAATGTGGCCCACAGCAAGCATCCCTCAGGATGCCCAATAACAAGCTGGGACTAGAAACCCAAAGGTGACATATCAATTCTTCCCTCTTGAAACTCACATCCCATAGAGAGAGCAGCACCAACACACATATATACGTCAGGGAGGGCTGCTGTGAGACAGGTTCATGCAAAGAGAGAGTCTTCAATGAAAGTCAGGAAGGCTCCCCTGATGGACGTCTCCTCCAGCAGTCTGGAAACTTCCCTGGAAATTGATATCACGTCTCCTTCAACAGGATAAATGCTTCAGGGGTACTGACCATGTCCCTCCCTTCAGACTAGGAGTTCCCCTGGAGGCAAAGACCAGGTCTCTTCCATCACAGAGCAGACCCCCAGAATTAGGAATCCGTGCTCCTATCAGACTGAAAAATCTGTTCAAGGGAATGGCCTTGTCTCCCTCTTTTTCTCTGGGTATCCCCCTAGAACCCTGGATAAGGACAACCTCCCAGCATCCTTCCCTCCTGGAGCCCAAAGTGTACACCACCTATGCCAGAACTTGAGAGGAGTGGGGATGGTGCCAAAGGGGAAGACGACACAATCTCTGTTCTCAGGAGCACCCACAGGCTTTTCAATTTTGCACGACACCAAGCCACACAAAACAACAGTGAGACAAGGAATAGAGGACTGCAATGAACACTTTCCAAGCACCCACTTTGTGGTGACGGGGAACGTGTCCTACCTGTTCTGTTAGCCCACATACGTGCTCACAAGCCTGGAGGTGAATGATATTTCCCTCTTCTACAAATGAAGAACTGGAGACCCAGAGAGGGGAAGCAATTCACTGAAGGTCACAGTCAGGCAGCGCTGGAACTGGGAATTGCATACCCTGCCTGGCTCTAAAGAACAGGCTCTTTCCGCCACAGCCAGCTGTCACCTCAGGTGAGTGAAATACCCTTGTGAACAGTAGAGGCAAGAGGAGAAGAAGAACAGTGAGACTGAAGGAGCCAGGTCTGGGGAGATAAGCTGGACCTCAACTGCAAGAAAGATCTCAAGAGGCCAAGGGCATTGCGAGAGCCGTCTGATGGAGAAGGTGGGGAGAGCCCCACTTGTCACACCCACCTCTACCTTCCTGGGATGGGGAAGTGGAGAATCCTCAGGCCTGGTGAGGGACCTTGCTCACAAATTGAGTTATTCCTCAAAAATGCCACCTCCTGATAATATTTTAACTTTAGACTGACTTTGGATGGATGTGAGGTTGTTCCACTGTTGAGACATTATCTCCATCATCATGATCAAAGCATGGTCAGTGATTCCAAAGAATTGGAAACTACCCGAATATCCATCCACAAGAATGGAAAAATAAGATGTGGTCTCTTCACATACAGAATGTTCAACAGCAGTTAAAAGGAATAAAGTAGACCCATGTGGGCTTGACATGGCTAAATCTCCAACACATACATTATCGAGTGAACAAAAGCAGCTTTCGTGTTATTACATTTAGTGAGGTATTACTTATGTGATACCTCCCAAAGTGCTTTCAGTAGCTACGTATTGTACTTAAAAAGTCTGTGGAATACCCATCAAACTGATAACAGTGGTTACCTCCGATTGGGAGGGCTCTAACAGGGATGGGAGGTGATGAAAGGGGCTTTGGCTTTGGCAGGGTGACCGCTGCCCGGGTCTGCCCAGATGGCCTCTGTTTTCTCTATTGCTGTTGTAGCTAATAAAGGTGCTGCCTTTCACTCTCAAAAGTGTTCAGTTTGGGTGATAAATTATGTAATTGCTCCACTTATCTGTAGGGTTTAATTTTTTACAAAAAGAATGTATTAATTGATCACCTGTATCATTTCTAATAATGCATCAGGTAGCAGGTAAAGTCTTCCCCCCTTTCCAGGCCTTCAGCCCCAAACCTCAGAGGTAACTATTTTTAACCATTTTAGACTCCTTCCTGAAACTGTAAATCTACATAAAACCAGGTAACCTTAAAACACAGAGAAAGAGACATATAGACTAATCCAGTACACACTGTTCTGGAACTCGCTTTTTTCACTTAATTTTGTCTATATCGGGATCATCAGGAAAACCTAACGACCACATAAATTCTCAGGTCCCCCCAGCAGAGATGCAGGTTCTGTGAGCTGGCAGTGGTCCACGGAGTCCAGGCTAACCTTTACCCATAGAACAATCATTCATTCACTTATTCAATAAAGAATTATGGACCCTTGCATTGGAATTGGCCCTGACTAAGCCTGGAATTCAACAGAGAACATAACACAGTCCCTGAGCTCTAGGGCACAGCCTCAGGTCTCCTTCCAGTGGGACCCGTCCTCACTGACAGTGAGTTGTACTGGCTATGAGCATGCGCAATGGAGTCAGACCTAATCCTGGCAATTCCTCTTTGTGACTATGTGACCTTGGGAGAAGTACTTAGCCACTCTCTGCCTCAGTTACCCCATCTGTAAATTGGACACAATAATACCCACATCACAGGATGGGCACTCAATAAATTGCTGCCACTATTATTAATAATAAATGAATTATAAAGAATATATGATTAATAATAAAAATTGCAGCATTCTTGCTAAGAATGTTTAAACTAAGCTCAACCATGAGGAAACAATGAGACAAATCTGAACTCAGAGACATTCAAGAAAACTTGCACGTACTCTTCAAAAATATCAATGTCATAAAAGACAAAAAAAAATAAAAACAACAAAAAGGAACAGTTTTAGATTAAAGAAGACTAAAGAGACATACAACTAAATACAAAGTGTGTTCCAGGTTTGGATTACAGACTTAAAGAAACATATATCTATAAAAAAACATTATTGGGACTGGGGAGATATGAATATCAATTGTATAATATAATAATATGGTAGCAATGTTCAATTTCTTGAGTGTGATAATTGCACTATATAAATGCCCTCGTGTTTAGGAGATATGTGCCGAAATATTTAGGGAGAAAGTGTTATGATGTCTGCAAATAACTTTCAAATGGTTCAGAAAATTGCGTGTGTACAGATGGGGGAGAAAAAAGAGAGATAAGACAGAGAGAATATGAGGCAAAATATTAACCACTGGTGTATCTAGGTGAGTATTTGAGTGTTCCAATTCTTCCTGCTCTATTTTTTGCTACTTATTCTGTAGATTTGAAATCTTTCAAAATAAAAAATTTGGAACAGTGCAATCTAATAGGTTTAAAAAATAATATGTGGGGTAGTGGTTAATTAGGGAAGGAGGGCGTGACTAGGAGAGGTGCGGCTGGGAGCTTCCAGACTTCTGGGACGCCCTATTTCTTGAACAGAGTGTGTTCACTTTGTGAGGATTCATTGAGCTGGGCACTTACGATTTCCCCTCTTTTTGTGTGTATGTTACATGTCAATAGATAAATTTAGTTAGAATAATCATCATAATAAAGCCTCCTCCACAACATCCTATCCCCTGATCTGGGTATATAAATACAGGCTGGGCCCAGGCTGGAGGGAAGGCCCGGGCTGGACCACCCATGCCTGACAGTGTGTCACATTCAAGGGTGGGGTCAGTGGTCCTGAATCAGTGGTCCTGCCTCCTTGGAGAGGAGGCATGCTTCTTTCAAGAGGTGTCCCAGCCTGTCCCTCCCAGCCATGCCCAACTTCTGCTGCCAGCCTCTGGGGTAGGAGGTTGGCCTTGACTCCAGACTTCTCAGGCCTCAGCATTCTCCTCTCTTGTCAGCCCTGTGGGCCCAGATGGATGTGGGCTTAATGAGGCATCTCTTCCTGTGTGAAGAGTAAGTCCAGGGGTCACACTTTCCTTTCCTTGCATTGTTTCCCCAGGTGCTGGATCTGATCTGCTTCACTAGCTGGAGACACAAACGTGGTCACATCTCTGTGTTTTGCAGATTAATTGCTGGAGTCCTCACCTGCCTAAATTAATAGGAATGACAACAATGGCTAACACTTCCCTCCTGGAGCTTACTACATGCCAGATCCTGTTCTAAGCACTTTATGTATACAGTAAGTCCTTACCTAACGTCATCAATAGGTTCTTGGAACCGTGGCAAAACAAAATTATAATGAAACCAATTTTACCATAGGTTAATTGATATAAACAAGAGTTAAGTTCCACAGCATCTTGTCAACATTTAAATTAAATGACATTGAACAAAAATTACGTTATTCAAGGGCCTACTGTATAACTCATCTAATGCTCACAACTCTCTGAGGCAGGTAATATTTTTTTCACCCATTTTGCAGATGGGGAACTGAAGCAAGGAAAGTAATTTGCCCAAGCAAGCCTGGCCTCATAATTTGCACAGCCCAGTACAAAATAAAATGGGGGTCTTTGTTCACAAATTATTAAAACTTTCAAGACACTAAGTATTAAACCAAGCATGGGGCTTATTTAAGGTAGGCTTCTTAAATGAGACTGCACAGATCTGCCGTCCAGAAAGCCAGACCTGTACACAAGGTAAACCAGTAAGTAGTAGAGCAGAAATATTCACCTGGGCAATCTGACCCCAGCGTCCATCCTCCTAACCACTGTGCTATACTACCTCTCTAATGCTCGGAGTCTTTCTCACTTCCCCTTCCCCAAACTATCCAAGAACTGGAGCAGCATAGTGCAGCAGGGTCTGTTCTGTCTGTAAAAGCCAAATGGAGACAGGACTGAGCAGTCATATCAGTCTGCTGCCACAAGGGGGCACTGTTGAACACTGGTTCTGCGCAGTTTGACACTCACAGCCACAGCTCTGCGCCGCCCTTGCTGGTCCAAGCCCAGGACACACACAGCATAGCTGGCCCACACTTGGGCTCCAGCTACAACTCTTATTCTATACTTTTATGTGTAACCTTTGTTCCCACAGCACGACCTCTACCAGAGCATCTGGGTCAGAAGGGTCCCTGCCCTGCCACCTACTAGGTTGGCATCAGCCTCCCTAACAAGCATCTAAGCCTGATATTAGCTTGGTTCGTCTATTTGGACTCTCTGGTGGTGAATTTACCCCCTGGGTCTTTCCTATCTTTTCCTGACAAAGGATCTCAGAGGGGCCCAACTCAGTTCATCAGAGAGGCTCTCGTAATCTTAAACCCCGAATGGGAATGGTCAGTCATGGTCTTGACTCTAGTCTTCCCAGCAGCCATTCTGGCCCATATGTGAATATCCCCACCTGTTACCAGCTCTGCATGCTGAAACCTTTTTAGAATCACAACATTCCCTGTGGCATCCTTTTTCCAAAGCAATGTGTTTGCCTACTTATCTCATAGTTGCATAAGACAAGAAGCATTACTTATTTGACTAGAAAAACCTAGTTTTGCCTTACTAGGCATTCCATTACACAGTTTAACATAACTTATATATCAATGTCACACTCAGGTACTTTCTTAATGACCTAGGGGCTAAAAAGGGTTGGAGAATGAGACTTTAAAGAATGAAGGAATTGAAGGGCAGAGCTAGTGGCATTTGGGTATTATCACCTCATTCTGCCCATGGGCTGATGAGGCCCAGGGATGTCTGGATTACTCTGGGTACCATGGGCATCTCTACAGTCAGGCTGGCACCATCCAGAGTTCACCTCTGTATTAGTTAGAAATGTACTCAGCTACAGGTAACAGAATACCAACCAACAGTGGACTAAATGAATAGACATTATTTTCACCTGACAGAAATATGGAAGTAGCATAGTTACTAGCATTGGTTTACCAGCTTGTGGCTGGCATTGCTACAATTTTCTTGATCTTTCCCTCTAGAGACTGATGGCTGCTGCAGCTCCAGCCTTCAAGTCTGCTTTCAAGGAAGAAAGGGAAAAGGGCAGGAATGAGCAGCAGCAGCATCCAATGCCTTTTATCAGGAAAGGAAAATCCTTTCTGAGAGCCCCCAGACAGTTTCTGCTTATGCCCCATGGGTCTGAACTGCATCACACGCCTTCCCTAGCTGAAAGGGAGTCTGGAAAAATGAGCCTTTTGCCTGGGGCTAAGACATTATCACCACGAACAAAATTAGAATGTTGAAGCAAAGAGGAAGATGCCATGCCCTTCCTCCTACAATCTTCCCAGGTTGCACAGGACACCAGGGCCCCTTCTCAACAACCCCAGGAACACCCACCCCCTATCCCCCAGAGAATCCCCTGCATCCCTAGTCCCAGGCAAGAAGGGCCCACCCAAGGAGCCAAGATTGCTCCTGGTGGAAGGCCCAGCTGACATCAGCTTTCCCCAGCAGTGATGAATAGTATTCTGCTGAGCTGGGGGAAGGCAGCTAATTAGCTGTAGACTGATTAAGGACAAATCAGGCAAAGTCCCAGATGTGATAAATGTGAACTTTCCATCTTCCTCCCTCCCTGTCCTGCCACCACCAGCAGAAGCCAGCCTGTGGCACCTCACAGTGTACCTGTCTGAAAGGCCAGCAGATGTCATCCAGACCTCTGCTCACTCTGCCCAGCACCAACCAAGGCATCGTGGGGATGGGTGGGCATACTGGGTCTTCTTTCAGGGCTCGACTTCTCTCCCAGCCTTTTCCCAACCCCCTTGCTCTCAACCAGGCATGGTACCAGGCCCAGGATTTCTAAAACAGTCTCTGCCCTAAAGAATTTACAGCTGAGGGCTGTAGAAGCCCAGAAAGAAGTGAGTCCAGTATAAGCTGAAGTCGCTGGACAGGGCTCCATAAATGGGCTTTGGGTGGGTTCTGCGAATGCAGTAGTCGCCCTGGAGAGAAGGGAGGGCACATGCACAGGAGGGGAGGGAAAATGAGCAGAGCACAGTCCTGGGGCAGTGAGGAATCTGGAGGCAAGCGTGGATGGGGAGGAAGGTGTGGGTAGGACAGAGAGAAAGTCAAGTAGGAAAAAGGAGTTTAGATGTGGTGCAGCCCGGCTGCTTCCAGCCTCAGTTCCTCAGCAAGTGGCACCCACGTGCATGACATCCCATGGGCAATCTGGGACGATCACCAACTCCACCTCCAGCTGTGACACCTTGCCTGTATCTCACGCTTGAGAAAGCTCCTGCCAGGTGCAAGCAAACTCATCCCGCTGGGCCCAGGCTGAGATTTGGTGGAAAAGTTCACTGACACATGAATCTTGTGCAAGATGAGGCTGCGATAAAGGCAAGGGATACATTTAGACAACAGATAGCAGGAAAAATTCAGTGAGTGTGGCTTCTTAGTCCTCTGTTTCCACCCAGGAGACATGCTCAGGAGATAGCAAAGGTGAACGCCTGTCCACGGGAGGGCTAGGAAGCACCCCACCCCACGCCACTTCACCTGGCTTACTCTTACCCATTCCTTGGGTGTCAGCTCAAGTGTCATTTCTTTGGCGAAGCTTTCCCTGACCTAGATCAGATTCTCTGTATTTCCCTTCATGGAGTGTATCATAGTTTATATTAATACATTTGGGTGACTGTCTTTATCATAGATTCAACCAGCAAATGTTAACTGAACCACAAAACTGTGCTAAGTTCTGTGGGTACCATGAGACATGGACCTGCCTTCATGGGGCTGACGGTCTAGGCATAAGTCCCAGGCGGTACCTAAGTGTGTGTCCAGCCTGACTCAAGAAGTAAGACTCCTCTCAGCCCTAGCGGAACAATAGGACAACTCATGCCCATTCAAATCATAACCTCAGGCCACCCCAGAAGGGCCTTCATGTGCGGTTGCTTAGGTTGTCCATGACACAAGGGGACTGTAGTGGGTGCTGGTGTGCACTGTCCACATTCCTCCTTCAGAGCCGAGATGCTCATTCCTCCAACTGCTGGGATTGTTGGCTGCTAATGGCTGGAAGTTGAATCCCTCTCCAGGCATTATCCTCAGCCACAGAGGCACGTCATTCCTCAAAGCGTTGCCTGATCTGATGTCTGGTCGTGTGAAAGGACAAAGGCCTGTCTCTCTCCTTGCCTCAACCCAGGACATTTTTGAAGGATCACCCCAGCTTCAGAGCTTCCTGTGGGGTTGTTCGCCTTCTCCCTCTGCTCAATCCTGCTCCCTTCACTCCCTGGCAGGGGTTGTTCTTGGGAGCACTTCCCAGTGAGACTCCTGCAAGCACACGTCCCGTCTCAGAGTCTGCTCCTAGGGGATCCTAAGCAAGGGACACCAGTGGGGGCAGAAATCCACCCTGGCATGGGACTAAATCTGTCTGGAAGGAAGGACTCATGATTCTAATCTGCATGCAGATGCCCTTTTATGACTTAGCTGTAGTCCGGCCCCCACCCACCCTGCCTGAGAGCTGAACCAGTCCTGCAAGCCAGTGCCAGAAAGGCTTTGGCACAGGCCTGGGGAAGGAATCAAGCCTTTCCAAGTGATCGAGGAGACTCCAGAGGGGAGTATATCTGTGGCAAGAAACCCAACAGCCCCTAGAGTCTGATTCCAGCTGATTAAAGGGAGCCCAGGGCCAGTTTTTCAGCAAGACAACGGAGAAATAAGCCAAGGGAAATTGTTAATCTGGGATTTCCAACAATGTGGAAGGTGTCAGACCAGCCCCAGACATCCTAACTCGGGCCCAGTGTGTGGGAACATGCCTGGGGGGGTGCGGGAGGAGGGCGGGAGAAACGGAAAGGAATTAGACTTGCACAAACTTCGTAATTGAAACCATTAATAGCAGTAAAATAAGCTGTCCATCTACATGTAATTTGTAGTAATGTTTGGTTACTGAGATTAATTTCTAGTAATGAAACACTAATTAAACCATTTATTGAGTAATGTATTTGCTTGGTGGTGTTTTATGGGTGTTCCCTTATAAATATTTTAATTACTTTTGCTAAGTAATTAGAATTTACTAAATAATTTCCAAACTATTTATTAATTTCTAGCAATTTTCAGCCAACCAACAAGTAATTGTTTTACTTTACATCAGTAATTAAAGTCTTTTTTTTAAACATTGAGTGAAGAGAAAGACAGTAATAAAGTCTGTTCTATCACACAGCATTGAATATATTAAAGCAAAAAAAAGACATAAAAATTACTCATTATCCAACATTACTCAAACACTATTAACATTTTTGACTATATCTTTACAAACTGTTCTCTTTTTTACAATATCATCTTATTAATTTTTTCAGATTATTTTTCATTAAATTTATTAAGGTGACATTGTCAATAAAATTATATAGGTTTCAAGTTTACATCTCTGTAATACATCATCTATATATTGCGTTGTGTGTTCACCACACAAAGTCAATTCTTCTTCCATCACCATATATTTGATCCCCTTTACTCGCTTCTATCGCCACCCCCCTTACCCTCTGGTAACCACAAAACTGTTTTCTGTGTCTATAAGTTTTGCTTGATTGTCTTGTTCATTTGTTGCTTTTAGTTTCATAGCTCACATGAGTGAAGTCATGTAGTTCTCGACTTTTTCTGTCTGACTTATTTCACTTAGTATGATATTCTCAAGATCCATCCACATTGTTGCAAATGGCAGTATTTCATCTTTTCTTATGGCCGAGTAATAGTCCATTGTATGCATTTATGTATATCTTCTTTATCCAATCGTCTACTGATGAGCACTTGGTTTGCTTCCATATCTTAGCTACTGTAAATATTGCTGCAGTGAACATAGGGGTACATATATCTTTATGGATAAACATTTTCAGATTTTTTTTGGTACATATCCAGAAGAGGAACTGCTGGGTCATATAGTAATTCTAGTCTTAATTTTTTTGAGGAACCTCCACACTGTTTTCCATAGTGACTGTACCAGTTTACATTCCCACCAGCAGTAAGGGTACCTTTTTCTCCACAGCCTCTCCAGCACTTGTTATTACTTGTCTTGTTAATAATAGCCATTCTAACAGGTGTGAGGTGGTATCTCATTGTGGTTTTTATTTGCATTTCCCTAATAGCTAGTGAAGTTGAGCATCTTTTCATATATCTGTGGCCATTTGTACCATGTTTCCCCAAAAATAAGACATAGCCAGACCATCAACTCTAATGCGTCTTTTGGAGCAAAAATTAATATAAGACCCAGTCTTATTTTAATATAAGACCAGGTATAATATAATAATATAATGTAATATAATATAATATATTATAATATAATATAATATCATATCATATCATATATAATTCTGGGTATAATATAATACAACACCATGTCTTGTATTAATTTTTGCATTAGAACTGGTGGTCTGATGACTAAGTCTTATTTTTGGGGAATCACGATATGTCTTCTTGAAAGAAATAGCTGTTCAGGTCCTCTGTCCATTTTTTAACTGGATTGTTTGTTTTTTTGTTGTTGAGTTGTATGTTTTCTTTATATATTTTTTATATTAGCCCCTTATCTGAGGTGTTATTTGCAACAGTCTTCTCCCATTTGGTTGGTTGCCTCTTTGTTTTGTTGATGGTTTCTTAAAAACTTTTATTTATTTATTTATTTATTTATTTATTTATTTATTTTTATTTTTATTAGTTTCAGGTGCACAAGACAAAGTGATACTTAGACGTTTATCATTTATATCTCTCACACTGTGTGAACCCTCCTCCCCCATCCACTATCCCTCTGACATCACACACAGCCATTACATTACCACTGTCTCTATTCCTAATGCTGTACTCCGCTTCTTGTAAGTATATACATACATATATATACATATATATCTATATATCTATATCTATATCTATATCTATATCTATATCTATATATAAAATTATAGTTGGCATTCATTATTGTTCAGTTTCAGGTGTACAGTGCAGAGATCAGGCATCTACATCATCCCTGAGGTGGTCTCCCAAATGGGACACGTGTCCATCGGGTACCCTACAAAATCTTTACAACATTATTGATTACATTCCCCAAATTAATTTTCAAAACCCCGTGGCCATCTTGTGGTTACCGACTGTTTTCTAATCCCCTCACCTTCCCCTTATCCCCACCCTCCCGCCCATCTAGCAACCCTCAGTTTTTCCTCTATGTCTCCAAAACTGTTTCTGATTAGTTCATTCACTTATTCTTTTCTTTAGATTCCGCATATAAGTGAGATCATATGGTACTTGTCTTTCTCTGTCTGAATTATTTCACTTAACATAATGTTCTCTAGGTCCATCCATGTTGTTGCAAATGGTAAGATTTCTTTCTTCTTTATGGCTGCGTAATACTCCTTGTATAAATGTACCACAGTTTCTTAATCCAGTCATCTACCGATGGGCATTTCGGTTGTTTCCATATCTTGGCTATTGTGTATAGTGCTGCAATAAACATAGGAGTGCACAAAGATTTTTGAATTGGAGTTTTGGTTTTCTCCGGATAGATACCTAGGAGTGGAATTGCTGGATCATAAGGTAGTTCCATTTTCAGATTTTTGAGATACCTCCATACTGTTTCCCATAGTGGCTGCACCAATCTGCATTCCCACCAACAGTGCACAAGCATTCCCTTTACTCCACATCCGCGCCAGCACTTGTTGTTTGTTGATTTATTGATGACCGCCATTTTGACTGGGGTGAGGTGGCATTGCACTGTGGTTTTTATTTGCATTTCTCTGATGGTTAGTGAGGTTGAGCATTTCTTCATATGTCTGCTTGCCATCTGTATGTCCTTTTTAGAAAAATGTCTCTTCATGTCCTCTGCCCATTTTTTAATTGGGTTGTTTGCTTTTTTGGAGTTGAGTTGAGTGAGTTTTTTATACATTTGTGATATTAACCCCTTATCAGATATATCATTGGCAAATATCTTTTCCCATTCAGTAGGATCCCTTTTTGTTTTATTGATGGCTTCCTTTGCTGTGAAAAAACTTTTTAGTTTGATGTAATCCCACATGTTTATTTTTTCTCTACTTCCCTCGCGCGAGGGGATATATCAGTAAAAATCTTACTCCGGGTAATGTCTGTGAAGTTTCTTCCTATATTTTCTTCTAGGAATTTTATGGTTTCAGATCTTACATTTAAGCCTTTAAGCCATTTTGAATTTATTTTTGTATATGGTGTAAGGAGGTGGTCCAGCTTCATTTTTTTGCATGTGTCTGTCCAGGTTTCCCAGCACCATTTATTGAAAAGACTGTCTTTACCTCACCATACAGTCTTGCTTCCATTGTCATAGATTAAATGGCCATGTGGCATGGATTTATTTCTGGACTCTCTATTCTGTTCCATTGATCTGTGTGTCTGTTTTTATGCCAGTACCATGCTGTTTTGATTACTGTAGCCTTGTAGTATAATTTGATGTCAGGTATCATTATACCTCCCACTTTGTTCTTATTTCTCAAGATTGCTGAGGCTATCTGGGGTCTTTTATGGTCCCGTATAAATTTTAGGATTATATGTTCTATTTCTGTGAAAAACGTCATTGGTAGTTTGATACGAATTGCATTGAATATGTATATTGCCTTAGGCAGTATGGACATTTTAACTATATTAATTCTTCCTGTCCATGAACGTGATATGTGTTTCCATCTATTTGTATCTTCTTTCATTTCTTTCTTCAGTGTCTTATAATTTTCTGAGTACAGATCTTTTACTTCTTTGGTTAAATTTATTCCCAGGTATTTTATAGTCTTTGGAGCAATTGTAAATGGGATTGCTTTTTTAATTTCTCCTTCTGATGTTTTATTATCGGTATATACAAATGCAAGTGATTTCTGAATATTAATTTTGTATCCTGCTACTTTACTAAATTCATCTATCAGCTCTAATAGTTTCTTGGTAGAGTCTTTAGGGTTCTCTATATATAGTATCATATCATCTGCATATAATGACAATTTTACTTCCTCCTTACTGATTTGGATGCCTTTTATTTCTTTTTCTTGTTTGACTGCTGTGGCTAGAACTTCCAGCACTATGTTGAATAGAAGTGGAGAAAGTGGGCAACCTTGCCTTGTTCCTGATCTTAAGGGGAATGGTTTTAGCTTTTCCCCATTGAGTATGATGTTAGCTGTGGGTTTATCATATATGGCCTTTATTATGTTGAGATATGATCCCTCTATTCCCACTTTCTTAAGGGTTTTTATCATAAATGGCTACTGGATTTTATCAAATGCTTTTTCTGCATCTATTGATATGATCATGTGATTTTTATTTTTCATTTTACTAATGTGGTGTATCTCATTAATTGATTTGCGGATGTTGAACCACCCTTGCATACCAGGGATGAATCCCACTTGATCATGGTGTATGATCTTTTTAATGTATTGCTGAATTCTGTTCACTAATATTTTGTTGAGGATTTTAGCATCTATGTTCATTAGCGATATCAGCCTGTAATTTTCCTTTTTTGTGGTGTCTTTGTCTGATTTTGGGATCAGGGTGACAGTGGCTTCGTAAAAAGTGTTTGGGAGTCCTCCCTCCTTCTGGATTTTTTGGAAGAGCTTTAGGAGAATAGGTGATAATTCTTTTTTGAACGTTTTGTAAAATTCACCTGTAAAGCCATCTGGTCCAGGGCTTTTGTTTGTTGGGAGATTGTTGATTATTGATTCAATTTCCCTGGTGGTAATCAGTCTATTCAGGTTTTCTGTTTCTTCTTGAGTTAGCCTTGGAAGGTTGTATGCCTCTAGAAAATTGTCCATTTCTTCCAGATTGTCAAATTTGTTGGCATATAGTTGCTCATAGTAATTTCTTAAAATTTTTTGTATTTCTGCGGTGTCGTCACTTCTCCTCTTTCATTTCTGATTTTATTAATTTGGGTCCTCTCTCTCTTTTTCTTAATGAGTCTGGCTAAAGGTTTGTCAATTTTGTTTATCTTCTCTAAGAACCAACTCTTGGATTCATTGATCTTTTGTATTGTTTTTCTGGTTTCTATTTCATTTATTTCCACTCTGATGTTTATTATCTCCTTTCTTGTACTCCCTTTGGGCTTATTTTGCTGTTCTTTTCCCAGACCCCTTAAGTGTGAAGATAAACTGTTGATTAGTGATGTTTCTTGTTTCTTTAGGTAGGCCTGCAATGCTATGAATTTCCCTCTTAGGACTGCTTTCACGGCATCCCATAGATTTTGTGTCGTCGTGTTTTCATTTTTGTTTGTCTTGAGATAGCTTTTGATTTCTTCCTTGATCTCCTGCTTGACCCATTCATTATTTAGTAACATGTTATTCAGCCTCCATGAATTTGTGTGTCTTCCAGTTTTTTTCCTGTAGTTCATTTCTAATTTCATAGCATACCCTCTTCAAAGAAGACAATTGGTATGATTTCAATTTTCTTAAATTTATCAAGACTTGTTTTGTGGCCTAACATATGGTCTATCTTGGAAAATGTTCCATGTGCGCTTGAGAAGAACATGTATTCTGCAGCATTGGGATGAAATGCTCTGAAAATATTGATTAAATCCAAGTGGATCTTGAGAGTGTAATGCTGAGTGAAATAAGTCAGACAGAAAAAGCAGAGAACCATGTGATTTCAGTGATATGTGGTATATAAACCAAAAAAAACAAAAGAACAAGACAAACAAATGAGAAACAGAAACTCATAGACACAGATAATAGTTTAGTGGTTACCAGAGGGTATGGGGGATTGGGGGTGGGAGAAGAGGGTAAGGGGGATCAAATATATGGTGATGGAAGGAGAACTGACTCTGGGTGGTGAACACACAATGGGATTTATAGATGATGTAAGACAGAATTGTACACCTGAAATCTATGTAATTTTACTAACAATTGTCACCCCAATAAATTTAAAAAATAAATAAAATTAAAAAAAAGAAGCACACACACACACAAAAATCCAAGTGGTCCAATGTGTCATTTAAGGCTGTTGTTTCCATGTTGATTTTCTGTCTGGAAGAATTGTCCCTTGTTGTCAGAGGTGTGTTGAAGTCCCCTACTATGATAGTGTTACTGTTGATCTCTGTCTTTATGTCAGTCAATATCTGTTTTATATATTTAGGTGCTCCTATGTGGGTGCATGGATGTTTACTAGGGTTATGTCCTCTTGTCGGATCTATCCCTTTATTATTATATAGTGCCCATCTTTGTCTTTTAATATGTTCTTCATTTTAAAGTCTATTTTGTCAGATATAAGTATTGCAACTCCAGCTTTTTTCTCACTTCCATTTGCATGAAATATCTTACTCCAACCCTTCACTTTCAGCCTGTGTGTGTCTTTTGATCTAAGGGGAATCTCTTGTATACAGCATATACAAGGGTCTTGCTTTCTTATCCACTCAGCCACCCGATGTTTCTTGATTGGAACATTTAATCCGTTTACATTTAAAGTGATTATTGATAGGTACATAGTTATTGCCATTTTTAAATTTGTAGTTAGATTGTTTTCATCTTTCTTTTATTTACAGAAGTCCTTTTAGTATTTCTTGCAATGCTGGCTTGGCGGTAATAAATTCCTTTAGCTTACTTTTTTCTGGGAAACTCTTTATCTCTCCATCAACTTTAAATGATAGCCTTGCTGGATAAAGCAATCTAGGTTGTAGGCCTTTGTTTTCCATCACCTTGAGTATCTCCTGCCACTCCCTCCTGGCCTTCAATGTTTCTGCAGAAAAGTCATTTGATAGTCTTATGGGAGTTCCCTTGTATGTAACCCTCTGTCTTTCTCTTGCTGCTTTTAGGATTCTCTCTTTGTCTTTAACCTTTGCCATTTTAACTATAATGTGTCTTGGTGTGGACCTGTTTGGGTTTATCCTGGTTGGAACTCTCTGCACTTCCTGGGCTTGTATGTTGGTTTCCTTCATCAGGTTAGGGAAGTTTTCAGACATTATTACTTCAAATATGTTCTCAATCCCTTGCTTCCTCTCTTCACCTTCTGGTATTCCTATGATGTGCATGTTGTTGAACTTGATGTTATCCCTGAGGTTTCTTAAACCATCTTCATTGTTTTTTATTCTTTTTGCTTTCTGTTGTTCTGTTTGGGTGATCTCGGCTAACTTGTCTTCTAAGTCGCTGATTCGATCCTCTGCTTCATCTAACCTGCCGTTAATTCCTTCAAGTGAGTTCTTTATTTCGGTAACTGTGTTCTTTAGTTCTAACTGGTTGTTCGTTATGATTTCTACATCCTCCTTTATGTCGTCTCTAAGCTCTTTAAACACTCTTATCATCAGTGTTCTGAACTCTGTCTCTGATAGGTTGGTTACCTCTGTTTCATTTGGTTCCACTTCTGGAAGTTTCTTCTGTTTTTTTATTTGAGACATGTTTCTTTGTTTCCCCATTCTGGCTGACTCTCTGTGTTTGCTTCGATGTATTAGGTAGATCCCCTAGAGTTCTTAGTTCTTGCTGAGTTATCTTATGTAATATATGTCCTTTATATATGACTTGCACCACTTCCTTCTTCTCCTCTGCGTGTGCTCCAAAGGTGACTCTTGTGTTGTGTATATTGTCCTATTAAAGAAGATCTTTAATTGCTTTTAGCTTGTGAGTAGGTGGGATTGACTCCTAGGCCGACTAGTTGTGAGACTTGGCTCTGCCCACCGCAGGGTGTTCTGCTGCGTGAGAGTTGACCGCTTAAATGTGGTTTGGCTCTATGGGCTCTTGTGCCTGTAGAGAATTCCCTCTGGGTGTGTCACTTGTAGGTCAAACTCGGTACTACTCTGGTTTGGTCTGGAGTTGGCCTCTGGGTATGTTGAATCTTGTGCCTCTTAAGCTGGGCCCTGGTAGGGCAATTTCAGAACAAAGCAAATCACCAAGCACAACAACAACAACAAAGAAAAAATCAAATACATTCACACGTAAAAACAACTGACAACCCCCACTCAACACAGGCAAAGATATCAAAGATATAAAGACAAAACAAAATAAAACAAAAAAGAGCATCAGTCTTGGCTTAAGCCCACCAAGTAATCTCCACGTTGCCCTCTGCTGTACCAAAGAGTCCCCTGCGTATTGTGCAGGCAGAGCTGGTCACCTGGTGCCCAGAGTGATGTTGGGACTGCAGATTTAGATGCGTGGGGCTGAGGGGTCTTGATGGTAGTTTTTACAAAGTCAGTGTAGTTTCTACCCTTGCCTGCACATATGCACACTGAGAGTAGTACCACCAGCCCTGTGTCCAGTTCTCCTGAGTCTTAGGCACTTCTTCCGTGTGTGTGTGTGTGTGTGTGTGTGTGTGTGTGTGTGTGTGGTGGACAGGAGATTTCTGAGGTGCTGAAAGCTGGGAGCTGCGTCTGCCACCTACTGCTGATCCCTGGGAGTGCCTCTGCAGTTGTAATTGCCCCGCCCTAGGCAGGCCAGAAAGGGTGGGGGCTGGGGATGGAGGAGTCTCTTCTCTCGTAGCCCAGCAAAAATCACACTCTTCCCAGCCTCTTCCCTGGGTCAGAGCTGCCCGCCAGTCTTCCCAGAGCCTGAGCACTAAGGCTCCTCTGTAATCTGACACCACTCCTTAGTTCAGGGGCCAGTTTAGTTCTCTTGAAGGGCGGGGGTAGGATTGGAAGAGCAGGGGGAGGGGCCCAGGTATGGAGTTTGTGTCCTTTGTCTGGCCTAGGGCCCAACTGGAGGTACCAGCTTAGGTTATTGCCTCAAATGCTGGATATGCTGCCCCCTCGGTGGGAGAGATCAGCTGTGGGATGCAGGGAAAGAGCCCACCTCCTGGCTTTTGTGTTCTCTGTTCCATCCTGGGATCCCCTGAGTCTCTGCAGCTATGGATGCCGGCAGCGTTTCCACCACCGCAGATGCGGGCCGTGTTTCCACCATCGCAGATGCGGGCTGTGTTTCCACAGCCGAAGGTGCGGGCCGCGTCTCCACTCTGCTCCCTTCCCTCTTCCCCTGCTCACCCAATTTGCCAACCTGCAAGTAATCCTTGCACGATTCTCTTAGCTGTTCTGCGTGATGAGCAGAGAGTCCTTTGATGGGTTATATGTCCCGTTTGTGATAAGATCCAGAGGAGAATTCAAAAAGTGCGCCCCGCTGCCGCCATTCCTATGACATCACTTAAAAACTTTTCTTATGGGCACATGTGCTATTTTTTCAAAATTAAGATCATATCAACTACATGTTTTCTAGCCACCAAACCACCAATTTTTGTATCATACAAGGTACGATAGTTACGTTCGCGAACTCATCCTAGAAAAAGTGCTGCATTCTCATTGCTGAGTATCACTACAGTCACCTTCAAAGGACTCCCCTTGGGAAGCTGTGCACCGACGCCAGAGCCTAGCCCACCCTTCAAAGCAATTTTGGAACTCTTTTTCTGGAATGGCCATCAGAGCTGTTGTCATATTACCCTTGATGTCTTGAATGTCATCAAAATGTCTTCTTTCAATATTTCCTTTATCTTCTGGCAAAGAAAGAAATCATTGGGGGCCAGATCAGTGAGTAGGGAGGGTATTTCAATACAGTTATTTGTTTACTGGCTAAAAACTTCCTCACAGACAGTACCGTGTGAGCTGGTGCATTGTCGTGATGCAAGAGCCATGAATTGTTGGCGAAAAGTTCAGGTAATCTAACTTTTACAGGCAGGCTTTTCAGCACTTCCAAGTAGCAAACTTGGTTAACTGTTTGTCTAGTTGGTACAAATTCATAATAAATAATCTCTTTGATATCAAAAAAGGTTAGCAATATTGTTGCAACAAGTTTGCGAACCCAATTGTCAGACTTCGTACTTTCTATTCCATTACAATGGCAAGGCATTCTAGAAAGACATTCTCTTTAACAGTTTAAGAGACTTTCTGAAAGTAATATTCACCTTTTCTATCTCCATGTACCTGCTATATGTCAGACACATGCAAAGTAATCTCTCTCACCTACTGCGGTCACCTGGTGCCTCTGGCCATCCAACATCTCTGTCTTTAGCTCCCATTCCCTCCTCTGACAGGGCTACCTTAAATAAGTTTTTAGTACATGTGAGAAGCATCCTTCTCCAAACAGCCCAAAAAAACCCACAGCTTTCTTAGAGAGGGGAGATATTTCAACAACTCTTTGAATAAAGAGAGGGAGGCAAACTCAGAGGGAAAAGTGAGAGTGATTTGGAGAAGCCCTGGTGTAAAGACAAAATTGGGGCCACTGAAGTTCCCCCAAAAGAGAACCACAAAGCAGAGCACACAGCTGGTGCTCAATCCATATTAGTTGTTTCTCAAAAAAAAAAAAAAAAAAAAGGATAATTCCACCAGGTACATCCCTGTGATGCCACCCTGCAGTGCCACCCTGTGTTATTCTCCTTTATTCTCTGTATCCCTTTCCTCTCTTCCTCTAGAAAGTATCACATCTCAGGTACCTCTCTAGGCCCCCCAAAGTTGGTCCAAAGAGGGGAACAGGAGAAGGCCTACAAAATTGCTCCCCACTCCTCAGAGAGGTCAAGGAAAACCAGGCCTGGCTCCCCTTAGCAGAAACCCCCTTCCCTATGGACCAGATTAGAGCCAATTTTAATAATAGCTAACATCTACTGAATCCTTACAATGTGACAGGACCTCTGTTAAGTACTTGACACACATTATCTCACTTATTTGATATATTTATCTTTACTTAACCAAAGAGAAAGTGAGACTCATAGAGTTTAAGTGAGCTACTAAGTGGGAGAAGCCAAGATCTGAATCCAGGTTCTCTATTCCCAGAGCCCAAAGCCCTTAAGTATCATATTCTATTGTCTCCACACAATAGGTGATCCATAAGGGCAAGGTGAAGAGAGGAAGACAGAGAGAGGGAAAGAGGGAGGAAGGAAGAAAACTCTACATCACTGTAATGCAGGGGAAATAGTGTCATTTGCCATAAGTAGAAGATAACATTAAAATAAATACATTATAGTTACAATTTTAAATGTTTGGTTCTATGTTTGGGAAACACTGGATCATTTGATCTCTGAGGGCCCTTTCCAGCACACAACTCTAGAGTCTCCACAGATGAAGTAGGCTATTTTCTGAAGGAAAACTAGATTCCCTGGGCATCAGGTACATAATAAAATCCTAAGAGCAGATGCTGGGTCTTTATATTTTCCATAAGCATTTACTACAGTGGCCCAGGGTGCATTTGTGGAAGGCGAATTATGAATTCACTTCACCTCTCTGGGTCTTAGTGACCCTGTCAAGGAAAAAAAAAAAAGAGGGATGGAGTAGCTGATCCCTAGAGGTAATTTTTTTTTCACTCTGCAAATCATTGGTCCATTGGATCTAAGAAGTAGTCCCTTTGTTACTGGTTGTCTGGCTTTCTGCTCATCACTCCTGTGACAAGCAGAACTCTAAAGAGACCTCTCCAAGATTCCTATCCCCTGGCAAACAAACACTAACATAGGTACTGCTGTGAAGGGATTTTGCAGATGTAATTAAAGACCCAAATCAGTTGACCTTAAGATACTGAAATGATCTGCAATGGAGAAAAGACAGCCTCTTCAATAAATGGTTCTGGGAGAATTGGAAAGCCACATGCAAAAGAATGAATCTAAACTGCTATCTGTCACTGTGTACCAAACTTAACTCAAAATGAATCAAAGACCTAAACATAAAACCTGAAACAATAAACTGCATAGAGGAAAATATAGGTACTAAACTTATGGACCTTGGGTTCAAAGAGGATTTTATGAATTTGACCTCAAAGTCAAGGGAAGTAAAATCTAAAATAAATGAATGGGACTATGTCAAACTATAAAAAGCTTTGATATAAAAAGCTTCTGCACAGCAAAAGAAACCATCGACAAAATAAAGAGGTAATCAACTAAATGGGAGATTTTTGCGAACGCCTCCGATAAGAGGCTAACATCCTAAATATATAAGGAACTCGTACAATTCAACAAAAAATAAAACAAACAATCCAATTAAAAAATGGGCAGAGGACCTGAACAGACATTTCTCCAAAGAGAACATACAGATAGATGGCCAATAGACATATGAAAAGATGCTCAACATCAACAATCTTCAGAGAAATGCAAATAAAAACCACAATGAGATATCACCTCACACAAATTAGAATGGCTGTCATCAACAAGACAAATAATAACAAGTGTTGGAGAGGCTGTGGAGAAAAAGGAACCCTCATACACTGTTGGTGGGAATGCAGATTGGTGCAGCCGCTATGGAAGGCAGTGTGGAGGTTCCTCAAAAAATTAAGAATCGAATTACCATATGACCAGCAATCCCTCTCCTGGGTATCTACCCAAAATTCTGGAAACATTTATCCGTAAAGATATATGTGCTCCGATGTTCGTTGCAGCTTTATTTATGGTGGCCAAGACATGGAAATTACCAAAGTGTCCTTCGATAGATAATTGGATAAAGAAGTTGTGGTATATATACTTAATGGAATACTATTCTTCCATAAGAAAAGATAAAACAGTACCATTTACGACAAGATGGATGGATCTTGAGATTATTATTTTAAGCGAAATAAGTCAGACAGAAAAAGTCGAGAACCACATGACTTCACTGATATGTGGGATATAAAACTGAAAGCAACAAAGGAACAAGACAAACAAATGAGAAACAAAAACTCATAGACACAGACAATAGTTTAGTGGTTACCAGAGGGTAAGGGGGGCGGGGGGTGGTAGATGGGGCTAAACAGGATCAAATATATGGTGATGGAAGGAGAATTGACTCTGGGTGGTGAACACACAATGTGATATACAGATGAGTGTTATAGAATTGTACTCCTGAAACCTTTGCAACTTTACTAACCATTGTCACCTCAATCAATTTTAATTTAAAAAAAAGATACAGAGATGATCTTGGTAGGCTTACCCCAATCAGGTGAGCCTTTTGAAAGCACTGAGTATTCTTCAGAGGGTAGCAGAAAAGAAGTCAGAAAGATTCATCAGAGTGTGAGGGGAATTCAACCTAAGGGAGGTTATTCTGTTGCTGAGATGGAGGGGCCATGTGGAAGGACCTGAGAGTGGCCTCTAGAAGCTGAGAGTGACCACCAGTCAACACAAGCAAGAAGGGAACCTCAGTCCTACAGCCACCAGGAACTGAGTGAGCTTGAAAGTGGATTCTTCCCTGGAAGCTCCAATAACATCTCGGCCTGGCCAACATCTTCATTTTGACCTTGTGAGGTCCCAAGCAGAGAAACCAGTCAAGCCACCTGGACTCATTGACTTACAGAGCTGTGAGATAATAAATGTGTATTGTTTTAAGCTGCTATGGTTGTGGTCATTTGTCATGTAGCAATAGAAATATGAATGCAACTCCCTACCTTATCCCTATCAACCCATGTTCTTACTATTATTATTTTGGAAGAAGGAAGAATCACTTTGGGAATTTTGAGCTGAGGCTTCTTTCTGCCAATTACATGTGAGTCTAACAAGCAAATATTAAGTATTGAATTCCTACTGTGTTCCCAGGTCCTTTATTGGAGGCCGGTATATAATTTGGAGGTAAGATTGTGTGGAACAGACACGGTGAGCAGGAGGAGTGTGAGAGGTGGGAGAACGGTGTGCGCAGGAGATGCTGAGTAGGCTTCATGGAATAAGTGAAATGTGGAGGCTGGATAGATTGAAAATTGGCAGAGAAAGGGGAAGGGGAGAAATATTCTGGGTGGAGGGTAGCACAAGCAAAGGAGTGGAGGTAGCGATGAGCATGATGTCGGTCAATCTTGGTTCCTGAGGGCAGGCAAGCTTTCTGGAGCCCTAGCATTGGAATCTAGCTACTATGCTGAGCTACCTATTGACAAGGCCAGGGAAACAGATAAAGAGTGTGCATTTAGGCAAGAGTATGGTGTGCCCTAGTCTTGGACAAAGAAAGATGAAAGGAGGGTCTGAGAAAGAGGAGTAGGAAGGGCAAAACAAAAAAGGCAAAATTTGCCATGAAACAGATCAAAGTTAAGTAAAGGAATGAAGACCACAAGGGAGGGCCCAAGACGAGAGGCACGTGCCTATGTCCTCACCCCCACCGCACGGAGGGAGGAAGAAAAGAGAAACTATCAGCCTCCGAGCCTTGTGCCTCACATAGGAGACGATACAGGGGAAGTCAGGGCGTTGAGTACACTGGCTTGCTGTCACAGATTGCCCACACAGGGAAGTAGGGAAATGACGGCTAGCAAGGTTGGTGGGGGCTGGATTAGAAGGGACCTTGAAAGCTAGGAAGCGAAGCAGCGGTTTTCAATCTTGGCTGAACACTGGCATCACCTGGGGTTCTTTTTAAAAATACTGATTGATATCTGTATTCTCCCGCAAAAATTCTGACGGACTTGGCCTGGTTCAACTTGCGCTTCAAGAGTTTTAAAATTATCATAGGTTATTCTAATATTCTACCGAGACTGAGAACTACAGATGTAGAGTTTGGACTTCATCTACTAGCCAGTGGAGCCTATTGAGGATGTGCGAATGACATAATACAATGGAAAACAATACTAATTGGAAAGAAGACCAAGTCAAGTAAAAATAATCCTAGCAAATAGCAATACAGCATTTCTTAGACTCCAGAAACTTTTCTAAGATTTAAATTATATTACATTATATTATAGTCATTATATTGTATTATATTCATTATATTGGGTTATACTATATTTATATTATAATTATATTTATATTATATTATAGATTACATTATATATTTTTAAAGTATATATAATATACTTTTAATGTATGTGTATTTTTAAAGTATATTATATATATATATATATATATATATATATATATATATATATATATATTTGTTAAATCATCATAATAACCCTATAAGGTAGACACTGTCATTATCACCATTTTAGAGAATGGGAAAGTGAAGCTCAAAAAGTTAATACCTTATTCATGATCACAAAGCAAGTAAAGTTGGACTTGAGTTTTGAATCTATTCATTTTGTTTCTGGATGTGGTGGTTTAGCTTGTATGAGACCAACTTCTTCATCAAAACAACCAAGAAAGCAAGTTTTAACCCAATGTTACCAGAACACTGAAGACTTGAGAGGCCAAGATCACCAAGAGAAGAAACGCATTCATGTGAACCTGACGTCTGGCCACTTTTTTCTCCTGCAGGCATCTGCAGATTTGTAAGCAAAAATCTGGGGGGCCCAGAAACTGAGTAGATATTCTTCAGTCTCCTGAGACTGAGGATTAAAAAAAAAAAAAATAGAATTCTTGGCTGTCATAAGCATAGGAAATTTAGCAAACATCCCCAGTTGGGACACCTGGTAAGTTATAGCCTAAGAGTAAGGACTAACCTACTTCTAGGATATGTAAATAGATGAGCTGTCACAAAAGCTGAAGCACAGATTTAAAGCAGCTCAATCTAAGATTAGATTAAGATGATTGGATCCTAACTTGAGACAAAAGCAAACCCTCTCTGGAGGAAGATAACATTCAAGCTCAAATTTCCACTATAATTCTTTTTATCCACAATTGCCATCATTCAATCAAAAGTTATCAGAAAAAGTTACCAGGAAAAAAGATCAAGTATCCAAAAATCAGAAAGACAAAATAACAAAAACAGACTGGCAGGTGATTCACATATGAGAGTTATCAGATACAATTTTTAAATAACTGTCATCAATACATTTAACAAGTAGAGAATTTCAGTCGAGAACTAGAATCTACCAAAAATATGAAGTAGATATTTTAAAACCGAAAAATACAATAATTAAAATTAACAACTGGATAGATGGGTTTAACAGAGAAGTAGACACCATCAAAGCGACGACAAGAAAACTACTGATAGGTCACTAGAAAACACAGACCGAAGCAAAGGGAGGAAAAAAATGGAAAATTTGCAAAAGAAGTTAAGGATATGGAACACAGTGAAAAGGCATAAATATGTGTAACTGGAGTCCCAGAAGGAGAGGAGAGAGAAAATAGAGCAAAACCAGTATTTGAAGAGATGATTGACTAAGAATTTTCCAAAAGAAACAAAAAACACCAAGCCACATACTCAAGAAATGCTAAGAAGCCCAGGCTGGATAAATACAAAGGAAACCACATCCACACCTTTGGCACATAAAAGTAAAACTGCTGGAAGACTTTGTCATTCTAAGTCAAAACAGAGGAAAAAAAAGAATATTACCTTCAAAGTAGTAATAACAACTGACTTCTCTATAGAAACAATGGAGGCCCGAACAATGAGGGATACCTTCAAAATGTTAAAAGAAAATAATTGTCAACTTAGAATGACATACCTCACAAGAATGTAGAAATAAAGATTTTTAGACAAACAAAAATTAAAATATTTAACCAACAGATCTACATCAAAAAAGCAAAAACAAAAAAACTAAAGAAAGTCCTCCAGGCAGAAGGAAAATGATCCTAGATGAAATCAAAGATATTCAGAAAGGGTTGAAGCGCAATAGAAAGGGTCAAAATGAATGTAAAACTAAAATGAATATACTGTCTATATAGAAAACTTAAAAGAATCTTACAAGAAAAGCTTCTAGAACTAATAAGTGAGTTTAGCAAGGTCATAGGATACAAGGTCAACATACAAAAACTTATTGTGTTTCAAAAAAAACATATGAAGATATATAACATACAAAAGAAAAACTTATTGTATTTCTACATACCAGCAATGAACATTGGATTTAAAATTTTAAATGCAGGCATTTACAGTAGCAGTCCCAAAATAAAAAACTCAGTTATAAATCTAACAAATATGTGCAGAATCTGTGTGTTGAAAACTACAAAACACTGATTAAAAAAATGAAAGAAGACATAAATCAATGGGAAGATAATCCATGTTTATGAATTGGAGGAATCAGATTGAAAAATCGCAACCTCCCCCTGAATGATCTGTAGATTCAATGCAATTCCCATGAAAAGCTCCGTATACTTTTTAAAATAACTACTGAAAAGCTGATTCTAAAACATATATGAGAAAGGCAAAGGATCTAAAATAACCAAAACAATAAAAAAGAGAAGAAGAATGTTGGAAAACTTAATCTATGTAATTTCAAGACTTACTATAAAGCTACAGTTATCAAGATAGTTGGTATTAGCAAAAAGATAGATGCATAGATTAATGGAACAAAACAGAATCTAAAAATAGACTGAACTGATTTTTAACAAAGATCAAGGGCAATTTGATAGAGAAAGGATGGCGACTTCAATAAATGGTGCTAGAAAAATTAGATGTCCACGTGGAAAAAAAATAAGATCCTCAACCCACAGCTCACACCTTATACAAAAAATACTCCTAGGTATGTACTAAAGATAACTAAAAAGTATGTGTTCATGCAAAAGCTTGTACACAAATATTCATAATTGGCAAAAATGAAAAAACCCAAAATGATGAAGGAAAAAATAAAATGTATATAACCATACAATGGAATATTATTCAGCCATAAGAAGGAATGAAGTGCCTATACATGCTACAACATGATGAACCCTGAAAACATCATGCTGAGTAAAAGAATCTACAGAGACAGAAAATAGATTAGTGGTTGCCTAAGGTTGGGGAAGGGGAAACAGTCAGTGACTGCTAATGGGTCTGGGGTTTCTTTTTCAGATGATGAAATGCTCTGAAATTAGATAATGGTGATGGTTGCACAACCTTGTGAATATACTAAAAATCACTGAATTCTATACGTTAAAAGAGTGAATTTTATGGTATGTGAATTACAGCTCAATAAAACAAAACGTTTTTAAAAATGAACACAAAATGGATCATAAACCTAAATGTATAAGGTGAATTATAAAATTTCCAGTAGAAATACAGAAGAAAATCAGCATGGGCCTACATTAGACAAAGAGTTTCAAGATATTAAAAGCACAGTCCACAAAAGCATGATTCACAAAAATAATAATTATTATCTATTGTTATAATAATTTGAACTTTGTTAAAATTAAAAACTCTTGCTTTACAAAAGACACTGTTAAGAGAATTCAAAAGCAAACCATGGACTGGAAGAAAATATTTGCAAATAATATTTCTGACAAAGACATATACAGAATATATAAATAACTCTCAAAATTCAACACTAAAGAAAACAAGCAATCCGATTTTTTAAATGCCCAAAGTTCTGAACACACATTTCACCAAAGAAGATACATGAATGGCTAACAAGCACATGAAAAGATGTTCAGCATAATTAGTCATTATGGACAAGCAAATTAAAACTACCATGAGATTCTACTACATACCTATTAGAAGGGCTAAAATTAAAAAGCCTGACCAACAATACCAAGTGCCGATGAGGATGTGGAGTAATTGGAAGCCTCAAACATTGCTGGTAGAGATGCAAAATGGTTGGCCCACTTTGGAAAACAACTTACCAGTTTCTGAAAAAATTAAACATACATATGCCATATGACCCAGCAATCCTACTCCTAGGTGTTTATCTAAGAGAAATGAAAACTTATCCTTATTATAAATGAGTGGTTATAGGAACTTTGTTCATTATCACCCCAAACTGGACATAACCCAGATGTCTTTCAACTACCAAATGGGTAGACAAAGGACAGTACAACCATACAACTGAATAGTACTCGGCAACCAAATGGAACAAACTATTGATTTGTACAACAGCATGCATAAATCCTAAATGCATTTTGGCATGTGAAAAAAATCAGACCCAGAAGGCTACACAGATTTCCAGGGGTTGGAGTTGAGAAAAGAGTTAACGATAAGGGGACATAAAAGGGAATTTGTGGGGTGATAGACTGTTCTGTATCAAGACTTTGGTGGTGGATATATGATTTCCTGCATTTGACAAAACCCATGGAATGGTACACAACAAAGAATGAGGTTTACCAAACGTAAATTTTTTCATCAACCAGGATATAGAGAAAACCCAAAACGAAATAAAAACTGTGGCAAATAAAAAATGAATATTGTTTCTACAAAAATTATAATATCATGTGTTGTTTAAAATATATATGGAATTAAAACATGCAAATAAAATAATAAAAATTAGAGGTAGTAAATGGAGTTAAAATATTCTGAAGTCCTTGCATGGTATGAGAAGTGGTAAAAGTACTATTTCATATTAGACTTTAAAAAAATCAAAGATGTATATTGAATGAGCTAAGGTAACTACTAAAAATAATAGTAAAAGGATTTATAACTAACAAGATAGAAGGAGAAAACAGAATAATAAAAATACTTGTTTAATCTAAAAGATGACAAGAAATGAGAGAAAAAAGAATATATATCATATGGGATAAAAAGAAAACAAATAAAATGGTAGGTGTAAACCCAAATATATTTGTAGTTACATTCAATGTAAGTGAACAAGATATTCCAATTAAGAGGCAAAAAAAAAATCATACTATATTAAATAATTAAATTCTCTAAAAATTATAACAATATCCTAGTGGTTCTAAATGTATATAAAGGAAACATTTAAAACAATTATAAGTGGGAGAGTAAAGGAACATAAAAGATGATAAGGTCTCTATTCTTTACTTAAACTGGTAAACTGACAAAAATAGACTGTGACAAGTTATGCATATATAATGTAATACCTAGAGCAGCCTTAAAAAGCTATACACTCAAGAGTATCAAAAAGATACACTCAAAAACACTATAGATAAATCAAAATGGAATTTTCAAAAAGTAATCCACAGGAAGGCATAAAGGAGAAATAATAAATGAAAAACAGAAAACAAAAAATGAATTGGTAGGCTTAAGCCCTAGCATACCAGTACTTATACTAAATATAAGTGATAACAATACAATAATTAAAAGACAGAGATTGACAGCATGGATTAAAATACATGACCCAACTGTACACTGTCTCCAAAATTTCCTTTCAAATATAATGATATAGCCAAATTGAAAGTAAAAGACTAAAAAATGATGTATCATGAAAATATTAATCAAAAGAAAGCAGAAGTGACTTAGATGAAATAGACCAATTCCAACATCAACTACCACAATTCATCCAATATGAAATAGATATTTGAATAGTCCTATAACTTAAGGATACTGAATTCATAATTTTAAAAACTTCCAAATAAGAAATCTCCAGGCTTAGATGGTTTTGCTAGAGAATTCTACAAAATGTTTAAATAATTAACACTAATTCTATACAATTTTTTCTAGAAAAGAGAAGTTCATTTCTATGAAGCTATAATTACTCTGTTACCCAAACTAGACTAAGTTCCCACAAAAAAGAAAGTATAGAACAATATTCCTCATGAATATAGATGTAAAAATTCATTAAAAAATTAGCAAATTGAGTTCATCAATATATTAAAAGAATTATATACCATGACCAAATAGAGTTAGTTTATTGCAGGGATACAAAGCTGGTTCAATATTTTAAAAATCAATGTAATTTACCATATTAATAGGTTAAAGAAAAAATCATATGATCATCATACTATATATTTCAATTATATAATATTTTTGAAGTGAGAAAATTACAGAAATAGAGAACAGATTAGTGGTTACCAGGGGCTAAGGAAGGGACAGGAGCATGTGGAAAGTGGGTGTGGTTATAAAAGGATAACATAAGGGTTGGAAATGTTCTGTGTCTTGACTGTATCAATATAAATATCCTGGTTATAATACTGTCGTATAGTTTTGCAAGATGTTACTACTCAGAAAAACAGCGTTAAAGGGTATACAGGATCATCCTGTATTAACTAAAGAGTTTAATTTTAAAAACTGGACTCTCTTAATCACCTCTATGTGTGTCAAATGTGATACTTAGAGGACTCAATAAAATATGTATTCTTCATTAAAAATCTACATCATTATTGAAATGTTCTATCAATTACTAAGGGAAATATTTTTATATAACTCATTATGATTGGAAAGGGTTTATTTCTCCTTTTAAATCTGTCAATGTTTGCTTTATGTATTTCGAGACTATGTTATTATATACATATACATTTAGAATTATTCAAACCTCTTGGTTGGTTGAGCCTTTCATCACTATGAAGAGTCACTCTATATGTTGTGGCGTATTTCACATGATCAAATCAATTGATATAGAAAAAGCTGTAACAAAATTCAACATTCATTCATGACAAAAAGAAAAACTCGCAGAAAAATAGGAATACAGGAGAACCTCCTCAACTTGATAAAGAACACCTACAAAAAATCTACAACTAACATTATAGTTAATGATAGAAGATCTAATCCTTTCCCCCCATAAATTGACAAGGCAAGAATGTCTGCTTTCACTCTTGTTCAACGTAGTGCTGGAAGTTCTAGCCAGTGCAATAAGGTAAGAAAAGGAAATAAAAGGCTTGCAGACTGGAAAACAGTTTGGTACTACTGAGAAATGAAAATTTAAGTTCACACAAAAACCTTTCCATGGATGTTTATAGCACTTTATTCATAATAGCCAAACAAGGGGGAAACAACCCAGATTTCCTTCAATGGGTGAATAGTTAAACTGTGATACATCCATATCATGGAATACTATGCAGTGATAAAAGGAACATGCTATTGATATACACAACATAATCTCCAGAGATTTATGCTAAATGAAAAAAGCCAACCCCAAAATGTTATATACTAACTATTAATAGTTTAAACATAGTCTCTGCAATCTTGTTTATACTGTTCCATTCATTTGGTATACAAAATGCTCTCTTCCTAGAGAACAAAACTGGCACTCCAACTATCTTGATTTCAGCCATTTTAATTATCTGTGGTGAGAGGGTCCTTGGCTTTTACTAAACTATAATCTCTGTGAGAGTAAGGACTAGGTATACCTTGCTCACCGTAACATTCCCAGTAACTAGCACACCACTGGACACAAGGTAGGTGATCAAATACTACTTGAAAGTATATGTGATTAAATGAATGAATGGCTGCTTGAACAAAAGAATCTGAGAACCCATATTTAACACTAGAGTGTCTACTCAAGAGGCAGGAGTAAAGAAAGGAAGAGTCAGGGGCAGGGCTGAGGCAGGACAAGAGTGAGGCAAGAGCACTTCAGTCTGGTCAAGCCCATTTTGCCTACCTTATTTTGGCCTTATGTGGTGTAATGTGGACCAAAAGTCTTGCTGTTCACTACCCCATACCCTTACACAACCCTCATCCATATCACTGAGGTTGCCCAGAACCACTTTCTAACTATCTCTGTTGTCACTTACACTGGGGCTGAAATCACAAAGAACAGATGTGTCACACACTTGGCCCTGGCTTCACACAGTTCAGTTTCTTTTGCCTGAATTTCTCCTCTGCCCTACACACCTCCTTCAAGGAAATGGCTAGGAGCAGAGACACTCCCTAAACCTGTTTGGACCAATCAGATTCTTTCTACTGGAAATTTGAACACGAAATATAGAGGACAGAGATGTTCAGGTAATAACAGAAGCAAAGGCTCAAAAAACATACCAAAGGGATTCTCACTTCTGGCATAATGGAGTTACAAGATCCACAAAAAATTTCTCCACAAAAAAGCAACTATCAAGGTGGAAAAAAATACTAAAAATAAACAAACAAAACCCACATCAAACCAACAAACAAAAATATTTCATTTCAGCTCTTTGGAATTCTACCAATGACATGCAACAACTGAGAAACATTTATTCATTAAAACTACCCAACTTTGGGTAAGAACAGCCTGAGTCTATGGCTGCTCCCACCCCATTCCCCATACCTCAGCTCTGTCAATGTCACGACAATCAGCAGCTTCACCACTGATGCTGGAGGGGGCATATTTGATTTGGAACATTGTCAGTTGAAGTGATCATCTTAGTGGCAAGCAGAGAGGACCAGTATCTCAATTAATCTGAGGTTTCAGGCCTGTTTCAGAAAAGCAAATAAGTGGTGGACTACCCAGGGATTTATCAAGAAGTTTCAGTAGGTATGACAGCCAAGAGGGCTTCCTACATATCTTGGGTTGACAGCATATACAGCAGAGAGCAAAGACAGCCAAAGATGCCACACATCCCTGGCCAAAAGAGCCTATGCACACGTGCAGAGATGTGAGGCGAAATTAAGGGTAACAACATATCTGTAATGGGTATCCTAAAAGGAGAGTATAAAGAGAAAGGGATAGAAAAAATATTATAAGATATAATGGCCAAAAGCTTGCCAAATTTGATGAAAAATATAAATCTACACATCCAAGAAGCTCAGTACATTCTAGGTGGGATCAAGACAAAGAGATGCACACCTAGATCCACATAGACAAACTGGTGAAAGCCTAAGACCAAAAGAAAATCTCGAAAGCAGCAAGAGAAAAAAACAACTCATCATGCACAGGAGAACAACAATACAGCTGATTTCTCATTCTAAACAATGAAGTTCAGGGAGCAATTGAATAACCTATTTAAAGTACTAAAAGAAAAGAAAAACATTCAACCAAGAATTCCATATCCAGCTAAAATAACACTCAAACATGAAGGTGAAATAAAAATATTCCCAGATAGGGGCGGCCGGATGGCTCAGTTGGTTAGAGTGTGAGCTCTAAACAACAGGGTTGCTGGTTCAATTCCCACATGGTCCAGTGAGCTATGCCCTCCACAACTAGATTGAAGACAACAAGCTGCCACTGAGCTGCTGGAGGGGTGACCGGATCACTCAGTTGGTTAGAGCTCTAGCTCTCAACAAGGTTGCCGGTTCAATTCCCGCATGGGATGGTGGGCTGCACGCCCCCCCCCCCCCCGCAACTAAAGATTGAAAAATGGCAAGTGTACTTGGAGCTGAGCTCCGCCCTCTACAACTAGATTGAAGGACAATGACTTGGAGCTGATGAGCCCTGGAGAAACACACTGTTCCCCAATATTCTCCAATAAAAATTTTTTTTTAATTCCCAAATAAACAGAGTTAGAATATTTGTCCCTGTCATACCTGACTTACAAAAAAATGTTAAGTGAAGTCCTTAAGGCTAAAAGAAAGTGACCCCAACTGACAACTCAAATCCACAAAACAAGACGAAGAATATCATAAATTACAAATATGTGAGTAAATATAAAAGACTCCCTAGGTATATTTTTTCTCATCTATTCCATTAACTTCTTTAAAAAGCACAAGATTGTAATAAGAAATAATTATAATACTGTACTGTTGTGTTTACAACATATATAGGTGAAATACATATGACAAAACTAGCACGAGGAGAGATGTACTGAAACGCAGTTTCTGTATTTTCCAGAATTAAGGTAGTATTGTTTTTGAAATAGATTGTAATAACTTAAAATGCATATTGCAATCACTGTAGCAACCACTGAGAAAATAACTTGAAGTAATACAGTAAGAAAACAAGGGAGAAATTTAAATATTTATTTTAAAAATATATAATTATTTAACACAAAATAAAGCAGTAAAGGAAGAACGGGGCATGGAGGGAATGAAACAAGTAGAAAACAAACAGAAAAATGTCAGGTGTAAATCCAACCATATCAATAATTACATTAAAAGTGAATAGAATCTGTCCTTGACTCTTCAGAGCCAAAGTTTCTTCAACCTGTCAAACGGGTATAATTGTACTTACCTTGCTCATCTCATAAGAAGATAAAAGAATTATAATACAATGGTTTGTGTTATGAGTAAGAACTCTGAGCCAAATACAAATCAGGTATGCCTGATGAAATATATCATGTTGGGCAAATAATTTTATCTCTTTGGACCTCAGTTATGAGATAATATATCAATAATAATAGTATCAGAGATGTGTATGGCACTAACTACATGCCAGGCATTGTTGTGTGTGTTTCAAATTAATCCACTAAATCTACAAAATGCATGTAAAAGCTATATCCCCATTGCCTAATAGATTTCCAGATACATATTAAGCAGTCTGCTGAGTGAAAGTTGGATAAACAAAATGGAAAAAAAAGGAATGGTCTACAAACCTCATTCAAAAGGCAGAGATTGTCAAACTGAATAAAAAAAGCCACCCTCAAACATATGTTATCAACAAAAGACACACCATAGATTCAAAGACATAAATAGACTGAAAGTAAAAAGATGGGAAAAGATATCTCATGCAAAGGGTAATCATAAGAGAGCTGGAGTGGCTATATTAATATCAGGCAAAATAGACTTTAAGATAAAAAAAGTTACTAGAAATAAACAGGAAAATTTTTATAATGATAAAATTGTTAATATATCAGGAAGTAGCAATTATAAAGGTATGTGTACCTAACAAGAGAACCCAAAAATACAGCAAAAACTGATGATACTGAAAGGAGAAAAATTACAATTCAACAATAATTGGAAATTTCAACAACCCATTCTCAATAATTGATAGAACAACCAGACAGGAAGTCAGAAAGGACATACTGTGTTTCCCCGAAAATAAGACATAGCCACACAATCAGCTCTAATTCATCTTTTGGAGCAAAAATTAATATAAGACCCGGTATTATATTATATTATATCATATTATGTTATATTATACCCAGTCTTATATTATAGTAAAATAAGACTGGGTCTTATATTAATTTTTGCTCCAAAAGATACATAAGAGCTGATTGTCTGGCTAGGTGTTATTTTCGGGGAAACATGGTATAAGACATGAATAACACTTCAACCAATTTGACCTAAGTAACATTTCTATAACACTCCACCCAAAGACTGCAGAATAAACATTATTTTCAAGAGCACATAGAACATTCTCCAGGATAAACCATATGCTGAGCCACAAAACAGTCTCTACAACTTTAAAAAGACTGAAATCAAACAAAGTATGTTCCCCGACTACAGCAAGACTAAATTAGAGATCCATGATGAAAGAAATATGGAAAACACCAAAAATCTGCAAATTAAACAACATCTTTAGAGCAGAAATCAACAAAAGAGAAATTAGAGAAAAATCATGAGAGCCAAAAGTTGGTTCTTTGAAAATGTCAACTAAATTAGCAAACCCTCAACCGGACTACCTAGAAAATGAGAGAGAAAATACAAATTATCAAAACCAAGAATAAGGAAGATACATCATTGCCAACACTATAAAAATTAAAAGGACTATAAGAGAATACATGAACAATTTTATGCTAACAATTTTATAGCTATTTTATGCTACTAAGTTAGACAATTAAGATTAAATGGGAAAATTCCTAGAGATATACAAATTACCAAACTAACTCAAGAAGAATTGAAAATCTGAATAGACTTACAATGAAAAATAAAACTGAAAGAGTAACTAAAAATCTTCCCACAAAGAAAAGCCTAGGCCCAGATAGATTTACTGGTAAATCAAGTATTAAATATTTAAAGAAGAAATAATATTAATACCTATCGTTCACAAAATCAGGAAATAGTGGAAGAGGGACTACTTCCCAACTCATTCTAGGAGGCCAGATTTACTCAGAAGCCAAAGCCAGACAAAGATATCATGAAAAAAGAAAACCAATATCCCTCATGAACACAGATGCAAGAATCCTTAACAAAATGTTCAGCAACATATAAAAAGGATTATACACCATGACTAAGTAGATTTATCCCAGGAAGATAAGGTTGGTTTAATATTTGAAAATTAATTAATATAGTACACATATTAAAAGAATAAACGACAAAACACACAAGATCACTTCAAAAAGAAATAGACAATTTGACAATAATAACTGGAGATTTCAATAATCTCACTGAGTAGATGCAGGAAAAGCATTGTACAAAATCCAGTGCTAATTCATGATTTTTTAAAAAGTTATTCTGGGACAACTGAATATCCATAGGCAAAAAAAATGAACTTAGACTCTTAACTCACATCATACACAAAAATTAACTTCATATGGATCATAGCCAGAATGTTAAACATAGAGTTAGCATATGACCTAGCAACCCTGCTTACTTTCTAGACAGATATCTAAGAGAAATATAAACATATGTACATACAAAAACTCGTACAAATGTTAGTAGCAGCATTAGTCATAATTGCCAAAAAGTGGAAACAACCCAAATGAATATCAGTGGATAAACAAAATGTTGTAAATCTGTATAATGGAATATTTGGCCAAAAAAATGAATGAAATTCTCATACATGCCTCAACATAGATGGATCTTAAAAACATTATACTGAGTGAAAGAAGCCAGACACAAAAGTCATACTGTATGACTTCATTTACACGGAATGTCTAGAATAGGCAAATCCATAGAAATAGAAGGTACGTTAGTGATTTCCGGGGACTGATCGAGGGAGGTATGGAGACTGAATCTTAATGGGTCTGGGGTTTCTTTCTCATATGATGAAATGTTCTGGAATTAGACAATGGTGATATTTATACAACTTTGCTAATATGTTAAAGCCACTGAATCACACCTTTTTAAAGGATGGACTTGATGGCATGTGAGTTGTGTCTCAAAAAGTTGTCATATTTTTTTCAAGTGGATCACAGTCCTAAATGTCCCAGTTGCCTAAGGCTGCAGTTGGAACTAAATACTCACTGAAAATGGGCCCAAGAGAATTTTGGGGGATGATGGAAATGTTCTAAAACTGAATTGTGGTCATGGTTGCACAACTCTATAACTTTATTAAAAATCATTGGATGGTTCATTTACAATGGGGTGATTTTATGGTATGTAAATTTTACCTCGATAAAGCTGTTCAAAAAAACAAACCTATCGAAAACAGAAATCAATGTATCATAGTAAATATTGGGGGAGAAGTTGGAGTGGGAAATTACTTTAAAAATAAAACAATAAAGAGGGCAAATGGGGATACTGAAGTACTGAATGTTCCGTTTCTTAACCTCACTGTGGGTAACAGTTTGTGAAAATTCATTAAGCTGTATGCTTATGACACATGTGCTTTTCTGTGTGTATGTTATACCACAATTAAAGTTGTTTTTTTTTAATGGCATTAGGGGCTGGGCGGAGCCATAAATGAGCCAGTTATGAATTACAGAAGCTGAGAGGCTCAGCTCTACAGTTGTTCTTAGGTCCCCATGAGCTTTTTGCCCCTTTATTGCCACTTTCTTATAATAACCACCATTACTAGAGCTAGCCTAAGTGGGTTTCTGTTTCTTACTACAGAGAAGCCTCACTAACACACCCACACATATAGCTACCAAAATGTCAGCTCCACAAGGGCAGGGGATTTTGCGCATTATTGAATCCCCAGTGCCTGGCATATAGTAGGTTCTCAATACATATTTCTTGAACGAGTGAGCAAATAAATGAACAGAGGAATAGTTGTAGAGAAAGGGAGGTGTAAAGGGAGAGATACACAAACAGATAATTTTCAGTGCACCCTGGCGAACATTTTCCCAGGGATATGGACAAAATGCTGTGGGGGCCCAAAATGGCTCTTGAGGAATGTCAGAAAAGTGGGGCAGAGGAGGACACATGAGAGGTGGGTGTTGAAGGATGAACAGGAGTTTGCCACAGGAAAAATGCAGGGGAGTGGGATAAGAGTGGGATAAACAGATAAACACAGGCAAAAGCACATTGTTTTGAAAGAGTCTGCCATTGGGGGGATGCTGAGAAGGCTCATGTAGCAGGAGTGCAAGGTTCATCGTTGAGAACAGGTGAGAGATGAGGCAAGAAAGGTAGGCTAAAGGTAGATGGAAAAGGGTCCTCTATTCCCAACCAACACATTGAACTGACTCCTAGAGGATCACAGCCAAAAGAGAATTTTAAGCAGGGGTCAAATTTGCTGTTCAGGGAGCTCATTTTGGCTGGAGCGAGAAGAGTTTCTCTGAGTTCATGGGACATCTGCTCTGTTGGTATCCTCATTTCCTTACCTCTGTGTCATTCTCTATATGAGGTCTGACAATTAAGTTTGTGAACTCATCCTAGAAAAAGTGCTACATTCCTCATTGCTGAATATCACTACAGTCACCTTCCAAGTACGCCCCTTGGGAAGCTATGCACTGACGCCAGCACCTAGTCCACCCTTCAAAGCAATTTTGGAACTCTTTTTCTGGAATGGCCATCAGAGCTGTTGTCATATTACCCTTGATGTCCTGAATGTCATCAAAATGTCTTCCTTTCAATATTTCCTTTATCTTTGGGTAATGAAGGAAGTCACTGGGGGCCAGATCAGGTGAGTAGGGAGGGTGTTCCAATACAGTTATTTGTTTACTGGCTAAAAACCCCCTCACAGACAGTGCCGTGTGAGCTGGTGCATTGTTGTGATGCAAGAGTCATAAATTGTTGGCGAAAAGTTCAGATCGTCTAACTTTTTCATGCAGCCTTTTCAGCACTTCCAAATAGTAAACTTGGTTAACTGTTTGTCCAGTTGGTACAAATTCATAATGAATAATCCCTCTGACATCAAAGAAGGTTAGCAACATGGTTGCAACAAGTTCACGAACTTAATTGTCAGACCTGGTCTTCTTGTCTTCCTTCTCTCTCTCTCCAAGTGTTTCATGTCTGGGTATCTCTCTATGTATTTCTTTCCATTTTTTTCTCAAGATACCACTCCATGAAGTTGTCCGTCTAACTGCATCCCTCTTATCTGTCCCCAAACAGCTTTCAGATTCCATCTCCATGACTCATTTTCTCCACTACACCATCCCCACCCAGGCTTGGGCTCTTCACAAACAAGTAACTCAGGATTTCCTCTTGAGCAGTAAGCCTTTGGGGCCTCACCAGTGCACGGACAAGACATCTGGAAGAAGGAGGAGGGTCTGAGTCGCCCTTTACTGGGCCCAGAGAAGATGAACCACCAGGTTCTGAGGCCTGAATGGAACCAATGAGGTGGGCACAGAATACTCCCCTTGGGCATCCTGACACTCTCACCGCATGAATGGGGCCAGTGACTCCAAAACCACCGCCCTTCCCTGCTCATCCAGGAAACCCTACAGCCCAGTGGCTCATACCTCTGACCTTCTGCTGTGAAATGTTCCCTGGCACCTGCCCACCCTCCCCAGGGTCTGGACAACTGGGTCAGGGAGGAACAGCCCCTACACCAAGCTGGGCCTGGGACCCCTCTCCAGGACAATTCTCTCCCCTGGGACAAGAAAGAAGGTCAAGCTGCTCTTCTAGATATGACCTCAGAGAGGTGCAGCAAGGGCTCTGGCCCAATTTATCACCACGGGGCTATAATTAGGTTTGTTAACATACAGTCGAGTGTAGTCTTGTTGACTAGGAACTTAATCACGTTACTATTGAGTTCCTGTACGCATTGCTCGGGGTGACTGTTTTACTTGTAGAGTTATAGCCAAGCCCAACGGGAGGAAATTAGCTTTGGACACAAGTTTGGAGGGGGGTTCTTTTTCCTCCTGACTTTGTCTCCCTCCCCCCCTTCCATGTGAAAATATTTAGCAAACAGTGACAATGATGAAAAACAGTAGGAAACAAAATGTTCTACATTAGTATAAAACATGAAAAATGCAGCAAGGACCCTTAGCGGTACAACATGTGTTATGCTGGCTGGCAGTCCATTAGCTCTGATAGACATTTCACTTACCTAAGTCAAATATAACAGTCTAGTATTCATTAATATAAGAAGGGGCTGTGGAATCAGAGCTACCATCTGGCTGGGCCGACAGAATAATCTACAACTCATGATTAGGTCTAAGGAGTGGGGTTTCACTTTAATCTTTCTCATTGCTCGAAATTTCCATCTGCGCAGTTCGGCACATCATTTTTCTTCAAGACAAATGTGCTGTTTTTCATGTTCCAAAATTAGATCAGAAGAAAACGATTAATCATGTCACGGCCTGGGAAAGGAAACAAAGCTCCGATATTCTCCTGCTCTCCGCTCCGCTCGGCCCGCCCCTCCCCGGGCCCTGGACGGTTGCAAGTTTCGCTTTTTTCCCCAACCTCTAGGTTTTCAGCACAACTTTCGGAGCCACCACCGCCAGCCAAGAGGAGGAGGGTGGGACTGGAGGGAGAGGGTGACGGTGGGGCACGCAGGAAGAGTTTGGGGGGCCCTGGAACCCCAGGTGGGGCGCGACCCTGTCTCTCTCTGGAGTCCTCCCGGCCCCCTCGGGTCACCCCTGGCTGGTCCACACCGCCTGGCCCTGGGAGCTGCCGAGTCAGGGCGCTGGGCACTGTCTTTTGCCCAGTGACAAAAAGGGCTGCGTGCCTTGCTCCCGCGTCCCCCTCCCACAGCCGCCACAGCCCTGTCTGTCAGCCGGCTCGCAAGTCATAACAAATCCCTGGCGCGGAGCTGAAGCTGAGCATTTGCCGGAGCGTCATGGGGATGATGAATGACCCGCAGGCCTTTGAAGTGCTCTGCCAGTTCAGCTGGGTCCGCGGTGCTGACAGAGAAATATACACAACAGCGTAACCAATAATGAGAACATTAAACATTCCTGCGCTGTGACAGGCTGACAGAAAAACCCAGGCTCCCATCAATCATTGCGCAGATAGAACCTTGACAATTGGCCCCTCACTGATACCGGCGGTCACCTTGCCCTCTCCCTCTGCTCGCCTCTCCCCTCACTCCCTCTCACTGGGGCGCCCTCTCTTCCTCTCTGGGTTTTCCTCTTTCTCTCCTGACTCTGCCACCCCTCCTCTCCACTCTCTCCCTGCTTCTCTCCCTCCCCTCCCTCCCCTCCCTCCCTCCCTCTCCTCCCCTCAATCCTGGGCTCTCCTGTGACTCCTTTCTGTGCTGCTCAGAGGTCAGTTGAGGTTTAGGCCACCTCCATTTCGGTAGGTCGCCTCTTCCAGAAACAATGAAGATGCCACATCAGAGTGAGAAGTGTGAAGCCTCGGTTTCTATTTAAAATTTTGTCACTTTTAACCAGATGCAAAAATAGTACAATTACCGTATGTGAAACCTCATTCTGAAATATTATTAAAAGTTAAAGTGAGGCCCTTGGGGGAAGCGAGGCCTACTTGAACTGCTTCTCCTTCCTCTGCAGGGGGGAGGGAGGTTTCTCTGGGTGTTTTCCTGTGTGACTTTGGCAAGGGACCTGTCTCTTTGTGTCGGCCTCTGCCTCTTTTTTTGCAACCGGGCTTATCTGACGGGATCTGATTTCTGATCTGTCTGAAAGGGAAAAAACATCAGGGAAACACAAAAATGTCTTCCTCTTCCTCCAACAGGAAATGGATTCTGCCCAGACAAAGGGTATTGGCTGGACCTTCACCCTGGTCCCCGAAGAGATACCTGTGACCTCTTAGCCATTCTCTGGATCCTCCAGGGCTCCCAAGATAACTTAGTTTGGCCACATTTTCCTGGGCTGAGCCGCTACACCAGCCTTGTGAAGGTGGGGCATTCCCCCACCCCCACACACAGATTATCTCTGCTAGGCCCACTCCTAATTGGCCAGCAAGGGCTCATGGAAAGAGCCTTTAGGCCCAGGGTGAGAAGCCAGGGTCATACCATGAGAACTTGCACAGGTCCAGAATTTTCCTGAACCTTTATTTCTTTATTCACAACATGGGAGAAGTCCCTACTTTAAATGAATTTGCATATTAGTTCAGGTGCGCTGCTCAGGTGTAAGAAGGAAGCATCTTTTGAGGCACTCTCTGCTGCACACTCTAGAGTATCTCGTCCTTTCCCTTCTGCACACCTGGAAAGGCCAGCTCCATCCCACCTCCTCTCGGAAGCTGTCCTGCTTGTCCTGGCTCAGAATGACCTTGTCCTCCCCTGAGATTCTGTGACTGCTGGCTCAGATGAGCATCTCGCCTACCCAGCTAGACTTGAAGCTTCTTCAGTGCAGGGATGGTGCCATGCTCTGCTCTTCTCTGGGTCACCTGGGACTACCAGGACATCTTGTTCTGAAACGCCTGCCCTACCCACAGCTGCCTTCTCTAAAGAATTGTTCCTACCAGGCCTGCTCAAGGGGAAGACCTCAGAGGCCATGTTTGCACTACATAACCCTCCCCTTTACCACAGCTGATTGGCCCATAGTGAATAACTATCCCTACAACCAATCAGATTCTCTCTTCCTTGAACTCAGCCACAGGTAGTGTTGGCTGCTGAAAGTCATGTAATGTTTGGGACTGGAGCAGCCATTCTGAGCCATGTACACGTTGAGGAGAAAAAAGAAAAGCTGATCTTCCAAGGGAAGCAGGAAAAAGAGGAGATGGGTAAAAAGAAGCAGATAGGAAATACCAGGTGGACCCAGAAAACAGCATGGCCTCAATTCCTGACTTGTCCATTCCTGTCCCCTGAGGCCTGGTTCTACTGCTTGCTGCCCTTGGATGCCTGTCAGGTAGCTGGCCACTGGAAAGGACATATTACCCAGAGATGGTTAATCATTCTATCCCACCTTTCTGCCTATAAAGACTGGCCCAGGGACAGGCATGTGACCCATGTCAGCCCCATCAGAGTCCTTCCCTGAGATTTCATAGATTGATTCTGAAAGAGAGGCACTCTCTATTCCTTTCCGATTGAGAATTGTAAGGCTAGGACCCCCGAATTTCCAGCGCCATGGCTGTCACTGCCTGGAAGAAACCAAATTACTATAGGAACAAATGAGGCCAACCAGAACAGTGGGGCCCACTGATGACGAGTCTGATGACTTCAGGTTCCTGGATCTAGTCGAGCCTGAAGTCCACTACACCTTTGGCCTTCACAGCAGATAAGCTAATACATTCCCTTTCTTGCTTAAACTAGTTTTAGTTTTGTGTATGTCACTTGCATAAACCCAGAGAGTCCTCATACTGGTGCTCAAAGGACATGTCAACTTAGGAGGATTCACCTAAAATGAATAAACGCTTCTACTCTTTTTTTACAGATCTGGACATGAATAAGAATCCACTGCGACCCATAACAACGAGGGCCGCAGTGGGCCTTTTCTGATTCTCTCCTCCCAACAGTCGTCCTTGGGATCTCACCCCTCATGTCAGGCCGTCAGGCTGTTCCCAGGCTGTTCCCAGGCCAGGCCCAAGTGACTTGCACTTTTGAGCCTGTCAGGAATGGCACTTCCCTATTACTGTGGTTTGTCCCCACACCCAAGCAAGTAGGGGACAGGCACTTGGTGACGGGCAGTCCTCTCAGCCTCTGAATGAGCCCATTTGGTCTGTCCCCACTGCCTGCCCAGCAGGAATCCAAAGTTCAAGCTGACCCCTGGTCCCCCGTGGACATGGCCACAGGTTCCACTCTTCAGACACCCTTTTGATTTCAGAAGTCCTTAGGGTCCTTTCAGAAGTCCTTCAGGAGTCCCACAATGGACCTCTGGATAGTTGTCCTCATTCGAATTCTGGTCTGATGAGAAGGTCACTGGACAAAGATGTCATGGGAGAGACCAGGTACAGCAACAGTAAAAGTGAAAAATGATAGGGGGTATTTAGTTGACTGCAAGCCTAAGATGAGCCAACCATGATGTGGCTGCTTAAAAAAGAGAGAGCCACGTGGCCACGTTAGGCTAGAACATCACATTCAAATTATATCTTAAGAATTCTGAGAAATTGTAGCATAGGTGTAACAAAGGTGATGAGACTAGGGAAACCTGGTTGTTGAGGAATAGGGAAAGATCTCAGGATGGAGATACTGGAAGGCTGGCACTTACTTGTTCTCCGTAAAACAGCTGTGAAAGCCCCAGGCACAGGTCCGACACAGAGTGAGTACCCAAGAATGTAGTTTCCTTCTATCCTGTCCAGCCCTCATTCACCAGGGGTAGAACCGGAGCCAGTGAGAAGACCTTACAGGAAAAGAGCTTTTATCACAGTCTAAGAACTTTCTTACAATTCCAACTGTGCAGCAACTGGAATGGGCCCCTCTGTAATGTTCTCCACATCACTAGGTTTTCTAAGCAGAGACTAGATTATTAGTTCCATGGGACCCTATAGAAAGAATCCCAAAATTGAGTAGATATTGGGCTTTTAGGATCCTTTTTCAATTCAATGACTTTTGCAGCCTCAGTTGTTCTCTCTGTGAAGTGGGTGTGAGGCTCTCTGTTTGCCACTGGATCTCCTTATCTTCCTAAATTTATGGGTGTGGCAAGTAGATTTTTCAAATGTGTGGCTGGTTCAAAGGTACAGTTGACACTTGAACAATGGGTTTGATCTGTGCAGGTCCACTCATATGCAAACTTTTTACAATAAACACGTACAGTACTGTCCACGTATTTTCTCTTTCTTATGATTTTCTTACCAAGAGTCTCTTTTCTCTAGCGGGTAAGAATACAGTATAGAATACCTACGCATATAATATACGAACTATGTGCTAATCAACTATTTATGGTATTGATAAGGATTCTGCTCAACAGCAGGCTATTAGTGAAGTTTTGGGGCAGTCAAAAGTTATACGTGGAGTTTTGATTGTGCAGAGGGTCAGCACCCCAAACCTCTGCCTCGTTCAAAGGTCAACTGCACGTTCAATGATGGCCGCAACAACATCTTCCATCCCAGACACACTTCTTACAGTGTAACTTTGCCTCTCCCCATGAAGAAGAAGCTCATTCTTTTCCCGTTTAAGCTAAGCTGGTTTGTGACTGTTTCCATGAATAGAACATGGCAGAAGTGACACTGCATGACTTCTAAGGCTAGGTTAGAAAAGGCCATGCAGCTTCCGCAGACTCTCTGAGGTTGCCTGTCCCTAGAATCCAGCCACGTGCCATGAGCAAGCCGAAAGTTGCCCATGCAGAGACTTCACATGGAGAGGCCCATGGAGGTGTCTGACCCACAGCCCAGCCAAGTTCCAACTGACAGCCAGCATCAACCACCAAACATGGGAATGGAGACTTTTCCAGGTGATCTCCCAGCCTTTGAGTCAGCCCAGCTGAGATCAGAGACAAAACATCCTCACTGTGCCCTATCCAAAGTCCTGACCCTCAGAATCTGTGACATAATAAAATGGTTTGGAATGGTTTGTTATGCAACTTGAACAGTAGGGGCAAGAGGACTGTGGGCATGAGAGAAGTCTAGGGCTGAGACCTAAGAGGTGTCATCAAAAACTATGGTGAATGTTTAAATTTAAAAATTTATTACAGTAAAAGACACGTTACCATTAATCCCCCTCAAAATATTCCCCCTAGTCTCGAACATACTTATCCCATCGTTCATGCCACTTTCTGAAGCAGTTCTGTAAATCCTTTTTCATGAGTCTCTGTAGTTCCTCTGTCGTGGCTGCCTCAGTGTCTTGAATCGATTCAAAATGTTTTCCTCTCATGGTCATTTTCACTTTGGGGAAGAGCCAGAAGTTGCATGGTGCCAGATCCAGTGAATAAGGTGGATGAGGACACACCGTAATGTTTTTATTTGACAGAAATTGCCATATATGAGAAGCAATGTGTCACATGGAGCCTTTCCATTGTGATCACAAAATGCGGTGAATGCTGCTGCCGAGTGACATCTAACGGAAAGGCAGGGGTCTTCAATATGGGAAGCCATGCATCGAACCTTAGTAACAGTGTGTGACAAGTTGCAACTTGTTCAGTGCAGTCAGTAGGGTGTGAGCTACGGTTGAGAGAAAGTGTATTTTAAAGTGTGACATAATCATCCTCCATCCTGACATCGCTGCATGTCACACATCACTTCTGGTACAGCAATTTCTGTCAAATAAAAACATTACCGTGTGTCCTCATCTACCTTATTCACCAGATCTGGCACCGTGCAACTTCTTGCTCTACACCAAAGTCAAAATGATTCAGGACATCGAGGCAGCCACGACAGTGCAAGTAAAGACACTCACGAAAGAGGACTTCCAGAACTGCTTCAGAAAGTGGCACGAATGATGGGATAAGTGTGTTTGAAGCGAGGGGGTGTATTTTGAGGAGGATTAATGGAAATGTGTCTTTTACTGTAATGAATTTTTTTATATTTAAACATTCACCGTATTGTTTGATCACACCTCATATTGGTGACTCAGTTATTACTCTACTGTGCAGCAGGCCTCACCCTACTATGGCTCTCTCTCCAGAGAGCTGTAATCCCAATTTGAAACCCAGGCCTTGCCTCTCATATAAACAGCCCTTGTTCCCACTCCTCCTGGCCTCATAAATCCACTCTACCCTACCAGGTAGCAAGAAGTATTAAGAGTGTGGGAGTTGTGTTCACAGAGAAGACCCACCCCACAGGTTCTCTTTTCAGAGTTCTGGGACCACAAGTTTAGGGGAAAATACTTTCTTTTCAATGACTCCCATTTAGTCCTCCAGCCATGAATTCAAACCTTGAGTGAATTCTCCTCTTTCTCCTGACCCCAGTTTCTTCCAGACAAGTGTTCAACATGATCATAGGCCTCGAGACACTCCTTTATCCTAGGCTGTCCCAAGGCCCACCTGCCAAGGTTTGTGGAACAGGCTGGGGCTCTACAGGCCGAAGAAGTCCAGTGGGGTGACATGTCTGAGTGTCCACAATGTCTGTGACTGGCGAGGCAGGGACCACTCACAACACAGAAGGCAAGGGTTTAGCTCCTGGCTGACCCCACTGGGACCTTTGGGAAAGAGACAGATTTGTTACTAGGGGATCTGTTGCTGCCACTGTTTGGGAATGGACTATTCAAGAGGTTCTCCATGGTGACAGAAGATGGCATGGTAAAGGCTTGAACGTGGGACACAATGGCACAGGACTCGCTTGTAGCCCAGCTCCCAATAGCATCTCACAGCTCTGAGGCCCAAGTGTAGACACTCTCCCTCCACTTTCTCCTCATCTCACCCACCCAAGTCCTGGGCCAGAAGCCTTAGCCTACCCTCAGCTGGAGTGACCCAAGGGAAACTTGGCCAAATCTGTGCAATAATCAATCCTGGTTCATGGAAAAAATAAAAAGAATATTCTCCAGCTCCAAACATGACTGTGTCGCTCTCGAGACAAATCCCCAGTGGGGCAGCATTGTCTGTACCTGATCCCAGTGCCCCACATGGCTTTGCTTGCACGTGTTGCTAGTGATGGAATGTTGGGGTGACCATCTCCACCTGCAGTGGAGTCATGCTTCCTAGGTTGGTGTATCACCTCCCTTCTGGATAACACCCTGTTGTGATCATGGTACCACCCCTGCCAGGTCAGTATGGATAACACCTTGTCTAACGTGCACAAGAGTGGGCAGGGGTGGTCTGTGCCTGGCCTCTCCTAGGACCCCGTCTGCTCAGCACAGTGAGGCACCCAGGGTTGAGCATGTGTCCCAACCTTGGACAACTAAGTCATTCCCAGGATATTTAAATTAGACCAGGGAGAGATAGCCTTTGTCCTCAGTGGGCTTTGATGTGAGGCCACAGTTTCGGCAGCCATGTCCCTGCGGAGGAGAAGCTGGGCAGAGAGGATGCTGTCACCACAGAGAGCAGCAGAACCCAGGGAGGCTTGAGTCCCGACTTTCTTAGAGGCCCTGGTTCCACTCCTCGCTGCCCAGCTCAAAGTTTGATGTGTCCAACCTACCCTCAGTAAGCCTTAAGTCAAAGGTCCAGAAAGTGGTCACAAGGCCAGACCCTGGTAAGCAGGGGTAGGACAATAGGCAACTGAGAAAGTAAACAGAAACAAGCTCAGGACAGGAGGAGTGGGGTGCAGGGTGGGCTGGAGAGATCAGACAGAGGGGCAGGAGAGAGGATGAGAGGGCAGAGCATGCATCCAAACTGGTAGCTCCATCAGTCCTTCAGGATCAGGGGACAGAGGTGAAAGGGAAAAAGAGAACATCCTGTGCACATGTTCAGAGGCTGGCGAGTGGGAGGACTCCCCTGCGCAAGGAGAGGCATGGTGGTAGAGAGCCAGAACCTCCCAGAGCCAGGACCAGGAAGCAGGAGCATGGGAGGGAGCAGGCAGGTGGCAGCCACCTCCCAGATAGTCGCCACCAGATGCACAAGGAGAAGGCCAGGCCCCCCCGTGTACAAGGACCAGAAGCCAGCTGTGAGGAAGGGCATTTCTGAGCCACGTGGGCAGAGGGCAAACTGGGTCAGGGTGAGTAGACTGGAAAGTCCCACAGCCTTTTTGGTGTCCTTCCAGCTGACCCACTGAGAGGGTCCAGGGTCACACGCCCATAGCTGGGGCCTCCACACCTGGTAACATGACACTCCAGGATCACAGCTCCCTCCCAGCGACGGGAGCTTGAGAAACCCAAAGCAGTCTGCACATCTGCTGGGGGTTGGGAGGCTCCAGCAGAGGAGGAGATGAGGACATCCCTTCTGTCTCAGCCCTGCCCCTGTACAAGGGCCCTGGCAGCTGGGAGATGGGTGTGGAGCACCTTTCCCCCCAGAGAGAGACAACGCAGGGAAGAAATGGCAGCAACACTGAGGGGCAATTGGGCACTTCCTAGGTAACAAGTCCGTGCCCGGCATTCAATGTGCATTCTCCCACCCAATCCTCACAGCGCCCTACTGATTACTCATGTTTCACAGAGGAGGAAACCAAGGCACAGAGAAGCTAATCCATGTGTCTAAGGTCACAGAGGCCCTGTTTTGTCTGGCTCTCCAAACGATAGAGAATGAAAGAGCAAGCAGAGGAATGGACTCTAAGCCCTGTGCGGTTCATAGAGCCACGTGTGTCTGACACACATACTCACAGCCCCAGTCCGTTATATACACCTACAGTGGACCTGCCTTGTGTTTGTGAGCAAAAACTTAATTACACTCAATTAAGCTTCATTTGGGGGCTCTAGACTCTTTGTGAAAGTAATTTTTACCTAATTGTGGCTATGGTAGCACCTAAGTGGCCACCTGATGCAAATGAAGACAGCAAGCTCAAGTCTGTATCCCTCAGCAGCAAAGCCAAGTCTAGAACTCAGGGCTCTAGACTCCTTCTCCAGTGCTCTCTGCACTTCCCTCGGATGGAGAGAAATTGCCATGAGCTTACCATGAGCTACAGCATAACGTCTACCCTTTTCCTTGGGCCCACCCCAGTGGTGTGCTGGTAAATGTTTAATACGCAGCTCTTCAGGAAACAAACAAACCAATGAAAAACCTGGCTTATAGCGTTCGCCATTTTCCATAGTGTAAATATTCCTACCATGGTCAATTGTAAGCTGCCAACATGATGTCCCTGGATGGAGTTGGGGCCGCGCCAGCACAGCACTGTTCCTTCCACGGCCGAGGAAGGATTCCAGAAAAGCTGATACTACTTTGAAGCCATCCTAATGGTCTTCCTCTAATTTAGTTTGAAACCCAGGAGTCCACCATCCACGAAGGCTCAGAGTGGGAAGGTGACTGATAGCGGAAGAGATAAATCTGTCCATGATGGCTTTTGATGCCAAAACAGACCAATTCACCAATATCATTAACTAGAAATATAAATGGTTCAGAATAAACTGAGGAAAATATGGGGTCATGGTTTAGAGAATGGACTCTGGAGTCAGATAGCTTGGATCCAATCCTAACTACTGTGTTTCCCCAAAAAAAAAGACCAACCCCGAAAATAAGCCCCAGTTAAGATTGTCAGCCAAACAGACGCATTTAGTACGCCATAACGATGTTCCAGAATAAGATGACATGACTGTATTTAAATATATGTAGATTGTTGTACATGAAAAAAAATAAGACATCCCCTGAAAATATGCCCTAATGTATCTTTTGGAGCAAAAATTAATATAAGACCTGGTCTGATTTTCAGGGAAATACGGTATAAGACCTGGTCTTATTTTCGGGAAAACAGGGAAGCTTTGCGACCTTGGACACGTAACTTAAGCTCCCTATGAAGTGGGGATGGCACTGGGGCCAACCTCATAGGGGCTGTGAGGACTCAGTGAGAAATACACACACAAAGCTCACAGCGCAGTGCCAGGCACATGATAAACACTAAACAGATGTTAGCTGTTTATAACCAAGTCAGGGTGGTCAGCTGTTACCACTGTGTAAGTCAGGGAGAAAACAAAACAGGATCAATAGTAGTGACTGATTGCTGGACTAGAAGCTCCAGGGGGCAAGGACTTGTCCATCTTGACCTCTGCTCTAACCCCACACCTCACACAGTACCTAACACATTTATTGAGTAGGTACTCACTGAATATTGGTTGTGTACGGCATCTAACAGCACTTAAATATTTGTATTGCTTTAGCTCGTCTTTTAATTGTATCCTTGATTTTAAAATAACCATGTGTAACCCTGGCTAATGTTTATGCCTAGTTTTTCTAAAAAGTCATTGTATTTTCAAGTTTGTGTGAATGGAAACCAGAACCTACCTCTCCTTTATTTAACCACACTCATGGGAATCTGCTGGTGTGTATTATAATCCAGACAATAGGTTCACTTGGTGGCAGGACAACTGAATAGAGCAAAGGGCTCAGACGAAAACCTCTTCAGCCTTAGCCTTACGCACACCCCACGCCCTGAAGCACAGACTCAGCTAATCCCAGCTCCACCCGCCTCTTGATCATTACTCCCACCGTCCACCCAGAATGAGGGCAGTGCGGGTGTTCTGGGCCTGGGTCGGGGCTGGGGGGGTCTGTCTTCCATTTCTATTCTGCAATCTTCCTGAGCTCTCCTCCCCATTGTCCCCTCAGCCCCTTTCCCCGCCCTCCAGAGCAGACCCCAGCCTGCCCCCTCCACAAGCCTCTCCTCACCACTTTCCCAGACTGGTTTGTTAGGGCATGAAAAATGGTCCCATGGAATAAAGATGTTTTCCCTCTGATGAGCGCATTTGCAGAAGGTATGTCAGAGATCCCAGGGCTGGGGTAGGGCGGTCTCTCCAGAAAGTTGTTTCCCCCCCTTCCCTTCCTTCTTCCCGCTCTCTCACCACCACCCCCCCTTTGCTTACTTATTGGGAGAGTAATAAATATTGGGCCGACAGGCCCTTCTCACAGTTACAGAGCCTACCTGTAAGCGAGCTCAATAATTAGCAGTCTTGAAGATGATATATGACTTTCATTACCCTTTGGGACTGGAGACTAAATGAGGACAGAGCTAATTGCCGTGCAAAGCAGTTTGGCATGAATGAGAAAAATGCAGGCCCTGTCTCCTGCCAAAAAAAGGGCCCTATTGCCGCTCTGATCTCAAGGCTGGTTTCTGCCGCAGGAGTTCACTCTCTGTCCATAAATCATGGGCTGCTTACAGCTGGGGCTGCCCTGAGTCGTCAGCAGGCTGTGTGCTGAGTGACAGATCCCAGCCGACTGCATTAGAACTTCAGCTCACTCCTTTCTTCTCCTCCTCCTCGTCCTCTTCCTCCTCCTTTTCTCACTGACCAGAAAATTAAACCCAGACCCCTGGGAGAGGGGAGGCCCAGGGTGGGGTGGGAGCTGTTGACTTAGGTGGGTCCTGGATGCCCAGGCCCAGCTGTTCATTGCCTGCACACTGTCACCTCCCTCGAAACATGCACCACCCCTTTCCCCCCAGGCCAGGGGAGGATGGCTTTCTCCATCCTCAGAAGGCAGGCCCCTCCTGGAATGCTCCAGACTGAGCTTTTGTCCTTGGTTTGTCATCGAGACAAATGTGGCCTCCCTTCTGGCTGCCTGTCTCCCTCTTCCCCCACCACTCTTTCAGGAAATGCTTCCCTTCCCTTAAAGGGGAAGGACTGACAGCAGCCACATGTGTGTCTGCAGCTGACAGATGGAGTGCACAAGCCACGGAGGGCGGAGCTAGCCCAGGAGAGGCAGCAGTGACAGGGGGGATGCCTCCGGGAATTATTTTCTTCTCCATCCCTCAGCCCCACCCTTTGGTGACTCCACAAGGAGCCCTGCTTGTGAGGGTCCCTGGTGAGAAATGCACTGACCATGCAAAGCACCATCCCTTTCCCCTTCCATTCGCTTCCCTTCCCTGGGTGAGGGAGGGAGGTCCCCTCCCTTGTGGGCAGACACCAATTTCACAATCAAAACTGAGCTCCCTGGCTTTTCTAAGGGCAATCACATAATTAATTCTTAGTGTTGCCAAATTATATTTGACACTTAATTTAAAACTCAAGGTTCCATAATGCAGAATTTTCTCCTGGCAATAAGGGCGACATGCACAATGGATGCGTGTGACTTGACAGCCAGGTTTGGAGGGGTGGTTCCAAGTAACTCCCGGGGAGAGAAGGGGCTGACTTTTCTATACAGTTACTTTGCATCCAGTGATTTCCTGGATTTATCTATTTATTTCTCAGTAACCCAAGTATTATCTCATTACCTCATGACCTTCCCAACAACTCTGTGAGCCCCGTGCTATCTAATGCCTCCAGTGTGCAGGCCCAGGAAGCCAAGACCCAGCAAAGTGGAAGAGGCAACGTTGGAGTTCATGATCTTGGGAGCCTCTCACTTCTTGTACCATTTTAATTCCTCCTTTAAGGATGGGGGCAGGTTCCCCAAACTGGTAGCCTCAGCTATTTCATGAGGGTGGGAGTCAAGGCCAGACTTTGGCTGCAGGTCACAGAATATCTGGCTACAGCAGCTTAAAGGAGTACAGGTTATTTGTCACACATAACAAGAGGACCAGAGGCAGGTCGTCCAGAACTGGTGCAACTCAACTATGACTTCAAGAACCCAGACTCTTTCTATCTTTCCACACCATTATCAGTGCATTCTCGTTTCTTACATTCTAGTTACAAAGTGGCTATTACACAACCAAGCATCATGTTGTCCATTCAGGGAGGGAAAAGGGGTTAGAGAGAAGGGAGAAAAGGAATTCTCCAGCTGAGCCTTTATCTTCCTATTTGGGGAGAGGAGACCTCCCCAGCAGACTTCCCTTTGTATCTCATTGGCCAGAACTGGATCTCACTTTCCCCACCTTCTACCCCATCTAGACCAATCATTGACCAAGGGAATGAGCTGCCATAACACATTTAAACCAATCATGATTTATCTCGTGGGCTTGGGGAGGGCCCAGGGTCCCCGCTTCCCCCAAATCAGCAACTCTCCAGGTGCTAATTGCACAAATCACATTGTTAACAGGAAGAAGAGGGATGGCTGACGGGCATGTAATGGACAGTGCCTGCCACACCCAGTCCTTACCCTCGCTACCTTTATTCTCATGAAAGAGAACTATGTCCCAGTTGGAGAAAGTCTGATTTGCTAGATATGTGCACAGACAGCTTTGGGAAGTTTGAGAAATTTGGTTCCCTCCTAAGCTACCATCTTCTCTGGGTTTTGTCCACCCCAATCTCCCAAGTGGTGGCAATTTGTGTTTGGTCCTCTGGACCTGGGTCTGTGGATCTATGTGTACACGGGGAGGCGTGACACCAAGATCCTTCCCCTACATGTGAGCCCCAGAGCCAGCTGTGGCGTCTGCTGGGAGCAGACAATTTACTGAGTAAGTGAAATGAGGGGCTAACACCCACAGCAAGGGGAGATCAGCGTGCTGCAGACCAGGGGCACCAAAATAGGAGCCTTGTCACCTTAGTCATACATTTCACATTCTTGCTTTGTAAAATCTGTGACAGTCAAATTGATCTAGGCCATTAGAAAAGGGTTGTTCCCTTCTTACCCCCACCTGCAGCTGGGGCAGGAGGGGGCATCCCCCCATACAAGACTGAGGCACCAGGGGACAGCTCACATCACTGTCTCCTTCCTGTTCGACTGGGGGCAGATTCACTTGCTGGGAAGGCCATCTGTCAGGAAGCAGATGGGAGACAGGTGACATAGTCAAACAGGGCCGCTGGGCTGGTTGCTGCACAACAGAAACCAGCTCACCGCCCAGCCTGCAGGACTCCACTGGCCATTTCTGGGCTCCTGGATGCCTCTCTCTAGTAGAGATAGTAGATTTCTACTATTTCCCAAACCTTTCTCAAGAGGCTCCTCCATGAGGATGGGAAGAATGGTGGAAGGTTTCTGAGTGCCATGGCCCTTCCTTAGGCCCTTGAGGTGCAAATGAGTTCACATCTCCCTTTCCTCGAGACCCCAATGGCTTCTCATAACTTTGAGAATCATATTCAAACTCTTGGGCCGGCCCAGGGGCTCAGGTGGTTGGAGCACCGTGCTCCTAATGCCAAAGTCACTGGTTCGATTCCCACATGGGCCAGTGAGCTGCATCCTCTACAGCTAAGATTCTGAACAATGGCTCTCCTTGGAGCTGGGCTGCCGTGGGCAGCTGGAGGTTGGCAGGCTGCCATGAGTGGCCGGTGGCCAGCCTGAGTGTCTGGCAGCCATTGTGAATGGCCGACCGACTGCCTCAGCCGGGGGGAGCGCAAGGCTCATAACATCAGTATGGGCCAGGGAGCTGTGTCCTACACAACTAGACTGAAAAACAACAGCTTGAACCCCAGAGTGGGAGTAGGGGACGGGAGGCGGAAGAAGGGGAAAGAAAAAAAGACGAAAGGGGTAAAAAAAAAGACTCAAACTCTTTACCTTGACCTACAATTAGCGTGACCTGTGATCCTGACATTATTATTAGTAGCACCCCTTTCAGTCCCAAATGTGTCCTAGTCTGGATGATAAATTATGTGGTCACCTTATCAGGCAGTTGGCTCTGCATGTTCCCAGCCCTGCCTCTGTCCCCAGGCTCTTCGCTGCTCACTCCAGCTCACGCGCCTTGTTCCAGCCAGGGGAGCCCTTCCTTGAAGGGGCCAAGCTCTTGCCCATCTCATGACCTTTGTACCTGAGTTACCCACCTGGAACACTCTTCCCCCCACTCCTTCCCTGCCTAGTTCTGCTCAGCTCTGAGGTCACATTTCAGTGTTCCTTTTTCAGAAGCATCTTCCTTTGTCTCTCCACCATGAACCATAATTATATCATACAAATGCTGTTATTTTTCTTTATTGCCAGAATCATCAATTTGATGACCTGTTTATTTGTTTAATATCTGTTTCTCCCACTCGATTTTAAGCAGAGAACCCTGCATCTCCAAAACCTAACAGAGGCTGTTGCCCAATAACTGTCATGAATGAATGAATGAACGAATACACAGTGTTTCTCCCAAATGCACACCCCCACCCCCAAGATACCAAGTTCACTATGATTGTCTGCAAGGAGATGTAATTCTGGCACAATCTGAGCTTCCCAGCAATGTAACATGTCACTGAGTTGCCCACCTAGAAGGAGTTCAAACAAAGGCCATGAGGGAAGGAGAGGCACCGTAGCATAAGGCCTTCCCTGCACCTGGTTCTCATGCAGCCTCAGGCAGGATATCAGTCAGATTGTCACCAACTCCACACCATCACATACAACACCACAGTGCACGTGGATGTGTCCCCTTATGGACCTGTGAGAAAATTTCCCTGGAATATAGATTTCCCAGGTAGCTGAACTGATAGATTATTAGGGATATATATACTTAATATAGTTAATTGTATTAAACCACGCCCCCTTTATAGACTGCATTAATTCTAGAATTATTGGGCAGATTATCCATTTTGATAAGTGGGGCCCTGAACCAAATTTAATTTGATTAAAAAAATTATATATATATATATATATATATATATATATATATATACATATATATACCTTCCTTTTAGTCTATCGCGCTAAGTTTTCTACCTATTATAGACAGCTTTATGTGCCATTGTCCACCTTTAGGAAAAAGGCCTCAGAATGAAGTGGATGCTATGGAGTTGGCCTGGATGATGTCAATCCATGTCCATCCCCTGGCACAGGTGACAGGAACAAGACAGGGAAAGGAGAACGTTCTGGTAAAGGCTAGGTCTCCTGGAAGTGTGCTGGCACTGGCTCTCCTGGAGGCCCATGGGAAAATCCACCATGCAGAACACTAAGTCATGCTCCTCCAAGACCTGGGCTGGGCTGAGGGCAACGATCAGATCCCTCTGATGACCAGAGAAGTCAGCACTCAAGCCGGGAACCACAGAAGGGTCAGCATGGGGCCTGTGGGATTTCTGTGGAAGGAGAGGCAGGCCTCTAGATCAGCCCCAGTGGACCCAAAAGAGAAAAGCCACTCTGCTCCTACCTCGTCTTCCCAACCCGAAGTACAAAAGGCAAATGTCTGCTTGGCTCATCTACAGCCTGTTCAGAGGCCAGCCCAGGCCTGCTGGACTCTGGTGTGGAACATCCAGAGATTTGGCAGGATGAGCAGCCTGGAGTTTCACCTGAGCAGACAGAACGAATGACCCTGTTCTGGGGGCAGCCACAGACAACTTCCCACGCACCACCCAGTAGAATGCATTCAGACATGCACACAGGTGTGTGCAGACAGATGAGCCATCAGGGATAACAGATACACAGCTATTGGCACAGAGAAGCACACCCTTTCATATAAAATGACCCTTCTTCTTCCAGCCAATCCCATGGCCCACCCGTCTCCTCCAGAACTGCTAGCTTCCTAATTTAATGGCACTATTGCTGAAAGCAAAATAACACTGAGTGCTTTGCGCTTCCAGCCAAGACACAGTAACAGGGACTGGATTTACCCTCGCACCTGAAACAACTAAAATATAGTACCAAGTATATGAAACCATTTTTGAGACACTGAACACCAAGCAACAGAGATGGGAAATCAATGAGGTGAACCATACAGTTTTCCCAGCCTACTGCTGTGAGAGCTTCCAGGATACAGCAAAGGGAGGAGGGATCCCAGGCAGAGCTTAGTTAAGAAGATAAGCAGTTGGGGGCCGCCCGGTGGCTCAGGCGGTTAGAGTTCCATGCTCCTAACTCCGAGGGCTGCTGGTTTGATTCCCACATGGGCCAGTGGGTTCTCAACCACAGGGTTGCCAGTTCAATTCCTCGAGTCCCGCAAGGTATGGTGGGCTCTGCCCCCTGCAACTAAGATTGAACACGGCACCTTGAGCTGAGCTGCCTCCCGGATGGCTCAGTGGGTTGTAATGTGTCCTCTCAACCACAAGGTTGCCGATTCGACTCCCGCAAGGGCTGCGCCCCCAGCAACTAGAAAACGGCAACTGGACCTGGAGCTGAGCTGCGCCCTCCACAACTAAGACTGAAAGGACAACAACTTGACTTGGAAAAAAGGCCTGGAAGTACACACTGTTCCCCAATAAAGTCCTGTTCCCCTTCCCCAATAAAATCTTTAAAAAAAAAAAAAGAAGAAGAAGAAGAAGAAGAAGATAAGGAGTTGAAGCTCAGATGGTCTCTGAGGAAACCAAGGCATCTGGCATTTGCAGGGTAGAGTCTGGAGAAGAGAAAGTTGCCCAGAGAGACGATTGCAGAGATGTGCAGCCCTTCAACTACTCAGCAAAGCACTGACCAGTGGTTATTATAATTGTATCCATATATCCAAAGCTAGAGGAAAGAGCATACATGGTCAGTAGAGACATGAAAGACATAAAAAAAAACACACATCTACTTCTAGAGAAATAAAATTGAACATATCATCAGTGAACTATAGAACAACTCAAGCAGCCTAACATATAATGTATAATATATAATTACATATTACTATATAACATACACACACACACACACACACACACACACACGACTAAAATCCCCAAAGAAGAAACAATGGCTAAAATTTTTCATTAAACTGCTAATGCTCACTCAAGAAGAAATAAATATCTTGAATATTCCTGTAACTATTATAGAAATTGAATTTGTAGTTATAAACCTTCCCAGCCCCAGATGATTTCACTAGCGAATTTTAGCAAACATTTAAGTAAGAAATAACATCAATTCTACACGCTCTTCCAGAAAAATTGAAAAGAAGGGAATACTTCTGAACTCATTCTATGAGGCTAGCATCACTCCACTAAAACTAGACAAACACATCATTAAAAAAGAAAACTATTGACCAATATCCCTCATGAAACTTGATGCAAAAATTAACAAAATTTTAGAAAATGGAATCCAACAATATATAAAAAGAATAATACATTATGATCAGGTATGGTTTATCCCAAGGATGCAAGATTGATTTAACATCCAAAAATCAATTAATGTTATATGCCATATTAATAGAATGAAGGGGATAAAAGCCAGTTAACTATCTCAATAGATGCAGAAAAAGAATTTGACAAAATCCAACACCCATTCATAATGAAAATTCTCAAGAAACTGGAAATAAAGGGAAATCTCCTTGACCTGATGATGAAGGGCTCTATGGAGAGTTCATACCTAGTATCATATTTAACGGTAAGAGACCGAATGCTTTTCCCATAAGATCAGGAATACGATAATGATGTCTGCTTTTGTCACTCTTTTTCAATGTTGTACTAGAGATTCTAGACAACCCAATAAGGCAAGAAAAGATTTTTAAGACAGCATCCAGATAGGAAAAGAAGAAGCAAATGTCTTTATTTGCATATGACATGATCATCTATGTAGAAAACCCACTGGCATCTACAAAAACCCACTAAAACAAATAAGTGAGTTTAGCAAGATTGCAGGATACAAGATCAATTTCCAAAATCAATTGTATTTCTATATATTAGTAATGAACAATTGGAAATTTAATGAAAATTCAAATTCCATTCTAATGGAAATTAGAATGACTATGATCGAAAAGACAGGAGATGTGGCAAAGATGTGGAGAAAAGGGAACACTTGTGAACTGTTGGGAATTAAATTGGGGCAGCCGCTATGAAAAATAGTATGGAGGTTCCTCTAAAATGTAAAAATAGGACTGCCATATGATCCAGCAATCCCACTTCTGGGTATATATACCCAATGGAAATGAAAACAAAATAACAAAGAGTTATCTGCACTCACATGTTCACTGCAGCATTATTCACAATAGCTGAGATATGGAAACAACCTAAGCATCTATCAACAGATGAATGGGTAAAGAAGATAGATATAGATATCGATATATAGATATAGATATAGATATAGATATAGATATAGATATAGATATAGATATAGATATAGATATAGACACACACACACACACATACAATGGGATATTATTCAGCTGTGAGAAAGGAAATCCTGCTGTTTGCAACAACATGGATGGAACTTGAGGGCCTTTTGCTAAGTGAAATAAGTCAGAGAAAGACAAATATTTCATGACACCACTTGTATGTGAATCTAAAAAAAGTCAAACTCAGAGTAGAAAAATGGTTGCCAGGGGCTAGGAGGGTGGGGGATAGAGGGAGGGGTTGGTAAAAGGGTACAGACTTTCAGCTATAAGATGAAAAAGGTCTGAGGACCTAGTGTATAACATGGTGACTATAGTTGATAACACTGTATTGTATAAGTGAAATTTGCTGAGAGTAGAACTTAAATATTCTCACACACCCAAGAAGATGTATATGTGAGTTGATGGATGGGTTAATTAACTATGTGGGGAGACTCCTTTCACAATGTTTATGTATACCAAATCACCACAATGTATATTTTAAATATCTTACAATTTTATCAATTATATCTCAATAAAGCTTAAAAAAATAAATCCTTTGCAATATCATCAAAAATATGAACTATTTAGGGATAAATCCGACTAAAGATGTGTAAGACTAGTACATTGAAAACTATAAACAATTACTGACAGAAAATAAAGAAGATCTAAATAAACGGAGAGATATACCATATTCAAAGGTCAGGAGATCTTAGTACTTCACTTCTCAAATTGGTGCACAGCATAAAGCAGTCCTAATCAAAATCCTAGCATGCTTTTTTGTAGAAATTGAGAAGCTGATTCTACAATAGGAAATTCAAGACTTAGAATAAAAACAACTTTGATAAATAACAAAGTTGGCGGCCTTGAACTACCTGATTTTAAGACCTATCATAAAGGTACTGTTAATTAGGTAATGTGGTATTAGCACAAGAGAGAGAAATAGATCAATGTAACAGAAAGAAACACACACATCTATGGACAATTGATTTGACCATGTAGGGTTTATCCCAAGGATACAATTGCCTTTGTAATTCAGTGGAGAAAGTATAGTATTTTCATAGCGTTCTCAACAAATGATGCTGAAACAATTGGATATGTATATGCAAAAAATGAAGTTTAATTCATACCTCATACCATATGCAAAAACATTAGGTCAAAACAGATCATAGACTTTACACGTAAAACCTAAAGCTATAAAATTTCTAGAAATCTTTGTGACCTTGAATTAGACAAAAATTTCTTAGATATAACATCAAAAGCATGATAGATAAAGGAAAAATGATAAATTGGACTTCATCAAAATTAAAATTTTCTACTTTTCAAAAAATACTGTTATAAGAAAGAAAAAAATGTATCATGCATTGGGAGAAATATGTGCAAATCACATTTCTAAGAGAGGACTTGTATCAGGAATGTATAAAGAACTCAAAATTCACTACAAGAAACAATCCAATAAAAAATAATTAGCTAAAGATGTGAACCGATGCTTTCCCAAAGAAGATATTCAAATGGCAAATAATAGTCAATAGAGAAATGCAAATTCAAACCACAATGAGATACCACTATATACCTCTTAGAAACAATAGTTCAAATTGAAAAGACTAACCATACCAAGTATTAGTGAGGAAACGGAGGAACTACAACTCTGTACACTGCTGCTAGGGATGTAAAATGGTACAATCAGTTTGGACAACAACCTGACAGTCTCTTTAGAAAGTCACACATACACCTAACATGCCATCCATGCCACTCCCAGATATTTGCCCAAGAGAAATGAAAGCGTAGGTCCATATGAAGACTTGTAGATGAATGTTTGTAGCAGCTTTGTTTGTAATAGCCCAAAACTGGAAACAACCCAAATGTCCATCAACAAATGAATGGACAAATAAGTGCTGTATTAAAAGAACAAGTGGCAAAGAGATATTAGTACACCCATGTTCATAGCAGCAGTATTATTCACTAGCCAACAGCCAAAAGGTAGAAGAAGCAACCCAAGTGTCCATGGGTGGATGAATGGATAAACAAAATGTGGTGTATATACATGCAATGGAATATTATTAAGCCTTTAAAAGGAGGGAAATTCTGATACATGCTACAACAAGAATGGACATTGAGGATACTACGCTAAGTGAAATTAACCAGTCACAAAAGACAAACACTTATATGAGATATCTAAAGTAGCCAAATTCATAGGGACAGAAAGTAGAAGAGTGTTTGCCAGGAGCTAGGGGATGGGGGGATAGGGAGTTACTGTTTAATGGGTACAGTTTCAGTTATACAAGATGAAAAGAGTTCTGCGGATGAACTGTGGTAGTGGTTGCACAAAAATGGGAATTACTTAACTCTACTGAACTATACACTTTAAAATAGTTAAGATGGTAAATTTTATGTTATTTGTATCTTGCCACAATTAAAATATTTTTAACTTTTTCTTAAAGTGCCAGGAGAAGGAAGAGAGTCCTTACACTGTGAAATAATCCTAGACAGCTTCCTGGAGGAGGTGTCATTGAGTAAGGTCCAGGAAGGAGAGTAGGATTTACCTAGAGTACAGGAATTGGGCATCCCAGGCAGAGGACAGTGCAAATAAAGGCAGGGAAGCTGGAGTGGGCTGGAGGGTACGAGGTTAGAAAGCCGGCAGCAGGGCACCCAGGAATGGGGGATTTTAAGCTGATATGAGCCCAGTAGACAGGGCTCACCCCTCGAGGGCCTCCCAGCCTCAGTTAGAGAAGAGAGACATTTGTAAACATCAGCCCTGAGTGAGCCAGACTCACAGCACCATGGCTCCATCGAGACGGCCACTCGGGAAGGGAAAGACTTGGGGTCGGCTCTGGACAGTCATCAAAAAATAAACATGTCCTTGGACATTCAGGAAATGCTCAGCGAGGCTGTGTCCAAGAGGGGCTATTTGCTTATTTGTGACTTTCCTGCTTTCCATCACCCTGTCAGTGGCTACCCTGCCCCCATCCTGACCCTGACACCCGGCCAGGCCTGGTCTCAGTCATTGGCTTCAGAAGAAAACCTGTCTCTGGGAAGGGAAGGGAGGTAGGAGGGGCAGCAGGAGTGTCCGTGGGGGGTCAGCGGGGGAGTGTGTGTGTGTCAGAGTGCATTTGCACAAAATGGGTCTGGCAGCATTGGTAGTAGAATGGTGTATATGCATATGCAGGTGTGTTTGTCCACATGTACATGCATGGGTCTGTGTGTACATGTTGATGTTCATGCATGTCAGTGTGTGTGTGTTGTGTGTGTGTGTGTGTGTGTGTGTGTGTGTGTGTGTCACACCAGAGTAGATGGGGGCATGGGTGAAGCAGTGGACTCTGGGCCCAGATGTACTGGATTCAAATCCAACTTGGGCAAGTTACTTAGCCTCTCTGTGCCTCAGTTTCTACATCTGTTAAATGGGATAAATGATATTACCTATCTCACAGATGGTGCTAAATACTGAAATAAATTCATGAATAAAAAGCACTTAGTCAAATGGTACTCGTACACAGTGAGTGTCTAATAAGTACTATCAATTATTCATAAGTGTACCTGTGTGTGTGCACATGCATACACACAAGTGTGTGTCTATGTAGGTTCTGAGTGTGAAAATATGAGCGACTTGGCAATGAATGAGCATTAGTGTTCTTGAGGGCCCTTGTGCCGGGATTCACGGAAGGGTAGCCATCACCAGTCCGGTGCTAGTCTAGAGGGTGCTTTCCCAGCCTGGCACCCAGGGCTTAAGAGCCTGGCCCAGCCTCCCGGTGGAGGCATGCAGGACTTTGGGCAGCTTCGTTTTTCTGTAGCACTCTGCCCTGGGCTGGCTTCTTCCTGCCTTGGGCTCAAGCCTCCTGTTGTCTTTCCATTTCCTCAGGCTGCAAGAGCGTGATTATTTTTTCTATCAAAGGCCACTGACCCCAAAAAGAAATCAAGCAAGGGTCATACACAAAAATCAACTTAATCTGGGGACTGTTTTTCCTTGAAAAATAACAACGGAACTCAATTCTTCTGCTTTTTAAATCAAGAACAGTAAGTGGAGCCAATTCTACAAAAAAAAAAAAAAGAAGTCAATTTCATATTGTGTGAAATTGCTTCATAAAGGATAAAGCACTTTACAGATGTGAGGAATTCTTCTCTCATAGAGGCACAGCACACCCCACCAGGGTGTGGGAGGACCCAGTGAAGGGGGTGGGGGAGAGAGAGACCAACAAGAAAACCCGTGATCATGAAGCTGAGTGGTTTATGGGGGGCGTGAACTTCAATCCAGCCTTCAGTGTTGACACAGGCTAACCATGGCTCTCTGGTCGTGACCTGCTCTAACTCTCGAAACTTCAGAGGCTATATTCTAGATGGAAACAGTGGGCTTTGGAATCAGGCTGGCCTGGATTCAAGTTCCAGCTCTGCCATACCAGGGGGACCACAACATTAAACACGGTGTCCCTAGAATTGTGAAACCCGGGGGCCCACTTACCAGGTACATATGCGAATTAAACTGCAGTGCGATGAATGGTGACCCCAAAAGGACATTCTGTGCCCTAATCCCAGAAACTGTATTACCTTATATGGCAAAAGATGTGAGTAAGTAAAGGTTCTTGAAAGGAGGAGCTTATCTCGTATTATCCAGTGGGTCCTAAACCCAATGAAAAGTGTCCTTATAAGAGAGGGGCAGGGGGGGGGTTTGAGAGAGACAAGAAAAGAAACGCAGACACACAGAGGAGAAGGTGATGTGAAGATGGAGGCTGCGATTGGAAGGGGAATAATGACAGTTCCTTCCTCCTAGATTTTTTTTAAGGATTAAATACTGAAATGACTACAGATAGCTGTGGAACCCAGTGAGTCTGCTTTAAGATGCAGAGTGGCAATATTAACCCCTTAGTTGTATCCCAGAGTACTCACTGGTGAGCAAGATCCAGGATCCATCACAGTGAGAATTTTGAGGTTTATGTCTGCCTTGAAAGCCTCAACGCCTGATTCTCTGCCTTCCTCACCTCCTGACTCCTAGTAGCAGTCTAGAGCAGTCCAGTTTCCTTGTCTCTAATTCTCCATCAATTCTATCCTCCCCCTTTTTCCTTTTAAGTAGCAGCAACTGCTGAGTGTCACATGGACACACAACTCGCCAACTAGAGACTTCATTTCCCAGACTCCCTTGAAGTTAGGCGTGGCCTTCTGACTAAGTTCCAACCAATAGCATGTGACAGGAAGTGATCTGCATCCTGAGCCGGAAGCTGCTCGCCCTTCCCTTTGTCCCCCCCTTCCTGAAATCTACAAGGTGGATTGGTGGAATCTCTTTCATCCAGGCTCATAAATCAGATATGCTGTCCAACACTGGAGCTATTAGCCACATGTGCCTACTGAAATGAATTAAAATTAAATAAAATTAAAAACTCAGTTCGTCAGTCATTCTAGCCTCATTTTAAGTGCTCAATAGACACGTGTGGCTCCTGGCTACTGTATTGAACAGCCTGCATTGAGAACATTTCTATCATCACCAACAGTTGTACTGAACGGCACTGTCCTGAAGGCTGTGGAGCGACAAGCAGAAGGAACCTGGGTCCTTGGACAGCTCTGAGAAGCAGAGTCACCCTACAGGCTCCCCTGCCCCGACTGCCTATCATCTCAGATTTTTACAGGAGAGAAACAAACCCTCTCATCTTTATCTTTCAATGCAGCCAAACCAATATCCTAATAAATATATTTTTTAAATCAACCCCTTTTTCATTTACGTTACCAGAGGCAGTTTCTGTTCCTTGCAACTAAGAGTGTTGACTGTTGAAAAAAATGAGTGAAACAGGAAAGATAATGAAGGGCTGTTGCTGTGGTCTGAGGGAGCAGGGAGGATTTTCTTGAGGAAGTGCTGTTTATGCTGAGACCGTTCCAGTTACTCTGTCTACAGCAATGGGACAGGGTTGAACTCTTTTCACACAGTGCCTGGGCCAAAGTGGCACAGATGATGTGAGAGAGGATCTGCCTCCCCCCAAATGGACCTAGATGTACTCACCCCCAGGAGATGGCGATCCCAGTTCTGAGACAGGAAAAGTAAAAGATGAGCCATGTCATACCAACTAGCAAGAACTTCCTAAAGACCACTAGGGTAGTGTCAAAAGGACTCGGGAGCCAACTGATGTGTTCCCACAGGACAAAGAGGGGACAAGTTGGACATCACTAATAAAGCTAACTGTACTGGATTGAAATGTATCAACTGTGTTGCAATCTATGAGTTTATACTGATACTGAAAGCAAACAAAACAACAAACCCAGGAGGATAGGAAACTAACTTGTTCTTTTGATGACTGGTAAACAAAAAGCTGAATCCAGCCTTGTCCTGCCTTTCCTATATGAACTGTACGACTGGGTAACCAAACAGTAGATGAGAAGTTTCTCTCTGCTAACAAATGAAGAATGAATGATAATTTTGGCAGCTCCTTATGAATTTATGAATCTAGACATTGAGTATCGCTGGTCTCTAATATCACAAAGAGAAACAACCAGACATTATGTGTCTCCTGATGGAAGATACACCACCATCACTGAGGTAGCCTTGCCAAAAACAGAAACAAAAAACCTGAATCTGATCAAATCTCTACTTATAGGAAATTTAGAGTCCAGAGGAGCTTGCTAAGCATACAATTTGAAAATTAAGGATGTGAGAAACTCTTCTGAACACTCCAGTTTCTTCAAAAAAATCAACTTCAAGAAAACAATAGAGAAGGAACTTATGAATTGAAAAAGACTTAGAGATACATCAACTAATCACAATGTGCGGGCCTTATTTATATTCTGACTCAGATAAACTAAATTTTTTAAAAATACGACATTAATGAAACATTTGGAAATTTGGATAGTGACTGGATATTTCATGATCTTAAGGAAGTACTATTAATTCTTTTAGGTGTAACGGTATTTTTCAGATGAAATGATGAGATGTGGATTTGCTTCAACATAATCTAGAAAGGGTAAAAGTGAATGGGGATGTGGATGAAAAAAGTATGGCCATGAGTTGATCATTGTTGAAGCTGGGTGATCGGTACACAGGGGCTATAATATTCTCTTCCTGTTTGTGTATTTGAAACTGTGTTTGGCATTTTCTTAAAGAATCCTTCGGTATCTTTATCTGTCCCAGGGCACAAACCAAGACGACTGGACCAATGCAGATTTTGGTTTCCACTGCCTTCCCCACCCTACCCAGAGCCACCTCCCCTTCCACCAACCAACCCACTTGTCCCATGCCTGGCCATAGTGATTTTATTTCAGGAACCTCAATAGCTGTCCCTGCTACTGAGTCTTTTTGTTGTTGTTTGAATAACTACTGTGTTTTTATATAATTCACATATCACATAATTCACCCATTTAAAATGTACAATTCAATGGTTTTTGGTATAGTCACAGATATGTACAAGTGTTACTACAGCCAATTTTAGAACACTGCCATTGGGTCTTTATCACGTACACACTCTAAAAATTAATACTTCTAAATCTTACAGAAAAGGAGTTGGAGTCTTGATCCTTTCTCTTCCAGAAGGCCTCTGCAATTTTTATAGCAGCTTTCCCACAATGATACCAGTTCCATGTATCATTGACTTTACACACACACAGTAAGTGCCAGCTCACTGGCCACCCTGCCACAGAATAATGAATGACGCAGCCGTCCAGGCCCAGGAAGAGGACTGGAGGCATGAAGCTGTGAGCATATACAAGATCAACAGGAATCCTTAAGTCATTCAGAGGTGAAAGCAGAAGCAGAAGAGGGAGAGATCCACGTGGGGCTGAGGAGACAGGACACGAGTGGGCCCCTAACACTGTAAGGGCTGCAAGCACCCCTGCCCAGGGGGATGGGGCGAGTCCCATCTGCCCTCCTCCCAGGCAGGAAATCTTGGGGGTCATCACCACCCCTTCCTATCCTCCCACCAGCTCCTGAGGCCTGCAAATCACACAGGTCACCAAGCTCAGGCAGTCACACCTTTCAAAGCAGTAGTTTCCTTTATTTGAAGACAAGAGATGTTTCCACTGGGGGCAGGCCCACTAGGAGCCCTTCCTCCTTCCCGTCCTCCCTTCCCAGGGAATCAATCTTCTTAAACCTTATCCTCCCAGAGACCATCTGGATGAAAACCGTTCAGGAAACTCGGCCAGTACTAAGCCCAGAGCTCTCATCCATCTTGCCCTGTCAGAGCTCGGCACTCCAACCTTAAAGAATCCTTACAGCTGGGGCCACCACAGGCCCCTTGGCCACAGGAGCAAGTCCTGCCTGCACACAAAGCCACACATTCCAGACATCTCCAGCCCTCACCCTACCTTTGGCCGCCTTGGTCACACTCTGCTGTGTCACCCAATTGTTACTATCCAGAGAAATAGTGTGGTAGAGTAAGAAGAATTCACATAGACCCAGGATCAGAACCTTTCTCTGCTGCGTGACCTTGACCAAATGACCTAATCTCTCTGAGCCTCGGTGTCCTCATTAGTAAAACTGTGGTTAATAACGCCCACCTTGGGGAACTGTGGTAAGGATTAAATGAG